>NC_139040.1:83518989-84161194 GCF_964662115.1 Mustela nivalis
TAACATTTGTTGTGTTGTCTTGTGTTTTTTATTTTGGCCATTCAGATGAGTGTGAGGTAATATCTCATTGTAGCTTTTATTTGCATTTCCCTGATGACATTAAGTGTTGTTAGCATCTTTTCATGTCTGTTGGCCATTGTTTTTCATTTTAACAGGCAATCCACCTGATTAGGTTAAGGCCAAAAATTCTGACCTGCTACTGTGGGCTGTGATTCTAATGCCAACCTAATTTTAAGTGTTTGCAATATTATTCAGATCTGTCCCATGTCTGTGCTACCTAGTGGTCAGTTTGGGATTTAGGTGGAAATAAATCTTGTAGTTCGGTTCTCAAAGACTTTATTGTGTTTGCCATTTAGGGTCAGATATATACATACACAGCCCTGGGGTAAGCCCATATAATTTAAGGAATAAATTTCTGGAGCTCCTCACTTTCTGTGATTTCTACAATACATTTAGATCCTAGGAACACTGCTTCCTTGTTTTCTAGAAAGAAGCCTATGTTTTAAAAAAACAAAAGGAAATCACTGCTGGATCAGTCCTCTGATTTCTTTTCCCAATATGCCTACTGTCATTTACTTTTTATACTCAGATTGCTGTTTTACACAGTCTCTACAAGGTTTTCAGTGGAAAAGTCAAAAATTGATGAAAAAGACTTTAACCATCTTTACTGAAATCAGAACTTGTCAGATCTTTTTGTTTGTTTCCTTTAGAAATTTTTATTTTATAAATAAGTTCTTCCACAGAATTTAACTTAGCTAATATCTCAATTGAAGAAAAATAAGAGCAAAAAGTAATTATTTGGCATTCTGATCACTTTTACCTAAACAACTTTAATTTTCTCATTGGTCTACTGGTTATCTTTTTCAGTATCTATTGCCATACATGTATTTTAAATTTTATTTTCCTTTTTTTTTCAGTGTTCAAAGATTCATTGTTTATGCACCACACCCAGTGCTCCATACAATATGTGCCCTCCTTAATATGCACCACCAGGCTCACCTATCCACCTACCCCTCTTCCCTCAAAAACTCTCAGTTTGTTTCTCAGAGTCCACAGTCTCTCATGCTTCATCTACCTCTCTAGAGGGGGGAGACAAAGCATGAGAAACTTGTCATATCTTTAACAGTAAAATATATAAGCTTTGGTGACTAATTAAGTATAGGGTATAAAGGAAAATGAAAGGAGTCTTAGGTATGCATCAAGGTTTCTGTCATGGGTGACTAGATGGTGTTATTATTAACCAGCATTAGAAGTTTTATAGGTAGAGCAGCTTTAAGAAAAATCCAGCACCTTAACAAAATGGTTCTAACCTCCTTTCCTTCAAGAAACATTGAAGAATTAACCAGAAACTGTCTGAATATGCTTTTTCAGAGTTCAGGAAAATAATCAAAGGATTACAACAACCAAGTAAATTCTGAATAAAAAAACAAATACCTTCAAAATGACAGGAAAGTTTTGTGACCCTTTTACTCAATCTTTCTCCTATTCCCACTCCAAAGTGGCAGTGGTTTTGGTCTTAAATGAGTGTCAGTCTGGTTCCTAGTTCCCATTCACAAGCCAGAGGAGCAGAGAAGACTATTTGCAAACCACTTTATAAGTTTATTCTAACCTGATTAGAGGATACCTGAAGGATCATCACAAGATCCTTATCTTTATTTTACCTAATTCATAAAAAAATAGCAGAGATTGCATGTAGGAGCTGCAAAGCAAACTGTAAACTCTCAGACAGGTGTGATAGGAATTGGACATTACAAGAGACTATATGAGGCACAGAGGAAATCTTGAGGTGAGACATTTTGGGAAATTATGACATTCCAAAGCAGTCATATGTATGGGGAGGTTTAGGAAGCCATGTACATAACCAGGAAAGATGAATACTCAAAAAGACTAGATGAAACTGTAAGCAGGCTGGTCCTTAGGTTCAGAGCAAACATCACGGAGTTATAGGAGTGACACATCACAGGGCAAACCCACAAAAACTGTGAGAGGTTGTGTTTTTTCATGCTTCACTTTTTTGTTTATTTGTATGTTTGATCTGTTGTCATTCAAGGTGCTCATTCCACATGCGTGGAACAAAGATTCAGTTACCACACACAATAGTCTGCAAAAAGAGCTCAAACCTTGGGGATGTTGGAGAATCTCATCTCCAGTTACCACACTGTAATAGTCAAATGTCCAATTTTCAACATGAATATCATCTAAAAAAAGAAGCCACAGAGCATATAAAGACATAGAAAAACATTTCCAGTACAAAGAAACAAAATAGAAAGTGCCACTGTGGAATCACAAATATTAGACATACTAAACAAATACTTAAGTATCTTAAATATGTTTAAACAGCTATAAGAAAACATGAAAAAAGAACAAAAGGATATCAGGAATATGTTGTATTAACAAAATGACAATATCAACTAAGAGATAGAATTTATTTTTTATTTTCATTTTTATTATAAATATTATTTTATATAATATATAATATAAATATCATTATAAATAATTATATTTATTTTTATTTTAATGTTATGTTAATCACCATAAAGTACATCATTGGTTTTTAATAGTGTTCCAAGATTCATTGTTTACATATAACACCCAGTGCTCCATGCAATATATGTTCTCCTTAATACCCATTACCAGCCCAACACATCTCCCCAACACACTCCCCTCTAAAATCCTCAGTTTGTTTCTCGGAGTCCACAGTCTCTTATGGTTCACTTCCTCCTTTGATCCCCCGACCTCATTTTACCCTTTCTTCTAAAGTCCTCTATTCCTTATGTTCCACAAGTAAGTGAAACCATATGATAATTGACTTTCTCTGCTTGACTAATTTCACTCAGCATAATCTCCTTTAGACCTATCCACGTTGATGCAACAGTTGGGTATTAATCATTTCTGATGGCTGAGTAATATTACATTGCACATATGACCCACATCTTCTTTATCCATTCATCTGCTGAAGGACACCTCAGCTCTTTCCACAGTTTTACAATTGCAGACATTGCTGTTATGAGCATTGGGGTGCATATAGCCCTTCTTTTCACTACATCTGTATCTTTGGGGTAAATACCCAGTAGCGCAATTGCTGGGTCATGGAGTAGCTCTACTTTTAATTCTTTGAGGAGCACCCACACTGTTTTCCAAAGTGGCTTCACCAATTTGCATTCCCACCAACAGTGTAAGAGGGTTCCCCTTTCTCCATATCCTCTCTAACATGTTGTTTACTTTCTTGTTAATTTTGGCCATTCTATCTGATGTAAGATGGTATCCCAATATGGTTTATATTTGAATATCCTTGATGACTACTGATGATGAACATTTTTTCATGTGTGTGTTATCCACTTGTATGTCTTCTTTAGAGAAGTGTCTTTTCATGTCTTCTGCCTATTTTTTGACATAATTATCTATTTTGTGTGTGTTGAGTTTCAGGAGTTCTTTATAGACCTTGGATATTAGCCCTTTGTACTCCCATTTGAAATTCTCCTTTTTAATGGGATCTTTGCCTGTTTGGGGATCAATGTAATGCTGGCTTCATTAAAAAGTGTCTGGAAGTTTTCTTTCTGCTTAAATTTCTTGAAACAGCTTCAGGATAATAGGTATTATTTCTTCTTTGAATGTTGTATAAAATTCCCCAAGGATTTCATCAGGTCCTAGGCTCTTGTTTTGTGGGAGGTTTTAGATCACTGCTTCAATCTTGTTACTAGATATTGGTCTATTCAGGTTGTCCATTTCTTCCTGATTCAGTTTTGGAAGTTTAGAGGTTTCAGGAATGCATCCATTTCGTCTAGGTTGCTTAACTTCTTGGTATATAACTGTTGATAAAAATTTCTAATGATTGTTTCAACTTCCTTGGTGTTAGTCATGATCTTTCCCTTCTCTTTCATAATTTTATTAATTTGGGTTCTATTGCTTTTCTTTTGGATTAGTTTGGCCAATGGTTTATCGATCTTATTGATTATTTTTAAAAAAAAAAACAGCTTCTAGTTTTGTTGATGTGTTCTACTGTATCACTAGTTTCTATCTCATTGATCTCTACCATAATATCAATTATTTCCCCTCTTGTGAATGGGGTTGGCTTAATTTGTTGTTGATTCTCCAGATCCTTAAGGTGTAAAGAAAGCTGGTGTATTCTGAATTTTTCAATTTTTTTGAGCGAGGTTTGGATGACTATGTATTTCCCCCGTAAGACCAACTTTGCTGTATCCCATATGTTTTGGAGAGAAATGTCTTCATTCTCATTGGTTTTCATGAATTGTTTAAGTTCTTCTTTGATTTCCTGGTTGACCCAAACATTCAGAAGCAAGGTGGCCTTTAGCTTCTAGGTGTTTGAAATCCTTCCAAACTTTTTCTTGTGTTTGAGGTCCAGTTTCAAAACATTGTGGTCTGAGAATATGCAGGGAATAATCTCAAACTTTTGGTATCAGTTGAGTCCTGATTTGTGACCCAGTATGCGATCTATTCTGGAGAAAGTTCCATGTGCACTCGAGAAGAATGAGTATTCTGTTGTTTTAAGGTGGAATGTTCTATATATATCTATGAGGTCCATCTGGCCCAATGTGTCATTCAATGCTATTGTTTCTTTATTGATTTTTTGCTTGGATTATCTGTCTATTACTGAGAGTGGCAATGTTAAGATCCCCTCCTATTAATGTATTCATATAAATATGACTCTTTATCTTGATTAGAAGTTGTCTCCCTTGGTTGCTCCCGTATTGGGGGCATACATATTTACAATTGTTAGATCTTCTTGGTGGATATGCCTTTTAAGAATGATGTAGTGTCCTTCTTTATCTCTGAGTACACTCTTTAGCTTAAAATCTAATTTATCTGATATGAGAATCACTACCCCAGCCTTCTTTTGTGGCCCATTGGCATGAAAGATGCTTCTCTATCCCTTCACTTTCAGTCTGGATGTATCCTTAGGCTCAAAATGGGTCTCTTGTAGACAACATATGGATGGGTCCTGTGGTTTTATTCAATCTGCAACACTGTGGCATTTTATGGGAGCACTTAGGCCGTCTATGTGGAGTGGTTATTAAGACATATGTTTTTATTGACATCGTGTTGCCTGTGAAGTCCTTCTTCCTATCGATTGTCTGTGTAATTTTCTGTTCTATGTCACTCTTGGGTTTTTTCTTCCTTTATAGAAGCCCCCTTAATATTTCTTGTAGTGCTGGCTTGGTGGTTACATACTCTTTTAAACCTTGCCGGTCTTGGAAGCTCTTTATCTCTCCGTCCACTGTGAATGTCAGCCTTGCTGGATAAAGTATTCTGGGCTGCATATTCTTCTCATTTAGTGCTCTGAATACATCTTTCCAGCCCTTTCTGGCTTTCCAGGTTTCTGTGGACAGGTCTGATCTTATTCTGATGGGCCTTCCTCCTTAGGTAAGGAATCTATTCCCCTCAGCTGCTTTCAAGAGCTCCTGTCTAAAATTATGATTCATCAGTTTCACAATCAGGTTTCTCAAGGTCTTTCTAGATTTCATGATCCTGGGGGGAGCCCTTTCTGCCTCTAGGACATGAACACTGGATCCATTCCACAGACTGGGAAAATTTTCAAGGAGAATTTGTTCAACTGTATCTTCTAGTCTTCTTTCTTTCTCCTCCCACTCAGGGATTCCAATAATTCTGACATTGGAATGTTTCACGGCATCATTCATTTCCCTAATTCTGTTTTCATGGTGTCTAAGCTGTTTGTTCCAGGCTTCCTCCTCATCCTTTTTCCCTATCAGTTTGTCCTCCAGATCACTAATTCTATCTTCTGCCTCAGTTACCCTAGCTTTTAGAGAGTTTAGATTAGATTGGAACTCATTGATAGCATTTTTGGCTTTCACTTATGCCCTAATCGATTCCACATTGTCAATGGTTTTCTCCATCCTAGCCATTGCCTGGATAATTGTAAGACTGAATTCCCTTTCAGACATACTGTTTATGTCCATCCAATAGTTCTGATTGAGAGGCCACAGTCTCTGAATTTTTCCTCTGTTGGGCATTCATCCTACTAGTCATTTAGCTGAGAGAAGGCTGAGGGGATCTGTGGCTGAATGTATCAACCATGGTCCAGGCAAGGTACATCCTGGAATGCTTCTGTGCATTTTGGAGTCATCACCAAAAAGAAAGTAAAAAAGGAAAAGAGAGAAAGAGAGAGAGAGAGGAAAAGGGGGGGGGAGACCCAGCCAGAATGGGCCCCTAAGGTAAGATTTATAAAGTATACAAACAAAAACGGACAAACAAAAAGACTGACAAAAGTAAATGACAAGAAGAAAAAAGAACCCAGCCAAAATGAACTCCAAGTATAATATTTATATACTACCAGAACAAAAACAAATACACAGAAACACTGACAGAATAAAAAGATGGGAGGATGGTTATAAATTCTCAGTGTGGGCGAGAAAGATTATTTTGATTCTTCCTGGGTGTATCTTGATATCTTTGTTAAAGGACTCAATTTTCCCAAGATAAAGGGGGCTTAATACTGGTTTATATATAGGAGTATTATTGATTGGGGAAAGAGGATTACCTTGAACATTATCTTTATATGAATATAAAAAAAAACAGAAAAACAAAAAACACTGGTATATGTATCAAAATTTCAAGTTAAAAGGTTATCATGGAATTTTTGTACTGAACCTCTCATTGTGATGGTAAATTGGCTAACCAATTATAAAAAATTAAAAAGAACAAGAGTTGTGGCAACGAATTAAAATAAAAGTTTGAATCTGTGATGTAAACATGTTTTAGGGCAATACCGGGAACCTAATATCTTCTTTTCCCCTGATATTGGGGTTTTACATTTTTATGGGACCCTGTGGTGGTTGTCCTCTTGTCTATTTGTTTGTTTTTTCTTTTTTGGCTGCCTTTATGGCAGAGGGGCCTTCCAAGGAGTTTTTCAGGCAGTATTGCCAGAATTGATTTCTTCTGCCCCCTACCAAGGGGCTGGGCTCTGAGGAAACCAATTTTTCAGGCTTTTTTTCTCCAGAGGGTTTCTTTTCCCCTTGGAGGGTTTTGGAAAAGCAAACTGCCCCCAGACCTCCGTCTCAGAGAGAAGCCTCAGTCTGTTCCACTCTGGGTGGTCCAGAGCACATAGATTTCCCCCTCTGCCACTTCCCACCAGCAGAGCACGTTTCCAGCCACAGTCTCAGGAATCACAGGAACTCCTGCTTGTCTCTGTACCTGGTGCTCCTAAAATCGGGAGCAATATTAGTCCAGAGAGCCTGCTTCCTGTAGCTGCTTTTGCCGCAGCTGTCTGGGCAGGTCCAGACCACTGGAGAGATCCCAACCAGAGACAGCCGCTGAAATTTTCATCTTGGCTTCAGAATTGGGGTGTTCAGACTCTCGCCGGTCCTAGAGAGCACTGGCTAGCCCCCACAGGGACCTCTTTCAAGGGTTGTTGTAGAGTGTGACTCAGACCCTGCTCTGGCAGCACACATGGAGGATGCAAAAGGCTGTGGTTCTAGAAACTGCCAGCTGGTGTCCACACCAGACTCTCTCATGCACACCGCCACCCAGAGGCTGCCAACCAGAGGCTCTCACAAGCGCCAGTGGCTCAGGGACCACGACCTGCATTCTTCACTGCACTCTCTTTGTCAGGATACCAGGGGTGGATGTCCTGGTTCCATGGGCTCAAGCCCGTGCCCATATTGCCCAATTCCACAAATTTCCCATTAAGATATTTTGCTCTTTTTGAGTGCTTTTAACCAAATTCCAAGTTAATGCTGGTCCCCAATCACAGGGCACTCTCATATTGGGATATTACTTTCCAATGGGTCACTCCTGATGGTTCCCTCCCCCTTTTGTTTATCTTTCAATATCAGTCCAACATTCCCACTCCACTTTACCTGTCCACTGTTGTCTTCTGCCCTGTAGAGATCCAGAAGTGTATAATCCTGCATCTCAGGCTGATTTCATGGGTGTTCAGAGTGTTCTGGTAGGTAATCAGCTCACTTTATGGGACCCATTGAAACATTGTTTCCTACTTCTCTTCAATCTTTCTCTACCCCTCCATCTTGTGGTTTTGATTTCAATTTGCCTGATAGCTAATGATGATTAACATTTTTCATGTGTCTGTTAGCCATCTGTATGTCTTCTTTGGATAAGTGTCTTTCCATGTCTTCTGCCCATTTGTTGACTTATTTTGTTGATTTATTTGACTTATTTTTGACTTATTGTTGGGTGTTGAGTTTGAGAAGTTCTTTATAGACCTTAGATATCAGCCCTTTGTCTATAGTGTCATTTGCAAATATCTTCTGCCATATATGGGTTTTGTTGACTGTTTCCATTGCTATGCAGAAGCTTTTTATCTTGACGATGTCTCAAACATAGTGATCCAAAGGGGCACGTGCACCCGAATGTTTATAGCAGCAATGTCCACAATAGCCAAACTATGGTAAGATCCTAGATGTCCATCAACAGATGAATGAATCAAGAATATATGGTATATATACACAATGGAATACTATGCAGCCATCAAAAGAAATGAAATCTTGCCATTTGCGACAACATGGATGGAACTAGCGCGTATCATGCTTAGTAAAATAAGTCAAGCAGAGAAAGACAACTATCATATGATCTCCCTGATATGAGGAAGTGGTGATGCAATATGGGGGCTTAAGTGGGTAGGAGAAGAATCAATGAAACAAGATGGGATTGGGAGGGAGACAAACCATAAGTGACTCAATCTCACAAAACAAACTGAGGGTTGCTAGGGGGAGGGGTTTGGGAGAAGGGGGTGGGATTATGGACATTGGGGAGGGTATGTGCTTTGGTGAGTGCTGTGAAGTGTGTAAACCTGGTGATTCACAGACCTGTACCCCTGGGGATAAAAATATATGTTTATAAAAAATAAAAAATTTTAAAAAAAAGTTCATTTTCGCTAATGTTTCCCTTGCCTTGCCTTTGGAGACGTGTCTTGAAAGTAGTTGTGGCTGATGTTAAAGAGATTACTGCCTATGTTCTCCTCTAGGACTTTGAGGGATTTCTGTCTCACATTAAAGGCTTTCATTCATGCAGAGATTACGTGTGTGTGTGTATGGTGTGAGAGAATGGTCAAGTTCAATTCTTCTGTATATAGCTGTCCAATTTTCCCAGCATGGATCTCAAAGGGAAGGCTGTTATGTTTCTCCATTGAGAATAATATTTGCTGTGGATTTTTCATAAGTAGATTTTATGAAGTTGAAGAATATTCCCTCTATCCCTATACTTTGAAGAATTTTAATCAGGAATTCATGATGTATTCTGTCTAATGTTTTTTCTGCATAAGTTGAGAGGACCATGTGTTCTTCACACTTCTCTTACTAATGTGTTCTATCACTCTGACTTGTGAATGTTGAACCACCCATGCAACCCAGGGATAAATCCCACCTGGTCTTAGCGGATTACTTTTCAGTGTACTGTTGGATCCTATTAGCTAGGACTTTATTGAGAATCTTGGCATCCATATGTGTATATGTGTCTGAAATTCTCCTTTTTGATGGGGTTTTTGCCTGGGTTGGGGAACAAGGGGATGTCGGTCTCATAGAAGGAGTCTGGAAGTTTTACTTCTATATCTATATCTATATCTATATCTATATCTATATCATCTATATCTATATTTTACTTCTATATTTTTCAAACAGCTTCAGGAGAATAAGTATTATTTCTTCTTTGAATGTTTGGTAAAATTCTCGAGGGAATCCATCAGGTCTTGGGCTCTTGTTTTGTGGGAGGTTTTTGATCACTGCTTCATTCTCGTCACCAGTCATTGATATATTAAGGTTGTCAATTTCTTTCTGTTTCAGTCTTGCAAGTTTATAGGTTTCCAAGAATCCATCTATTTCTTCTAGGTTGCTTAACTCATTGGCTCATAGTTGTTGATAACAATTTCTGATGATTGTTTCTATTTCCTTGTAGTTGTGATCTCTCCCTCCTTTCATTCATAATTTTATTAATTTG
This sequence comes from Mustela nivalis, assembly GCF_964662115.1. Classification (NCBI taxonomy): domain Eukaryota; kingdom Metazoa; phylum Chordata; class Mammalia; order Carnivora; family Mustelidae; genus Mustela; species Mustela nivalis. The sequence continues at coordinate 83,528,917 of NC_139040.1, forward strand.
GGTTATTCTCTTTTTTCTTTTGGATTAGTCTGGGCAGTGGTTTATCAATCTTTTCAATTCTTTCAAAGAACAAGCTCCTAGTTTCATTGATGTGTTCTACTGTATCTCTAGTTTCTAACTCACTGATCTCTGCTCTAATCTTAATTATTTCCCTTTTTGTGCATGGGTTAGGCTTAATTTGGTTTTGATTCTCTAGTTCTTTAAGGCTTAAAGAGGGTTTGTGTATTTGGGTTTTTTCTCTTTCTTTCTTTCTTTCTTTCTTTTTCTTTTTCTTTTTTTTGAGTAAGGCTTGTGTGGCTATGTATTTTCCCCTTAGAGCCACCTTTGCTATATCCCATATGCTGTTGATTTTGGACGGATGTGTTTTCATTCTAATTGTTTTCCATGATTTTTTTAAAGTTCTTCTTTGATTTCCTGGTTGATCCAAACATTCTTGAGCAGGATGATATTTAGCTTCCAAGTGTTTGAATTTCTTCCAAATTTTTCCCTTTGATTGAGCTCCAGTTTCAAAGCATTGTGGTTTGAGAATATGCGGGGAATAATCTCAATATTTTGGAATTTGTTGAGCCCTGATTTGTGACCCAGTATGTGGTCTATTCTAGAGAAAGTCCCATGTGCACTCACAAAGAATGAATATTTTGTTGTTTTAGGATGGAATGTTCTGTATATATCTGTGATGTCCATATGGTCCAGTGTGTCATTCAAAGCTCTTGTTTCTTTGTTAATTCTCTGCTTAGATGATCTGAGAGTGAAGTACTAAGATCCCCTACAATTAAAATATCCTTATCAATATGTCTCTTTATTTTTATTAACATTTGGCTTATGTAGTTGGTTGCTCACATTTTGGTGGCATAGACATTTAAAACAGTTAGACCTTCTTGTTGGATAGACCCTTTAAGAATGATATTGTAGGGGTGCCTGGGTGGCTCAGTGGGTTAAAGCCTCTGCCTTTGGCTCAGGTCATGGTCTCAGGGTCCTGGGATGGAGCCCTACATCGGGCTTTCTGCTCAGTGGGGAACCTACTTCCTCCTCTCTCCCTGCCTGCCTCTCTGACTACTTTTAATCTCTGTCTATCCCATAAACAAATAAAATAATAATAAAAAAAGAATGACATAGCGTCCTTCTTTTTCTCTGAGTACAGTCTTTAGGGTAAAATCTAATTAGTTTGATATGAGAATCGCTACCCCAGCTTTCTTTTGAGGTCTGTTGGCATGAAAGATGGTTCTACATCACCTCACTTTCAGTCTGAATATATCTTTATGTTTAAAATTAGTGTCTTGTAGAGAGCATGTTGATGGATTCTATATTTTTATGCAATCTGAAACCCTGTGCCATTTTATGGGAGCATTTAGGCTGTTCACATTGAGAGTGATAATTGAAAGATAAGTTTTTATTGTCATCATGCTGCTTGTGTGGTCCTTGTTACTATAGATTGTCTCTGTAAATTTCTGTTCATATCACTCTTGGGGTCTTCTTTTTTTTAAGATTTATTTATTTATTTTAGAGAGAGAGAGAGAGAAAGTGTAGGGTGAAGGAGAGGCAGAGGGAGAGAGAGAATCTCAAGCAGACTCTCTGCTGGGCGCAGAACCCAATCTGGGGCTCAATCTCACCACCCTGAGACCATGACCTGAGCTGAAACCAAGAGCTGGACACCCAACTGTACTGAGCCACGCAGGTGCCCCACATCGTCTATCTTTTATTTCCAGGAAGAGACAGCAGAGTATTTTTTTCCTTAACTGTTCAAAAAGGTTTATTAGTAAAAGCATCCGGACCTGGGTTTTCTTCTTTGGATGGTTTTTGAATACAAATTCAACTTCTCTGACACATACACAAAACTCCAGGTTTTTCTATTTTTCCTTCTTGAGCATTCATAGTTCATATCTTTCAAGAAATTGGTCTATTCATGTAAGTTGTAGAATTTATAGACTGAGAAGTATTTGTAATATTTGCTAATTACCTAAGATTTTTCTGTCAGGAATTATATAAATACGAACACTGAGTGTTTGCTGTCTCGTTGGACTGCCATAACAATCCGCCACAATCACAAATAAAAATCCCCTTTAAAGGAGCCTCACTAAACAGGTAATATGTGGTAGCCATGCCCCTACCCCCACCAAGAATAAGCAGGAAGCAGCCTTGGAGTGTTTGCCAAGCTGCTGCTTCTTTCTCAGCAGAACTGTTTCGGGGAAGCATGGGGGCACAAAGTCAAACTGTCCGATGATGTAGGTAGGGGCTCTGTGTGGGGGTCCTGCCCCACCTTTCCATGACCCTCAGCCTGTCCCTTCTCCTACTGCTGGCTCTCAGCACCCCATATATAAAATGGGAGCTTAGGAGGCTGGGATCTGTCCACACAGATGGAGTTCTGCCACTCACCCTCCATCAGGGAGAGCTGGGGGTGGCATCCGAGGCCCACATGGCCCCTGTGATGAGCAGACCTCACTGTGGGCCATGGTGGCCACTCAGCTCCCTTCAACACAAAGGCAAGCGCCTCTCAGGGAAAGGGTCTTACTGCTCAGTTCATGCCGATCACCAACACTTCTTAGTGGGATGTGATCCTTTAAAAAAAAAAAAAGGCAGGCTCTGGGTAGTCAGGTCAGGAATGCAAATGAAACAGGGGTCTTTCTTCTTTTACAAAATTCCCCTTAATATTTCTTGCAGGGCAAGCTTGGTGGTCACAAAGTCAGTCTTTCCCAGTCTTGGAACTTCTTTATGTCTCCATCCACTCTAAATGTCAGCCTTGCTAAATGAGTATTCTTGGCTGCATGTTCTTCTCATTTAGTATCCTGAATATGTCTTCCCAGTCCGTTCAGGCTTGCCAGATTTCTGTGGACAGGTCTGGCTTTGTTCTGAAATGTAAAGAATCTGCTTATAAGGAATCTCTTTGCCCTAGATGCCCTTAAGATATTTTGTTTGGATTTAAGATTCACGAGTTTTACTATCACATGTCTGGAGGTCTTCCTACCCATGTAGATCTAGGGGTGTGTTATCTCTGCCTCTAGAATATGAACACTTGTTTCATTCCCTGTGTTAGGGAAATTTTCAGATAAATTTTGCTCAACTATATCTTATAGTTCTCCCTCTTCACTACCCAGGGATCCAAATAATTCTGACACTGGAAAATTTCATGGTGTCATTTATTTCTCTAATCCTGTTTTCATGGATTCTAAGCTGTTTGTTCCAGGCCTCCTCTTGATCCTTCTTTTCTATCAGTTTGTCTTTTAGATTACTAATTCAATCTTCTGCCTCATTTACCCTAGCTGTTAAAGAATCTAGATTAGATTGCATCTCACTGATAGCATTTTTAAATTCTGTCAAATCAGCTCTCATGTTTGCCCTTAGAGAATCTATGTTGCATTAATGGTTTTCTCCAACCCAGCTATTGTCTGTGTAATTGCTACCCTGAATTCTATTTCCAACATCTTGCTTACATCCATATCCATTAGTGTAATGGCAGAGGTCACAGTTTCTGAATATTTCCTCTGTTGGGGGTTCCTCCTTCTAGTCATTCTGGTGATAGGTGGTTGAGGGAACGTACAGAGTCCAAACTATTGACCACAATCCAAGCAAGATGCACCTGTTTTTAGCTACTTTAGGGTTCTTGGCCTCTTGTTCTTTCAGCTTGTCTTTCCAGGGCGAAGGGCCTGCCACATTGTTAATCAGGCAACACTGTTTGGGCAAAATTGTCTTCCCCCAGTGGTGGTGGTTGGGATCAGTGAATACTGGTTTTAGGGGGATTTCATTCTCTGGTGTCTTTCCATGGTGGGTTTCTCTGTCCCTTCTAACAGTCAGAGCTGAAGTGACTGTGTCTGAAGTTCTGTCTCAGAACAGAGAGATCAAAGACCATGCTCCAGAAAACTCTCCAGGTCACACTGACTCTAGTTTTGTCTGTGTTGCTAAAAACTACAGCAACCTGGTTTGTGCACCCCATAGCCACACTCCCAGCCCTTGTTTCCAGGTCCAGGCATGACTCTGCCCTTTGTGCTTCTAAAACTGCCAGCTGACCCCAGTTAATACGTGCACCCATGCAGCTTCAGTTTTCAGCCTGGTGGGTGGCCCTAAAGTCCTTTCCTCATGCCTACTGGTCTGTGAGTCTGTGCCCAGTCCCCAGTACTGAATGTGTTTGCGCCTCTATGTTATTTCACCTTCCCACTTATAGAAACTCCTCCCCCTTTAATTTATCTTCAGATATCTGGCCACAAAATGATGGCTCCCTGCGTCATACCTGAAAACCAGCCACCGGAGATATTCTGTTGGTATAGATCATAATATATCTTCTTACATCTCAGGCTCATTTTGTGGGTTTTCAGAGTGGTCTGCCAGATATCCAGCTCAAGGCAGTGGACCATTTGATATAGGGTCCCCTACTCCTCCGCCATCTTGCCCCCCTCCCAAATATAGAAATTATTTTTTAAAAATGGAAGGTGGCAAGATGGTGGAAGAGTAGGGAACCTCATTTCATCGGTTCCTTGGATTTAGCTTGATAACTATCAAATCATTCTGAGCACACATGAATTAAACCTGAGATGTATGAAAAAAATATATATCTGGAGCTCTATGAGTAGAAAAGTGACCAGTTTTTGCAAGATAGAAGTTGCAGAGAAGTGAATCTGAGGGGATATATCAGAAGTTAAATGGGGGGGGGGGCGGGGAGAGCCTCTTAAGCTGGCTACCGGAAAGTGATATAGCCCAGAAGGGCCAAATATGCACCCTTAGAAATCTGCTCCAATGAGAGACATCCCTGCCTGAGAGGTGTTCAGGAGATGAAATTGGCAGATTTCTAGGTGTGTCAGTGTGGTCTCAGGATCCCCAGAGTCACAGAACTTACAGGAATACCTGAGATGGTAGAATTCCCAAACAATGGAACTGGGAAACTAGTTATGGTCAGTGAGTCCAAGAGGGGGCGTTCAGCTATTTTCACCATAAAACGTGAGCTGGGGCAAGTGAGTAAACACTCTCTGCCTGTGCACTGTACAGAGGACTAGAACCCAGGGACCCTCCAGCATCCCTCATTAGGGGTGGAACAAGTGCATGTAGGCAACAGTTCTAAGGGTGGGGGCCCTGTAAAGGACAAGACAGGGTCTTCCTCTGCCTTCCCCCAGAAGGGGTGGAGTGGGTATAGGCCGGATCCAGTGACAGTTCTCAGTTTGCCCTACAAAGGGCAATAATGCAGGACCCTCCAACTTCCCCCAGGAGGATGGCTGTGGCACTACACTGCAGGATTCTTCAGAGTTTGGCAGACAAAAAGTGAAGATTGATTATCCCAGAGGGTTTACTAAAGAGAGGAGATAGTGATTTTTCAGCTCTGGGACTGGAGGTCAAGGCATGGCCATTTTAATTTTGATCCTCTAAAGAGGTTCAGAAAGATTTCATAGAACAAAAGCCACAAAAAGGACCAGATTACACTGAGCCAGGCCCCTGGCAAGGCGAAGTGTGACTTTGCCCAGGCAAAGAAACCTGAAGAGCTGCACAGCACACACCTCTCCCAGAAGACCAGCTGGAAAAATAGGGGCTCAGAAAGTTTACATACCCCACAAGACTTTAAAACTCCAGTGCTAGTGGAAAGTGGTATATAGAATAGAATTTTTTATGGTTTGTTTAATCTTTTCCATTTCTTCTTTTTTTCCCTTTTTTTCCTGTTTCAACTAGTTTCTTATTTTATCATCTCTTTGTTTTTAAGGTTTTTTTAACTTTCATTTTTTGCATCTACATGTTACAGATATATTATTTATTTTTGGCCTCCTTTCACTGCATTCAATTTTATTTTTGTATATATCCATATCTATCTAACTACATACATATCTATATATACATATTTATATGTATATGTATATATATATCTATATATAGATATAGATATAAGTTTTACTTTCTTTGCAACCTCAGGATTTGGTGTCTCCTAACACAAAGACCAAAATACACTCGAGACTAAGCAGATCACCCTGTTTCATCCACACTGTCAGATTATATTCTACCCACCCACCCCTTTTTTTAGTGTCTTTCAACCACTTTGGATTTGTCTAGGATGTATTTTACTTGGGTTGTGTTTCTTATTTTTTATTTTGTTCACTCATTCATCCTTTTTTTCTCTGGGCAAAACGACTGGAAGGAGGAATTCACAACCAAAGAAAGAACCAGAGATAATGTTTTCATCCACAGATCTAATTGATATGGATATAAATAAGATGTCAAAGATGGAATTAAGAATAATAATTATAAAGTTAATAGCTGGGTTTGAGAAAAAGTATAAAAGAGAATCTCTTAACACAGATATGAGAATTAATCTGGCTAAACTTGAAAGTGCTTATAACTGAGATGCAGTCAAAATTGGGTGCTCTAACAGTTAGGGTGAATGAGGCAGAAAAGAAAGTAAGTGACATAGAAGACAGGTTAATGGAAAGGAAAGAAGTTGAAGAAAAGTGAAAAACAATAGCTCAGGGAGAGAGGCTTTGAGAATTCAGTGATGCCATAAAATGAAGCAACATCAGAATTATTAAGGTATCTGAGGGTGAAAAAGACAGAGAGAGGGTCAGGAGGTATATTTGCGCATATCATTGCTGAGAACTCCCCTAATGTGGGGAGAATAAACAGGCATTCATGTCAAAGAAGTAGACCAAAAAATACAAAATTAATAATAGACCAACACCCTGACAAATAATAGTAAGGCTTACAAATTTCAGAGATAAAGAGAAAACTCTCAAAGAAGCTTGAGACAAGAGGTTCTTAACCTATAGAGGTAGGAACAACAGACTATCATCAGATCTAATGGTCTGATGGTCTGTCTGATCAGACCATCAGACAGAGACCTGACAGGCTAGAAAGGGGTGGCAAGATATATTCAGGGCACTAAATGAGAAGAAAATGCAGCCAAAAACACTTTATCCAGCAAGGCTGTTATTTAGAATTGAAGGAGACATAATGAACAGAACACAATGACAGACTGAAACTGAAAGAATATGTGACCACAAAGACAGCCCTGCAAGAGACGCTAATGTAAATGCTGTGAGCAAAAAAGAGTCCAACATAGACTAGAAAGAAATAGACAATATATAGAAACTGTAAATTTACAGACAACACAATGGAACTAAATTCATAACTTTCAATAGTTACTCTGAAAGTAAATGGGCTAAATGCAAGACCCATCCATATTCTGTCTATAAGAGACTCATTTTAGACCTAAACATACTTCCAAACTGAAAGTGAAGGAGTGGAGAACAATTTACCACCTCAATGGACCTCAAAAGAAAACTGGGGTAGCAATCATCCTATCAGACAAATTTGATTTTAAAACAACAACTGTAGTAAGAGATGAAAACAGACACTACACCATACCTAAAGGTATCTCCCCAACAAGAAGATCTAACAATTATAAACATATATGTTTTAATTTGTGAGAAGCCAATTATATAAACTAATTAATAACCAAAGTAAAGAAACACATTGATAATAACACATTAATAGGGGAATTCAACACCCCACTCACAACTATGGACAGATCATCTAAGCAGAAAATCAAGAAAGAAGCAAGGGCTTTGAATGGCACACTGGACCAGGTGAAATTCACAGTTGTATACAAACCTTATTCTTGACAGCACATAAAACTTTCTCGAGAATAGGTCTCATACTGGGTCACAAATGAGGTCTCAACTGATCCCAAAAGATTGAGATTATACCCTGAATATTTTCAGACAACAGTGCTTTGAAACTGGAACTCTAACAAAGGAATAAATTTGGAAAGAACTAAAACACTTGGAGGTTAAAGAGCGTCCTGTTCAAGAATGAATGATTCAACCAGGAAATTAAATAAGAATTACCAAAAAATTCATAGAAGCTTATGAGAAGGAAAATACAACTGTTCAAAAACTTTTGGGAAACAGCAAAGGCTGTTCCCTAAGAGGGAAGTACATTACAATACATGACTCTCTCAAAAACTAAGAAAAATCTCAGATACACATGTTAACTTTTAACCTAAAGAAGCTGGAGAAGGAACAGAAAATAAAGTCTAAACCAAGCAGGAGAAGAGAAATAATAAATATTAGAGAAGAAGTCAATTTAAAAAAGCAGAACAGTAGAACAGATCAATAAGACTAGTAGCAGGTTCTTTGAAAGAAATAAGACCGATAAACCACTAGCCAGATTTATCAAAAAGAAAAGAGAAAGGATCCAAATTAATAAAATCATGAATGAAAGAGGAACAATCACAACCAACACCAAGAAAATACAAACAATTTTAAGAACATATTATGAGCAACTATATATCAAAAAATGTGGCAATGTGGAAGACAAGGATGCATTCCTGGAAATTTATAAACTACCAAAACTGAAACAAGAAGAAATAGAAAATCTGATCAGATCAATAGTCAGCAAGGAAATTGAAGCACTAATCAAAAACATCCCCAAAATGAGTCCAGGTCCTGACGACTTCCCAGGGCTATTCTACAAAATATTTTAAGAAAATATCATACTTATTCTACAGAAGTTACTTAAAAAAATAGAAATGGAAGTGAAATTTTCAAACTCCTTCTATGAGGCCAGTGTTATCTTGATCCCAATACTAAAGACCCCATCAAAAAGAATTACAGAACAATAGCCCTCATGAACATGGATACCAAAATACTCAACAAAATACTAGCCAATAGGATCCAATAGTACCTTAAAAGAATTTTTTTTTAACCACAAAAGGTGGAATTTATTCCTGGGATGCAAGGGTGATTCAATATTCAAAAATCAATCACCTTGATACATCATATTAATAGAAGAATGAAAAAGAACCTTATGATCCTCTCAATTGATGCAGAAAAAATTGACAGAATGCAATATCTTTTCTTAATTAAAACTCTCCACAGTCTATGGATAAAGAGAACATACCTCAATATCATGAAAACCATATATGAAAAGCCCACAGTGAATATGGCGCTCAATGGGTAAAGACTGAGAACATTTCCCCTAAGGTCAGAAACACAGCAGGGATACAAACTCTCACCATTTTTGCTCACCATACTATTAGAAGTCCTAGTCTCAGCAATCAAACAGCACAAAGAAATAAAGGAATTCAAACTGGCAAATAAGTCAAACTATCACTCTTTGCAGATGACATGCTACAATATGTGGAAGCCTCCACCCCAAAATGGCTAGAACTCATACAACAATTCCCCAGTGTGGAAGGATACAAAATCTATGCACAGAAATCAGTTGCATTTCCATATACTAACAATGATACTGAAGGAAGAGAAATTAAGGAATTGATTCCATTTGGAATAGCACCAAAAAACATAAGATACTTAGGAATTAATCTGACTAAAGAGGTAAAGGATCTTTACTCTAGAAACTACAGAACACTTATGAAACAAATTGAGGAAGACACACAAAAAAATGGAAAAATATTCCATGCTCATGGATTGGAAGAAAAATACTTTGAAAACATCTTTGCTGCCCACAGCAATCTACACATTCATTGCAATCCCTATCAAAATACCATTGACATTTTTTTCATAGAGCTGAAAAAAAAAATCCTAAAATTTGTATGGAACCAGAAAGACCCTGAATCACCAGAAGCATGTTGAACAAGTAAAGGAAAGCTGGGCCATCACAATGACAGACTTTAACCTATATTAGAAAGTTGTGGAAATGAAAAAGATGGCAGAGGATTTGGGAGACACTATTTCAACCAGTCCCCTGATTTAGCTAGATATCTACCAAACCATTCTGAACACCTACAAAATCAGCCTGAGATGTAAAAATATATACCTGGATCTCTGCAAACAGAATATCTCTGGTGGTGTTGAGGTATGAGTCAAAGAGCTGTGATTCTGTGCACAGGTATCAGAAGATAAACACAAGGGGGAGGGAGCTGCCATAAGCTGGTGATAGGAAGGTGATATAATACCGGAACTAAAAATGCCTCATGTTGGGGACCTGGCACAGACCTGCAGACTGGTAGCAGTAGGAATAGGACTTTAGTGCAGCCTCCAGACAGGATCCAGAGGTGGCTCCTGGTTTTAGAAACACAAAGGTTAGAAACATACCTGGTCCTGGGTTCTACCACTGGGAGTGTTGCTGTGGGATGCAAAACTGAGGAGGCTGTTATTGTTAGCAGCACAGACAAAAACGGAGGCAGTGTGGGCTGGAGAACTCAATAAAAAGAAGACTGCAATTTCTCTGTTCTGAGACAGAGGTTTGGATGAGCTCACTTCTGCTCTGACTCTCAAGAGACACAGAAAGCCACCAGGGAAAGCCGCCAGAGAGCAAAAGCTAAAACAAACAAACAAGCAAAAACAGTTTTCACTGAGCCCATTTACCACCACAGAGGGCAGGGCAAATCTGCCCAAGCAGGGTTGCCTGAGTAACAGTGTTGTGGATCCCTCCCTCAGGAGACAGGCTGGAAGAACAAGAGGAGGACAACCCTAAGGTCCCTATAAAACAGGTACATTTTGCTTGGGTCATGGTTAATACTTTGGACTCTGTACAGTACCTAAAACACCATCCCAATAAAATGACTAAGAGGAGGAACCCCCAACAAAGAAAAGAATGAGAGACTGTAGCCTCTGCACAGACTTAATGAATATGGATAAAAGCAAGATGTCACAAATAAACATCAGAGGAAAAGTTATGAAGTTGATATCTAGGCTTGAGAAAAATATTAGCAACAATGTAGAATCTCTAAGGACAGAAATGAGACCTAAACAGGCCAAACTTTAAAATGCTATGAATAAACTGCAGACAAACCTGGATACTCTAAAACCCATGGTAAATAAGCCAGAAGAACAAATTAGTGAGCTAGAAGATAAGATGATAGAAAAGAAGGAAAAGAAGGAGGCATGGGAAAAAATGATTGATGCCCAAGAGATCAGACAGAGAGTAATTATTGATGCCATGAAATATTCCAATGTCCTGAGATGGCAGAGGGGGGGTCTAAAAGATATATTTGAGCAAATTGTAGCTGAGAACTCCCATAATCTGGGGAACGAAACAAGCATTCATGTCCAAGAGGCAGAGAGGACCCCTCCAAGATCAAAAAGAATAGACCAATGCCCACACATACACTAATATAACTGACAAATCTTAGATCCAATGAAACAATCCAGAAAGTGGTGAAGGGGAAGAGATTTCTTTTGTACAGAAGGAGGAACATCAGAATAATGTCAGACATGTCCAAAAAACTAGAAAGCCAGAAAGGGCTTGCAAGACATATTCAGCGTACTAAATGAGAAAAATAAGCATCCAATGATACTTTATCTGAGAAAGCTATCATTCAGAATGGATGGAGAGACGAGGAGCTTCCAAGACTGGCAGAAACTGAAAGAATGTGTGATCACAAAGCCAGCTCTGCAAAAAATATTAAGGGGGGTTATATAGAAGGAGAAATACCCCAAGAGTGATATAGAACAGAAATTTACAGAAACAATCTATAGAAACAAGGACTTTACAGGCAACATGATGACAATAAAATTATATATTTCAATAATCACTCTAAATGTGAATGGCCTAAATGCTCCCATGAAATGACACAGAGTTGCAGAATGGATAAGAAGACATGATCCACCCACATGCTGTCTACAAGAGACTCATTGTGAGCCTAAACATACATCAGACTGAAAGTGAGCGAATGTAGAATCATCTTTCATGCCAATGGACCTCAAAAGAAAGGTGGGGTAGTAATTCTCATCTCAGACAAATTAGATTTTAAGCTAAAGACTGCAGTCAGAGATACAGAAAGACATTATATCGTGCTTAAAGGGACTATCCAAAAAGAAGATCTAACAACTGTAAATATTTATGGCACCAAAATGGGAACAGCCAGCTACATAAGCAAACTGTTAACAAAAATAAGGAGATATATTGATAATAATATTTTAAAAATAGGAGACCTCAGCACTCACTCACAGCAATAGACAGATTATCTAAGCAGGAGATGAACAAAGAAACAAGAACTGAATGATACACTGGACCACATAGACCTCAGAGATACATATAGAACATTCCACCCTAAAACAAAAGAATGCTCTTTCTTCTCAAGCACACATGGAACTTTCTCCAGAATAGACCACATACTGGGTCACAGGCCAGGTCTTAACTGATACCAAAAGATTGAGATTACTCCCCACATATTCTCAGACTATAATGTTCTGAAACTGGAACTCAATCACAAGAAAAAGTTTGGAAGGAATTAAATCACTTGGAAAATAAAGACCATCCTGTTCAATAATGTTTGGGTCAACCAGGAAATCAAAGAAGAACTTGAACAATTCATGCAAACCAATGAGAATGAAAACATATTGGTCCAAAACCTGTGGGATATGGCAAAGTTTATCCTAAGGGGGAAATACATAGCTATCCAATCCTCAGCCCCCTCCCAAAAAAACCCAAATACATAAGCTAACTTTACACCTTAAAGAACAACAAATAAAGCCTAAGTGAAGTAGAAGATAAATAATAAAGATTAGAGTAGAGATCAGTGAATTGGAAACCAGAAATAGAGCAGAATACATTAAGGAAACTAGAAGCTGATTCTTTGAAAGCATTAATAAGCTCGATAAACCACTGGCTGGATTCATCCAAATGAAAGAGAAAGACACAAATTAATAAAATTATCAAAGAAAGGGGAGATATCACAACTAACAAGGATATAGAAACAATTATTAGAAATTATTATCAACAATTGCAGGCAACCTGAAATAAATGGATGCCTTCCTGGAAACCTATGAACTACTAAGACTGAAAAAGGAAGAAGCTGACAATCTGAATAGACCAAAATCCAGTAACGAAATTGAAGCATGATCAAAAACCTCCCAAAAAACAAGAGTCCACAGCCAGAGGCCATCCCAGAGGAATACTACCAAACATTTAAAGAATAAATAGTAACTACTCTACTGAAACTGCTTCAAAAAACAGAAATGGAAGAAAAATTTCCAAACTCTTTCAATAAGGCCAGCATCCCAACACCAGGGAAAGACCTCATCAAATAGGAGAAATTTAGACCAATATCCCTGATGAATATGAATGCCAAAATTCTCAACAAGATCTTACCCAATAAGATCCAAGAGTACTCTAAAAGGATTGTTCATCATGACCAGGTAGGATTTATCCCTGGGGTGCAAGGGTAGTTCAACATTAGCAAATTAACCAATGTCATAGAACACATTAATAAGAGAAGAGAAAAAAATATGATCCTCTCAATTGATGCAGAAAAAGCCTTGGACAAAATACTGCATCCTTTCCTGATTAAAACTCTTCAAAATAAAGGGATAGAGGGAACATTCCTCAAATTCACCAAAACTATCTATGACAAGCCCACAGCAAGTATCATTCTCAATGCAGAAGAGCTGAGAGAGTTTCCATTAAGGTCCAAAACACAAGGATGCCCACTCTTGCAACAGTTGTTCAACATATTACTAGAAGTCTTAGCCTCAGGACTCAGACAACAAAAATAAATAAATTATATTCAAATTCACAAAGAAGAAGTCAAACTCTCTCTCTTTGCAGATAACATAATACTTTATATGGAAAACCCAAAGGACTTCATCCCCAAATTACTAGAACTTATACATCAATTCAACAATGTGGCAGGATACAAAATCAATGCACAGATACGAGTTGCTTTCCTATATACTAATGATGTAAATGTAGAAAGAGATATTAGAGAATCTACTCCATTTACAATAGCACCAAAATCCATTAGACACCTTGACATAACCCTAAAAAAAGAAGTAAAGATATATACTCTAGTAACTACAGAAAAATTATGAAAGAAATTGAAAAGACTCAAAAAGGTGGAAAACATTCCATGCTCATGGATCGACAGAATAAACATTGTTAAAATACTTCTATCTATACACAATCTATACATTAAACACCATCCAGATCAAAATAACACCAGCATTTTTCAAGGTGTTAGAAAAGACTATCCTAAAATATGTAGGGAACCAGAAAAGATCCCAAGTCACCAAGGAAATATTGAAAAAGAATAACAAAGCAGGGGAAATCACATTGCCTGATTTTAAGTTTTACTACAAGGCTGTATATGTTGGCTAATTAATTTGAATTAAAAAATAAAAATGAAAAGATTTGAGGATGGAGAGAAATGAATCAGATTGGAAACATTTCAAATGATGCAGACATCAGAAAGGGAAAAAAAGAGCAGAAAGAAAAAAGAAGAAAATGAGTAGAATCAAAGAGCCATATAAGGTACACCAAGTGGGCATAAATATTCATTATGGAAGTACCAGAGAATAAAGAGCAAAAAAGGCAGAAACATTATTTTTTAAAAATAATAGCTAAACACTCTCTAAACTTGGTTAAAGGTATGGAACTATAAATCAAAGAAGCTCAATGCTGTAAGTAAGATAAATTAAAAGGCCCACACAAAGACACATTTTATAATCAAACTGTTTAAAGTAAAAAACAAAAAGATAACTCTGAATGTAAGAGAGAAGTTATTTGCAAAGAAGTCTCTATAAGACTAATAGTAGATTTCCCAAAGGAGGAGTTAAGATGTTGGAGGAGTAGGGTTACCCTAAGTTGCTTCGTCTCTTGAACACAGCCAGATAAATGTCAGTATATTCTGAACAGCCAGGAAATTGATATGAGGACTGATACAACAAACTGCATATCTACAGGTAGAAAAACTGCCATATCACAGAAAGTAGAGCAGTGCATTGTAGATCTAGGAAATAAAAGTATTGTGGATGCTAGTTAGATGAGGGAGTCCTGATCACAGAGAGAGAAGTGAGAGAGGAAAAAGTGATAGCAGTACGCAGGTGGTTGCAAAAGAAAACTCTTCCCCAAAACAATTTACTGGGATAAGGAGAGGTCCTGACTACTACAAGTTTTTATAAGCAATGGAGTTCAAAGTCTGAAGTTTTAGAAGTCCACACTATCACTGGGGTCATGTCTGGCAGGCTTAATAGTGCCCTTATGGTGAAGGAAGACAGAGGCCCAGGAGTTGGCAGCATCGTCTGAGGATTCCCTGGTTGCACAGGGAGAAACATTTCCCCTTCCTGGAGTGCATTTAGGAGTGCCACTCCAGGGACAAAGAGTTAGCAGGCACCAATGTTCTGTCCTATTCATTAGCATAGGAACAGAGACAACTGCAAGACCAACGAACCTAAGTACCAGACTTTTGCTGTACTTTGCCATAAACTAAACCATTGTGTGGTATTGCAACTGCTTTTCTTGGAAAAAATGACAGTGGTTACAATGTAGCAACACTCTCCACTAGAGAATAAGTGTGGGCTCACACCTCATGTGTCTGCACAGAACTGTCCCTAAAATTTGGAGTTCTGAAACACAGCCATGCACCCAAGATAAAACAGAGGAGTACTGTGTGGAAGGCAGATAGCTTGGACATAGACAGAGTGATGACAAGAATCTGAAGGAAGCCAGGACACAAGGCAAGAGATTGTTTACTCTTCTGTGATGGCTTCCTGAAGAGTGGCAGCAGGAATTCCCTGCTTCAGAGGAGAGTGGGGCAATGCCATTTTCCCATCTACCCATCAGCACTGATGCACTTCAGTGAGCAACACTGCACAGCAGCCCCCCACCCATGCCCTTCAGGTGCATCTCTACTAGGGCAAGTCCACCTGACAATTAGTGCACTGGGGCCCCTCCCACAGACGACCATCACAAACCCGTCACACACACCAACTCTACTAATCATAGAGTACTGCAAAGCTTTAGCACTAGGATAAGTAGGGCCCAGATTCTTTTAAGAAGTAGACCAAACATCTCCCACTGCATACAAGGAGAAATTCTGCAGAATACTGACCTGAGGAGAAGAAAAGCCAAAACATGACAACAGAGTGCACACTCTGAAATGCCTTCTAAACACCTTCTAAAGCCACCAGGCCCAGGGCAGTAAGTGTAGGAACTCTTTTCAATATAGCCATTACTCTCAAGAGCAGAAACACAATAGGCACTTCTATTTTTTTTAATTATTTTAATATAATTGTATTTTTTCAGTGTTCCAAGATTCATTGTTTATGCACCACACCCAGTGCTCCATGCAATATATGCCTTTCTTAATACCCACAACCAGGCTCATCCATCCTCCCACTCCCCTCCCTTCCAAAACCCTTGTTTTGTATCTCAGAGTACACCATCTTTCATGATTCATACCCCCTCCGATTTCCCTCAATTCACTTTTCTTTTCCTTCTCCTAATGTCCTCTATGTTATTCCTTATGCTCCACAAGTAAGTGAAACCATATGATAATTGACTTTTTCTGCTTGATATAATTCACTTAGCATACTGTCCTCCAGTCCCATCCATGTTGATACATACGGTGAGTGTTCATCCTTTCTGATGGAGGCATAATATTCCATTGCATATATGAACCACATCTTCTTCATCCATTCGTCTGTTGAAGGGCATCTTGGCTTTTGCCACTGTTTGGCTATTGTGGACATTGGTGCTATGACCACTGGGGTACAGATGGCCCTTCATTTCACTACCTCTGTAGCTTTTGGGTAAATACACATTAGTGCAATTGCAGGGTCATAGGGAAGCTCTATTTTTAATTTCTGAAGGAATCTCCACACTGTTCTCCAAAGTGGCTGCACCAACATGCATTCTCACCAACAGTGTAAAAGGGTTCCCATTTCTCCACATCCTCTCCAACACATGTTGTTTCCTGTCTTGTTAATTTTGGTCATTCTAAATGGTGTAAGGTGGTATCTCAATATGGTTTTGATTTGAATCTCCCTGATGGCTAGTGATGATGAACATTTTTTCATGTGTCTGTTAGCTATTTGTGTGTCTTCTTTGGAGAAGTGTCTGTTCATTTCTTCTGCCCTTTTTTGACATGATTATCTATTTTGTTGTGTGTGTTGAGCTTGAGGAGTTCTTTATAAATCTTGGATATCAGATCTTTGTCACATCAGGCTTTCTTAACATTCACACACACAAACACACACACATACAAACACACTGAGACCAAGACAAAGTAACAAGTAGAGGAATTCACCCCAAAAGAAATGACATGAAAAAGTCAGGGATTTAATCAACATAGAATTTAAAAGAATAATCCTAAGGATAGTAGCTTGGCTTGAGGAAAGCACAGAAAACACTGAAGAATCACATACTGCAGCTATAAAAGAAATAAAATATAGTCATTAAGTCATACTGAAATACAAAATGCTATAAGTGAGATGCAAAACAGACTGGATGCAATGACAGCAAGGATTGACCACAGGAATGAATCAATGAAATGGAAGAAAAAATTATGGAAAATAATGCAACTGAAAAGAAGAGGGAAAGAAAAGTTTTGGATCACAAATGTAGACTTAGGGAGCTCAATGAATCCTTAAGACATAATAACATTCTTACAGGAATACACATTGTTTTTGAGTGCACATAGAACATTTTCCAAAAGAGGTCACATACTGAGTCACAAATCAGCCTTTAACAAGTACAAAAAGATTCAAATCAGGTTGACAGAGTGTGATGTTGGATTCCCACACGAAGAAAATCTCTCAAATCACAGACTTGGGGAGCTGGGGGAACGGAGTGGGACAGGTTTTTTGCAAACAGT
The DNA here is from genome assembly GCF_964662115.1 of Mustela nivalis. Classification (NCBI taxonomy): domain Eukaryota; kingdom Metazoa; phylum Chordata; class Mammalia; order Carnivora; family Mustelidae; genus Mustela; species Mustela nivalis. The sequence goes on from NC_139040.1 coordinate 83,546,441, forward strand.
GAGTGTAGCTCAAACTCTGAGCTTTGAGAAATGTGCAACTTTTGTGCGAGAGTTGCTGTAGCATGTAATTCTGGAGAAAATGATGGCTGTAGCCCAGGAGCACACACAAAATTTTGTAGGGATCTCAGGTGTTACACTAGAAGAGATTGTTCCCCTTCCTGGAGTACATTTGGAAGAGGGTATATATCCTCTCCAAGGACAAAAACCCTGCAGGGGCCAGCAAACAGCCTGTCATCAGCAGTGAAAAAAAATGTGGCTGGATAATCTGGTTGCTGCTTTTCATATTGCCAAATGATAAAACCTGCACATGGCTCAGGCAGGGGATTGTTTTTCTGGGACAATGAGCATTAGTAAGTTTGCAGCAAGCCTCTAAACTGGAGGATGGAGTAGATCTGAGTGGTGCTGAATACTTTAATATTTGGAGTTTTGAATCCCAGCCAACACAGAGATAAGCACAAGAGAGCTAGGCCCAGGGCACACTGACAACCCTTGATTTTTTGTTAAAGCTTCTTGAGCAGCAAGGGGTGTGAGTTCCCCTGTTGGGGGATGAAAAAGAGGGATTTCAACATTTTACCCCTGCTATCAACACAGTCCAATACCAGATAGCAACACAGTGGAGGTAGAAGCTGCTTATTCAAATGCCACCACCTTTGCTTGGCAAGATTTTTGTTGGTGCTGTGTGTGTTTTTTGGTTTTATGTTTGTTTGTTTGTATTGTTTTTAAACTGGGGCAGAACTGACTCTGAGCCAGCAATCATACCAGTCCTCCCCCTCAGAAAAGCAACACAGGCAACATGCCCCATGCACTGGGTCTACTGATCATACAGTACCTCATAGCATCCCCTTCAGTTCTGATGGAAATAAGACCAGGCTGTACTTTTTTTCTGTTACTTTATTTTTTTAAAGATTATGTATTTATTTATTTGACAGAGAGACATCACAAGTAGGCAGAGAGGAAGGCAGAGAGAGCGAGAGAGAGGAGGAAGCAGGCTCCCTGCTGAGCAGAAAGCCTGATGCAGGACTCCATCCCAGGACTCTGAGATCATGACCTGAGCCAAAGGCAGCGGATTAACCCACTGAGCCAACCAGGTGCCCCTGTTACTTTATTTTTTATTTTTCTTTTTTTTCCTTTGGTATCAGAACTAGAGCTTTTTGTTTGTTTGCTAGTTTTTTTTTTTTTTAATTTTCTTTCTCTCTTTTTCTTTTCTTTAGTTCAGGCTTCTTTTTTCTTTCTTTCTTTTTTTTTCCTTCTCTCTTAGTTTGGAATCAGGCATTTTTATTGGGTTTTTTTTTCACCCCTTTTTATTTTTTCTTAATTTCTCTCTTTTTTCTCTCTTTCCTCTCTCTCTTTTTCTTTATTTCTTTCAGCTTTTTACAGGCTTTTTTCTACAAACAAATTAAAGCACGCTGAAATAAATGTCTAAACAATTCTCACTGCTAGCAAGGAGGAACTCTGCAGAGGACTGGCAAGTCGAAAAAAAAAACCACAACAGCAGAATGTACACACTGTCCAATAGAAACATTTCCAGAAGTGCCAGGCCCTGGACAGTGTATGATGTCTTTTTAATATAGCATTACTCTGAGGTACAGGAAATATATAATAAGCTTTCATAACACTCAAAAGCTAGAAATTGAACCAAAATGACAAATGAGGAAATTCTCCCCAAAACAAAGCTCAGGAAGGCATCATAGCCAAGGACTTGCCCCAAGTAGATATAAGCAATATAAGTAAACAAGAACTTAGAACAGTTAAGAGATTACTAGATGGACTTGAAAAAAGCATAGAAGAAACCAGAGAAACATTTCATGCAAAGATATAAGACCCCAAAATTAGCCCAGCTGAAATGTTTAAAAATGCTAAAACTGAGTGGCAAAACAGACTGAATATAATCACTACAAGGATTGAAAAAACAGGGTAGAATTGGTCATATAGAAGATAAATATGTGGAAAATAATGAAGGTGAAAATAAGAGAGAATGAATACTATTAGATCAGGAAGGAAGAGTTAGGGAACTCAATGATTACATAAAGTGAAACAATATCTATATCTTCTAGAGACCTAAAAGAACAGTAGGAGAAAAAAGGGGCAGAAGGTTTATGTGAACAAATTATAGCTGAGAACCTTTATAACCTGGGGAAGGAAACAGGCATTCAAGGCCAAGAGACACAGAGAACTCCCCTCAGAATCAACAAAAGCAGGTGAACACCATGGCATATTACAATGAAACTTGCAAAATACAAAGATAAAAAGAAAATTCTGAAATCAGCTTGGGAAAAAAGTCCTTAACCTACAGAGGTGTATACATATGCTTGGCAGCATACCTGTCTAGAGAGACCTGGAAGCCCAAATAGAACTGACATGCTATATTCAACATGCTAAATGGGGAAAATACGCACCCAAGAATACTTTATCCAGCAAGGCTCTCATTCAGAATAGGAGAGATATAAACAGTTTCCAAGACCAGTAGAAGTAAAGGAGTTGTTGAAACCTAATTCAGTCCTGCAAGAAATATTAAAGGGGATGCTTTGAGTGGAGAGATGGAAAGTTACAAAGACTAGAGAAGAAGAAAGACATTCTATAGGAACAGAGACTTTACAGGTAATACAGTGGCATTAAATCCATACCTTTCAGTAAATACTTTGAATGTAAATGGATTAAATGCTCCAATCAAAGGACATAGAGTGCCAGAGTGGATAGAAAAAAAACAAGAGCCATTGAAATGCTGTTTATAAGAGACTCATTTGAGACACAAAGACACCTCCAAATTGAATGTGACGGAGTGGAGAAGTTTATCATGCTAATGGACATCAAGAGAAATCTGGAGTAACCATCCTTATATCAGACAAAATACATTTTAAAATGAAGAAAGTAATAAGAGATGAAGAAGGACACTATATAAAAATAAAGCACTCTATCCAACAAACCGTTCTAATAATTATAAATATTTATGCTCCCAAATTGGGAGCACCCAAATATATAAATCACTTAATAACAAGCTTAAGGAAACTCATTAACAATAAGACAATAATGGAGTGTGGCAGAGAAACGAGGTCTTGGTCCCTGAGCCACCAGCGCACCCGAGATCTTGTGGGGTTGGGTTCCTGTGAGGGGCTGGGTGCCTCGCCAGAGGGCAGAACAGCGAGCTGCACTACAAAGCGTGAGAAACGCACGCGCCCCTCACCCTCCCCTGAGAGAGGTGCGTGAAGGCCCAGCCCAGCGCTCTTAGACCGGCGCCATTGTATCAGAGCCTGAGATGCATGCACGCCCCAAATTCTTCTGTGAGAGAGGTGTGCATAGGCCCAGCCTGGTGCTCTCAGGCCCATGCCCTGGTTTCAGAGCCTGAGATGCATGCGCAACCCACAGCGCGGCGCTCCTAGATCCAGAAAGACCAGGCACACCCAGCCCAGGCCAGCGGGAAAATCTCTGTGCAATCACTGCTTAGAACCTCTCTGGTGGTCTGGAGCTGCCCAGACAGCCGTCGCTGCCGTGGTTTGGGGTACAAGCAGAAGATCCTGTGTCCCCAGGGACCGCGACTTGGAACCTGCTCTGCCAGCAGCCAAGGGGGAATTTATATGGCCTTTGCAGCAGGCTGAGGCTTCTCTCTGAGAGGCAGCTCAGGGTGCAGTTTTCTTGCCTCTAAACCTATAAAAACCATCAAAAGAGGTCAAGGTGAGAGGAAAAAAAGTGAACAAACATAAAAGCCTCCAGAGAGCAAAAGCCTGAAACCACTGGTTTCCTCAGAGCCCACCCTCTTGAGGGGGGCAGGAGGACTTAATTCAGGGGACATCATTGACTGAAAACCCACATGGCAGGCACCTCCCCCAGAAAACCAACCAGGAAAAAAAAAAAAAAAAGGACTACAAGAGAACACCACCACTACTTCAAAGGACAGCTTTTAATTTTAACTCGTTCCCACTATTCTGGTTCATTTTTTTTATAAAGATAATTTTTTAACCTATTTACCACCACAGCGAGATGTCCAGTACAACAAATTCCATAATAACCTTCTAACCTGCACTTTTTGATAAATACACGTGTGTTTTTCTTTTGCATTTCTATTTTTTAATTGATTTATTTTCAGAAAAACAGTATTCATTATTTTTTTTCACCACACCCAGTGCTCCATGCAATCCGTGCCCTCTATAATACCCACCACCTGGTACCCCAACCTCCCACCCCTCTGCCACTTCAAACCTCTCAGATTGTTTTTCAGATTCCATAGTCTCTCATGACTCACCTCCCCTTCCAATTTATCCCAACCCCCTTCTCCTCTCTAACACCCCTTGTCCTCCATGACATTTGTTATGCTCCACAAATAAGTGAAACCATATGATAATTGACTCTCTCTGCTTGACTTATTTCACTCAGCATAATCTCTTCCAGTCCCGTCCATGTTGCTACAAAAGTTGGGTATTCATCCTTTCTGATGGAGGCATAATACTCCATAGTGTATATGGACCACATCTTCCTTATCCACTCGTCCATTGAAAGGCATCTTGGTCCTTTCCATAGTTTGGCGACTGTGGCCATTGCTGCTATAAACATTGGGGTACAGATGGCCCTTCTTTTCACGACATCTGTATTTTTGGGGTAAATACCTAGGAGTGCAATTGCAGGGTCATAGGGAAGTTCTATTTTTAATTTCTTGAGGAATCTCCACACTGTTTTCCAAAGTGGCTGCACCAACTTGTATTCCCACCAACAGTGTAAGATGGTTTCCCTTTCTCCACATCCTTTCCAACACATGTTGTTTCCTGTTTTGTCAATTTTGGCCAATCTAACTGGTGTAAGGTGATATCTCAATGTGGTTTTAATTTGAATCTCCCTGAGGGCTAGTGATGATGAACATTTTTTCATGTGTCTGCATTTCTATTTTTAAAATTTTTTTTAAAATTTTAGTTTAGTTTAGTTAGTTCATTCTTTTTTTATTTTTATTTTCTAATATTCATATAGAGTTAAACTTCAAGGTAATCCCCTTTCCCCAATCAATGCTACCCCTGTAGGTAAACCAATTTTTATCCCCCTTTATCTTAGGAAAGTTGAGTCCTTTAACAAAGATACAAAGATATCAAGATACATCCAGGAAGAATCAAAACAACCTTCCTCACCCACACTGAGAATTTATAACCACTCTCCCAACTTTTTCTTCTGCCAGTTGTTTCTGTGTTTTTGTGTTTGTCCTGATAGTATATAAATCTTATACTTTATACTTGCGGCTCTTTTTGACGAGGTTCTTCCTTTATTTGGTTATATATATATATATATATATATATATATATATATATATATATATAATTTCTCTTGTCATATACTTTTATCAGTCTTTTTGTTTGTCTGTTTTTGTTTGCATACTTCATCAATCTTACCTTGGGGCCCATTTGGGCTGAACCTTCTCTTTTATCTTCCCTTTTTTTTTTTTTCTGTCTCTCTCTCTTTTATTTTTTTCTTTTCCTTTTCTTTTTCCTCTTGTTTAGGTGGGTTAACCTGATTGGTCAGAAGAGTTCCAGGGTGCACCTTGACTGCATCACAGTTGATACATCCAGCTACATCCATTCAGTCAACTCTCACCAAAATGACTAGGAGAAGGAATGCCCAACAGAAGAAAAATACAGAGGATGGGCCTTCTGCAACAGAGGAATGGCTATCAACATAGACAATACGTTGGAAAGAGAGTTCAGGCTAACAATTGTCCAGGCAATAGCTGGGTTGGAGAAAGCCATGAATGACCAAACAGAATTGATTAGAGCAGAACTGAAAGCCACGAGGGATGATGTTCACAATGTTAGGGCAGAACTGAAAGCTAACAGGGGTGAGGTTTACAATGTTCTCAATGAGTTTCAATGCAATCTAAATTCTCTAAAAGCTAAGGTAATTGAGACAGAAGATAGAATTAGTGATCTGGCGGACAAACATATAGAGAGAAAGGATCAGGAGGAAGCCTGGAACAAACAGCTTAGAAGCCATAAAAACAGAAGCAGGGAAATAAATGATGCCATGAAACATTCCAACATCAGAATGATTGGAATCCCTGAAGGGGAGGAGAAAGAAAGAAGTCTAGAAGATGTAGTGGAACGAGTTCTTCATGAAAATTTTCCCAATCTCGCAAATGGAACCAGCGTTCATGTACTAGAGATCGAATGGTCTCCACTCAAAATTATAGATTCCAAAAAAATTAGGCAACTGATAGTCAAATTGAGGAATCATTATTGTAGATACAATCTCTTGAAAGCCGCTAGGACAAATAAGTTCCTTACTTACAAAGGAAAGCCCATCAGAATAATGTCGGACCTGTCCACAGAGACCTGGCAAGCCAGAAAGGGTTGGCAAGATATATTCAGGGCACTAAATGAGAAGAACATGCAGCCAAGAATACTTTATCGAGCAAGACTGACATTCAAAATGGATGGAGAGATAAAGAGTTTCCAAGACCGGCAAGGATTAAAAGACTATGCAACCAAGAAATAAGATGAGGTCTGAATTATTCTGAATAATTAAATCATGTTTGTTTTATATAGTTTGAGTTGTGCAGATGAACCCAGAGGCTATGGGTGGGTTACCAGCTCTATTTAGGAAATGTGCACTCTGACTAAAAAACATTGTCCATCTGAATATTTCTGAAGAAATGTATGGCTAATGAACTGAAGAAGAGTGGAGTGTAATATTCTATTGTACATGCGTCCTATTCTGGAATGGATGAGACATAATTATCTTAACGAAACTTCATAAACATTTGTTATTTCTGAAGTACTGGTGCTGTCTTAATTCAGGGAATGGAAAAATGAGAATTTGGGTTTCCTTATGAGTCAACAGCATTTGGAAAGAACAGAACTGCTACCAGAATAAAGAGGTAAATGAAGATGAGTGTTTTCAGACCCTGGATGGATTGCAGAAAGCTTTGATCTTGAGCACAGTTCCAGGATTTAAAGGTGGATGGAACCCACAGGAAACAGAAGGAATCCAGACTGTTGAGGACTCAGACCTTAAAAAATAAAGGTTTGTTGGCTCCTGAGGTAGAGAACACCGACTTATTGTGGTTCTGAAAGAGATGAGGAAGACACAGAACTGGAAGTGGAAGAAGGAGTTCACAGACCTCAACTTCTGCCTGTGACCAAAAATAGGAAAAGGACTGGAGTCCCTTTGCATATTTTTCTATCTTGTCATGTAAATGTGTCATTTGTATTATCTATTTTCTTTCTCCCTTCTTACCAGTGTGATTTTATGCAAGTTGCCCATGGTAATATTCCAAATGTAATCTCTAGGTAACAGAATAGTCAAATGAGTGTGCCTGTACTTAAAGAATAAATATAACTGATTAAAAAAAAAAAAAGACTATGCAACCACCAAGCCGACGCTGCAGGAAATATTAAGGGGGGTTCTATAAAAGAGGAAAAATCCTAAGAATAGCATTGAACAGAAATATAGAAACAATCTACAAAAAGAAAGACTTCAAAGGTAACACAATGTCAATAAAAACGTATCTATCAATAATCACTCTCAATGTGAAAGGCCTAAATGTGCCCATAAAATGACACAGGGTTGCAAATTGGATAAAATGACGGGACCTATCCATATGTTGTCTACAAGAGACCCATTTTGAACCTAAAGATACACCCAGACTAAAAGTGAAGGGATGGAGAAGCATCTTTCATGCCAATGGGCCTCAAAAGAAAGCTGGGGTAGCAATTCTCATTTCAGATAAATTAGACTTCAAACTAAAGACTGTAGTCAGAGATACAGAATGGGACCACATAATTCCTAAAGGGACTATCCACCAAGATGATTTAACAATTGTATATATCTATGGCCCCAATATGGGAGCAGCCAATTACATAAGAAAACTGTTAATTAAGATAAAGAGTCATATTTATATGAATATATATTAACAGTAGGAGATCTTAACATGCCTTTCTCAGAAATAGATCATCAAAGCAGAAATACAATAAAGAAACAAGAGCATGGAATGACACATTGGACCAGACGGACCTCATAAATATATACAGAACATTCCACCATAAAACAACAGAATACTCATTCTTCTCAAGTGCACATGGAACTTTCTCCAGAATAGACCACATACTGGGTCACAAATCAGGACTCAAACGATACCAAAATACTGAATTTATTCCCTGCACATTCTCAGATCACAATGCTTTGAAACTGGAGCTCAATCACAAGGAAAAATTTGGAAGGAACTCAAACACCTGAAAGCTAAAGATCACCTTAAGAATGCCTGGATCAACCAGGATATCAAAGAAGAACTGAAACATTTCATGGAAACCAATGAGAATGAAGCCACTTTGGTCCAAAACCTATGGGATACAGCAAAGGCTGTCCTAAGGGGGAAATACATAGCCATCCAAGCCTCCCTCAAAAAAATTGAAAAATCCAGAATACACCAGCTGTCTCTACACCTTAAAGAACTGGAGACTCAACAACAAATCAAACCAACTCCACACATAAGAAGGCAAATAATCAAGATTAGAGCAGTGATCAATGAGGTAGAAACCAGAGATACAGTAGAACGTATCAATGAAACCACACTAATCCAAAAGAAAAGAGAGAAAGCCCAAATTCATAAAATTATGAATGAAAACGGAGAGATCACAACTAACACCAAGGAAATAGAAACAATCATCAGAAGCTATTACCAAATTATATGGCAATAAGCTAAGCAACCTAGATGAAATGGATGCATTCCTGGAGAACTATAAACTCCCAAAATTGAACAAGGAAGAAATTGACAACCTGAATAGACCAATATCTAGAAATGAGATTGAAGCAGTGATCAAAAACCTCCCAAAAAACAAGAGCCCAGGACCTGATGGATTCCCTGGGGAAGTCTACCAAACATTAAAAGAAGAAATAACACCTATTCTCCAGAAGCTGTTTCAAAGAACTGAGGCAGAAGGAAAACTTCCAGAGTCTTACTATGAAGCCTGATCCCCAAATCAGACAAAGACCCTACAAAAAAAAGGAGAATTTCAGACCACTGATGGTCTGATGAATATCATGAATATTCACTGATGAATATGGATGCTAAGATTCTCAACAAGATCCTAGCAAGCAGGATCCAACAGCACATTAAAAATATTATCCACCATGACCAGTTGGGATTCATCCCTGGGTTACAAGGAGGGTTCAAGATTCGCATATCAATGTGATACAACAAATTAATAAGAGAGAAGAAACACATGGTCCTCTCAATTGATGCAGAAAAAGCATTTGACAATGCAGCATCGGTTCCTGATTAAAACACTTCAAAGCATAGGGATAGAGGGAACATTCCTGAACTTCATAAAATCTATCTATGAAAGACCCACAGCAGATATCATCCTCAGTGGTAAAAAGCTTGCAGCCTTCCTGTTGGGATCAAGAACATGAAAAGGATGCCCACTCTCACCACTCTTGTTCAACATAGTATTAGAAGTCCTAGCAACAGCAATCAGACAACAAAGAGAAATAAAAAGGTATCCAAATTGGCAATGAAGAAGTCAAACTCTCTCTTTTTGCAGAAGACATAATTCTTTATATGGAAAACCCAAAAGACCCTACCCCCAAACTACTAGAACTCATACAGCAATTCAGCAACGTGGCAGGATACAAAGTCTATGTACAGAAATCAGTGGCTTTCTTATACACTAACAATGAAAATACAGAAAAGGAAATTAGAGAATCGATTCCATTTACTATAGGACCAAGAGCCATAAGATACCTGGGAATAAACCTAACCAAAGAGGTAAAGGATCCATACTCGAGGAACCACAGAACACTCATGAAAGAAATTGAAGAAGACACAAAAAGATGGAAGACCATTCCATGCTCTTGGATCAGAAGAATAAACATTGTTAAAATGTCTCTACTGCTGAGAGCAATCTTTACTTTTAATGCCATTCCAAACAAAATTCCACCAGTATTTTCCAAAGAGCTGGAGCATATAATCCAAAAATTTGTATGGAATCAGAAGAGACCCCAAATCGCTAAGGAAATGTTGTAAAACAAAAATAAAACTGAGGGCATCACGCTACCTGATTTCAAGCTTTACTACAAAATTGTGATCACCAAGACAGCATGTTACCAGCGTAAAAATAGACAAATGTACCAGTGGAACAGAGTAGAGAGCCCAGATATGGACCCTCAACTCTATGGGCAAATAATATTCGAATTATTTGTGGATAATTCAAATTTGAATAATTCGAATTATCCACAGGAAAAAATATCCTGTGGATAAAAGACAGTCTCTTCAATAAATGGTGCTGGGAAAACTGGACAGCTATATGTAGAAGAATGAAACTCGACCATTCTCTGACACCATACACAAAGATAAACTCAAAATGAATAACAGAACTCAATGTGAGACAGGAATCCATCAGAATCCTAAAGGAGAACATAGGAATTAACCTCTTCGATATCAGCCACAGCAACTTCTTTCAAGATATGTCTCCAAAGGCAAAGGAAACAAAAGTGAAAATGAACTTTTGGGACTTCATCAAAATCAAAATCTTCTGCACAGCAAAGGAAACAGTCAACAAAACAAAGAGGCAACCCACGGAATGGGAGAAGATATTCACAAATGACAGTACAGACAAAAGGTTGATATCCAGGATCTCTAAAGAACTCCTCAAACTCAACACACACAAAACAGACAATCATATAAAAAATGGGCAGAAGTTATGAACAGACACTTCTCCAATGAAGACATACAAATGGCTATCAGACACATGAAAAAATGTTCATCATCACTAGTGATCAGGGAGATTCAAATTAAAACCACATTGAGATACCACTTGACACCAGTTAGAATGGCGAAAATTAACAAGACAGGAAACAGCATGTGTTGGAGAGGATGTGGAGAAAGGGGAACCCACTTACACTGTTGGTGGGAATGCAAGTTGGTGCAGCCACTTTGGAGAACAGTGAGGAGATTCCTCAAGAAATTAAAAATAGATCTTCCCTATGACCTCACCATTGCACTACTGGGTATTTACCCCAAAGATATATAGTGAAAAGAAGAGCCATTTGTACCCCAATATTTATAGCAGCAATGGCCACGGTCGCCAAACTGTGGAAGGAACCAAGATGCCCTTCTACAGACGAATGGATAAGGAAGATGTGGTTCATATACACTATGGAGTACTATGCCTCCATCAGAAAGGATGAATACCCAACTTTTGTAGCAACATGGACGGGACTGGAAGAGATTATGCTGAGTGTAATAAGTCAAGTAGAGAGAGTCAATTATCATATGGTTTCACTTATTTGTAGAGCATAACAAATAGCATGGAGGACAAGGGGAGATGGAGAGGAGAAGGGAGTTGAGAGAAATTGGAAAGGGAGGTGAACCATGAGAGAACATGGAATCTGAAAAACAATCTGAGGTGGTGGATATTAGAGAGGGCACGGATTGCATGGAGCACTGGGTGTGGTGCAAAAACAATGAATACTGTTATGCTGAAAAGAAATTAAAAATTAAAAACAAAAATAAGCCTAACCCACACACAAGAAGGGAGCTCATTAAGATTAGATCATAAATAAATGTTTAGAAACAAGAAATACAGTACAACATATCAACAAAACTAGAAGCTTGGTTCTAGTTGTATTGTATTGAATTAATAAGATCAATAAACCTCTTGCCAGACGTAAAAAAAAAAAAAAAGGAAATTATCCAAATTAATAAAATTATGAATAAAAGGGCGGAGATCACGGGTAACACCAATGAAATAGAAACAATCATCAAAATTTATTATTAACAGTTATATGCCAATGACTTAAGCAACCTAAAAGAAATGGATGCATTCCTGGAAGCCTATAAACTTGAAGACTGAATCAGGAAGAAATTGGCAAACTGAATGGGCAAATAACTAGTAATGAGATTGAAACAGTGGCCAAAAACCTACCAAAACCAAGAATCCAGGGCCTGATGGATTCCTGGGGAATTCTACCAAACAGTCAAAGAAGAAATAATGCCTATTTTCCTGAAGCTGTTTCAAAAGAGAGAAACAGAAAGAAATCTTCCAGACTCTTTCTATGAGGTCAGCATTACCTTGATCCTGAAATCATACAAAGACCCCATCCAAAAGGAAAATTTCAGACCAGTATTCCTGATGAATATGGATACCAAGATTCTCAACAAGATCCTATCTAATTGTATCCAGCAATGTATTAAAATGATTATCTTCCACAACCAGATGGGATTTATCTCTGGGATATAAGAGTCCTTCAACATTCATAAGTCAATTCGTATGATAGACCACATAAATAAGGGAAAAGACAAGAACGACATGGTCCTTTCAAATGATGCTGGAAAAAAAAAAAGCATTTGACAAAATAAATCATCTTTTCCTGATTAAAACTCCTCAGAGTACAGGGATAGAAGGAAAATTCCTGAGTTTTGTAAAACCCATCTATTAAAAACCCACAACAAATATTCTCAGTGGGGAAATCTAAGAACCTTTCCATTGAGACTAGGAAGGATGCTGGCTCTCACCACTGTTGTTCAACATAGTACTGGAAGTCCTAGAGTCAGAAATCAGACAACAAAAATAAATAAAATTTATTCAAACTGGTGAAGAAGTCAAACTCTCTCTCTTCAAAGATGACATGATACTTTATGTGGAAAACCCAAAAGACTCCATCCCCAAATTACTAGAACTTATACAGCAATTCAGCAATGTAGCAGGATACAAAATCAATGCAGAGAAATCAGTTTCTTTCTTATACACTAACAATATAACTGTACAAGGAGAAATTAATTCCTTTTACAATAGCACCAAAAACCACAAGATATCTTGGAATAAACTTAACCAAAGAGGTAAAAAGTCTATACTCAAGGAACAAAAGACTCATGAAAGAAATCAAAGACGACACAAAAAGGTGGAAAAATATTCCATGCTCATGGATTGGAAGAATAAACATTGTTAAAATGTCTATGCTGGCCAGAGCGATCTATACTTTCAAATGCCATTCCAATCAAAATACCAATGGCATTTTCAACGTGCTGGAACAAACAATCCTAAAATTTTTATGGAACCAGAAAAGACCCCGAATCACCAAGGAAATGTGGAAAAAGAAAGCTGGGGCATCACGTTGCCTGATTTCAAGCTATATTACAAAGCTGTAATCACCAAGATAGCATGGTACTGTTACAAAAACAGACACATAGATCAATGGAATAGAATACAGAGGCCAGATATGGATCCTCAATTCAACAGTCAAATAATTTTAAATATGTTGGGAAAAAATATCCAATGGAACAAAAGACAATCTCTACAATAAATGATGCTGGAAAAATTGGCAATCTATATAAAGAAGAATAAAGCTTAACCATTCTCTTACACCATACACAAAGATGAACTCTAAATGGATGAAAACCCTCAATGTGAGACAGTAATCCATCAAAATCCTAAAGTAGAACATAGGCAGCAACCTCTTTGACATCGGCCACAGCATCTTATTTCAAGACACGTCTCCAAAGACAAGGGAAACAAAAGTGAAAATAAACTTTTGGGACTTCATCAGGATGAAAATCTTCTGCACAGAAAAAAAAAACAGCAAACAAATCAAAGTAGCCCACGAAATGGCAGAAGATATTTGCAGATGACACTACAGAAAGAGGGCTGATATCCAAGATCTATAAAGAACTTCTCAAACTCAACACCAAAAAAACAAATAAGCAAGTCAAAAATTGGGCAGAAGACATGAACAGACACTTCTCCAAAGGAGACATACAAGTGGCAAACAGACACATGAAAAAATGTTCAACAACTTTAGGCATTAGGGAAATTCAAATCAAAACCATATTAGATACCACCTTACACCAGTTTGAATGGCAAAAATGAACAAGGCAAGAAACAATAAATGTTGGACATGTGGAGAAAGGGGAACCCTCTTACACTGTTACTGGGAATGCAAGTTGGTGCAGCCACTTTGGAAAGCAGTGTGGAGGTTCCTCAAAAATTTAAAAATAGTGTTACCCTATGACCTAGCAATTGTACTACTGGGTATTTACCCCAAAGATACAGATGTAGTGAAAAGAAAGTCCATAGACACCCCAATGTTTATAGCAGCAATGTCCACAATAGCCAATCTGTGGAAGGAACTGAGATGCCTTTCAACAGATGAATGGATAAAGAAGATGTGGTCCATATACACAATGGAATAATACTCATCCATCAGAAAGGATGAATACCCAGCTTTTGCATCAGCATAGAAGGGACTGGAGGAGATTATGCTGAGTGAAATAATCAAGCAGAGAAAGTCAATTATCATGCTGTTTTACTTGCTTGTGGAACATAAGGAATAGCATGGATGACATTAGGAGGTGGAAGAGAAAAAAAGAAGGGGGGGGAGAATCTGAGGGGGAGACAAACCATGAGATAATATGGACTCTGAGAAAAAACTGAGGGTTTTAGAGGGGAAGGTGTGGGAGGATGTGTTAGTCCAGTGATGGATATTAAGGAGTGCCTGGATTGCATGGAGCACTGGGTGTTATATGCAGACAATGAATCATGGAACACTACATAAAAAACTAATGATGTACTGTATGGTGATTAATATAACATAATATAAAATTTTATTTTCTTTAGATTAATATATATAAATCAATTAATGACAAAATTAACAAAAATCATAGATGAAAATGCAAAAATAGAAAGGGACTTTAACACCCCATTCACAAAAATGCACAGATTATCTAAGCAGAAGATCAACTAGAATAAACAGCTTTGAATGACACACTGGATCAGATGGACTTCACAGATGTATTCAGAATATGCCATCCTGAAACAACAGAATACATATTCTTCTTGAGTGCACATGGAATATTCTCCAGAATAGATCACATACTGAATCAAAACCAGGTCTCAAGTGGTACTAAAAAATAAGGATTATTCCCTGCTTATTCTCAGACTACAATGCTACATCCCAAGAGAAAAGTTGGAAGGAACACAAATACATGATGGTTAAAGAGCATCCTACTATAAAATGAATGGTTCAAAAAGGAAATTAAAGAATATATTTTTTTAATTATAAAAGCAAAGGAAAATGAAACACAACAGTTCAAGAACCTTTGGGATGCAGCAAAGACAGTCCTAAGAGAAAAGTATATAGCAATACAGAACTTTCTCAAGAAAAAAGAAAAGTCTTAATGGCACAACCTAACCTTACACTAACCTTAAGGAGCTGGAAAAGAACAGTAAATAATGTCTTTGTCCAACAGGAGAAGAGAAATAATAAATATTAGAGCAGAGGTCAATAAAATAGAAACCAAAGGGAAAGTAAAACAGATCAAAGACTATAAGCTGGTTCGTTGAAAGAATTAATAAGTCCAATAAATCAGAAACCAAATAAAGGACCCAAATAAATAAAATTATGAATTATAGGAGAGATTGCAACCAACACAAAGGAAATACAAAGAATTATGAACATATTATTAGCAACTATATGCCCAACACTAGGCAATATGGAAGAAAAGAATGCATTCCTAGACTAGTATAAACTAATAAAACTGAAACAGGAAAAATATAAAACCTGAAAAGACCCATAACCAGCAAAGAAATTGGAAGAGTAATCGATAATCTCCCAATAAAGAAGAGTCCAGAACCAGATAGCCTTCCAGAAGAATTCTACAAAACATTTAAAGAAGAAATAATACTTATTCTTCTGAAGCTGTTTAAAAGAATAAAATGAAAGGAAAACTTCCAAATTCATGCTAGCAGGCCAGCATTACCTTGACCCCCAAACCAGACAAATGCCCCATGGAAAAGGACAATTACAGAAAAATAGCCCTTATAAACATGGATGCAAAAATTCTCATCAAGATACTAGCTAATCGGGGGGGCCGGAGTCAAGATGGCGGAAAAGTAGCAGGCTGAGACTACTTCAGCTAGCCGGAGATCAGCTAGATAGCTTATCTAAAGATTGCAAATCCATCGGCAGAGCGAAGAGAAGAAGAACAGCAATTCTGGAAACAGAAAAACAACCACTTTCTGAAAGGTAGGACCGGCGGAGAAGTGAATCCAAAGCAACGGGAAGATAGACCCCGGGGGGAGGGGCTGGCTCCCGGCAAGCAGCGTAGCAACGGAGCACAAAAGCAGGACTTTTAAAAGTCTGTTCCGCTGAGGGACATTGCTCCAGAGGCTAAACCGGGGCAAAGCCCACGCGGGGTCAACGTGGCCTCAGGTCCCGCAGGGTCACAGAAGGATCGGGGGTGTCTGAGTGTCGCAGAGCTTGCGGGTATTGGAACGGGAAAGCCGGCTACAGAGACAGAGCCAACAGTAAGCTCACAGCTCGGTGTTACCTTGAACCAGTCCCAGACTCGGTGAGCTCGGAGCGCGGCCGGAGGTCAGGCAGACCGGGAGTAACTGGGCACTGTTCTCTGAGGGCGCACTGAGGAGTGGGGACCCGGGCTCTCGGCTCCTCTGGGCCGAGACTAGGAGGCCGCCACTTGTATTCCCATTCTTGGGAACTCTACAGAAAGGGCTCAGGGAAAAAAAGCCCCTGAAAGCAAACCCGAGCGAATTACTCACCCAGGACCCTGTTAAGGGCGGTGCAATTCCGCCTGGGGCAAAGACACTTGAGAATCACTACAACAGGCCCCTCCCCGAGAAGATCAACAAGAAATCCAGCCGAGACCAAGTTCACCTACCAAGGAGTGCGGTTTCAATACCAAGGAGAGCAGCAGAATTCCAGAGGAGGAGAAAGCAAAGCACGGAACTCATGGCTTTTTCCCTGTGATTTTTTTTTAGTCTTGAAGTTAATTTGATTTTTTTTTTCATTGTTTGTTTTTTTTCTCGCCTTCTGGTAAATTTTTTTTTAACTTTTACCTTTTTATTTTTTAACATTTTTTAACTAGTTTATCCAATATATATATATTTTCTTTTTTATATTTTTCTTATTTGTTTTCTTTTTTAAAATTATTTTCTTTTCTTTTTTTTTTCTTTCTTCCTTTTTGAAACTCTTTTTATCCCCTTTCTACCCCCTCACGATCTGGGATCTCTTCTAATTTGGTTAAAGCATATTTTCCTGGGGTTGTTGCCACCCTTTTAGTATTTTACTTGCTCCTTCATATACTCTTATCTGGACAAAATGACAAGACGGAAAAATTCAACTCAAAAAAAAAGAACAAGAGGCAGTACCAAAGGCTAGGGACCTAATCAATACAGACACTGGTAATATATCATATCTAGAGTTCAGAATGACAATTCTCAAGGTTCTAGCCGGGCTCGTAAAGGCATGGAAAATATTAGAGAAACCCTCTCGAGAGATATAAAAGCCCTTTCTGGAGAAATAAAAGAACTAAAATCTAACCAAGTTGAAATAAAAAAAGCTATTAATGAGGTGCAATCAAAAATGGAGGCTCTCAATAAATAAATAAATCTTAAAAAAAAAAAAAAAGGGCGCCTGGGTGGCTCAGTGGGTTAAGCCGCTGCCTTTGGCTCAGGTCATGATCTCAGGGTCCTGGGATCGAGTCCCGCATCGGGCTCTCTGCTCAACAGGGAGCCTGCTTCCTCCTCTCTCTCTGCCTGCCTCTCGGCCTACTTGTAATCTCTCTCTGTCAAATAAATAAATAAATCTTTAAAAAAAATGGAGGCTCTCACTGCTAGGATAAATGAGGCAGAAGAAAGAATTAGTGATATAGAAGACCAAATGACAGAGAATAAAGAAGCTGAGCAAAAGAGGGACAAACAGCTACTGGACCACGAGGGGAGAATTCGAGAGATAAGTGAAACCATAAGACGAAACAACATTAGAATAATTGGGATTCCAGAAGAAGAAGAAAGAGAGAGGGGAGCAGAAGGTATACTGGAGAGAATTATAGGGGAGAATTTCCCCAATATAGCAGAGGGAATGAGCATCAATATTCAGGAGGTTCAGAGAATGCCCCTCAAATTCAATAAGAATAGGCCCACACCCCGTCACCTAATAGTAAAATTTGCAAGTCTCAGTGACAAAGAGAAAATCCTGAAAGCAGCCCGGGAAAAGAAGTCTGTAACATACAATGGTAAAAATATTAGATTGGAAGCTGACTTATCCACAGAGACCTGGCAGGCCAGAAAGAGCTGGCATGATATTTTCAGAGCACTAAATGAGAAAAACATGCAGCCAAGAATACTATATCCAGCTAGGCTATCATTGAAAATAGAAGGAGAGATTAAAAGCTTCCAGGACAAACAACAACTGAAAGAATTTGCAAACACCAAACCAGCTCTACATGAAATATTGAAAGGGGTCCTCTAAGCAAAGAGAGAGCCTACAAGTGACAAATCAGAAAGGAACAGAGACCATATACAGTAACAGTAACCTGACAGGTAATACAATGGCACTAAATTCATATCTCTCAATAGTTACCCTGAATGTGAATGGGCTAAATGCCCCTGTCAAAAGACACAGGGTATGAGAATGGGTAAAAAAACAAAACCCATCTATATGTTGCCTCCAAGAAACTCATTTTAAGCCCTAAGACACCTCCAGATTTAAAGTGAGGGGGTGGAAAAGAATTTACCATGCTAATGGACATCAGAAGAAAGCAGGAGTGGCAATCCTTATATCAGATCAATTAGATTTTAAGCCAAAGACTATAATAAGAGATGAGGAAGGACACTATATCATACTCAAAGGGTCTGTCCAACAAGAAGATCTAACAATTGTAAATATCTATGCCCCCAACGTGGGAGCAGCCAACTATATAAACCGATTAATAAAAAAATCCAAGAAACACATCAACAATAAGACAATAATAGTAGGGGACTTTAACACTCCCCTCACTGAAATGGACAGATCATCCAAGCAAAAGATCATCAAGGAAATAAAGGCCTTAAATGACACCCTGGACCAGATGGACATCACAGATATATTCAGAACATTTCATCCCAAAGCAACAGAATACACATTCTTCTCTAGTGCACATGGAACATTCTCCAGAATAGATCACATCCTCGGTCCTAAATCAGGACTCAATCAGTATCAAAGATAGGGATCACTCCCTGCATATTTTCAGACCACAATGCTCTAAAGCTAGAACTCAACCACAAAAGGAAGTATGAAAAGAACCCAAATACATGGAGACAAAACAGCATCCTTCTAAAGAATGAATGGGTCAACCGGGAAATTAAAGAAGAATTGAAAAAAAATCATGGAAACAAATGATAATGAAAATACAACGGTTCAAAATATGTGGGACACAACAAAGGCAGTCCTGAGAGGAAAATATATAGTGGTACAAGCCTTTCTCAAGAAACAAGAAAGGTCTCAGGTACACAACCTAACCCTACACCTAAAGGAGCTGGAGAAAGAACAAGAAAGAAACCCTAAGCCCAGCAGGAGAAGAGAAGTCATAAAGATCAGAGCAGAAATCAATGAAATAGAAACCAAAAGACAATAGAGCAAATCAACGAAACTAGGAGCTGGTTCTTTGAAAGAATTAATAAAATTGATAAACTCCTGGCCCGACTTATCAAAAAGAAAAGAGAAAGGACCCTAATAAATAAAATCATGAATGAAAGAGGAGAGATCACAACTAACACCAAAGAAATACAAACTATTATAAGAACATACTATGAGCAACTCTACGCCAACAAATTTGACAATCTGGAAGAAATGGATGCACTCCTAGAAACATATAAATTACCACAACTGAACCAGGAAGAAGTAGAAAGCCTGAACAGAACCATAACCAGTAAGGAGGTTGAAACAGTCATTAAAAATCTCCAAACAAACAAAAGCCCAGGGCCAGATGGCTTCCCAGGGGAATTCTACCAAACATTTAAAGAAGAACTAATTCCTATTCTCCTGAAACTGTTCCAAAAAATAGAAATGGAAGGAAAACTTACAAACTCATTTTATGAGGCCAGCATCACCTTGATCCCCAAACCAGACAAGGATCCCATCAAAAAAGAGAGCTATAGACCAATATCCTTGATGAACACAGATGCGAAAATACTCACGAAAATACTAGCCAATAGGATTCAACAGTACATTAAAAGGATTATTCACCACGACCAAGTGGGATTTATTCCAGGGCTGCAAGGTTGGATCAACATCCGCAAATCAGTCAATGTGATACAACACATCAATAAAAGAAAGAACAAGAACCATATGATACTCTCAATAGATGCTGAAAAAGCATTTGACAAAGTACAGCATCCCTTCCTGATCAAAACTCTTCAAAGTTTAGGGATAGAGAGCACATACCTCAATATCATCAAAGCCATCTATGAAAAAACCACCGCAAATATCATTCTCAATGGAGAAAAACTGAAAGCTTTTCCGCTAAGGTCAGGAACACGGCAGGGATGTCCATTATCACCACTGCTATTCAACATAGTACTAGAGGTCCTAGCTTCAGCAATCAGACAACAAAAGGAAATTAAAGGGATCCAAATCGGCAAAGAAGAAGTCAAATTATCACTCTTCATAGATGATATGATACTATATGTGGAAAACCCAAAAGACTCCACTCCAAAACTGCTAGAACTTATACAGGAATTCAGTAAAGTGTTCAGGATATAAAATCAATGCACAGAAATCAGTTGCATTTCTCTACACCAACAGCAAGACAGAAGAAAGAGAAATTAAGGAATACATCCCATTTACAATTGCACCCAAAACCATAAGATACCTAGGAATAAACCTAACCAAAGAGGCACAGAATCTATACTCAGAAAACTATAAAGTACTCATGAAAGAAATGGAGGAAGACACAAAGAAATGGAAAAAGGTTCCATGATCCTGGATTGGAAGAATAAATATTGTGAAAATTTCTATGCTACCTAAATCAATCTACACATTTTATGCAATTCCTATAAAGTACCATCCATCTTTTTTAAAGAAATGGAACAAATAATTCTAAAATTTATATGGAACCAGAAAAGACCTCGAATAGCCAAAGGGATATTGAAAAAGAAAGCCAACGTTGGTGGCATCACAATTCTGGACTTCAAGCTCTATTACAAAACTGTCATCATCAAGACAGCATGGTACTGGCACAAAAACAGACACATAGATCAATGGAACAGAATAGAGAGCCCAGAAATAGACCCTCAACTCTACAGTCAACTAATCTTCGACAAAGCAGGAAAGAATGTCCAATGGAAAAAAGACAGCCTCTTCAATAAATGGTGCTGAGAAAATTGGACAGCCACAGGCAGAAAAATGAAATTGGACCATTTCCTTACACCACACACAAAAATAGACTCAAAATGGATGAAGGACCTCAATGTGCGAAAGGAATCCATCAAAATCCTTGAGGAGAACACAGGCAGCAACCTCTTCGACCTCAGCCGCAGCAACATCTTCCTAGGAACATTGCCACAGGCAAGGGAAGCAAGAGCAAAAAGGAACTATTGGGATTTCATCAAGATCAAAAGCTTTTGCACAGCAAAGGAAACAGTTAACAAAATCAAAAGACAACTTACAGAATGGGAGAAGATATTTGCAAATGACATATCAGATAAAGGACTAGTGTCCAAAATCTATAAAGAACTTATCAAACTCAACACCCAAAGAACAAATAATCCAATCAAGAAATGGGCAGAGGTCATGAACAGACATTTCTGCAAAGAAGACATCCAGATGGCCAACAGACACATGAAAAAGTGCTCCATATCACTCGGCATCAGGGAAATACAAATCAAAACCACAATGAGATATCACCTCACACCAGTTAGAATGGCTAAAATAAACAAGTCAGGAAATGACAGATGCTGGCAAGGATGCGGAGAAAGGGGAACCCTCCTACACTGTTGGTGGGAATGCAAGCTGGTGCAGCCGCTCTGGAAAACAGCATGGAGGTTCCTCAAAATGTTGAAAATAGAACTGCCCTATGACCCAGAAATTGCACTATTGGGTATTTACCCTACAGATACAAACGTAGTGATCCAAAGGGGCACATGCACCCGAATGTTTATAGCAGCAATGTCCACAATGGCCAAACTATGGAAAGAACCTAGATGTCCATCAACAGATGAATGGATCAAGAAGATGTGGTATATAGGGCGCCTGGGTGGCTCAGTGGGTTAAGCCGCTGCCTTCGGCTCAGGTCATGATCTCAGGGTCCTGGGATCGAGTCCCGCATCGGTCTCTCTGCTCAGCGGGGAGCCTGCTTCCTCCTCTCTCTCTGCCTGCCTTTCTGCCTACTTGTGATCTCTCTCTGTCAAATAAATAAATAAAATCTTTAAAAAAAAAAAAAGAAGATGTGGTATATATACACAATGGAATACTATGCAGCCATCAAAAGAAATGAAATCTTGCCATTTGCGACAACATGGATGGAACTAGAGCGTATCATGCTTAGTGAAATAAGTCAAGCAGAGAAAGACAACTATCATATGATCTCTCTGATATGAGGTAGTGGTGATGCAACATGGGGGCTTAAGTGGGTAGGAGAAGAATCAATGAAACAAGATGGGATTGGGAGGGAGACAAACCATAATTGACTCAATCTCACAAAACAAACTGAGGGTTGCTGGGGGGAGGGGGTTTGGGAGAAGGGGGTGGGATTATGGACATTGGGGAGGGTATGTGCTTTGGTGAGTGCTGTGAAGTGTGTAAACCTGGTGATTCACAGACCTGTACCCCTGGGGATAAAAATATATGTTTATAAAAAATAAAAAATTAAAAAAAAGATACTAGCTAATCAAAAGCAACAGTATGTTAAAAGGATTACTCACAACGACCATGTGGGATTTATCCCTGGGCTGTAGGGATGATTTAATATTCAAATATCAATCAATGTAATACAGCACATTAATAAAAGAAAGGAAAAGAACCATATGATCCTCTCAATAGATGCACAAAAAGAATTATACAAAATGCAGCATCTTTTCTCTATGAAAACTTTCCATCATGTAGGGATAAAAGCAACATACCTCAATATTACAAAAGCCATCTATGAAAAGCCCACAGTGAATATCATCCTCAATGGAGAAAAACTGAAAAATTTTCCCCTAATGTCAGGAACACAACAGGGATGTCTTACTCTAACTACCATTGTTCCACATAGTACTGGAACACCTAGTCCCAGAGATGAGACGAAGAAGAAGAAGAAGAAGAAGGAGGAGGAGGAGGAGGAGGAGGAGGAGGAGGAGGAGGAGGAGGAGGAGGAGAAGAAGGAGGAGAAGGAGAAGAAGGAGAAGAAGGAGGGGAGGAGGAGCAAAATTAACAAAGAAAAAGTCAAACATTCACTGTTCTAGACAACATGATACTCGACGTAGAAAACCCATAAAACCACACCAAAAGATTCCTAGAACTCCTACAGAAATTCAACAAAGTTGTAGGATATAAAATCATTGCACAGAAGTCAGTTGCATTTCTATACACTAAAAATGAGGCAGAAGAAAGAGAAACCAAAAATCAATCCCATTTATAATTGTGCCAAAAACCATAAGATAATTAGGAATAAACCAAATCAAAGTGGTAAAGTATCTGTACCCTGACAATTATAGAACACTTATGAAAGAAATTGACAAAGACACAAAGGAATGGTAAAACATGCCATACTCATGGATTGGAAGAATAATGTTGTGAAAATGTCTATGCTACCCAGGGCAACTTACACATGGAATGCACTCCTTATTAAAATACCATCCAAATTATTCACAGAGGTGAAACAAAAAATGTATGATTCCATAGATTTTGATATACCATTTTATTTTATTTTTACTTTATTTTTCCTTTTTTTAAAATGTTAAGTTAGCCAACAGAATGTACATCATTAGTTTCTGAAGAGTGTTCAATGATCCATTAGTTGCATATAACACCCAGTGCTCATCACAACATGTGCCCTCCTTAATACCCATGACCCAGTTACCCCTCCCCTCAATCTACTCCATTCTGTAACACTCAGTTTGTTTCCCAAAGTCAAGAGTCTCTCATGATTTATCTCCCTCTCTGATTTTTTCACACTCAATTATCCCTACCATCCCCTATGATCCTTTTTACTATTCCTTATATTCCACATACAAGTGAATCCATATCATATTTGTCTTTATATGATTGATTTTCTTCACTTAATATAATAACCTCCAGTTCAATCCATGCCAATGCAAATGGTTGTTATTCATCCCTTCTGAAAGCTGAGTAATAATCCATTGTATATATGAACCATATCCACTTTATCCACTCATCTGTTGAAGGGCATGTTCTCTCCTTCTGCAGTTTGGCAATTATGGACATTGTTGCTATAAACAGTGCAGGTGCCCCTTCTTTTCACATCTGTATCTTTGGGGTAAATACATGGTAGTGCAGTTGCTGGGTTGTAGGATAGCTCTATTTTTAACATCTTGAGCAACCTCCATACTGTTTTCCAGAGTGGCTTTGCCAGATTGCATTCCCACCATGAGTTTAAGAGTAGTCCTCTGTCTCCACATCCTTTCCAACATTTGTTGTTTCCTGCCTTGTTAATTTTAGCCATTCTAACTGGTATAATATTGTATCTCATTGTGGTTTTGACTTGTATTTCCCTGATGGCTAGTGATGGTGAACACTTTTTCATATCTCCATTAGCTATTTGAATGTCTTCTCTGGAGAAGTGTCTGTTCATGTCTTCTGCCATATCTTGGCTGGATTATTTGTTCTTTGGGCATCGAGTTTGAGAAGTTCCTATCTATAGATCATGGATACCAGCTTTTTATCTATAATGTCATTTGCAAACATTTCTGTCATTCTGTGGGTAATCTCTTAGATTTGTTGAATGTTTCCTTTGCTATGCAAACCTTTTTATCTTGATGATATCCCAAAAGCTAATTTTTGCTATTTTCCCCTGGCCTTTGGAGACATATCTTGAAAGAAGGTGCTGTGGCCGAGGTTGAAGACATTGCTAACTGTATTCTTCTGTAGGATTTTGATGGACTCCTGTCTCACATTGAGGTCATTCAGCCATTTTGAGTTTATCTTTGTGTATGGTTTAAGAGAATGGTCCAGTCTCATTCTTTGCAGGTGGCTGTCCAATTTTTCCAGCACAATTTATTGAAAAAGTTGTCTTTTTCCATTGGATATTATTCCTACTTTGTCAAAGATTAGTTTGACCATAGATGTGAAAGTCTATTTCCGGGCTTTCTAATATGTTGTATTGTTCTATGTATCTGTTTCTGCCAATACCATGTTGTCTTGATGATCACAGCTTTGTAATATATCATGAAGTCAGGCATTATGATGCCCCCATCTTTGGTTTTCTTTTTCAACAGTGCCCTGGCAATTTGTGGTCTTTTCTATCTCCATGTAAATATTAGGATTGTCTCAGTTCTATGAAAAATGTCAATGGTATTTTGATAGGGATTTCATTGAATGTGTATATTGCTTTTGGCATCATAGACATTTTCACAATCTTAACCCATGAGTATGGAATATTTTTCCATTTCTTTGTGTCTTCCTCCACTTATTTTGTAAATGTTCTATCATTTCTAGAGTAGAGATCATTAACCTCTTTAGTTAGGATTCTTGGGCTGGAGACTGGGAGGCCGCCATTTTCATTCCCATCCTCCAGAACTCTATGGAAAGCATTCAGGGAACAAAAATTCCAGAGACCCAACCCAAGCAGATTACTTAGCCTGGTCCCTGGCAAGGACGGTGCAATTCTGCCTCAGGCAAAAACACTACAACAGCCCCCTCCCCAAGAAGATCAGCAAGAAATCCCGCAAAGACCAAGCTCACTTTTCAAGGAGAACAATGGAATTCCAGAGAAGGAGAAAGCAAAAGCTTTTGATCTTGATGAAATCCCAATAGTTCATTTTTGCCCTTGGTTCCCTTGCCTTTAGCGATGTTCCTAGGAAGATGTTGCTGCGGCTGAGGTCGAAGAGGTTGCTGCCTGTGTTCTCCTCAAGGAACTTGATGGATTCTTTTCTCACATTGAGGTCCTTCATCCTTTTTGAGTCTATTTTTGTGTGTAGTGTAAGGAAATGGTCCAATTTCATTTTTCCGCATGTGGCTGTCCAATTTTCCCAACACCATTTATTGAAGAGGCTGTCTTTTTTCCATTGGACATTCTTTCCTGCTTTGTCGAAGATTAGTTGACAATAGAGTGGAGGGTCTATTTCTGGGCTCTCTATTCTGTTCCATTGATCTATGTGTTTGTATTTGTGCCAGTACCATGCTGTCTTGATGATGACAGCTTTGTAATAGAGCTTGAAGTCCGGAATTGTGACGCCACCAACGTTGGCTTTCTTTTTCAATATCCCTTTGGCTATTCGAGGTCTTTTCTGGTTCCATATAAATTTTAGAATTATTTGATCCATTTCTTTGAAAAAGATGGATGGTACTTTGATAGGAATTGCATTAAATGTGTAGATTGATTTAGGTAGCATAGACATTTTCACAATATTTATTCTTCCCATCCAGGAGCATGGAACATTTTTTCCATTTCGTTGTGTCTTCCTCAATTTCTTTCATGAGTACTTTATAGTTTTCTGAGTATAGATTCTGTGCCTCTTTGGTTAGGTTTATTTCTAGGTATCTTATGGTTTTGGGTGCAATTGTAAATAGGATGTATTCCTTAATTTCTCTTTCTTCTGTCTTGTTGTTGGTGTAGAGAAATGCAACTGATTTCTGTGCATTGATTTTATATCCTGACACTTTACTGAATTCCTGTACAAGTTCTAGCAGTTTTGGAGTGGAGTCTTTTGGGTTTTCCACATATAGTATCATATCATCTGTGAAGAGTGATAATTTGACTTCTTCTTTGCCGATTTGGATGCCTTTAATTTCCTTTTGTTGTCTGATTGCTGAGGCTAGGACTTCTAGTACTATGTTGAATAGCAGGGGTGATAATGGACATCCCTGTCATGTTCCTGACATTAGCGGAAAAGCTTTCAGTTTTTCTCCATTGAGAATGATATTTGCGGTGGGTTTTTCATAGATGGCTTTGATGATATTGAGGTATGTGCCCTCTATCCCTACACTTTGAAGAGTTTTGATCAGGAAGGGATGCTGTATTTTGTCAAATGCTTTTTCAGCATCTACTGAGAGTATCATGTGTTTATTGTTCTTTCTTTATTGATGTGTTGTATCACATTGACTGATTTGCGGATGTTGATCCAACCTTGCAGCCCTGGAATAAATCCCACTTGGTCGTGGTGAATAATCCTTTTAATGTACTGTTGAATCCTATTGGCTAGTATTTTGGTGAGAATGTTCGTATCTGTGTTCATCAAGGATATTGGTCTATAGCTCTCTTTTTTGATGGGACCCTTGTCTGGTTTGGGGATCAAGGTGATGTTGGCCTCATAAAATGAGTTTGTAAGTTTTCCTTCCATTTCTATTTTTTGGAACAGTTTCAGGAGAATAGGAATTAGTTCTTCTTTAAATGTTTGGTAGAATTCCCCCGGGAAGCCATCTGGCTCTGGGCTTTTGTTTGTTTGGAGATTTTTAATGACTGTTTCAATCTCCTTACTGGTTATGGGTCTGTTCAGGTTTTGTATTTCTTCCTGGTTCAGTTGTAGTAGTTTATATGTTTCTAGGAGTGCATCCATTTCTTCCAGATTGTCAAATTTGTTGGCGTAGAGTTGCTCATAGTATGTTCTTATAATAGTTTGTATTTCTTTGGTGTTAGTTGTGATCTCTCCTCTTTCATTCATGATTTTATTTATTTGGGTCCTTTCTCTTTTCTTTTTGATAAGTCTGGCCAGGGGTTTATCAATTTTATTAAATCTTTCAAAGAACCAGCAACTAGTTTCATTGATTTGTTCTATTGTTTTTTTTTTTTTTTTTGGTTTCTATTTCATTGATTTCTGTTCTTATCTTTATGATTTCTCTTCTCCTTCTGGGCTTAGGGTTTCTTTCTTGTTCTTTCTCCAACTCCTTTAGGTGTAGGGTTAGGTTGTGTACCTGAGACCTTTCTTGTTTCTTGAGAAAGGCTTGTACCACTATATATTTTCCTCTCAGGACTGCCTTTGTTGTGTCCCACAGATTTTGAACACTTGTATTTTCATTATCCTTTGTTCCCATGATTTTCTTCAATTCTTCATTTCCCAATTGACCCATTCATTCTTTAGAAGGATGCTGTTTAGTCTCCATGTATTTGGGGTCATTCCAAACTTCCTCTTGTATTTGAGTTCTAGCTTCAGAGCATTGTGGTCTGAAAATATGCAGGGAATGATCCCAATCTTTTGATACCGGTTGAGTCCTGATTTAGGACAGAGAATATGATCTATTCTGGAGAATGTTCCATGTGCACTAGAGAAGAATGTGTATTCTGTTGCTTTGGGATGAAATGTTCTGAATATATCTGTGATGTCCATCTGGTCCAGTGTGTCATTTAAGGCCTTTATTTCCTTGCTGATCTTTTGCTTGGATGATCTGTCCATTTCAGTGAGGGAAGTGTTAAAGTCCCCTACTATATTTTATTATTGTTGATGTGTTTCTTTGATTTTGTTATTAATTGTTTTATATAGTTGGCTGCTCCCACGTTGGGGGCATAGATATTTAAAATTGTTAGATCTTCTTGTTGGACAGACCCTTTGAGTATGATACAGTGTCCTTCCTCATCTCTTATTATAGCCTTTGCTTAAAACCTAATTGATTTGATATAAGGATTGCCACTCCTGCTTTCTTCTGATGTCCATTAGCATGGTAAATTCTTTTCCACCCCCTCACTTTAAATCTAGAGGTGTCTTCGGGCTTAAAATGAGTTTCTTGGAGGCAACATATAGATGGGTTTTGGGTTTTTATCCATTCTGATACCCTGTGTCTTTTGATTGGGCATTTAGCCCATTCACATTCAGGGTAACTATGAATTTAGTGCCATTGTATTGCCTGTAAGGTGACTGTTACTGTATATAGTCTCTGTTCCTTTCTGATCTACCATTGTAGGCTCTCTCTTTGCTTAGAGGACCCCTTTCAATATTTCCTGTAGTGGTGGTTTGGTGTTTGCAAATTCTTTCAGTTTTTTTTTTTTGTTTTTTTGTTTTTTTTGGTCCTGGAAGATTTTAATCTCTCCTTCTATTTTCAATGATAGCCTAGCTGGATATAGTATTCTTGGCTGCATGTTTTTCTCATTTAGTGCTCTGAATATATCATGCCAGCTCTTTCTGGCCTGCCAGGTCTCTTGGATAAGTCAGCTGCCAATCTAATATTTTTACCATTGTATGTTACAGGCTTCTTTTCCCGGGCTGCTTTCAGGATTTTTTCTTTGTCACTAAGACTTGTCAATTTTACTATTAGGTGACAGGGTTTGGGCTTATTTTTATTGATTTTGAGGGGCATTCTCTGAACCTCCTGAATTTTGATGCTCGTTCCCCCAATAATTCTCTCCAGTATACCTTCTGCTCCCCCCTCTCTTTCTTCTTCTTCTGGAATCCCAATTATTCTAATGTTGTTTCATCGTATGGTGTCACATATCTCTTGACTTCTCCCCTCGTGGTCCAGTAGCTGTTTGTCCCTCTTTTGCTCAGCTTCTTTATTCTCTGTCATTTGGTCTTCTATATCACTAATTTTTTCTTCTGCCTCATTTATCCTAGCAGTGAGAGCCTCCATATTTGATTGCACCTCATTAATAGCTTTTTTTATTTCAACTTGGTTAGATTTTTGTTCTTTTATTTCTCCAGAAAGGCCTTTTATATATCCTGAGAGGGTTTCTCTAATCTCTTCCATGCCTTTTTTGAGCCCGGCTAGAACCTTGAGAATTGTCATTCTGAACTCTAGATCTGACATATTACCAATGTCTGTATTGATTAGGTCCCTAGCCTTCGGTACTGCCTCTTGTCCTTTTTTTTTCTGGTGAATTTTTCCCGCCTTGTCATTTCGTCCAGATAAGAGTATATGAAGGAGCAAGTAAAAACTAAAAAGGTGGCAACAACCCCAGGACAATATGCTTTAACCAAATCAGAAGAGATCCCAAATCATGAGGGGGGAGAAAGGGAATAAAAAGAGGTTCAAAAAGAAAAAAGAAAAAAAAGAAAAAAAAAGAAAAGAATTTAAAAAAGAAAATGAATAAAGAAAAATATAAAAAAGAAAAAATATATATATTAGATAAACTAGTTAAAAAACATTAAAAAAGAAAACGGTAAAAGTTAAAAAAAATTTTAGCAGAAGAAGAGAAAAAAATGAAAAAGAAAACAATTAAATTAACTGCAAAACTAAAAAAAATCACAGGGAGAAAGCCATGACTTCCATGCTTTGCTTTCTCCTCCTCTGGAATTCTGCTGCTCTCCTTGGTATTGAAACCGCACTCCTTGGTAAGTGAACTTGGTCTTGGGTGGATTTCTTGTTGATCTTCTGGGGGTGGGGCCTGTTGTAGTGATTCTCAAGTGTCTTTGCCCCAGGTGGAATTGCACAGCCCTTAACAGGGGCTGGGCTGAGTAATCCGCTTGGGTATACTTTCAGAAGCTTTTGTTCCCTGAGCGCTTTCTGTAGAGTTGTGGAGGAAGGGAGTACAAATGGGGGCCTCCTGGTCTCCAGCCCGGAGGAGCTGAGAGCCTGGGGCCCCACTCCTCAGTGCGCCCTCAGAGAACAGCGCCCAGTTACTCCCATCTGCCTGACCTCTGGCAGCACTCCGAGCTCACCAAGCCTGCGACCGGTTCAAGGTAAGCCCGAGCTGTGAACTTACTGTCAGCTCTGTCTCTGTAGCTAGTTTTCCGGTTCCAATACCCACAAGCTCTGCGACACTCAGACACCCCCGATCCTTCTCTGACCCTGCGGGACCTGAGGCCACGCTGACCCCACGTGGGCTTCACCCTGGTTTAGCCTCTGGACTGATGTCCCTCAGCGGAACAGACTTTTAAAAGTCCTGATTTTGTGCTCCATTTTCCGCCGCTTGCCGGGAGCCAGCCCCCCCCCCTCCGGGGTCTATCTTCCCGTCGCTTTGGATTCACTTCTCCGCCGGTCCTACCTTTCAGAAAGTGGTTGTTTTTCTGTTTCCAGAATTGCTGTTCTTCTTCTCTTCGATCTGTGGATGGATTTGCAGGTGTTTGCAATCTTTAGATAAGCTATCTAGCTGATCTCCTTTTAGCTGATGTAGTCTCAGCCTGCTACTTCTCCACAATCTTGACTCCTCCCTCTGCTGCTGGAATTATTAAAGGACCAAAATCTACCGTCCCTACCTCCGGGTAGGGCAAAGGGACTGGCTCAAGACATCGTTTCCTCCTGCGAAGCCTGCACAGTGACAAACTTGCAATGAGCAGACGGCTCCCCCAAAACCAGGAACCAGGAAAACTGGCCTGGAATCTTCTGGGAAGTAGAGTTCACCAAGGTAACACCAGCAACATATGGAAATAAGTATCTGCTAGTCTTTATAGACACTTTTTCAGGATGGGTCGAGGCCTTCCCCACTAAAATGGAGACGGCCATGGTCGTGGCCAAGAAGATCCTAGAAGAGATCTTTCCCCGATTTGGGCTGCCTAAGGTAATAGGATCTGATAATGGACCTGCATTTGTGGCCCAGGTAAGTCAGGGATTGGCCAGGGTCTTGGGCTTTAATTGGAAACTGCATTGTGCTTGTAGACCCCAGTGTTCAGAGCAGGTAGAAAGAATGAATAGAACTATAATAGACCTTAACCAAATTAGCTATAGAGACTGGCTTGAAAGATTGGATGGTGCTCCTTCCTTATGCCCTCTTCTGTGCGTGTAATACCCCTTCCCCCTCTAGGAGGAGCCTGACCCCATTTGAAATCCTCTATGGGGGACTCCCTCCTTTAAAACACATGACTGAACATGGACATGGGACATCTGTTACTTCCTCTGCCATGCTGATACCCAGACTTAAGGCTCTGGAGACCATCCAGAAATATATCTGGAAGGGCCTATCAGAGGCCTACCAACCAGGTACTGTTACTCCCCACTCTTATTCTGTAGGTGATTGAGTCTACGTCCGCTGACACCAGGTATGCAACCTTGAGCCTCAATGGAAGGGACCCTACTTGATCCTGCTGACCACGCAAACTGTTGTCAAGGTCAATGGCATTGCGGCCTGGATCCATGCTAGTGAGTCCCTTACTTATTCTCCTCCTGCTTTTGATTATAGGACCCTGTATTTTAAATAAGTTGATAGCCTTTGTGCAAGATAGAATAGGACAGATCAAGTTAATGGTAATAAGGCAACAGTATGAAGCATTACACTCGGATGATCTTCACAATCTCTAAGGTTAGAGATACCCACAAGAAGAACTGGGGAATGAAGAGATCCAGAGCTGAAAAAGTTAAATTGTGTGGAGCTTCTGCTAACTTGCTTTTCTGTAACTGCTCTGCTGTGTCCTTGAATTATGCTTATGGTTAATAAAGAAGAGAACTGTTTTGTCCTAGTTTCACAGCCGCCTGACCCCAGCAGCACCCAGACGAAACGATATGGCTAACTGAAAAATGTAAACTGTGCAGGGCATACCAGGAACTGTAACTGTGTAAAGAGGTCACTGTGATTGTGGCTTTGTGACAAGCCTTTGTCTAAAAAATGCATAAAAACCATATGCTCCCCTTGATCAGGGCTCTCAGCCTCTGCCTGATCTTCGGGTATGTTGCAGAGCCCCAGCATGCCGGAACAATAGGCCCGTGCTGTTGCAGAAAGAGCTGCCTTGGTGTCGTTCCTCTGCGCCTCCCTAGGTTGGGGTCTTCTCGACCCTAACAGAGGGTACAGGGAACTTCTATAAGCTGGCTCCTAGAAAGTGATGTAACATTGAAGCACAAAATTGGAGCCCTTAGAAAACTGCTTAAGAGAAATCCCTTTCAGAAATGAACTCAGGGGATGAAAAGGGCAGAATTATAGGTGAATCACTCTGGTCTAATGTCACAGGAGACAGAAAGAACAGGGTTGACTGATCTGATAGAATGCCCAAGCAGTGGAGTGGTGAAACAGGTGATGATCATCCAGGCCACAAGGGACTCTCAGCTTGGGTCACCCTAAAGTGCAATCAGGATGGTTGGGTGGTGACTATGCCTGAGCACACTGAAAAGGACTGGAATATGTGCACCATTTACCATCCCCTTGAAGTGGCAAAATGACTGCACCGAAGACCAGGTAACAACTCTCAGGAAAGGACAGTAGAGTGGCACCCAGCCATGAACAGGGAGCTGTGGAGCAGGGTGAATGCACGACCCTACAACCATCTGCAGTTGAAAGGACACAAAAGGCAATGACACTTGCAGGTCCCTAGGACTGGCCCCAGGAGGACTGCAGTGGGCTCACACCCCAAAAGTCAGCTGAGTTTGGAACACAGTTCAAATAGTTAAATAGTTAAAAACTGTTTCAAACAGTTGAAAGCAGTTTGTCCCAGAGGTTTTATTGAAGAGGGGGGCCTCAATCTCTCAGATCTGGGCCAAAGATCCAGGCTTGGCAATTTTTCTCTGATTCTCTGAGGAGGCATACAAAACATCCAGGGAACAAACGCCACACAAAGTGCCAGTTTCCACTGAGCCCATCCTTTTGACAAGGGAGGGACAACCCCACCCAGGAAAATACACCTGAGAAGCAGCACATCAGGCCCCTCTCCCAGAAGAGAGACTAGAAAAACAGGTGGACCACAAGCTTATGGATTCCACAAGACTGTGAAACTCCAGCACCTGGTGTAAATAGTATATTGAGCTCCAGGTATTTTCTCATGACTCAAAATCTTTCAGTCTAAAATTTGCCATTCCTTTATTTTTACTTTTTTTTCCATTTCAACAAGATTATTATTTTACCAATTTATGTGTTTAAGTCACCTTCTAACTTTTATATTTTATGTCTACCTTTTACAGAGATATAAGCTTCATTTTACTCCTTTTGTCACTCTATCCAATTATATACAATTCATTATATATATATGTTTTGCTTTTTTTTCAAATTTAAGATACATTGTCTTCTCATACAGAGATCAAAATTCAATCAGTAATGAAAGGATCACAATCCTTTGTCACCCCCACAACATTATAGTCTCTCTTCTCCCCTTTTATTTTTTATTTCTTTGTTTCATTTTGGTTTTGTTTCTTTTTCTATGGTGGCTTCCAATCACTTTGGATTTTTCTGGGGTATATTTCGCTTCAGTCATGATTGATATTGTGGACTCTGCTCATTCACTCACCCATCCTTATCTGGGTAAAATGATTAGAAAGAGGAATTCACAGCAGGAGAAAAACAGAGGCAATATTCTCTGCCACAGAGATAATTGATATGGATATAAGTAAGGTATCAGAGGTGGAATTCAGGATAGCAATTATAAAGTTAATACCTAGGCTTGAAATAAGCATAAATGACAATACAGAATCTCTAAGGTGGGAAATGAGATCTAATCAGGCTGAACTTAAAAATAATATGAATGAGATGCAGCCTAAATTGGATACTCTAAAAGCTAGGGTCAATGAGGCAGAAGAGAAAAAAAAAGTGGTTTAGAGGACAGGCTGATGGAAAGGAAGGAAGTTGAGGAAAAGAGAGAAAGACAACAGCCCATGAAGAAAGGATTCCAGCAATTAATGGTACCATAAAATAAAACAATGTCAGAATTATTAGTGTTCTTGAGGGAGTGGAGAAAGAGATCAAGTGCCAGAAGGTATACTTGAGAAAATCATAATTGAGAACTTCCCTAATCTGGGGAATGAAACAAGCATTCATGTCCAAGAGGCAGGGAGGACCTCTCCAAAAATCAATAAAAAGTAGATCAACATTCCAACATTTAATAGTGAAACTTGAAAACCTTACAGCCAAAGCAGCTATCCTGAGAGCAGCTAGAGAGAGGAGGTTCCCCACATATGGAAGAAGGAATATCAGAATAACATCAGACCTAATCACAGAAACCTGACAAGCCAGAAAGGGCCAGCAAGACATATTTGGGGTATTAAATGAGTAAAACATGCAGCCAAGAA
Source organism: Mustela nivalis (assembly GCF_964662115.1). NCBI lineage: Eukaryota > Metazoa > Chordata > Mammalia > Carnivora > Mustelidae > Mustela > Mustela nivalis. Next base: position 83,581,193 of record NC_139040.1, read on the forward strand.
TACTTCATTCATCAAGGCTGTCATTCAGAATGGAAGAAGAGTTAAAGAGCTTCCAGGACAGACTGAAACTGAAAGAATATGTGACTACCAAGGCAGCTCTGAAAGAAATAATAAGGGGGATATTGAAAGTGAAGAGAAACCCCAAAAGTAACATAGTCTAGAAAGAAATGGAGAAAATCAACAGAAACAAAGACATTAAGGCAATACAATGGAACTAAATTTGTATCTTTCCATAGTTATTCTGAATGTAAATGGGAAAAATGCACCACCCAAAAGACACAGGGAATCAGATTGGAAAAAAAAAAAAGCAATACCCAAGGAGGAGAAAAGATGGAGGAGAAGTAGAAGGAGCTGTTTCAACCAGTCCCATAAAGTGAGCTGATTACCTACCAAAGAACTCTGATTACCCATGAAATCAGCCAGAGATTAGAATTATACACTTCTGGATTTCTATGGGAGAAGAAGACTCCAGTGGGCAGGTAAAGTGGAGTGGGAACATCAGACTGATATCAGAAGATAAACAAAAGGGGGAGGGAGCCACCAGAAATAACCCATTGGAAAGTAATATCCCAATCCAAGAGTGTCCTATGATCGGGGACCAGCATTAACTTGGAGTCTGGTTGAAAGCACTCAAAAAGAGCAAAAGATCTTAGGGGGAAATTGGTGTAATTGGCCTGTTAGGAACAGAGACTTAAGCCCATGGACCCGGGATGGCCAAAGCTGGTGCGGAACCAGAGAGTGCAGCGAAGAAACCAGGTCTTGGTCCTTGAGCCACCAGCGTGCCTGAGAGCATCAGCATGGTGACGCCCATGAGGGAATCTGGTGTGGACAACAGCCAGCGCTCTCTAGAACCACAGCCTTTTGTGGTTGCACCTGCACCTGCAAAGCATTACCAGGGTCTGAGTCATGCTCGACAACCTCCCCTGAGAAAGTCCATGCAGGCGCTAGCTGGTGCTCTCTAGGACTGGGAGATTCTGACCACCCTTGGCCTCTCCCAGAAAGCCAGCCAAACAAAACAAAACAAAACAAAACAAAACCACCACTACTTCATAGATACATTTTTATTTTTAACTCATTTGGACTATTCTTATTCTTTTCAGTTTTAATAGAACTTTTTAACCAGTTTACGATAACAATGAGATGTTCAGTACACCAAATTCCAAATTAACTTTAACCAGGATTTTTTGATACATATACCTCTGTTTTTGTTTTGTTTTTCTATTTTTTTAACTTTTTAATTTAATTTAATTTTTTTTAATATTCATATAGAGATAAGCTTCAAAGTAATCCCTTTCCCAAATCATTGTTACCCCTATATGTAAGCCAGGCTTTTTGTTTTGTTTTGTTTTCTTTTTTTTTCATGTCTTTTATTAATTTGTTTTCAGTGTAACAGAATTGTTTATATACCACACCCAGTGCTCCATGCAATACGTGCCCTCCATAATACCCACAATCAGACTCCTCCAATGCCCCACCCCTGACACCTTCAAAACCCTCATATTGTTTTTCAGAGTCCATAGTCTTTCATGGTTCATCTCACCTTCCAATTTCCCCCAACTCCCTTCTCCTCTCCATCTCCCCATGCCCTCCGTGTTATTTGTTATGCTCCACAAATAAGTGAAACAATATGATAATTGACTCTCTCTGCTTTACTTATTTCACTCAGCATAATCTCTTCCAGTCCCGTCCATGTTGCTACAAAAGTTGGGTATTCGTCCTTTCTGATGGAGGCATAATACTCCATAGTACATATGGACCACATCTTCCTTATCCATTCATCCGTTGAAGGGCATCTTGGTTCTTTCCACAGTTTGGCGACCGTGGCCATTGCTGCTATAAACATTGGGATACAGATGGCCCTTCTTTTCACGACATCTGTATCTTTGGGAGTGCAATTGCAGGAGTCAATTGCAGGGTCATAGGGAAGTTCTATTTTTAATTTCTTGAGGAATCTCCACACTGCTCTCCAAAGAGGCTGCACCAACTTGCATTCCCACCAACAGTGTAAGAGGGTTCCCCTTTCTCTACATCCTCTCCAACACACGTTGTTTCCTGTTTTGTTAATTTTTGCCATTCTAACTGGTGTTAGGTAATATCTCAATGTGGTTTTAATTTGAATCTCCCTGAGGGCTAATGATGATGAACATTTTTTCATGTGTTTGATAGCCATTTGTATGTCTTGATTGGAGAAGTGTCTGTTCATATCTTCTTCCCATTTTTTTTTTTTTATGTTTGCCTGTTTCGTGTGTGTTGAGTTTGAGGAGTTCATTATAGATCCTGGATATCAACCTTTTGTCTGTACTGTCATTTGCAAATATTTTCTCCCATCCCATGGGTTGCCTCTTTGTTCTTTTGACTGTTTACTTTGCTGTGCAGAAGATTTTGATTTTGATGAAGTCCCAAAAGTTTATTTTCGCTTTTGTTTCCTTTGCCTTTGGAGACATATCTTGAAAGAAGTTGCTGTGGCTGATATCGAAGAGATTACTGCCTGTGTTCTCTTCTAGGATTCTGATGGATTCCTGTCTCACGTTGAGGTCTTTTATCCATTTTTTGTTTATCTTTGGTGTATGGTGTAAGAGAATGGTCGAGTTTCATTCTTCCACATATAGCTGTCCAGTTTTCCCAGCACCAGTTATTGAAGAGACTGTCTTTTTTCCACTGTATATTTTTTCCTGCTTTGTCGAAGATTAATTGACCGTAGAGTTGAGGATCCATATCTGGGCTCTCTACTCTGTTCCACTGGTCTATGTGTCTGTTTTTATGCCAGTACCATGTTGTCTTAGTGATCACAGCTTTGTAATAAAGCTTGAAATCAGGTAACGTGATGTCCCCAGCTTTATTTTTGTTTTTCAACATTTCATTAGCGATTTGGGGTCTCTTCTGATTCCATACAATTTTTTGGATTACTTGCTCCAGCTCTTTGAAGAATACCGGTGGAATTTTGATCGGAATGGCATTAAAAGTATAGATTGCTCTAGGCAGTATAGACCTTTTAACAATGTTTATTCTTCCGATCCAAGAGCATGGAATGGTCTTCCAACTTTTTGTGTCTTCTTCTATTTCTTTGATGAGTGTTCTGTAGTTCCTCGAGTACAGATCCTTTACCTCTTTGGTTAGGTTTATTCCCAGGTATCTTATGGTTCTTGGTGCTATAGTAAATGGAATCGATTCTCTAATTTCCCTTTCTGTATTTTCATTATTATTTTATAAGAAATCCACTGATTTCTGCACATTGACTTTTTATCCTGCCACGTTGCTGAATTGCTGTATGAGTTCTAGTAGTTTGGGCGTGGAGTCTTTTGGGTTTTCCATATAAAGAATCATGTCATCTGTGGAGAGAGAGATTGACTTCTTCATTACCAATTTGGATACCTTTTATTTCTCTTTGTTGTCTGATTGCTTTTGCTAGGACTTCTAATACTATGTTGAACAAGAGTGGTGAAAGTGGGCATCCTTATCTTGTTCCTGATCTCAACGGGAAGGATGCAAACTTTTTCCCATTGACGATGATATTTGTTGTGGGTCTTTCATAGATAGATTTGATGAGGTTCAGGAATGTTCCCTCTATCCCTATACTTTGAAGCATTTTAAGCAGGAGCGGATGCTGGATTTTGTCAAATGCTTTTTCTGCATCAATTGAGAGGACCCTGTGGTTCTTCTCTCTTCTCATATTAATTTGTTGTATCACATTGATTGATTTGCGAATGTTGAACCATCCTTGTAGCCCAGGGATGAATCCCACCTGATCATGGTGGATAATCTTTTTAATGTGCTGTTGGATCCTGTTGGCTAGGATCTTGTTGACAATCTTAGCATCCATATTCATCAGTGATATTGGTCTAAAATTCTCCTTTTTGGTAGGGTCTTTGCCTGGTTTGGGGATCAGGGTAATGCTGGCTTCATAGAAAGAGTCTGGAAGTTTTCCTTCTGCTTCAATTTTTTGAAACAGCTTCAGGAGAATAGGTGTTATTTCTTCTTTGAATATTTGGTAGAATTACCCAGGGAATCCGTCAGGTCCTGGGCTCTTGTTTTTTGGGAGGTTTTTGATCACTGTTTCAATCTCGTTATTAGATATCGGCCTATTCAGGTTGTCAATTTCTTCCTGGTTCAATTTTGGTAGTTTATATTTTTCCAGGAATGCATCCATTTCATCTAGGTTGCTAAGCTTATTGGCATATAACTGTTGATAATAACTTCTGATGATTGTTTCTACTTCCTTGGTGTTACTTGTGATCTCTCCCTTTTCATTCATAATTTTATGAATTTGGGCTTTCTCTCTTTTCTTTTGGATTAGTGTGGCCAATGGTTTATCAATCTTATTGATTCTTTCAAAAAACCAGCTTCTAGTTTCATTGATACGTTCTACTGGATCTCTGGCTTCTACCTATTGATCTCAGCTCTAATCTTGATGATTTCCCTTCTTATGTATGGACTTGGTTTGATTTGTTGTTGATTCTCCAGTTCTTTAAGGTGTAGAGACAGCTGGTGTATTCTGGATTTTTCAATTTTTTTGAGGGAGGCTTGGATGGCTATGTATTTCCCCCTTAGGACAGCCTTTGCTGTATCCCATAAGTTTTGGACCGAAGTGTCTTCATTCTCATTGGTTTCCATGAATTGTTTCAGTTCTTCTTTGATTTCCTGGTTGAGCCAAGCATTCTTAATCAAGGTGGTCTTTAGCTTCCAGGTGTTTGAGTTCCTTCTGAACTTTTCCTTGTGATTGAGCTCCAGTTTCAAAGCATTGTGATCTGAGAATATGCAGGGAATAATCTCAGTCTTTTGGTATCAGTTGAGTCCTGATTTGTGACCCAGTGTGTGGTCTATTCTGGAGAAGGTTCCGTGTGCACTTGAGAAGAATGAGTATTCTGTTGTTTTATGGTGGAATGTTCTGTATATATCTATGAGGTCCATCTGGTCCAATGTGGCATTCAATGCTCTTGTTTCTTTATTGATTTTCTGCTTTGATGATCTGTCTATTTCTGAGAGAGGTGTGTTAAGATCTCCTACGATTAGTGTATTCATATCAATATGACTCTTTATCTCTATTAACAGTTTTCTTATGTAATTGGTTGCTCCCATATTGGGAGCATAGATATTTACAATTTTTAGATCATCTTGATGGATAGTCCCTTTAAGGATTATGTAGTGTCCTTCTGTATCTCTGACTACAGTCTTTAGTTTGAAGTCTAATTTATCTGATATGAGAATTGCTACCCCAGCCTTCTTTTGAGGCCCATTGGCATGAAAGATGCTTCTCCATCCCTCACTTTCAGTCTGGGTGTATCTTTAGGTTCAAAATGGGTCTCGTGTAGACAACATATGGATGGGTCCTGTCGTTTTATCCAATCTGCAACCCTGTGCCATTTTATGGGTGCATTTAGGCCAGTCACATTGAGAGTGATTATTGATAGATAGGTTTTTATTGACATTGAGTTACCTTTGAAGTCTTTCTTTCTATAGACTGTCTCTGTATTTCTGTTCAATGCTATTCTTGGGATTTTTCCTCTTTTATAGAACCCCCCTTAATATTTCCTGCAGTGTCGGCTTGGTGGTTGCATAGTCTTTTAAGCCTTCCCAATCTTGAAAACTTTATCTCTCCATCCATTTTGACTGTCAGTCTTGCTGGATAAAGTATTCTTGGCTGCATGTTCTTCCCATTTAGTGCCATGAATATATCTTGCCAGCCTCTTCTGGCTTGCCAGGTCTCTGTAGACAGGTCTGACGTTATTCTGATGGGCCTCCCTCTGTAAATAAGGAGCCTCTTTGCCCTGGTGGCTTTCAAGAGATTATACCTACAATTATAATTCCTCAATTTGACTATTGGTGTCGTGATGTTTTTTTGGAATGTATAATCTTGGGTGGAGACCGTTCAGCCGCTAGTACATGAACGCTGGTTCCATTCGTGAGATTGGGAAAATTTTCATGAAAGACTTGCTCCACTATATCTTCTAGACTTCTTTCTTTCTCCTCCCCTTCAGGGATTCCAATAATTCTGACGTTGGAACGCTTCATGGCATCATTTATTTCCCTGATTCTGTTTTCATGGTTTTTTTTTTTTTTTTTTTAAAGATTTTATTTATTTATTTGACAGAGAGAAATCACAAGTAGATGGAGAGGCAGGCAGAGAGAGAGAGGGAAGCAGGCTCTCCGCTGAGCAGAGAGCCCGATGCGGGACTCGATCCCAGGACTCTGAGATCATGACCTGAGCCAAAGGCAGCGGCTTAACCCACTGAGCCACCCAGGCGCCCCAATAATGTTTTCATGGTTTTAAGCTGTTTGTTCCAGGCTTCCTCCTGATCCTTCCTCTCTCTGTTTGTCTTCCAGATCACTAATTCTATCTTCTGTCTCAGTTACCCTAGCTTTGAGAGAGTTTAGATTAGACTGGAACTCAATGAGAGCATTGTGAACCTCCTCCCTGGTAGCTTTAAGCTCCGCCCTAACATTGTGAACATCCTGTCTGGTCACTTTCAATTCATCCCTAATCAATTCTGTTTGGCCATCCATGGCTTTCTCCAACCTAGCTATTGCCTGGTTAATTGTTAGCCTGAATTCTCTTTCCGACATATTGTCTATGTTGATAGCTGTTAGCTCTGTTGCAGAAGTTCCATCCTCTGTATTTTTCTTCTGTTGGCCACTCCTCCTCCTAGTCATTTTTGTGGGAGATGACTGAACAGATGTAGCTGGATGTATCAACTGTGGTGCAGTCAAGGTGCACCCTGGAACACTTCTGAGCAATCAGGATTCCCCACCCAAACGAGAGACAAAGAAAAGAAGAAGAAGAAAAAAAGAGAGAGAGAGACAGGAAAGAAAGAGAATATGAAAAAGAAGGTTCAGCCCAGATGAGCCCCAAGGTAAGATTTATAAAGTAGACAAACAAAAAGAGATAAAAAGACTGATACAAGTATATGACAAGAGAAAAAAATATATATATATATGCAAATAAAGAAAGAACCTCGTCTAAAAGAACCCCAAGTGTAAAATTTATATGCTATCAGGACAAACACAAAAAACACAGAAACACTCTTGGAAGAAGATGGGAGAGTTCTTATAAATTCTCAGTGTATGCGAGGAACGTTGTTTTGATTCTTCCTGGATGTATCTTGATATCTTTGTTAAAGGACTCAACTTTCCTAAGATAAAGGGGATTAAAAATTGGTTTACCTATAGGGGTAGTATTGATTGGAGAAAGGGGATTACTTTGAAGTTTAACTCTATATAAATATTAGAGGATAAAAATAAAAATGAATAAACTAAACCAAAATTTTAAAAAAGGAATTCAAAAAATAAAAATGCAAAAGAAAAACATAGGTGTATGTATCAAAAAGTTCAGGTTAGTAAGGTATTATGGAATTTGATGTACTGTACAGCTCGCTGTGATGGTAAATAGGTTAAAAAAAATTACCTACATGTAAAAAAAAAAAAGAACTGGAATATTGGGAACGTGTGAACAATACAAGTTTTCCTATGAAGTAGTGGTTGTTCTCTTGTAGTCCTTTTTCTCTCTCTCTTTCTCTCTCTCTCTCTCTTTTTTTTTTTCTTTCTTGGTTTGTTTTCTGGGGGAGGGGCCTGCCACGTGGGTTGTCAGTCAATGATGTTTCCCGGAGTTAAGTCCTCCCGCCCCCCTCAAGGGGGTGGGCTCTGAGGAAACTGGTTTTATTCAGGCTTTTGTTCTCTGGCAGTTTTTATGCTTGTTCACTTTTTTTTTTTTCTCTCACCTTGACCACCTTTGATGGTTTTTGTAGTTTTAGAGGAAAACAAACCGCACCCTGATCTCCCTCTCAGAGAGAAGCCTCAGTCTGGGTGCAGAGCCTAAATAAGTTCCCCCTTGGCCGCTGGCAGAGCAGGTTCCAAGTTGCAGACCCTGGGGGCGCAGGATCTTTTGCTTCAAGGCAGTGTCAGCTGTCTGGGAGCTCCCAACCGACAGAGAGGTTCCAAGCAGCGATCGCACACTGAGATTTTGCCACTGGCCCGGGCTGGGAGTGCCCAGCTTGCGCGCACCTCTTTCAGAGGCGGCTATGGGTCACGCACCTCTGTCAGGGGAGAGTTTGGGGCGTGCAGTTTAGGCTTTGAAACAACGGAGCGGTCAAAGAGCGCCTTTGTAACTCAGCGGAGCATGAGGGACGTGGGCGCGTATCTCAGGCTTTGTAGCAGGGCTCGTGCATTCTGCCCATAGGTGTGGCTTCCATCCCCTCACAGGAGCTAGAAGCCATGCATTCTCGGGTGCGCTGGCAGCTTAGGGACCAAGAGCTGGTTTCTCCGCTGCACTCTCTCTGCCTCAGCATCGGGGAGGCTGTCCTGGCAGCGGGGACTTAAGCCCCTGTCCCTAGCCACCCCGATTCCCACAATTTCCCCTGAAATCTTTTGCTCTTTTGGAGTGCTTTCAACCAGTCTCCAAGTTAATGCTGGTCCCCAGATGCAGGGCACTCTCGCTCGTATTGGGGTATTACTTTCCAACCGGTCGCCTCTGGTGGCTCCCTCCCCCTTTTGTTTATCTTCCGATATCAGTCCGCCTTCCCACTCCGCTTTACCTGCCCACTGGTGTCTTCTGCCCCTGTAGAGATCCAGACATGTATAATTCTGATCTCAGGCTGATTTCATGGGTGATCGGAGTTCTTTGGTAGGTAATCAGCTCACTTTGGGGTACCGGCTGAAAAGGTGCCTCCTCCTACTCCCCCACCATCTTTTCCCCCCCTTATGAATATTTTTTTAAATAATAAACTAAACTAAAACAATATTTAAAAAATTTAAAAAATAGCAAAGCAAAAGGAAAACACAGGTATATGTATCAAAAAATTCAGGTTATAAGGGTATTACAGAATTTGATGTAGTGGACATCTCACTGTGATGGTAAATAGGTTAAAAAGTTATATATATATATAAATGAACAAGAATTGTGGGGAAGAATTAAAAATTAATGTATCTATGAAGTAGTAGTGGTTGTCCTCTTGTCTTTTTTTTTTTTTTTTTTTTGGTTGGCTTTCTGGGGGAGGGGCCTGCTGCATGAGTTTTTCAGGCAATGTCTCTAGAGTTATGTCCTCCTGCCCCCATCAAGGGGGTGGGCTCTGAGGAAACCGGTTTTTTAAGCTTTTGATCTCTGGAGTATTTTTGTTTGTTTGTTCATATGTTTTCTCTCCCCTTGGCAGCTTTTGATGGCTTTTGGAGGTTAGAGGAAAGCAAACTTCATCCAGACCTCCCTCTCAGAGAGAAGTCTCAGTCTGTTGCCCTCTGAGTGCTCCAGAGCACATAAATTCCCCCTCGGCCACTGGCAGAGCACATTCCCAGTCATGGTCTCTGGGGTCACAGGAACTCCTGCTTGTACCCAAAACCACGCTGCAGCTTTCTGGGCAGCTCCAGACCGCCAGAGAGGTCCCAAGCAGCTATAGCGCACTGAGTTTTTCCCACTGGCCCAGGCTTGGAGTGCTCAGATTCTCCAGGTCCGAGAGAGCTGTGGCTGCCGCCTGCACACACCTGTCAGGGAGGCGTGTAGGCTGTGACTCAGACTCTGATAACGCGGTGCGCATGGAAAGTGCAAAAGGCTGTGGTTCTGCCTGCTGGCACCTGCAAGCACCTCTCTCGGGGGAGGGTGTGGGGCGCGACTTGGACGCTACTCACTGGGCTTGCACTTGGAGAATGCAAAGGTTGTTGTTCTGCCTGGCGAGGCTCTCTCACCCTCAAGGGAGCCGCCACCTAGAGGCTCTCAGGAGCACTGGCAGCTCAGGGATGAAGACCTGGCTTCTTTGCGGCACTCCCTCTGGCTCAGAGCCAGGGGTGGCTACCCTGGATCTGGGGACTTAAGCCTCTGTCCTTAACCTCCCCAATTCCCACAAATTCCCTCCAAAATCCTTTGCTCTTTTTGAGTGCTTTCAACCAGACTCCAAGTCAATGCTGGTCCCCAGTCACAGGGCAGTCTTGTATTAGGATATTACTTTCCAATGGGTCACTTCTGTTGGCTCCCTCCCCCTTTTGTTTATCTTCCAATATCAGTCTGATGTTCTTACTCTGCTTTACCTGCCCACTGGCATCTTCTGCCCTCGTGGAGATCCAGAAGTGTACAATTCTAATCTTGGACTGATTTCATGGGTGACCAGAGTTCTTTTGTAGGTGATCAGCTCATTTAGGGGACAGGTTAAAATGGTGCCTCCTCCTACTTCCCCACCATCTTGTCCCTCCTCCTTCTTTTTTATTTTAGTTATTATTTATTTATTTGACAGAGAGATCACAAGTAGGCAGAGAGGCAGGCAGAGAGAGAGAGGAGGAGGAGGAGGATGCAGGCTCCACTGAGCACAGAGCCAAATGCAGGGCTCAATCCCAGGACCCTGGGATCATGACCTGAGCCAAAGGCAGAGGCTTTAACCCACTGAGCCACCCAGGCGTCCCTATAAACCAGTTTTAATCCCCCTTTATCTCAGGAAAGTTGAGTCCTTTAACAAAGATATCAAGATACATCCAGGAAGAATCAAAATAACCTTCCTCGCACACACTAAGAATTTATAACCACCCTCCCAACTTTTTCTTCTCTCAGTGTTTCTGTGTATTTGTTTTGGTTCTGGTAGTATATAAATCTTACTTGGGGTTCATTTTGGCTGGGTTATTTTTATTATTTATTTATTTATTTATTTATTTACTTTTTCTTGTCATCTCCTTTTGTCGGTCTTTTTGATTGTCTGTTTTTGTTTCTAGACTTTATAAATTTTACCTTTGGGGCCCATTTGGGATGGGCCTTCTCTTTTATTTTCTCTTTATTTTTTTTCCTGTCTCTCTCTCTCTTTCTTTTTTTATTTCTTTTTGGTGGGGACTGTCGATTGCTCAGAAACTTTCCAGAGTGCACCTTATCTGCACCACGGTTGATACAGTCACCTACACATTCGTTCAGCCATCTCTCAGCAAAATGACTGGGAAGAGGAATACCTAACAGAGGAAAAATTCAGACACTGGGCTGTCTACAACAGAGCTAATGGGTATGGACATAGACAATATGTTAGAAAGGGAATTCAGGCTAACAATTATCCAGGCAATATCTAGGTTGGAGAAAGCCTTTGATGACAAAATGGAATTGATTAGGGCAGAAGGGAAAGCCACCAGGGATGATGTTCACAATGTTCTCAATGAGTTCCAATCTAATCTAAATTCTCTAAAGGCTAGAGTAACTGAGACAGAAGATAGAATTATTGATCAGGAGAACAAACCGATAGAGAAAAAGGATCAGGAGAAAGCCTGAAACAAACAGCTTAGAAGCCATGAAAACAGAATTAGGAAAATAAATGATGCCATGAAACATTACAATGTCGGAATTATTAGAATCCCTGAGAGGGAGGAGAATGAAAGAAGACTAGAAGATATAGTTGAACAAATTCTCCATGATTAATTTCACAGTCTGTTGAATGGAACCAGTGTTCGTGTACTAGAGGCATAATGGTCTCCCCCCAAGATCACAGAATCTGGAAAGACGTCCAGACACCTGATTTTGAAAATGATGAGTCATAATTTTAGACAGGAGCTCTTGAAAGTCGCTAGGGAGAAGAGATTCCTTACTTACAGAGGAAAGCCCATCAGAAAAATGTCAGACCTGTTCACAGAAACCTGGCAAGCCAGAAAGGGCTGGCAACATGTATTTAGGGCACTAAATGAGAAAAACGTGCAGTCAAGAATATGTTATCCAGCAAGACTGACATTCAAATGGATGGAGAGATAAAGATCCTCCAAGACCAGTAAGGTTTAAAAGAGTATGTGACCACCAAGTGGGCACTGCAGGAAATATTAATGGGGATTCCATAAAACTGGAAAAAACCCAAGAATATCATTGAACAGAAATATATGGAGACAATGTATAGAAATAAAGACTTCAGAGGTAACATGATTTCAATTAAAAATGAATCTCTCAATAATCACTCTCAACATGAATGGGCTAAACGTGCCCATAAAATGGCACATGGTTACAGATTGGATATAACGACAGGACCCATCCATATGTTGTCTACAAGAGACCCATTTTAAACCAAAGGTTACATCCAGACTGAAAGGGAAGGGATGTTCTCCATGTTTTCATGCCAATGGGCCTCAAAAGAAGGTGGAGGTAGTGATTCTCATATCAGCTAAATTAGATTTTAAACTAAAGGCTGTAGTCAGAGATACAGAAGGACACTACATAATTCTGAAAGGGACTATCCACCAAGAAGATCTAACAATTGTAAATCTTTATGCCCCCAATATGAGAGAAGCCAATTACATAAGAAAACTGTTAATCAAGATAAATCAAGATAAAACTGTTAATCAAGATAAATCATTTCATATTGCTATGAATACATTAATAATAATATGAATACATTAATACTGCCACTCTCAGTAATAGATCATCCAAGCAGAAAACCAATAAATAAACAGGAGCATTGAATGACACATTGTACCACATGGTCCTCATAGATATATATAGAACATTCCACCCTAAAACAACAGAATACTCATTCTTCTCGGGTGCACATGGAACCTTCTCCAGAATAGACTACATACTGGGTCACAAATCATGAATCAACCAATACAAAAAGATTGAGATTATTCCCTGCATATTCTCAGATCACAAAGCTTTGAAACTGGAGCTCAACCTGAAGGAAAAGTTTGGAAGAAATTCAAACACCTGGAAGCTAAAGACCACCTTGTTTAAGAATGTTTGGATCAAACAGGAGATCAAAGAACTTAAACAATTCATGGAAACCAATGAGAATGAAGACACTTTGGTCCAAAACCTATGGGATACAGCAAAGGCAGTCCTAAGGGAGATATACATAGCCATCCAAGCCTCCCCCGCCATCAAAATTGAAAAATCCAGAATACACCAGCTGTCTCTACACTTTAAAGAATTGCAGAATCTACAGCAAATTAAGCCAACTCTACACACAAGAAGGGAAATAATCAAGATTAGAGCAGAGATCTATGAGATAGAAACTAGAGATACAGTAGAACCATCAGTGAAGCTAGAAGCTGGTTTTTTGAAGGGATCAATACAATCAATAAAGCATTGACCAAACTAATCCAAAAGAAAAGACAGAAGGCTCAAATTAAAGATATGAATGAAATGGGGGAGGTGACAACTAACACCAAGGAAATAGAAAAAATCCTCAGAAATTATTATAAACAGGTATATGCCAATAAGTTAAGCAACCTAGATGAAATGGATGCATTCCTGGAAAACTATAAACTTCCAAAGTTGCAGTGGGAAGAAATGGACAACCTGAATACACCAATAACTAGTAATGAGATTGAAGCAGTGATCAAAAACCTCCCCCAAAACAAGAGCCCAGGACATAACAGATTCCTCGAGGAATTCTACTAAACTTTTAAAGAAGAAATAACATTGTCAAAAAATGGGCAGAAGGGTTCCCCTTTCTCCACATCCTCTCCAACACACATTGTTTCCTGTCTTGATAATTTTGGCCATTCTAACTGGTGTCAGGTGGTATCTCAATGTGGTTTTAATTTGAATCTCCCTAATGGCTAGTAATGATGGACATTTTTTCATATGTCTAATAGCCCTTTGTGTGTCTTCATTGGAGAATTGTCTGTTCACATCTTCTGCCCATTTTTTGTATTTTCTTCTGTTGGGCATTCCTCCTCCTAGTCATTTGGGTGAGAGATGGCTGAACGGGTGCAGCTGGATGTATTGACTGTGGTGCAGTTAAGGTGCACCCTGGAACGCTTCTGAACAATCAGGGTTCCCCACTCAAATGAGATGAAAAAGAAAAGGAAAAGAAAAAAAGAGAGAGGGAGAGAGACAGGAACGAATGGTGAGATAAAAGAGAAGGTTCAGCCCAAATGGGTCCCAAGGTAAGATTTATGAAGTATACAAACAAACACAGACAAACAAAAAGACTGATAAAAGTATATGACAAGAGAGAAAAATAATATATATTTGCATAATATATATATATAGAGAGAGAACCTGGTCAAAAAGAACCCCGAGTGTAAGATTTATATACTATCAGGACAAACACAAAAACACATAAATACTGGTGGAAGAAAAAGATGGGAGAGTGGTTGTAAATTCTCAGTATGGGTGAGGAAGGTTGTTTTGATTCTTCCTGGGTGTATCTTGATATCTTTGTTAAAGGACTCAACTTTCCTAAGATAATGGGGGATTAGGAATTGGTTTACCTATAGGGGTGGCATTGATTGGGGAAAGGGGATTACCTTGAAGTTTAACTCTATATGAATATTAAAAAATAAAAATTTTAAAAAAGGAATAAACTAAAATTTAAAAAAAAGAAATTTAAAAAATAGAAATGCAAAAGGAAAGCACAGGTGTATGTATCAAAAAGTTCAGGTTAGAAGGTTATTATGGAATTTGATGTACTGGACATCTCACTATGACAGTAAATAGGTTAAAAAATTATCTATATAATAATAAAAAATTATCTATATTTAAAAAATGTGCCAGAATAGTGGGATTGAATTAATAATAAAAATTGTCCTATGAAGTAGTGGTGGCTGTTCTCTTGTCATCTTTTTTTTTTTTTTTTTCCTTTCCTGGTTGGTTTTCTGGGGGAGGGGCCTGCCACGGGGATTTTCAGTCAATGATGTTCTCTGAGTTAAGTCCTCCCGTCCCCCTCAAGAGGGTGGGCTCTGAGGAAACTGTTTTTTTCAGGCTTTTGTTCTCTGGAGGTTTTTATATTGGTTCACTTTTGTTTTTCTCTCTCGCCTTGACCGCTTTTGATGGTTTTTGTAGGTTTAGAGGAAAGCAAACTGCACCCTGACCTCCCTCTCAGAGAGAAGCCTCAATCTGGCTGCAGAGCCCAAATAAATCCCCCCTTGGCCGCTGGCAGAGCAGGTTCCCAGTCATGGTCCCTGGGGACTCGGCATTTTTTGCTTGTACCCAAAACCAAGGCAGCAAAGGCTGTCTGGGCAGCTCCAGACTGCCAGAGAAGTTCCAAGCAGCAATCGTACACTGAGATTTTCCCACTGGCCCGGGCTGAGGGATATATATAGTCAAAGCATGGTGATCCACTTGTTCCTTAGTGTATTTTGGTCTGTGTGTAAGAAGACACTAAAGAATACCAATCAAAATCAATATATATATATATACATACATATATATATTTATATATGCCTGGTCTTTCCGGTCCGAGAGCACCCAGCTGGTGCCTGTGTGCACCTCTCTCAGGGGAGGGCGCAGGGCACGACTCGGACTCTGATGGCATGGTAGGGCACTTGCGTGGGGACTGCAAAAAGGCTGTGCTTCTGTCGGCTGGCAAGGCTCCCAGCCCCTCACGGGAGCCGGGCGCCACACACTCTCAGGTGCACTGGCTGTTCAGGGACCAAGACCTGGTTTCTCTGCTGCACTCTCTCTGGCTCTGTGCCAGGGGTGGCTGTCCTGGGTCTGGGGACTTAAGCCCCTGACCCTAACACCCAGATTCCCGCAATTTGCCCTCGGTGATCCTTTGCTCTTTTTGAGTTCTTACTACCAGACTCCCGAGTTAATGCTGGTCCCCAGGCCCAGGGCACTCTCGTATTGGGATATTACTTTCCAATGGGTCACCTCTGGTGGCTCCCTCCCCCTTTTGTTTATCTTCCGATATCAGTCCCACGTTCCCACTCCGCTTTACCTGCCCACTGGCGTCTTCTGCTCTGGTAGAGATCCAGATGTGTATAATTCTGATCTCAGGCTGATTTTGTGAGTGATCAGAGTTCTTTGAAAGGTAATCAGCTCACTTTAGGGTACAGGTTGAAAGGGCGCCTCCTCCTACTTCCCCACCATCTTGTCTCCCCCTGTCCATTTTTTGATATTATTATCTGTTTTGTGTGTCTTGAGTTTGAGAAGTTCTTTATCAATTCTGTATATCAACCTTTTGTCTGTACTGTCATTTGCAAGTATCTTCTCCCATTCCGTGGGTTGCCTGTTTGTTTTGTTGAGTGTTTCCTTTGCTATGCAGAAGGTTTTGATCTTGATGAGGTCCCAAAAGTTCATTTTTGCTTTGTTTCTGTTGGTGGGAATGCAAGTTGGTGCAGCCACTTTGGAGAACAGTGTGGAGTTTCCTCAAGAAATTAAAAATAGAGCTTCCCTATGACCCTGTAATTGCACTACTGGGTATTTACCCCAACGATACAGATGTAGTGAAAAGAAAGGCCATCTGTACCCCAGTGTTCATAGCAGCAATGGCCCCAATTGCCAAACTGTGGAAAGAACCAAGATGCCCTTCAACAGACAAATGGATAAGGAAGATGTGGTCCATGTACACTATGGAGTATTATGCCTTCATCAGAAAGGATGAATACCCAACTTTTGTAGCAACATGGATGGGACTGGAAGAAATTATGCTGAGTGAATTAAGTCAACTAGAGAGAGTCAATTATCATATGGTTTCACTTATTTGTGGAGCATAACAAATAGCATGGTGGACATGAGGAGTTAGGAGAAGGGAGTTGGGGGAAATTGGAAGGGGAAATGAACCAGGAGAGACTATGGACTCTGAAAAACAATCTGAGGGGTTTTAAGTGGTGGGGGGGGGGTGGGAGGTTGGGGGAACCTCCATCAGAAAGGATGAATACCCAACTTTTGTAGCAACATGGACGGGACTGGAAGAGATTATGCTGAGTGAAATAAGTCAACCAGAGAGAGTCAATTATCATATGGTTTCACTTATTTGTGGAGCATAAGAAATAACATGGAGGACATGGTGAATTAGAGAGGAGAAGGGAGTTGGGGGAAATTGGAAGGTGAGATGAACCATGAGAGACTATGGACTCTGAAAAACAATCTGAGCAGTTTGAACTAGCGGGGGGGGGGTGTGTGGAAGGTTGGGGTACAAGGTGGTGGGTACTATAGAGGGCATGGATTGCAAGGAACACTGGTGTGGTGCAAAAATAATGAATACTGTTATGCTGAAAATAAAAAATAAAATAAATTAAAAAAGAAATAAAAAATAGAGCTTCCCTATGACCCTGCAATTGCACTATTGGGTATTTACACCAAAGATACAGGTGTAGTGAAATGATGGGTCATCTGCACCCCAATGTTCATAGCAGCAATGGCCACGGTTGCCAAACTGTGGAAAGAACCAAGATGCCCTTCAACAGATGAATGGATAAGGAAGATATGGTCCATATACACTATGGAGTATTGCACCTCCACCAGAAAGGATGAATACCCAACTTTTGTAGCAGCATGGACGGACTGGAAGAGATTATGTTGAGTGAAATAAGTCAAGCAGAGAGAGCCAATTATCATATGGTTTCACTTATTTGTGGAGCATAAGAAATAACATGGAGGACATGGGGAAATGGAGAGAAGAAGGGAGCTGGGGGAAACTGGAGAGGAAGATGAACCATGAGAGAGTATGGACTCTGAAAAACACCCTGAAGATTTTGAAGGGGCAGGGGGTGAAAGGTTGGGGAAGTCTGGTGGTGGGTATTGTGAAGGGTATGTATTGCATGGAACACTGGGTGTTGTAGATTTAAACAATGAATTCTGGTACACTGAAAAAAAATTTTCTAAAAAGGCAAGACCTATCTATACACTGTGTATAAGAGACTTATTATAAAGACACTTCCAGACTGAAAGAGGGGAGTGGAGAACAATTTATCACCCCTATATACCTCAAAAGAAAGCTGGGGTTGGAATCCTCATATCAGACTAGTCAGATTTTAAGGCAAAGACTGTAGTAAGAGATGTGGACAGACACTCCATCATCTTCAAAGGGTCTATTCAACAAGAAAATCTAACAATGGTAAATATCTATGCCACCAACATGGGAGCAACAATTTACATAAATCAACTAATAAGCAAAATAAAGAATCCTACAGAACACTTATGGAAGAAATTCAGGAAGACACAAAGAGGTAGAAAAACCGTCCATGTCTGGTTTTGGGATCAAGGTGATGTTGGCTTCATAAAAAGAGTTTGGAAGTTTTCCTTCCATTTCTATTTTTTGGAACAGTTTCAGAGAATAGGTAACTCTAAAAATAGAGTTACCCTACAGCCCAAAAATTGCACTACTAGGTATTTACCCCAAGGTACAGATGTGGACTGAAGGGGCACATGCACTCCAATTTTCATAGCAGCAATGTCCACAATAGCCAAACTGTGGAAGGAGCCAAGACGCCCTTCAACAGATAAATGGATAAAGAAGATGTGGTCCATATATACAATGGAATATTATTCAGCCATCAGGAAGGACAAAGACCCACCATTCACACTGACATGGGTGGAAAGGATTATGCTAAGTGAAATAAGTCAGTGAGAGAAAGACAATTATCATATGATTTCACTCATATGTGAAATATCAGGAATAGTGCTAAGGATCATAGGGAATAAGGAGGAAAAACTTCAAAGAAATCATAGAGGGAGAAAATCCATGAGACACTCTTGACTCTGGGAAACAAACTGAGGGTTGTGGAAAGGGATGTACGTGAGTGGAAGGAATAAGTGTGTGATGGGCATTAAGGAAGGTATGTGTTGTTATGAGCAGTGGGTGTTATAAGCAACTACTAAATCATAGTACATTACATGAAACACTAATGATGTATTACATGTTGGCTAATTGAATTTAAAGAAAAAATGAAAAAAGTAAGAGGTTGTGTATATATACAATGCAATATTATTCAATAATCAAAAAAAAAAAGAAATATTGCCACTTGCAACAATGTGCATGGAGCTAGAGAGTTTTATGCTACTTGAAATAAGTCCATCAGAGCAAGTCAAATGCCATATTAGTTCATTATCTGTGGAATTTAAGAAACAAAGCAGATGAGCACAGCAGGGAAAAGAGAGAGGTAAACCATCAAACAGACTCTTAACAATAGAGAACCAACTGAGAGTTACTGGAGGGGAGGTACAAGAGGGAATGGGTTAAATAGGTGATGTACATTAAGAAGTACAGTTTTTATGATGAGCATTGAGTGTATGTATGTAGGCAAGTGATGAATCACTAAATTTATACCTGAAACTAATATTACACTGTAAATTAACTAACTGGAATTTATTTTTATTAACTAACAGGAATTTAAATAAAACTTGAAAAAAACAATTAATTGACAAATAATGTAATGATGTTTCTAGACTCTCAATTGTGCCCCATTCACTTATATGTATATTCTTAAGCCAGTGCCACACAGTCTTGATTAGTGTAACTTTGCAGTAAGATTTGAACATGGGAATATATTTTCTCCAAATTTGTCATTATCTTTCAATATCATCTTGGCTATTCTGAGTCCCTTACATTTTTTAAAATGAATTTTAAGATTACCTTTCAATTTCTTAAAGAATCCAGCTGAGATTTTAATAGAGACTGTATTCAACTTTTAAGTCATCTGAGGAAGTCTGTTTTTTTCCTATATTAGTATACTGACTTCATCTCTCTTTATTATGTGCATGATATATATTTTTCCACCTTTTAACTTAACTAAGTTATGTATTTGAATCTAAATTTTGTCTCTTACACACAACATATGCATCACATTGTGTTTATCAAGTCTGTCAGTATTACTTTTAATTGCAAAGAGTTTAATCCATTTACTTTTAATATAATTATGGAAAAGGTAGACTATCTGCCTGTCTTTCCCTATTTTGTACCATATGTCTCATGTCTTTGTTCTTCCATTGCTGTGTTTTTTTAGTTAAATGATATTTTCTTGTGTACCATTTTAACTTCCTTGTAAATTCTTTTCCTACAAGTTTTATTTTTATTTTCTTAGAGTGTTCCCCAATGATTAGAAATATCATCTTAATATGTAACAATCAAAATATTGTAAATACCAATTGTATTTTAATAGCATATTAGAGTTTTGCTTCTATATCTTCATCTTCCCTCCAAAATTACATTTTTATACATTATGGGACCATCAACATAGGTTTATTCTTATTGTTTTATGCAGTCATATTTTAAATGCAATAGGAATAAACATGAGTTACAAACAAAAATAAATTTATACTGTCTTTAATATTTACCCATGTGAATATAAAACTCCAGAATTTCTATTAGTTTCTTTTTAAAATTTTTATCTGTATTTCTTTAATTTAGGTCTTCAGATAGTTTTCTTTAGCTCTTTGAACATATTTAAAATAATGGATTTACAGTATTTGATGAGTACTGAGTGTTATACGCAAATAACGAATCACTAAACATTATATAAAAATAATGGTGTATGGGGCACCTGCGTGTCTCAGTGGGTTAGGCCCCTACCTTCAGCTCAGGTAATGATATCAGGGTCCTGGGATCGAGCCCCGCATTGGGCTCTCTGCTCAATGGGGAGCCTGCTTCGTCCTCTCTCTCTCTGCCTGCCTCTTGGCCTACTTGTGATCTCTGTCTGCCAAATAAATGAATAACATCTTTTTAAAAAAAGACAGCTGTTAACCTTGTGATTTGCTTGTATATGATCAAATATTTTTCTTTTGCTTTTTTCAAGAGTCTTTGTCTTTATTTTTGGAGGTTTGATTACAATATGTTTAGCCTTTTTGAAAACTTATTATACATGAGTTTCATTGATCCCTTGGATGTACAGATTAATGTTTTTATCAAAACTGGGACAATTTCAGCTATTATTTTTTTTAAAATAGTCTTTCATTTAAAAAAAAATTTCTTTCCTTTCCTTTCTTTTTGCTTCTGAGACTCCAATTATGTGTACCCTTGATGGTGTCGCACAGACCTCTTTATTCTTCATTCTTTTTTCTTCCTGTTCCTCAGATTGGACAACCCCGATGATCTGTCTCCAAGTTTATTCTCTCTTATGCCAGTTCAAATCTTCCATTGAGCACCACTAATAAATTTTTCATTTCAGTTATGTAACTTTTCAACTCCAGGATTTTTATTTGGTTCTTTATTAAACTTTCATTTTCTTTATCAATACTCTATTTAGTGAAACATTGTTCTAATACATTTTTTTGATTCCTTGAACATACTTAAAATAGCTTATTTTGACTCTGCCTAATAAACCCAAAGTTCTTCCTCATGGACAATTTCTATTGAACACTTTTTTTCTGCATATAGATCATACTTGGGTTTTTTTTGTTTTTTTTTTTTGTTCTATTTTTCAATTTTTTTGCATGTATAATAATAATTTTTTTGTCCAAAAAGAATGGCCTTTTAACTAATATAATGTGGCAACTCTGGAAATGAGATTTTCCTTCTTTCCCCGGGTTTGTTGTTGTTGTTTTTAACTGACTTTCCTCAACGAACTTCTTTGACATACCTGGCCATTGAAGACTCTGCATGGCTTGCTTAATGGTCAGCTAATTATTGGATAGAAAGTTCCTTAAATGCCTGATACTATTTTGTTTTCCAGCTGTTGCCAAGGATCTCAGTGTATATGGAGGGGGCCATCAACACTAGGCAGGCAGTTTTCAATTCTTCCTTATTTTAATGTTCTTGTGAAAAGCCTTAAAGTCAGCCAAAAGTGAGAGATTAAGGCATTTTAATGTCTTTCCACTCAAATAAAGAATATAGCATAAATAAATGAAACATAAAACAAACAAAATAAAGGAAATCAACAGAACAAAAAGGTTGTTCCTTGAAAAGTTCAAGAAAATTAGCAAAACTTTACCTTAAGTGACTAAGAAAAAGAAAAAGAGAAAACTCAAATTACTAAAATTAAGAATAAAAGAAAGGATATGAATGCCAATTTTATAGAAATAAAAAAAAGAATTATAAGGCAATACTATGTACAATTATAAGCCAAAAAATTAGATGACCTAAATGAAATGGACAAATTTCCATGAAGACACACAGTACTGAAAGTTACTCAAGAAAAAATATCCAGTGGAAAAAAGACAGTCTCTTCAATAAATGGTGCTGGGAAAATTGGAGAACTATGTATAGAAGACTGAAACTTTACCATTCTCTTACACCATACATAAAGATAAGCTCGAAATGGATAAAAGACCTCAATGTGAGGCAGGAATCTATCAAAACCCTAAAGGAGACATAGGCCGTAACCTCTTTGACATTGGCCACAGCAACTTCTTTCAAGACATGTCTCCAAAGGCAAAGGAAACAAAAGCAAAAATGAACTTTTGGGACTTCATCAAGATCAAAAGCTTCTGCACAGCAAAGGAAATAGTCAATAAAACAAAGAGGCAACCCACAGAATGGAAGAAGATATTTCCAGTGACACTACAGACAAAGGGTTGATATTCAAGATCTATAAAGAACTCCTCAAACTCAAACATGGAGGACATTAGGAGAAGGAAAGGAAAAGCGAATTGGGGGAAATTGGAGGGGAGACGAACCATGAGAGACTGTGAACTCTGAGAAACAAACTGAGGGTTTTGGAGGGGAGGGTGCATAGGTTTAGGTGAGCCTGATGGAGAGTTCTAAGGAGGGCACATATAGCATGGAGCATTGGGAGTGTTGCATAAACAATGAATCTTGGAACACTGAAAAAGTAAAATAAAACTTAAAAAATAGAAAATCTTAATAGACATTTAAAGAAATTGAATTAATAACCTAAAATCTTATAACAAAGAAAACCTAGAATGATACAACTTTCTTAGTGAGTTCTACCAAAAGTTTGAAGAAGGATTAACATCAGTCCTTCAAAAACTCTTCCAATATTACTAGGATATAAAACTTAGATAAAGATATCTCAAGAAAATACAAATACAGATGAATTTCTCTTATGAAAATAAACACAAAAATCCTCATCAAAATACTAGCAAGCAAAATCTAGCAGCCCATGAAAAGGTTTAGACATCATGACAAAAGTGGGATTTATTCTAGAAATGAGGTTAGTCTAACATACAAAAATCAGTTGATGCAATACACTATATAATGAAGGACAAAAGCTATCAAATGATCATCTCAATAGACACAGAAAATATTGACAACATCATATTCAATGGCCTGCCAAGGAAACAGAGAACTGGGACTAAGAAAAGGTTGGAGCCATAAGACAGAAGGCTTTGAATGCCAGCCTGAGAAAGTTAGTCTTGATTTTGTAGACAATAGTGACTTCACAAGATGCATAGCCTGAGCAGTTGGGTGATTTTAAAAGACCATTCTGGTGGCTTCAGCAGAGAATGGAGGTGTAGAGCTCAGTGGAGTTTAGGGATGAAGTCCTGATGAAGACCATGACAGCTGAGATGTATAGGAAGGAATGGATTCAAGAGACAATAAAGAGATAGAATCAAAAGAATTTGGTAACTGATTAAATGTAGATTCTGAGCAAGAGTAAATAATCAATGACAACTCCATTTAGGAGCCTGGCTGGCTGGTAATGCCATTAGCTAAAAGGCTGATTTTTTCTGGCTTCAGGAAATGGAAAAAGGCAGTATAGAATCCTCTGCATATCAAACTTTTGAGACAGGAATGCTATTATTCTTTTGACAGGCAAATTTATTTTCTCAAGGCAAAATTCCTTCTACCTTTCCTCATTGATTTTATTTCCAACTGTTATAATCATTTTCTTTTGCTCTTTTCTGGATATGCTCTAATTTCTCCCACCTTCAGAATGCAATTCCTGAGGCAGCAAACAAAAAGGTTACCCCAGAAAACTTTGTAGGAAAAAGGAGATGGCATGGGGACCAGACACTCTAGTGTCAAAAAGTCCAAGTTCTGCACCCATTTTCATTGTGAATGTTATCAATACATCAAGGGAATAAGAAAAACAAAAAGGAGTGTGAAGTTTTAATAATCAGGACAGTAGCATAAGGAGTATACACGCGTGCATGCGCGCGCGCACACACACACACACACACACACACACACACACCCAACCTCACTGTTAGATTGGGAACTCCTTTATACCTGCTACACACTGGCTGCTCCCAGTACAGGCCTGCCCCAAGCCATTTTTTCAACTTCCAGGTGAGCAGAGTCCCTCTTTAGCCTAACCTACAACTAAGCCCAGCCCCAGAGATGCTGTTTAAAAAATATCCCAAAAATGCTTGGCTTTAAAGCTCGGCTACCCTGAAAGCATCCCTGAAAATGGGGGCCCCTGAGAAAAGAATTTGATGCGTCCTCTTTTTATACCTTGTATGCAGATAAATCTCACTTACAAACACAAAATGCTGCTGGAAACTCATAAAAGCCCACCCAGGCACCAAGAACCAGCCACTCTTATCTCCTTTCCACTCATTTGTTTGAACCCACTGTTCCTTGCTTTCCTTCTCACTTTGCACTTGAGCGTCTCATAGCACTTTAAGGCTCCTTACATGGATAATGTATGTATGTATTTATTTATTTATTTATTTATTTATTTATTTATTTATTTTCAGCGTAACAGTATTCATTGTTTTTGCGCCACACCCAGTGTTCCATGCAATAGGTGCCCTCCTTAATACCCACCACCTGGCTCCCCCAACCTCCCACCCCCCTCCCCTTCAAAACCCTCAGGGTATTTTTCAGAGTCCATAGTCTCTCATGGTTCACCTCCTCTTCCAATTTCCCTCAACTCCCTTCTCCTCTCCATCTCCCCATGTCCTCCATGGTATTTGTTATGCTCCACAAACAAGTGAAACCATATGAAAATTGACTCTCTCTGCTTGACTTATTTCACTCAACATAATCTCTTCCAGTCCCGTCCATGTTGCTACAAAAGTTGGGTATTCATCCTTTCTGATGGATAATGGTTTTTCTTCTGATTATGCATCTCAGACCTTAACCTGCTTGTCCAGGTACAGGCTACTACAAGTATCCTGTTTCCAGGTGTTTCCAATTTCTGATAAAAGAAATACCCATTCTCTTAGAAGTTTCCATTCCCACCTCTTCTTGGGGTGAAACATTTGACCACAATCCTGGTTGCTGACAGCTTTGGCTCTTCTGGAATCCTTGTATGCAGTCACTAACAGGCAGTCACATAGCTCAATAGGAAAAGCATGATGGGGCCATATTCTTACTTCCCCAGTTGCTGAGGTGTCTATACAGGGAGACCAAGTTGACTGGATTCTCTCCACTTCAGGGTCTACACCTACTAAGAATACAAAGTGAGATTGCCTATGTACTAGGGATACAAGGCACAATGACAGCTAAGATTGTCCATCATGTGCATGGGCCAGACACTTGACAGAGAGGCTTTATACATATAATTGCTAATTCTTAAAAGGTACAAATTATTTTTCCCCATTTTACAGGAGAAGATACTGAGGCTTAGAGACCATCTCACTTATCCAAGGTCACAAGCTGGTAGGTCAGGAGCCAAGAATCGAGCCCAGATCTGTTTGACTTCAAAATTCATTATACTACTCAGCCTCTAACAGATTTCCAAGAGTACTGACAAAAGTCCTGTTAACTTGTCCAAAGTGTTCACATATGACAAGTTAAAATGAATGGAATTACCTGTTCTATGGTGATTTTTTAATCTCTGTTAAAGATTTTATTCCTAAAATATTGTCAGTGTTAAGAAGATATTAGAGGACATCAAGGAAGGCAATTAGCTCCTCGCCCCTCTGCCTAGGTTAGGCCAGCCACCCTTGAGAGACTGTGTCTTGTCTGGGACCCAAACTTGAAAAGGGCCACAAACACTGGTGGGTATCCAGGAGGGAGTGAGAAGGCTTGGGAGGGGGCTGAGATCCAGAACACATGAGGAAAGTTGGAAGGACCTGGAATTGTTTAGCCTGGAATGAGTGGACTCCAGGTGACATAAGACAGGTCATGTCATTATCTGCTTCCATATAATTCAGGACAAGAGCCAAAGTCTTTATAGTAGTCCACAAGGCCCTTTCCCATCTCCCCAACTCCAGCATTACCTCTGTGACCTCATCTTCCATGATGCTCTCGTCACTAATTCCATTTTATACACACTGGACTCCTGGTTTTTCCTGGTATACGTTATCTGCTCTTGCCTCAGGACTTAATTTACTCCTCTCTCAAATGTGACCTTCTCAGTGCATCCTCTCTTGACCACTGTTTTAAATTATAACCTCCTGTCTCTCCCCCTCTATTTCTTACCACTGTACCTGTCACCATCTGACATACTATATGTTTTGTTTATTTATTTGGTTTTTTGTCTGCCCACCCTCATGAAAAATGAGTATGTCCCATGAGGACTGGGGTTTTTATCTTTCTTGTTCACTGCTGCACACTCAACACCTAGAATAGAACCTATAATACAATAGATACTCAATGTTTGTTGAACCAAAAGCACCATCTTTGCCGTCAGATCTGGAATGGTTGTTAAAGAACAAAGAGTGAACAGCAGAAAGGATCCACGTGGTTCCAAGGTACTAAGCAGATCAATAGCAGCTTAAGGAACACCTTAGTGGATGGCTACAAACTGGACCACTTTCTAACACCATACATAAAAATAAACTCAAAATGGATTAAAAACCTAAACACTTAAACATGAGACCTGAAAACACAAAAATCTTAGATGAGAATATAAGCAGTAATTTCTCTAACATTGACCATAACAACCTTTCTCTAGATACATCTCTTAAGGCAAAGGAAACAAAAGCAAAACTGAACTATTGGGACTATGTCAAAATAAAAAAAAATCTTTTGCACAGAGAAGGAAATCATCAACAAGACAAAAGGCAATCTACTGAATGGGACAGGATATTTACAAATGATATATCCAAAAAGGGGTTAATACTCTGAAAATATAAAGAACTTTAACAACTCAAAACCCAAAAAAAATCCAATTAAAAAATGGGCAGAGGACATGAGTAGATTTTTTTTTCCAAAGACACATGATGGCTAACAGAAACATGAAAAGATGCTCAACATCACTCATTATCAGGGAACTGCAAACAAAACCACAATTAGATATCGCCTCAACTGTCATAATGGCTTAAACCAACAACACAAGAAATAAGTGTTGGTGAGGATATGGAGATAAAGGAACTCTCGTGCACTGTTGGTGGGAATATAAATTGGTACAGCTGCTGTTGAAACAGTATAGATGTTCCTCAAATTTTAAAAATAGAAAAACCATATGATCCAGTAATTGCATTACTAGATAGTTACTAAAAGAAAATGAAAACACTAATTTGAAAAGTTTCATGCACCTCCATATTTATTGCAGTATTATTTACAATAGCCAAGATAAGGAAGTAACCTATGTGTCACTGGAAGATAAATGGATAAAGATGCAGTATATATATACAATGGGATATTATGCAACCTTAAAAAAAGGTGATGAGTTCTTGCCATTTGTGACAACATGGATGGACCTAGAGGGTATTAGGTTAAGTGAAATAAGTCAGACTAAGACAAATACCATATGACTTTACTTACATGTGGAATCTAAAAAATAAATAAATAAACAAACCAAAAAAACCCCAAATTAGTTTAAAAATACAAAAACAGAATCAGACCTGTAAATATAGAGAACAATGATGATGTTCCAACAATGATGGTTGCAAGAGGGAAAAGGGGTAAGAGAATGAATGGGTGAAACGGGTGAAGAGTGGGAGATAAGGCTTCCAGTTTGGAATAAATGAGGTATGGGAATAAAAGTTTCAGCATAGGGAATATAGTCAGTGATATTGGGATAGTGTTGTCTGGCAACACTTGTGAACATAGCATAACATACAAAGATGTTGAATTGCTATGTGTGCATGTGAAACTAATATAACATTGTGGGTCAACTATAATCAAATAAAGAAAAAATTGTTTAAAAAAGAAGGCATTTCTTGGGCATTAAAAATGCCCCAGGAATCTATGCTAGTGAAGGTGAGCGGGAAAAGGATAGATGGTATAGGAAGAATTTAAGCATCAAAATGGGAAGGGTAAGAAAAGGACTATAGCTTAAGATTCTATGTTCTCCAGCCTCCTCATTTACAATAAACTGAGGCTCTGAGAAATCACCATCAGAAATTTCCATCAGTTGCCGACAGAGCAGGGACTAATATCAAAGTGTCCTGAATTTTAGAACAGTGAAATTTTTTTTTTTTTCAATAAAGCTGTATTTTTGTGGCAGGGTGTTTTCTAGAAATATTCACATTTGTTTGTGTCTGTTGTGCTTCTATGTCCTTCCCTATTCCCCTGCACCTTGGAGGTAACCAGGCCCTTGACAGATCTCTTGCAAAAGGATTTCACAGTGCAGAAAGCAGAACCAACCTGAAGTGACCAAATCTATCATTCTCTTACAAAAGCCTGAAAATCCCATTGATTACATACTGTCATAAAGGAAAAGGAAGGGGAACCAGAAAACCCAAAGAGAAAGAAATATGATAGATCCCTATCTCTCTCAGCCTCACCTAAAAAGGAGGAGTACCTGGGCCTGGAGTAGTAGGAACTTAAGCACTGCTTGAGTGCAGATCCTTAAGGATGGGGAGGAGATGGTTCTAAGGTACCTAGAGGGAGGTAGAATTTAAGTCTCTAGGGCTCTCAGCTTTCCCTTTCCCACTGATAGCATGGAAAATGAGGGTGTTAGTGGTGATTGAAATAGGTTAGAGATTAGTTTCCCTTGGCCTAATTTCTGTGTGCCACAAGTGTCCCCTGAATTCCAGTGCCACCCTTGAAGGGGTGACTGACATGAAATTTTTTGCTTCCCCATTAGGATGGGGGAGTTTGAAGTCATAATTAAGTCACAAAACAAAGGACTATTTATTACCTACCCACATCTGAGTTTGTGGACAGAAATAGATGCCCATTCCATTTTTGTTTTCTTGAAGAACATAACATTAATTTTAATCCAGCATTTGTGGCCAGGCAGAGCATCCACTTCCTGTTAGCAATTGGTGCTGCACAGGAGCCCTTGGGAAACCTCATCAGATGTTCCCTGTTCTGGGAGAACAAATGTGCTCAAGCATCCAGAAAGAGAAAGTAGAAAAGCAGGAAAGAAACTGAAAAAGCAGAGGACAGCAGCCTTCAAGAGTCCATCAGACAGCAGTTATTCTCCCAGAGAATGAGACTATTTCCCACTGCGGCTACTAAGTGATTTACAATTAAGTACCTCTTCATGAGGCAGTGGTCCAGTTGATGGTCTGAGTGGTGGGAGGCTCTTTCTCCAGGCATTTAAGTGCTCATGTTTATTGACTCACTCTGCTATTCATCATAATTCCCAGGCCACTTATTAGCAGGATTAAGTGGGCCTACCTGGCTGGGAAAAATTCCCAGAGATCCAAGGCTGGGGGTGGGAGTGGGGAGAGTCCCTCCCAGGACTAAGGGCCTCTGATCTGGGCTTGGGGTGGGAGAGTGGGCTGGGCCCAGTGGAAGAAGGAGGCATCCAGAGTTTCCTTTTAGCTTTAGGATACTCTCCCACTTTGCACAGGCTGCTGGATTCACCCTTAGCACCTCTAATGTGCAACTAACCAGAAGCTTGATTACACGTATGATAGAAAAATGCAGGAGATTTGGAGTCCACTTATCTGTCTGTGTGAACTTTGGTAAGGGTCTTAACCCTTCTGAGGTTCAGTTTTCTCATCTTAAAATGTACATAAAATGTACATAAGGTAAGGATTACACAAGATAATGCGGCTAAAGTGTCTAGTGCCTTCATATACCAAGGATATTATTCATTCAGGCCTTGAGGATTATTAGCAGTAATCCTTCTCTTCCACCACATCTTTCACCCCTACCTGACCATTCTCTTTCTCACTTTGACTTACAATGTTCTGTATGACCATGAGAAAGTCATTTCACTTTTCCATTACTCCTTTTCCACCTCTGTAAAGTGGAAATGAGATCATCTGCTCTACCCACCTGCTTCAGGAACATTGAAAAAATTAAATTAAATTAAATTAAATTTTTTAAATACATGGAAAAAAGAAAAAAAAAGATAATGGGGATGAAAAGAAGTTGCAGACTAGAAAGTGTTACCCTCAGGTCACTTGATTTTATTGGCCAGGTCTGGATTTCAGAAGCCATGCAGCCCAGCTAAAGTGTAAGAATTACCTAGAGAAAGATCATGGCCAGTAAGGCCCATAGCCCAGTAAGGTTGGGGGCAGTGGGGAGCTAGCAGTTTACCCACAACATCCTCCAAAAGATTTGTACAAAGGTATCTTATCTGTCATGTTTACTTCTGCTCTAAACAGATCCTGGGAACAAAGAGAGCCTGTTTACCATGCACACCCCAGTCCTTAAGCAGATCAGAGAACAGGATTGGAGCTGACCAAGATGGTTTCCCTGGTGATCTAAGGAAGGTCTTAGGAGGTTCCCTCCACTAACATCCCCTTTCAGTATTGCAGTGGGTCACAATGAAGGCAGCCATCAGTCACAGCAGAACAGGAGGAGCTCTTACCACTTATCTTGTCCAGCAGGTACAAAGCACCAGTCATATGGGATCCACATCGCAGAAAAGATCTTCAACCCAGGCCATCTGAGTCAGAAAAGGGTGGGGAGTGCTGGATTTAGGCAGTTGAAAAAGTTCCCTGGTTTACGCTGCAGTAGACCAGTCTTCTACTTGCATATGGAAACTAGTCTTATGCCCATGCCACCCATACGTTATTGATGGGGAAAGTGAAACTCAGAAGAACAGATTTTCCCAAGCCCAATTGGTTAATGAGGGCTGCAAACTGAGGCAGATATTTAGGCATCCCATACCATACAACCCCTTGAATTCCCAATGGATGTAACGACCTTCCTAGAAGGTCTTGCTACAAACACTCTCTGAACAATCTTGACCCTCTTCCTTCCAGGAGCAGTCCCTGGTGGACAATTCAATATGTATGAATTATTAACTCCCCTCCCAGGATCTTCTCTCTTTTCTCTCATTAAATTGCTTTTATTTTGGCTTTGCTTGATTCATGAGGTGCTGGGGTTACCAAACTGCTAATCTCGGAAGGAACCCAGAGTGTTTTCCTATATGTCTGTGGCAGTACTCTCTACAGCCTATAGCAGTTTCAAGCAGCTACTATTTCAGGCTTTCCGGATTGGCCATTGCAATTGGGAAGAACTCAAGGGAGCCCACTGGCAGGTGTTAAGTCCTGGCTTATCAAGAGCCAAGGGTAAAATACATGTTTCCTACTCAACCCCACAGATGAATAGGTGGAGCAGACAGCTACCCAGGAAGCGTCTCCAGCATAAACCTGGGTGAAGAACACCATTCCTGCAGCTTGCCTGAAGAGTACATTAGTACTTTCCTTTAGATGGAGCTGTCTGTAGGAGATCCACACCTCTCCCTCCTGGCTGGTGGGGATGCCAGCACACTTGCATGAACTGAGGCTAATTTTAGAAGTGCTAACCAGCCCCTGGAAGTTCTCAAAATGCGAAAAGTGTGTTGGAGAGTTTACCAACACAGCATCAGACAGATGTAGGGCATGACTTGGATGAAGAACTGAAGTTTCCTCTACTTTACTTTCAGCTCTGGGTTCTGTTTCCCCAGTGAGTGACCCCCAGCCCCTGCCAACCTCCTTGCTTTCTCCCTTTCGCTTCAAGGGCAAACCCAACAACCATGGGTCACAGGCATGCTGCTGTGGAACAAGCCACAAGAATGCACTTTTGTGACGATGGAGGAGTCCTAGAACCCAGTTTATTAGCATTCAGCAAAAGAAATATACGTTGTAACAAATAGGCAATGCATCAAGATATCCAGGTGTCAATGAGAGCTAGGATTTGAGAGATCATAATCCAGACAATTATGTAATGTCTCAGGGAGCAGGAAGGAGAAGCTAGGGCACATCCAGGACCATGCTCCCCATTTTACACTGGGAGAGAAAAACTCTTACACCTGGGGTGACTATATACTGCAGTTACCAATTTCTTCTGTCTTCCAGCCATTGTATTTAATATGAGCTAAATATGCATTCCTGGTTTCATCTCCACCCCACCCCCATATATAGCAGGGAAAATAAGCACCAATAATAAGAATAATAATTAAAGCCCCGTCTCTCAGCAGGCCCAAGCCTCACACATATACATGCCATGTGGATTTTCTTCTTTGGAGTGACTGTAGGATAGGAAAGTGGGAATCGGGCCAGGAAGACATTAACCCTGATAGTCACTGTTCCCCCTAATACCATTCATATGTGAACTTGAGCAGGACAAGGCAGGAGAAATGGGTAGGGAGAGAGGAACTCCCAAAGCAGCAAAAGGGGTCAAGGAGTTCTCCAACATCTCTTCTGGGCAAATGTCAACTGAGTTCTTAGAAAGTCCCATGAAAGGGTTTCCCCAATGAGATGGCCAATTCATGGTGGTTGAAGCATCACTGCTATCTGCCTCCTCAGCTTCTCAGGGAAAGGGGGCATGATAGAAACTCCACTGGGTGGAGAATGTCCCCATAATGATCCTTTGGAGAAACTTGGCATGACAAATAGCACATGGGGAATCATTTCAAAATGAAAGCACAAAATATAAAAAGGACACGGGGAGAGAGAGAAGGGAGAGGGGATGAATGGGTACTTTCAGACAGTCTACACATGGGGAAGGGGCAGGGCCCAAAAGAAAAAATAAAGCCATAAACATGTTATCTACCAGGTTCTCCATGCCTGAGACACCTGGCATTTGTCATAGTACCTGGGCATCTTTTGCTGTCCCTATCGTGAAGGGAGGGGATGGACAGTAAGATACATTGGTGTGAGGAGAGGGGAAAGAGTGAGGACCCTAGGCGGTTGAGATGCTAGCCCTCTGCACAAGCAGCAGCAATTTTTGTGTCATCTTTGTTTTGTTTAAAACTGTAAACAGCACCACTTAAAAATAAAATATATCAGAAAAGAACAATTGATAAACATTGTTTTCCATGAATATAAAATTCAAACAATATAAAAATAGATAATTGATATATATGTGTATATGTATGTGTGTGTGCATATATATATATATATAGCTTAGATGTAACATACACATGGGTAAACTTGAAGTCTCCCTGCTAAATCCCCCCATGCCTCCCTCTTGCAACTGGGCCCAGGGGCCGAGGGTGGGTGGGGTGGTGGCACTGGCAAGGGTGGGAAAGTTGCTGGCAACAGGAGAGGAACACATCCTGGGTGTAGGAAGCTACTTCCCTGCTTGGTATAGCATTGAGGAAGAAGAGAAAATAGTGTTTACCAAAGCCTTTAGCCCATGAGGCTTATGAACAGGTGTCCAAGTTGAGTGCCCCAAGGCAGGGCTTCCTTGAAGGTGCTAAAGCACTGAGAAACTGGTAGCCCTGAAAGAAGCCTGCTAGTTGGCCTTCTCTATCCATAGTCACTTGTTCTCCCACGGACTGGTTTCCTCTGAGAATTCTCAAGAACAGAGCTGTCTGGCACTAGATAAGCCTGCTGGGTAGCAAGATAACAGCAGACACCTCCTCTCCAATCATATCTTCCTTTGAAATCACATCCACAAGCATTATCCCAGTACCTTGCAATGCAGATATGGTGTTCATCTGGTCACAGCCTAAGATATGTGGGCTTGACATCAACACCTTTAGTAGTCTGAGGCCTATCTGGTGCTAACCAAGCAAGCCCTGGCTATGTTTGGGGAGAGGACTCGAGATTAGTTGGCTCTCCCAGTGTCAGCCTGTGCTGCCATCAACACATGTCCCCAGCTAGATCTTCCCTTCTCTTTCAGGTTGCAAATAGTATTTGGCCATCAATTGCTTGGATATAGAGTGAGACTCAAAGGAGCCTGCTTCTGTAGCCATGCATCTTGACCATCTCTCTTTTGGTGTCCTTGGGCTGGCAAGGACATTGAAAGAACTTGCAGACAGCAATGTTGTCCAAACCATGAAATGTTGCTCAGTTCTAGGCCCTGCTCTGTATTTGACTTTCCAAAGCCCAGAAAAATGTGTCAGGATGATCAATGACTATTCCGCTCAAGGTCAGCACCTCTCTTATGGCCCTCTTTTCACTGAGAGCAACCCTCTGCCCTTGGCCAAAGTCTGACCATCTACTTTTTCTCTTCTCAGACAGGCTGGAGGCCAGCAGGCTCTGGAGGTTGGTGATGGCTCTCCTACCTGCTGTGGCTGGCACAGTCCACATGCAGATAGGAGTTTGAACTGCCCTGAAGGACAAGCAGAGAGAGAGGAGGCAAGTAGTGGGGTTTCCCCTGTTGTAAAGGCATTTGGTGTTTACTTCCTGCCAAACAGCCAGGCCTATATCAGCCCCACCCTCCCATGGCAGCTTTGATAAGAGGCCAGATGGTTGGAATTTGGGCACTTCTCTCCTGGAATGCTGTGCTTGGGGTAAGGAGGACCTTCCTCATGCTCTCTTTCTCCAACTCCATGACTTATGTATTCTTCACAATGCAGATGGAGTTAGCCTGGAGATTTAGTTTGGGTCCTTTGAACAGTGTTAGTGCCACGCAAACTCATGTGTTACTTCCAGGGGTGAAGTTTTTATCAAATAGGTTTGCTCTTTGTGGGGAGGAGCACTGACAACCCCAATCTGAGAAATGGTGATAAAAACCAGCACAAATATATTCCCTGGGCAAGAGGATGTTTGCCATAAAATTTGCCCCCTTGACTCAGGGAGTCAACAGCCTCTGTTCCCAAGAGCCCTGCTGACCTCTTCTCATAACAGACATGGAGATAAGTGAGATAAGGGACAGGGGCAGGGAGGCAAGGATTATAATTTGGGTCAATGCATCCAGGCAAAAAAATGTTCCATTTTCTATTTCCAATAAAGAAATTAAAAGGAACCCTCTCTTACTGGTGATTAATGAAAGGCTGAGCCAGGTTAGATTAGCCTGTTGCAATGTCTTCCTGACAGCAACTGTTCTTCACCAGTATTTCCAAGCTAGTTTAACATGAAACCTGTGAATGGAGAAGTGAGTACACTATTCACTCCATAAAGGACTGCAGCTGCCATGCAAATCAGAATCTTGCATCTTGGCAGTGAGGGCAGATGCTTCCTCTAAAGAAGGCTGGTCCTTTGAGGATGCTAAGGACTTGGTTAATTAGAAGATGAAAGCTCTTTAGAGAACCAGAACATCAGTCTAGATGCCTTTGGTATCCTGTCTCTTGGGAGTGCTAGCCTGGTGCCTCTGGAGCCTCTTTACAGCATCCAAAGGAAGGGGTGGGCAAGGATTAAGGAACTTTTTGCTTCTGGGGGAGAAACTATTTTCTCTTCTAAAAAACTGGGTTACCTTGAGCTTTGCAATATCTAAAAATCTCTCTTGCCAGCAGGGACAAATGGACCTCCCTTTCCTATCCTTTCCTGCAAACTGCAAAAATCCTGACCCCTATAGCCAAGGCTAATTTAGGCTGCTTCTCTTCCTGTTTCTCAAATAAAAGAATATGTTCCTTGTGATGATATTATGAACGTTTCCTTTGGAGTAAAAGAAAAATTCAAAAGTGTCCATAACTTAGACATCACAAGCTTAAGAGAGGAAGAAGGGAACAAATTCTATCATTCCACAACTCAAGTTTTATGGCAGTATCTACTCTAGAACTCTATTTTGTTTTCTGTTTGCAACTGAATGAATTTGATCATTCCATTAAGGGGACAGCATTTTTGTCTTTAACCCAAGTTACGGCAGACCAAATTAAAAGGCCCCCATCTGGTTACAATGCCAAAGTCCACAGAAATAGGCAGTGAGACACATGCTACTTGATCCTCTCTAAGGACAGCTAGCTGGGGTGAATAGATTATAATCATCTGACGTAATGGAACAGCTATGCCAAGACTGAAGGCAGTGGGGGTGGAGAGGATCCGTACCATTACCTCACCTTGTTAACAGCAAACAAGCCCCCTGTCCTCAAGTGAGAAGCAGTACAGACCTGGCTGCTCATCAGTGGCTCATTATTCACTGTATGTAGGGGCATGGCAGGGGTACTAAGGGTTCACCCTGTGTCAAGGATGTGTGATATATATATATATATATATATATATATATATATATATATATATATATATATATATTGCACTAACTGGGCAACTGGAATAGGCACAGAAGTACAGCATCCCAAATCCTGCATGAGTAACAAGAAACCCCAAAAGGACAAGCTGAATCAACAGAGCAGCAGCAGCCTTCTGGGGCAGATGTACTCAAGCCTAACATAACCACAGATTGGCAGAAGAGGGAAGTGGGAAAACAAAGGCAAAAACTCACAGGAGCTTTCCTTGGCCAAAAGGATTTTCAAGTTAAATAGCAACCCCCATCCCCCCTCCCCTCTGCCCAACCCCTGATCCCCATTCACATGCTCACGCTCCATGCCCCCACTCCAGAACAGATGACGACTACTCATCTAGCTTTCCATTCACAGCAGTGGAGGAGTAACTGGTGGGAAGGGGGAGAGAGGCACCTTGCTCAGCCATCTCCTTTGACAGGTCAAGGCTGGAAGCCCTGTAGTGAATGGTTTGAGGCTGTTGGGGCTCAGGTTGGACCCTGGGCAGCTTAGGGATGCCATAAGTGACGCCCACAGGCTTGGACTGGGACAGAGGACTGGAGCTGAATCCTCCAGAACTAGAGGAGCAACTGGGCTCATCGACAGGCAGCAACATATCTTGAGGCCTGGCCCTCACATTCTGAGAGGCCTGTGGCTGCAGGTTATAACAAGGGACCATGGGCAAGGGTAGGTGTGTAGGCCGAGATAGCTGAGGCTTGAATATCCCAGGTGCCCTTGGCTCTAGCTCTGGTACTGACAGCAACATTGACATGGCCACAGGAGGTATGCAACAGGCTGCCTGTTGGCAGGCATATGGAGACTGGCCAGAAGACCCATCCAACTGATTGGGACTTATCCAGGCAGGGCCTGGTCCCACTGGGAGAGCACAGGAAGCCCAGGCAGGCCAGTCATAGGCCCCTGGTGGTTCAGTATAAAGGGACAAAGGACTGTCTCTGCCCCATTCTTCTTCCTCCTCTTCATTTGAATCTTCCTGCTGAGCATGAAGCTCATCAGACACTGTGTACCCTTGGGCAAGGTGGGAATTGGAGAGCTCCAGTTCCAAGGTTTCCGCAGTATCCAGGGAGCGACTCCTTCTGTTGAGGGCCATAGCAGCCGGTGGAGGCCGAGGGTGCATGCCAGGCAGTCCCAAGTAGCGAGGGAGACTGCTCACACCCCAGGGCAGACCTTGGTAGAATCGGCTATGGTAGTTACTGAATGTGTGTTTCTGGTAGTAGCCTAGCTCAAAAGCTTCCAAGGAGGCTGCAAGGTCATCATTGTGGAACTCAGGATTCTCTTCACACTTGCCTTCCCCATCCCGTTCCACATCAGCAATATCAAAAGTAACCATAGGGGGAAGTTCAGGGAGGTTTTGAGTGAAGGATGAGTCAGAGTCAGAGCTGCAGGACATGCTAGAGAAGATGTTCCCACTGCTGGTGAACTCCACAAGGGCCTGTGAGAAACTCACAGTGGCATTCCCTTCCTTTTCAACTTCTTCTTCGTCTGGCTCCTCAGGGGGTGAATAAGTAGGGTAGGCCCTCCTGGGCGAGCCTCCAAAGCTTGCTTCTTGCATATCTGGCTCAAACATAGCATCACTTTGGAAGAGCTGCATCAGACAGGTACTTTGATCTTTCTTGGAGCAGATTCCTTCAAAACGCTTCTCCAGAGGACGGAAGTCCCTCCAGTCTGGTTCACTGCTTGCAGTGGCAGGAAAAGCTGAGGTGGTTCTCCGATGGGAAGTCTGAGAGGCCCCTGAAACCCCTGCTACCAGGCCCATCACTGATGGGCCTAAAGGCCTCATCTGATATTCCATGATGGGCTTCTCTTGCCAGGCCTGAACCTCTTGGACTTGAGACTCTTGAGCATGGGCCTCTCGGGCCTGGGCTTCCCTGGCATAGGCCTCTCGGTCTTGGGCCTCTCTGACATGAACTTCTCGGGCATGGGTCTCCCTGGTATGAGTTTCTTGGGTATAGGCCTCCCTGGTGTGAGCCTCTCGGGCACGTGCCTCCTGTGCCTCTCGGGCCTCAAGCTGCTCTCGCCGAAGCTCCCAATACAACAACTGTTTCTGGATGGTCACTAGCCGTTCTTCCTCTGTCTCCATTGCCCCAGGTGGCCGAGAGGAAGAAAAGGGCTCAAAGTTCAAGAAGGGGTCAAATATCTCAGAGCTGTGACCATGAAGGTCATAAAGACAGTCATCTACAGGCGGGGAGATCTCAAGACTATCATCTGGCTCATAGAACTCATACAGGGCATCTCCACTGTAGCTGTCTCGGGGCAGACAATCCCTGCGGACAAGCCCCAAGGCCTCACCTGAATCATCCTCAAATCCAGGTGTTGTGGAGTCATAATAACCTTCATCACTATTTGGGGCAGACTCTTGCTGGTCACTCTGAGGAGTCAAAAGGTCCCCAGGGGCTAAGCCAGGATAAGATCGAATTGAGTCTAGAAGCATGTAGTCATGGTGGCCTGGGGATGTGATGGGATGGTAGCCCAAATTCAGATTGGACCTTGAGTATACCTGGGCACTTGTCCACAGATATTCTAAGTCATAATCTTCTTCCTCCTTGGCACCCTCTTCTTCCTCCTCTAATTCCAGCTCTTCCTCCTCTTCCTCCTCCTCTTCCTCATCATCATCATCTGGCAAGGCCATTTCCTCCCCACCTCCTTGGTAGGTCACCAGGCAGGAACTTCTCTTGGTCCCATCTCGATTTGCCCTCTGGCCTCCAGAGGCCATGCTGTCTGTCATACTGTCCATGTCCTGCTCTGCTATAATGTCACCACAACCTGTCAGTGAGTCAAAACTTTTCAGGGATGTGACATCCCCAAACAAGAGGCTTAGCTGGTCCCCAACATGGCCATTTGGTGGATTTATCTCTTCTGCCTCCACCTTCTCCCCTGTTTCTGAACTGTGGTACTCCTCTAGGCCACTGGATTCAGAGGCAGGCTTGGGCTGCAGAAGTGCTGAGGCATAGGCCTCCTTTGGTTTTTCTGGATCTTTATAGGTTGTCTTCTCAGTGACTGCTGGAGAAGGCTCTGGTACTAAAGTAACTTTTGGCCCAGTAGAATTTTGGGGTTTGGCATTTTCCTTTCTGGGGGCTTGGAGGATATCCTCAGTATGGGCCAGAATGGCTGAGTTCACATGTTCCTGAGGCCTGGCTCTGGCCCCTTGAGGCCCTTTGGAACCTAGCTCACTTTGTTCAGCCCCAGAGACCTTGCTTTTCCGGTGACGGCGGATACTGCTGAAAAAACCTTTCAGTCCTTTCTTTGGCTTGGGCACAGAAGGAGCCTTCTCAGCCCCAGCTTTCTCTGTGGCTCCAGATGCAGATGTCTTGCATCTGGAGCCGGTCTCCAAAACCCCATGGGCACTCTGGGAACTGGGAAGTTGGCAGGGTGATTCAGGCAAGGGTAAGGCAAAGCTGGTTCCTTCACTGACAATATCTTCAGGGCCACAAGCTGCTTCATTCAGGCCATCGTGGGTCTTGCTCTTGCTAAGATCCTTCTTGGAGAAGCTTCTGCCAGAACCTTTGCTTCGCCCTCCTCCAAAGAAACTAGGTAGGGTACAGATGCCCTTCTTGCCACCAAAAAGTTTCATGGCAGTTTTCCTCAGCCTACTTGGACCAGATGATGGTGGCTCTGATACTGTCCCTTCTGTTATCTCAGCTGCCTTGTTCTTGGCTCCTTTCTCTGCCCTTTGGTCCTGGGGGTCCATAGAGGCTACTGCTTCCTTGGCCTGAGAAGCTTCATCCTTTCCAGTCTCCATGGTGATGGGGACAACTCAGGTATGTTCAGCTGGAAAAGCAGCCTTCTGGCTTCCAAACAGTGTTACATCATCAGTCAGGAAGCATCCCGGTTGGATCTAGAGGAGATAAAATAGAGGAAAAAAATAGAGTATACTGGTAAGCAAGCAGCCAGGCTGGGTTTGTTTTCACAGGTGTCTGTTATTTCAGACTTGAGAGGAACCAGAACCAGAAAGAAAGTAAAAGAAAATGTAGGAAAAACTTAATGCATTCCATATGGTTGGCTTGCTGGGTCAGCCTCCTCTGGCCCCAAGGCAACAAAACCCTACATTAAAACAACAGATAGCCATCACTCCAGCCCCTCATTGGGTTCATTCCGGGGGATCTGCAGATGTGGGAAATACTCACTTGTGCTACTGACTGCAGGAGGAATTATCAAAGGGTTAAGGTAGGGGGAGGCTGGAAAGGCAACAGGGAGGTCAGCTCTGATGACAGAATTTTTTAAGATCATTTGGCAAAATAGCCCATTGAGTCCTCACTGGTCTCTGCAGGACCCAAGCCTCAATTTCACATTAGTCTGGGTTCTCACTGACATTTTTCCTGGGGCTAGAAAGAAAAAGTATACCTGAAATTTCACCTCTTCTCCATAGGCTCCCTAGATTGCCTACATGCATAGGCTCAGACCTTCAGAAACCCAGAATAGGAACCTCACAGATTCATATTCCAGAGCTGCAATCCAGGATCTGCTTAAAAGCACATGGTGGTTTTGAGACAAGGGACTCTCTAGGCTTCAGTATCTTTGGTCCAAGAGGCCTAGCAATACTTGCTCCTCATAATGGTTACGTGAGGGGTAGGTATAGGTCAGATTCTATTGACTGTTCTGCTGGGGAAAATTTTTAATGTGGCTCTTAGCAACTGTAACCCCATGTTCCACTTTAGAATTGTGAGGAAAACTATTTCTTCTCTACTGCCTTCATTATTTTGGCCCCCATCTAGCTCCCTATTTAGAAAGGGAACTCCTTGAAGGCATAACTCCACATGATTCATGTTCCTAGCCTAGAAGTTAGGCTCTCAACAGCTATTAAATAAATAAACCTGGTATAAGGCACACCCTTCTGGTCTCTCAATTCTCCAAACATCCAAATGCCACAGGGATGGAATAAAAATGACTATTCACCATCCACCCCAACACATGTCCTCCACCCCAAGTCTGATATATTCATTCTAGTGACTCCAGCTGGTTGACAGATGGATCAATGACCAGCCTGCTAAAACCTGATGACCTATCTCTGGAAAGTTCCTCACCACAGTGTCCCCTCTCTGTAGGATAGCCACTATTAGACAGGGAGCTAGGGTAAAGAAAGGAGGCAAAACAACTGCTAGGAACCAGAAAGAGACAGGCAAGCCCTGCTGGTATCCCGGGAGTAGTTTGTCAGCATATCAACCTTATAATTGTTTGCAACAGTGATAAAGACTCACATATTCACCTGCAGTGGAAGATTATGGACCAGCACTGGGGATAGAGAGACTGGCAGCTTAACTAGTCCCTGACCTAATTGGAGGAACCTTCCTGGAACCCCTGATCCTGTCCTGCAAACATTAATTTTGTGCCTTGCACCTTGCTTGGCTTGACAGTTGAACTATCAGTGTGACCAGCCTTCCATCAAGAGTACTCTGCATAACTGAGTATTAAACTTGGAGCAAGATAATGGCTGGTTATCCAGAAAATAAAAGAGAAAAGATATCACCTGATCCCTTCTCTGTAGAGATAAGTAATGTCATTTGCTCAGGTTAGGGTTTGTTTTTTTTTTTTTTTCCTGGATGACATATTTTTACATGATATTGTTCCAGCTCAGCTCCCTCTCCCCCACAAGAGTTATCTCTACAGTAAACACTGCCACCATCACCTCAAAATATACAATCCTGCACACACACACAACAATTCAGAGTCCTCTCCTCAGGGATAGGATGGGAAGCGGGGCCCTATCATCTTATCTGATAGATAATTAATTAATTAATAATAATAAATAAATAAATACAGAGATGTTTTTATTTCAACCCTGAAAATATTGACAGTGTTGTCATTTATGGTGCTAGACATGGGAGAGATGGGACAGCAGTAGTGGAGTTGTTTATGAAATTGTATTCCCCTCTGTGGAATTTATGAAACTCAACCTCTCCTAAACATTTGGTAAGTAATAGACATTGAGCTTAGTTTTGCAAGGTAGGCCAAGAAGGGAGAACCCCTAGCTAGAGCTTTTGTGGGGAGTACCTATATGTAGGATACAACATAATACAGGTCTTAAAGAAGATTCCCCCATCTTAAGATGCATGGTGGAATATTGTTCTTTATACCTAGCTATCATATCCCAGGATAAATCTGAAAAGCAGAAAGATAGCCCCCAGGCTCAGAAAAGCTACCTTGAGGAGAAGGCATTCAATCTAGGCCTTGTCAAACGGGAGTTAGTAGAAATGGCAATAATTTAGGGGAAGGGATGAATGAGACTAGTAAGTATGGCTGGGCATCAGGAAGACTAAGGGCCAAGAGAAAAACCTCACAGGCATAAACATCCTTGTGGACAGAAGGCTGAATTTCCCTGCTGGGTTTGGGGATGGAGTTCCCAGGAATGGAGGGATTAGGCAAACTGAATCTTAAAGAGGGCTGCTTTCCAGAAACTTGATGCCCTGACTAGAAGGCAGTTCCTATGGGCCTTCTCTTAACCTTGCTCCTGCGCTCCACTGGGGTAAAAGCCAGACCACTACTTTCTACATTGTCCCCCTCCCTGCCACATTAATCTTCAGTGTGTTGTGGAAGGAGCCGCAACACATGTTAGGGTTCCAGGCCATGCTAGGGGACCCTAAACAGGCCAAGGCACCCTTCTTAGGCTTGAGAACTTATGGAGATCACTAGAGTGGTATAAGAATTACATGACATAATGAACACTAAACACACTTTGTAAACAGTAAAGTGCAGTACAAATGAGAAAGATTAACATTACTGTTATTATTATCATCTTCCAAGTCAGATCCCAGTTTCTTAGAAAGTAGTAGACCACATGTAAAAGGCCACTTATTTGGGAAAGGCATTCACTGTGAGGAGCCTGAGGGACCAGCTGCCTTAGCCATTCTGAGGAAGAGCCAGGTGTGGGGAATTTTAAAAACAGGAGCATGGATTTATATAAAGTCCTCTGCTAAGGGTAGTTTTAAAAGTGTGTGTGTGGGGGGGGGTGCCTGGGTGGCTCGGTGGGTTAAGGCCTCTGCCTTCGGTTTGGGTCATGATCCCAGGGTCCTGGGATCAAGCCCTGCATAGGGCTCTCGGCTCAGCAGGGAGCCTGCTTCTCCTTCTCTCTCTGCCTGCTTCTTTGGCTATTTGTGACCTCCATCTGTCAAATAAATAAATCTATAAAAAAAAAAAAAAGTCTGTGTGTGGTGAGAGTGGGTGAACTAGGCAGGCATATCTCTGGACTGGGATTCTCTCCCTACAACTTCAGGCCTTCCTCCTAAGTACAACCAGGGTGTCATCTTTGATGGCAAGGACCAGCCTTGAAGTTGCTGTCTCCCATTTCCCTACCTTGTCCTTCCCAGGGCATGTACCTCCCTATCAGCCACCCATAATGTCTACTATGTCTCCCCAAGACAGCAGAACAGGAGGTGGCAAGGATCACCCATAGCTGGTATCTCCCTAGCCCAGCCCTATCTAGCTACCTCTGGCCCAGATCCCTTCTCCACTCCTTGCTACCCTACCTGGTCCCATTGCTGTCCTTCCCTAATGGGCTATGTGCCTTTATTTGGGACCACAGAATCAACTGGCCAGTAGAGTGAAGTGGGGCAGAAGGCAAAGAGGACTGCAAGGGACAGACTCTGTAACCCTTTCAGGTTGGAGCTGACTCCTGCCAAGAAAGTGGTCCTGCCAAATGCAGGGCCCCTCAACCCTTGGGTTTCTCAACCTGTGTGGCTAAGTTTCTGGTGGACTGGTGGGTAAGGGAACACTCTAAG
The DNA here is from genome assembly GCF_964662115.1 of Mustela nivalis. Classification (NCBI taxonomy): domain Eukaryota; kingdom Metazoa; phylum Chordata; class Mammalia; order Carnivora; family Mustelidae; genus Mustela; species Mustela nivalis. Next base: position 83,624,527 of record NC_139040.1, read on the forward strand.
GGTACTCTGTGGTCCCTGCTGTTTATTGCAGTTGCTTCTTTCATGGCAGGGAGTGGTATATGGTCATCTCTGCTCCCAGGACCAGCCTCAGGTCATGCTGGGACCAGTGGAAGGCTGGCTGCTAGGGCAGAACTTGTTTTTCCTCCCTTCCTCTCAAAACACAAGCAGGAGACCAGACACAAACTTGCCCCAGAAATCCTTCTTAGTGAGGAGGAAACAGCTGCAGCCTGAGACTTACATATTTTGCTCCCAGCACAGCTTCCTGGGGCCAGTTCAGCCAACTTAGAGTTAAAGGAAGAAGTCTGTGGATTCATATAGTAGCTCCAGAGGCATGACCTTAACCAGCATACTTCCCTAGACCTCCACCAAGCAGCTTTCCTGGGGGCAAGACTACTCTGCGCCCATCTTGTGCTTGCATATGGGGGCATGGTAACTAAGGAAGCAGTGCTAAGGATAGGAAGTCCTCCCCACAACAAGAGTCAGCCAGTTCTGCACTATAATCAGCTCTGCCTACATGGGGGAAATCCAGCAAGTTCCTTCAGTTTCCTCAACTGGAAAACGAGGCTATTCAGAGTGTCTCTTAAAACCATTGTAAGGAACAAAACCAATATATATATATATATATATATATATATATATATATATATATATATATACCAAATAAAATTCAGTATATAGCAGAGGCTCAAAAACATAGCAACCAATTTTTAAAAATATTTTCTTCAAATTATAGTTGGACAATTTCCAGCAGCAAAACTCCTTGTTTTTTGTTAAGTCACCAAAACTCCTTGGGCCTCAGTTGCCCCAAGTGGTAAATGAGGGTGACCATGTAGTTATCTCACAGGAGGCTTTAGCTGTTCTTTTAGCCAACCTTTGATGTTCAGGGACTTAAAATGTTGCCTCCAGTCAGCTAGTGGTTAACAGCTCTGGATTATTCGGGAATTTCAGCTAGCCAGGTTCTATAGGCCAGAAAGGTAAACAATTCAAATTCAGTTAAAGGTACCAACATCAAAAGAAATGCAAATCAACAGACACCCTTCACCCAATGGGGCACTTACCAGGTTACAAAGCACAGCCCACTCCTTCACCTCCCATTTGCCATTCCCATCAATCCACTAATCAGTCCTATTAGGAGATGCAAACTCCTTGTCATCTTGTCACAGAACAGGAAACTATCTAGACTCCGGGAGAAGTCTTGAGTAAATCCACACACTGGGATGTGACAGAGCTACACCAACCCCCAGGCTGCTGGAGTTCCCCTTCCAATACCATTTTGCTTCACAGGGCTAACTCCCAATTGAAGGAGGAAGACTGAAAGCAAGGACTGTACAGGTTCCCCTCCTACCTGAAAGCCATCATCTTCTTCTCCCCTTGCACCCCTGTCCCAGCCAAGCTGAGCTTTCTCTGAAGCACTTCCAGTCCTCACTTGGCTGCCACTGTTTTGGCCCCACCTAGCACATTCCAGAAAGCATGCTGACTTCAGAATACAAGGGCTGCCAACCCAGACTATGGCTGCTCCCCTCATCAGCAATTCTATCACCACCATTCCCAAATTGTGAATCACATTCCTTTACTTCCCTTTTCCTTGGGAGATAATTTTGAGGTGCCAAAAAAGGTTCAAACAGAAACTTGCCACTGGGGACAAAGATGCAGAATATGATGCTATTATTTAAAGGAAATGACTTATGAAATGATCTGGTACTGGAATCAATCATTTCTAAAGCCCACAGCCAAGGTCCACTCTCAAGACCATTTGTTCAGGACCTGAAAGGGCTGCCTGGCTTGGCATCCTTTTGTGAAGCTATACAGACTTCTGGCAGAGGTATACCCAAGCTAACCCTGCAACCACATCTCCCCTAACTTGCAGCCTTACCATTAAGGAGCACCTCCTCTCAAGGCAGTATCCCATAACCTCTAGATGCAGCACGGACCCCAAAATGGGCCTCCTTTCCTTGGATCCCATTCCCCACCACCATCTCCTCAAATGAGTTAACATACTCAGCCTAGGGGCTATCTGTTCATTTCTCTCAAATGGGTCCTTTTTCATCTTATAGTCGTACAGATAGCATGGAGCAGGAGCTTAAACAACACTGGTTCAATTGAATTCCAAATTCAGCTGGAGTTTGTCAGCCCAGAACTAAAATACCAGCTTCATCCCTTACAAGTGGTGGGGTTTGAAAAAAAGGCCTAACCTCTCTGAGACTCAAATACCTTATCTAGAAAATGAAGAAAATGCTACCTATCATGCAGAATCACTAAGAATTAGAGATGATAAATGGAAAGGATAAATTGCTCCCTAGTTATTGAGCAGATGTTCAATAAAAGACCCTTGTGATAGGGCCTCTTGCAGTCAACTTCACCACTCTAGCTCCTCAGCTGCCAGTCCATGTCCTCTGAAGAGGACATAAGCCTCTTAGCTGAGCTCCTTTTGGTCCTTCCCTGCCACAACACTCGAATCCCATCTCTTCCCTCCCCTTCTTCCATCTCCTCCCACACCCTTGCCAGATTCATTTTTATTATCTTGATTATAGTGCATCACTCCTCTACTTACCAAATTATTCCACACCACCTACAGAATCAGGGTCAAACCCCTGAGACGTCAAAGGGTCAAACCCCTTTCCCTGGGCTTCAGACTCACTCTCCCTGCATGTCCCTTACAGGTTTCCTAGCCTCACTTCTCTACCCTTTAGACCCGAATACATAGGGACTTCTCCAGTGTAGGAGGTATGGTGACCCGGGCATCACTTCCTCCTAGAAATTGGCTTTCCTGGTAAGCCTTTTTGATGCCCCACTTTCTCCTGAGGATGCTAAGGTTCCCTGCCCAGCTTACCTGGAATGATGATAGGTAAGGGGCTTCTGGGAGCTAACCCATCTCTTCCATACTCCCCTCTCAGGCTCCAAAACTTCCTTAGAGAAGAATATATCTTAGGTGGATGTCATACCTGCTTAGTAAGACTTCTACTATGTCAATATTAAACCAGCAAGGGTGACATCAAAGACAGGCACCCCCTCCGGACCCCCCAGTTCAGATGAAGAATAAGAGGATCTAACTCCAGGGAGACAGAGATGACAAGGCAGCTAAGGAAAGCCTGAAGAGGAATAGCTGGGCTAAATGAACAATGGAGTCCCTGAACTTTCCCATGTATCCACTTCCCTATATATACCATACCCTATATAAGAGGCCAGGTAAGGAAAATGAGGCTTGGGAGGGGATCAGAATCAGGGTATCAGTGTACTTGGTGGAAGAAATCTTGAAAGGAAGGGCAAGAGCTTTATGCTCCTGTGTAACCTTGAGCAAATCCTTTCCCTGTTAAGGGCCTCAGTTTCCCCATTTAGTTTCCCCATTTAGAAGCTTCCCCATTTAGAAATGGGACACTGAATTAGGGGTCTGCTTGCCCCAGGCTGTGTGAGAAGCTGGGAGAAGAGTAGTCCTGTGCCCAGTTTTCTAGTGGCTGCAGAAAGAAGAGACATGATGGGGCCGTGTGATTTTGGGGGTCCTAGGCTTCAGTGGGAGGCCTGAATGCCTTAATGATTGGGCTCAGTATACCACTGCCCTACAGCCCAGCCTCACTCCTCATGCCTCCATCCACAGAACACTGCCCAACACTTTATTTTTTTCAAAATGCACTAGGCCTGGCCTGCAAATATTTCCTATATGTCCAGAGGGGAGGGAGAACAGAACTGGCCCAGCCCTCTCTCCCCTGAGCAGCAGGGAGGGCTGATGAGTCCTGCCTGCAGAAGCTGGATTAGTATCTGCTTGGGGAAAAAACAAACAAAAACTGTAGGAGATGAAAGCACTGAAGGCTCTGCAATAAGAACTGCAGATCAAAAGGTCCAAAATGCCCCTGCAGCACCAGTATGCCTACCTCTGCTGCCACCAAGGCCTCTCATATTATTTTCTTCATTGTCCATAATTATCCCCTAACCCCAAAAGAGGAGGTATGGAGAAGCAATGCACCCTCACTCAGCGGGCACCTCCTCAGTTGGTTTTGGTTTCCTTAACTTTCTTCCTGGAGATACACTTACACATACACAGGTTTGAAAAATAAGACCAAGGAGAGAAGAACAAGACCAAGGCAATTATTTAATTCAGAGAACAGTAGTTGGGAGTGGGGAGAGACAGTTTAATGCCCATGAAATCTTCAGGGGTTTGTTAAGCAGGAACAATGATAGCCAGCTGCCCCCAACCTCACCCCCCCAACAAACACACATACACACACACACACACACTCATGCATGCACACACACATGCAAGCATACAAGGTTTATATACAGCATGAGAGGCTCAGCTTAGCCCTGAGAAAGAACTTCCTGGCAGTGTGAGATGTGTGGCCAAGGAATGAGTGACACAGGGAGGAAATGCCTCCTCTGGAGGCTTTATCTTTATCACCTAGTTTATCTGCCTGGATTGAATTAAGGCAGGGGAACTGATGAAATAACACTGGGCATGCCCTCTTCTAGCCTCAAGTAGCCAATCTGAAAGTGAGAGGTCTGGAAGCCCCCTTTCCCTCTTTGTTTCTACAAGCAAGCCAGTGACCTGTCAGGCTTGCTGTTTTTATTTCCTTATTCCCCTGCACCAGCAGAGCCGGGCTGCCCCCACACCTCATACACACACTTTCAGCCACTGTAAATGTAACAGTTTTTGAGGAATTGTTAACCCTTCCACTATATTAAGAGAGAATGTTTGGACTTCCAACTTCTTCCAACTACCTCCCCTCCTTCAAAAACTTTCAGCCTCCAACAGGCTGCAGATTAAGACCAAGAAGCAAAATAGACATGAAAGGGAAAGTAGAGTTCTACAGATGGGGGCCCCAACCTAAACCCAGCACCTCTCTCTTGAGGAATGGAAGAGGTGAGGAAGGTTAGAGATTGGTTAGTAAGATTTATATTGAACAGGGGTCATTGGAGACAGTGGGATACAGTTCAAGAGCTCTTGCACAGGAGGCAGCAGCCCATCCCCAAATGCTGTGTGACCGTAAGGAAGTCCCTGTTGCTTTCCAAGACTGTTTTTCCATCTTGTAAGCACAGGAGCCCAAACTGGTGCTCCCTGAAGGCCTGTCCAGTTGGAAGAATGGGGATCAGCAGAGGCCTGGGGAATACTTAGCCTCCACCACATTGGTATGTGGTCTCTAGGCACCCTCCTTCAATTTCACTCCCACAAAATGCTTAAAAGAAGTAAACATGGTACAACTTCCCTCCACACATAGCTGCCCCTCAGTTCTATGTCCAGATCCAAAGGTGACTTATTACAGTTCCACCTTATAGCATGCTTTCCAATCGTGAAGACCCCTTTCTAAAATCCCATATTATCATGGCATATTTCTACCCACACATAGAAGTATCAAAACCTCCCAGTTTTCCATTCTTCAATGGCTCCTTCTCCCATTCTCCCAAGATCAGATGCCCATTCCACAGTCTAGCATTTGAGAATCCCTACCACTGGGCACCAACCTCCTCTCTACCTTAAATCCAACAATCTCAACCAGAAAAGACTAAGTCACATCTCTCAGCCTGGCTGCCAACAACCCCCTCGCATTCCTAATTTTGCTTATGCCACTACTATGCCTAGCCAAACCCCTCTACTTTCTGGAAGTTTCCAGGGTAATCACCCTGCATATACAGATTTCTCCTCTCTCTCCATAGTAGTTTGTCTTGAGGCTCATGAATTAGCAACGAAAGATATGTGTAGTCTGAGGCCTGGGTAGTACAGATCTTGAGCTTGTTGTTAAAGGGAGACATGATTTATTTATTTTTTTCTTGTGGTTGCAACCCATCACCCTTCTCCATTCTCACTGGGCATACTCAGTAAATATCTGAGCATTGAGTATCATTTCTCTAAGCATTTTTATATGGATCAGGACAAGTACAACTTGGAGAGATAAAGGTCTTCTTGAAAGCTCCACAAAGACAGCAAGTCTTTCCAGAGCATTCATGAACTGCTATGCATTGCTAGGCTTTGAGGGGGTTGTGGCTGAGTTCAAGGTTTCATTTACCCCTTGGAGGGGTTATGAAAGAATCTAGATATCCATGATATCAGGGAGACAAAGTAGAGGCAGGGAAACTTATAGTTTGCCTCCTATTATAATTTAAGCCCCCAAATAGCCAAGGGATGCAGGCAAGCCTGTAGGAGTTCTGAGCAAGAAGAGGTCATTATGGGTTGAAAGAGACAGGCAGAAAAGACACTCAGGAGAAGGTGGGCCCAGAGTTGGGACCTGAGAGCGAAAAAGATTTTGCACAGTGTAGGTAAGTGGATTTGGGTGTGAGGAGGGGAGTTATACAGAAAAGATATAATAGGTGGCTGTTGGTTTGAGGCAGGGCAGAGAGCAGGTCCAGCCCTGTGCTGGAGATACCCAGCTGCAAACAGAGGGTTGGTTTCCTTTGGTGCCTGGTCAGAGTGGCAAGAAGTGACTATAGTGTATTATCTGTAGTCCTGGCTGGTGTCACAAAGGTCCTCTAACAAGTAAGGGATTTACTCCTCTCAAACACCCCGCTTTTGCAGCCCACAGGGTTCTCCACCCTCAGAGGCTGGTCAAAGGTCCAAGAAGAGCTTGCCAGGCCCCTTGGTCACTCCCTCTCTCCTGTTCTTTGGAAAAGCCTAGAGTTTATTGCCAGAAGCAAACTATGGTGCAGTGACTGCAGTGATGCTTATCTCTTTTCTGTATAACTCCCCTCCTCACACCCAAATCCACTTACCTACACTGTGCAAAATCTTTTTCGCTCTCAGGTCCCAACTCTGGGCCCACCTTCTCCTGAGTGTCTTTTCTGCCTGTCTCTTTCAACCCATAATGACCTCTTCTTGCTCAGAACTCCTACAGGCTTGCCTGCATCCCTTGGCTATTTGGGGGCTTAAATTATAATAGGAGGCAAACTATAAGTTTCCCTGCCTCTACTTTGTTTCCCTGATATCATGGATATCTAGATTCTTTCATAACCCCTCCAGCTGCACTGGGTAGGGGGGAAAGGGCTCTGCTAAATGTCCTCAGGTAGGGCAGGGAGTCCAATAGCACAGTGTCCTCCACCTAGCCCATGCCCATGACTATGCGGCAGGCTGGCAGAGCCACAGAGGGAAATGTTTGTGTGTAGAAGGAGGCTCCCCTTGACCCTGTGGGCTGTGACAAGATGAGACTGACCAATCAAGGCCAGCTCTGCAGGGCCAGTCCAGTTGCTACCTGGGCACCTGGACTGTGGATCGCATGGAGGGCACAGCCCCTCTTCACCAGGGAGCCTGAGCAAAGTCCTGCAGTCAGGTGGTCACCAGTGTCAGAGATGTCTGCAGTAGACAATGACAGCGGCTCAGCAAGCTGTGTATTTTAAGTAACTGCGAAGTTGGAGGGTTTGGCTGTCTCTGTAGCTCTCTCACACAGACCCAGAGGATGCGTTCTCTACTACAATAATTGCTCCCTTGGCCTCTGGCACAGAAATTGCCCCCCCCCAACGTGATGCTTATCTCTATTTTTAAATGGGAGGCGGGAGAGAAAAAAGCGGCCAGAGCTCTGCAAGGGGAGATGAGGCGAGGTGAGTGGGGACAAAGCGGCCTTGCAGATCTAACCCAAGTACTAGATTGAGCTGCAGTTCTAAACTAAGGTCCAGCAAGAACTCGGTTGCCAGCCCGCCTATCCGCGGGGGCGGGCGCCAGATGTGCCTGGAGGCCCAGGAGCAGGGGGTGCGGCTGGTTGGGGCCCACAAGGCCGAGGATCCTAAGTGGGCAGCCGACAGGCCCAACTCAGCTCCCTAAGAGAGGAGGCAGACAGTGTGGCTAGCCCAATCCATGTCAAAGCTAGTATCCATTGGGCCCAGGCCAGCGCGCGGGCTCCATCCGCAGAGGGGAGAAAGAGGCAGGGGATGCACAGGGGAGGGAAGGGGAGGTAGCTGGGCCGCTGGCGTGAGCAATACCCACGTAACACCGCTGTTCCAGCTAATGTGCTACAACAAAGCTGTGGAGCTCCCGGCCTACAAATACGCCGCTGCGGGTGTTGGCTGGTGGCTTCCCTCCCTGGTCAGTGCGGTAGCACGTGCGGGCCCCATCCCCGCCTCCCCCGAGAGCCTAGAGGCATGGCCCAGGCTAGCCTGCTTGCCTGCCCGCTCTCTGTACCCCCTCTAGCCGCGGTCGCCCGCGCCCAGGGGACTCTGCTTTGCCCCTCACCAGCCAGTCCTCAACGCGGGTTCCCAGGGGGAACGGAGAGTGGCCTGGATGTCCACTGGCCCAGCCCCTGAAGCCCCTCTTCAGGCGGCCAGAGCGGAGCACGCGGGATTGCATGGGACGGCCGGCAGGCAGAGGCTCCCGGCTGCGCACAACGCTTACCCCGCCGGGTCGGGTTTCCAGCCCGGTTATTGTCTGCTACGCCGCCCTGGCCAGGGCTCAAGCCTAGGCTGCTGAGGCTGAGATCGCCGCCACCGATGCTCCCGCCGCCGCCGCCGCCGCCGCCGCCACGGCTCCAGTCACCTCCTGCACTGGGTCCCCTTCCCCAGGCTCGGGGCAGCTCCCCCATATCCCCTCCCCATGGACTCCACGGCCACTGGGTGGGGCGTCGGCGCCCTGATTGGCAGGCGTTTTGTCCAATCGCAACGGTGGGAAGGCGTGTCCCCCTCCGCCCACTGTTTTCCTTGGTGCATTGCCCTTTAAATGCAAATAAGCGTGGGCGTGGTGTTTGCTGGGGGGCGGAGAGGGTGAAGAACCCCTGGCCCGGACTCCCCATTCCCACCCCCACACTGGGCGGTTTGTGGCTGGGCGACCCAGTGAGCTCGCTGGGCCGGTCCCGCCCGGATGGGGCTCGCAGGAGCCCTGGAGTTCGGTTTCGGTTTTACATGCACACTCCATTTCCGTGGACGCTGTGCAATCGTGCTGAGGCGCCCTGGCCGGCACCCGGCAGTTTATTCCAGAGCTACAGGCGGGCAAGGAGAGGCGGGGCAGAGAGGCTGGGGAACCTGGGGGACTGCAAAGCCCCCTGGCGCCTCGCTGGGCCAACCTTAGTTGTAGAGATAGGACTCCCCGGCGCGTGCCGCCAGGTTGTTCAGCCGGATTACTTACCTGCCAGGAAAGCCGATTGCAGCCGTACATGCCCCAGCTTTGGCCTCTCAGGCGCACCACGGCCCTTAGGGACAATTGAGGTCAGTTTGCACCCATTACCCAAGGGCTTGCTGTTGCTCAGAGAAGGGAAAGCGTTTCCCTGAGGTCACCTAACCTGCCAGCGACGGGGGTGGATTTGGAATTCAGAACCCCAGGCTACTGCCCTAGGCTGCTCTCATTTTTCTCTGGAGAGACCTGTTCCTGTAGTTTGACACTCACCCAAATTTCACACCTTTCATGGAACAAGAGGGGATCTCCAAGGTCTCTAGAGGACCCCTCAAACTTCTCATGGTAAGCCAAGCTTTGTGCAGTTCCCTGTCCCTGAGAAGTCTAGAAATTGAGAGAAAATTCTTATCTGGGCCCTTACTGGAGGTCAAGGCTGAAGATGGAGTGAGGAGGACTGTACCAGCATTGCTGGCTTCTGTGTTTGGGATGTGGCAGGTGACCAGCCCCAGCTTGGGTCTTAACTAGTCTGAGGACAGTAAGTGACTGCCAAGGACTAACTAGTGAGTTGAGGCAATAAATAATCCAGTTCTACCACTAGCTCAAGAATATCCAGAAGGCGCTACCCCTAAAACTCAGAATATCAAAAAGGGTGGGGGGATTTAAGTTGAGAGGAAAGATTAGAGAACAATGCCTGCTATTTTTGCATTTCAGAAGGAGTATTCACTCTTGCTCTACAGGGTGCTATCTGCCTTTGAAAAGATCCTGCAGCTAGACCGGACAGAGGAGGACTGTTGCTTCTGCTTGTGTGTGGAGCACAGGAACTGACATGGCTTGCCCCTGCTGGGCTCTGGCTCTAGCTCTACCTCAGATTTGCTGTATGAATTTGGCTAATCCATTTTCCTCTCTGGGACAGTCTATCACCTAATCTCTGCAAACAGGGTATAAGGTATAAGCTCCTTGATCTTTCCCAACTCTTATCATTGAGATCAGTTATTTCTCTAATATTCCATGATGTTCTATGACCTTCCATGACATTCTATACATCTCCAACAAAAAAGAGCAACTTGAACATCAGACCTCCTATTCTGGTCCTGGGTCTAGGTAAATGGCAAGTAGTAAGGAGCCACTGGCTCATTGTGTGACTTTTTTGGGCAACTACTTTCTCCTCCCTAGCCTTCATTTCCCCCATCTGGATGGCTGAACCATAATACTTCCTTGCTTTCCTGCTTTGCAAATGTAAAGTCCTGATTCTCATTTGTTGGACCTGTTTTGTTGGACCTGATTTGGAAGTGACCTTTTTCAGGTGCCTCTTCCGTATGCTTCTGCAACTGCCTTGTGCCTCTGGTTGCCTGCCATTTGTTCGTGTTTCACCTAGAGCCCTGATTCTCTGAAGTAGGCCAAATATTACAATTTGAAGAAGACAGCTTCCAAATCCCAGAGCCCAGAGAAAAACAGGGCCAGAGCAGTCTCCACTACCTCTCTCCATAGGGAGAGAGGAACTGTGCAAAACAGTCAAGTGGTGGAATTGAATAATGGTGAGACAAGGAGGTACTCCTGTGCTACTCCTGTCACAGGAGCTAGTTCTCTATGTCGTCTTCCCAGCAGCCAAACATTCCACTGTATCAGTTAGCCTTGGGATGGACAGATATTGAACACTGGCCTGGGTCCAAAAGATACAGGGTTTTAGAAAAACAAAAGTAGTATCTGACATGCTAATGAAGTTCTCCAGCTATGTGCCCTTCTTGGTCCTGATATTTCTAAGTCTCAGGGTGAGATTGTGTATGTGTACATTAAGGAAGAAAGGGGGTGGGGTCGTACAAATCCTGATTTGTATGGTCTACTCTTCTCCGGGACAGTGTATGGAAACTACAAGTGTGGGCATAAACTTGTACCTCAAAATGCCTTCTCAAAGAGGAAGTCTTCCAGGCCCCCCTTCCACATGCTGACTGACACATGGTCAACTTGTTTGATCACTATAGAGGCTAGTCGTCAGAAAGCAAGAATACTTTCTTAAGTTTCTTCACTAACAAAACGGAGATAATACCTCCGCTGCTTGGTGATATGTGGTGGCAGTGAAAAGCTTATGACAACAGATGTGCAGGCTGTATGGAGGCAATTTCATAAACTTAGGTAGACAGCCTAGTCCACATAAATACGGTGCTTCTAAATGCTCCATGGGTACCTCCTCTCTGCCAGGCCTGGTGATAGGCATTGGGAAGAGGGGGTACATTGGTAACATTCTGGGAGAATGGGCACTCAGTGGATGGAATTCCTAGAGGAACTGAAAGCTAGACAGGAAGTCTGACAAAAGTGATCTGGAGCACTGTAGATGAAGAGCTTCCTTCCCCCCAAGGTGGGAAGGGGCATCAGAGAAAAGTTCCCTGGAGGGATGACCTTAATGATTATGTCAAGTCAGAAAAGTAGGGAAAAGATTCTTGCCCAGTCCAAAGCCCATCAGTGTAAGAGGGTATAGTAGGTTGGGCAAGAGCTATGATTCTGGACACCTGGGGGCTGGTGCATATGGATATAGGGGGAGAGAAAGTGTTTGTATGGGGGAGAGAAAAAACTGAAAATTAGGGCTAAAAAAGATAGGTCTGGGGCCAAAGTGTGTAAGACCATGATTGTCTAGCTAAAAGACTGAGGCTCAGCTAGCTAAGTTTGTCATTCTCAGAGAAGCAAGCATAATAATGTAGTGACTTTGCTACCAGACCACCTGAGCTAAGATGCTAGCTCCATCACTTAGGAGTGTGACCTCAGCAAGTTATTCTACCTCTCTGCATCTCAGTTTTCTCTTCTGCAAAATGGGAATAATAATAGTACCCATGTCACAGAACTGGGGTAAGAATTAAGTATTTCATTTAAGTATTTCTCACAGTGCCTGATAAATCCAAAGCCCTAAATAAATGCTAGTTACTGTTGCTGTTATTATTATTGTTAGTCTCCTGATCCAATGTATAGATCTTCATAGTTATAGAACTTATATGACTTTGAAACCATTTTTTGATATAAACACACATAGTCTCTGATCTCTTATACACAAATTTCTTTTCTTTTATTTTATTTATTTGAGAGAGAGAGAGAGAGCTTGTGAGCAAGGGAGGGAGGGGCAGAAGGAGAGGGAGAAGCAGACTCTCCGCTGAGCACAGAGCCCAACACAGGGCCTGATCCCATGATGCCTAACTGACTGAGACATGTAGGTGCCCCCACAAGTTTCTCTTGATTGTACAGAGCCAGACCAAATTTCCCAGGGCAGAGGCTCTCTGGGCATCTTTTTATCTTTAGCACCTAACAGAGAGTTTAGCGCAAACTTAATGCTTACCTTAAGTTTGTTGAACATAGTCAAATGAGGCATCTTCAGGTCTAATATTAAACTTAGTTGCCAGCATCCACCAGAATGATGTTACCACTCTCTGAGCACTGCTGTGTCAGGCTCTGTATTTAGTGCCATACCCATAATGGTGAACTAGACACAGATTCTGGCCTTAGGGAAGCCAATGTCATGGAGGAGGTACATAACCCATCAGACCAATGCCCTGCAGTTTCTCACTTAGGCAAGGCACTGGTTGGTGTTGCCATCCACTGAACTGAGAAATACAGGAACAAGATTAAGGAAAATGCAACAACATGAATGGAACTAGACTGTATTATGCTAAGTGAAATAAGTCAGTCGGAAAATGTAATGATTCTATTTAGGACTTTCTATATTTGACTTGTCTTAAATCCCACCTCCAGGGCTTTGTACTTGCTGTTCCCTCTGCCTACAGTGTTTGTCCTATGGAAACTAACATAGTTTGGGTCTCATTTCCTTCATATGTCTGCTCAAATGACATCTTATTAGTGAGACCTTCCCTGGACACTTAAATATAAAATAGCAATCCCCATTTCTACCCCTTTACTCTCCAATTCCTTAACTGACCTTTTTCTTACCCATAACATATATCACTTCCTGGCATATGCGTTTTTATTGTTATTTATTTTTGTCAATTTTTATTTTTTATTCTTTCTGAGTAGGAAAAAGGGCTAAGCTCTGAAGCAGGCACTGTATTAATAAGAAATTCATTCTTTTCTTTTTTCTAATTGAAATACAGTTGAAATACAATATCATATTAATCTCAAGTACATAACATAGTAATTTGACATTTATATACACAGCATCACAATAAATGATCATTATAATAAATCTAGTTACTGTCTGTCACCATATGAAGTTATTAAAATATTATTGACTATATCCCTTATGCTGTAAATCATCCCCATGACTTATTTTTTTGTAAATGAAAGTTTATACCTCTTAATCCCCTTTACCTATTTCACTCATCCCCTAACCCTCCACCCTTTGGCAACCACCAGTTTTTCTCTATATTTATGAGTCTGTTTCTGTTGTGTTTTGTTTATTCATGTGTTTTGTTTCTTTTTAGATTTTATATATAAGTGAAATCATATGATATTTGTCTTTGTCTGCCTTACTTTACTTAGCATAATACTCTATAGGTTCATCCATGTTTTAAGATGGATGCATTGAACACTGCATTGAACACTGAGTAATGTATAGAATTGTTGAATCATTATATTGTACACTTGAAACTAATATAGCACTGTATATTAACTATACTTTAATACAAAATCAACTTTAAAAAAGAATAAAAGGAATGGAATTTATTATCAATTTTTAATTGTCTCCTTCTCATTATGATAATTAAGTCTCCATTAAGGCTGACAATGAACAAAATATGTAAGTAAAATATGTAGTATATAATATTATGGAGAAAAATAGAGCAAGAAAGGAGTACAGGAAGTATTGGTGGGATGATGCTATTTTAAAAAGGGCAATTGGGATAGGCCTTACCAAAAAGGTGACATTCAAGCAAAAATCTGAGGAAACTTAGGGAGCAAACTATAAGAATATCTAGAGAAAGAGCATTCCAGGCAAAACAAACAGCAACTAAAAAGACCCTCAGGTGGAAACATACTATAATGTTAGAAGAACAAGGCAACCAGTGCAGTTAGAGCAGAGAAAGTGTGGAGGAAAAGTGGTAGGAGAGGGGTCAGAAAAGACATGAAAAACAAACATATCATAAACAGAAACATCATAAGCAGATGGGTTTATGAGTCATTTTAAAGACTTCAGACTTTGCAGAATTTTTTGCTGAGGAGTGGCGTGGTCTTAGTGAAATGTCCAGGGAGCTGTACTAGCAAGGGAGGAAGAAGTGAAGTGAAGAAGGAAGCTCCTACAATGATATAGGTGAGAGGCAATGGTAACCCCGACCAGGGTGGAGGCAGTGAAATGATAAGAGGTTAAATTTTGGATGTATTTGGAAGATAGAACTGGACTGACTTGGTGATGGCACCTTAGATGAAGGGTGTAAGAGAAAGAGAGGAGTAAGGAACAGGAGCCCATAAAGTCCTGAGAAGGAGGGATTGACAAGTTGAAACCAGAGCCAGAAGAGCTGGGTCTCTCAGAAGCCAAGGAAGACATGGGGATTTTATGGAAAATTGTATTACTTAGAGTGTAAGTCCAGCAATATAGAGGTAGAAAAGATGATCTTGTATGTTTATCTGTGAAGTCACTGATGATGTGGGCAAGGCCATTGTGGAGCAGGGGTGAGGGTGTACACCACACTACAGTGAAGTGTCAAGAGAATGGTCTTTAAGGAAAGGGAGAATTTATACAACATTCTTGTTCCAGAAGTTTGACTTCTATTGAAATGGTGACTAAAAGGGAGTTCAGATTTGTTTTTTTACAAGATGGAAAGACATGAGTTTACTTATATGATTAGGGGGGAACCAATCAAGTTGAAGAGACAGGAGACAGGATAATCGATGGGTGGGATGGGATCCAGAGCCCCTAGAGATGAGTTGGCCTTGATAGGGAGGAGGGACCAAGATAAGAGGGAAGGATGGGTGGATGTAGTAGAGTCTATTGTAATGGCAAGTCGAAGATGTCATGCCTAATGGCCTCTAGGTTCTCCAGGAACTGGGAGATAAAGTCCCCCAAGTGAGAGGAAAAGCAGTAGTTTCAAGGAAGCTTGTTAATATTGGACAAGGTTTGAAATAGTTACAGCAGAGAATGGGCAAGTTGTTAAAGCCTAGCTGGTTTATAATCCAGGAATATACTGTGATCTTACTCAGTTTCATGAGATCCTGCTTCCTATCTGTGTGACCTTGAGCAAGTTACTTTACTATGCCTCAGTTTCTTCATCTATAAAGTGAACATGAGTAAAATAAGGTCATTGAATTAAATGAGTTAATCCATGCTTAGCAATTGCTGAGCACATTGCTTTGCGCATAGTAAGTGTTCAATGTATATTAACTCTCTAAATTTCCATGATGATTACTTAAATTTTATTTCTCTGTGGTGTTCATCAACCTAGGCTTAGAATAGGACACGATGGCTTGACCCAAAGTTAGTCTGGTACTAGGTAAGAGATTGAAGTGATTGAATGAATACAGAATCAAAGATGGACAGGGAATGATATGAAGACAGGGGAGTGGGAAAATGGAAAAAAGCAGGAAATCATGGGGTTAACTGAAACTCAGATACTGGCATATATTAGGTCTGAGTAAATCTTTATTGAGTGAAAGGATGGGAAAGCCTGTAGGGTCAAACCATAGGGTTCCATCAATGTCACTTCTGGAAAAACAGGCAATTCTGACTGGAAATGAGGGTCTGCATTTCCAGGTGAGGCCAAGGGAGTAGGGGTAAAATGGAGGTTATATGGTGTTAGAAGAGTCAAGGAGGTGAAGAAACTGCACCACTGGAAAAGACCCTGACATCAGCCCAGTCTCTGCTTTTCTACTGGGAGTTGGCAGCCTGTGCTAGGAGGAAACTGATGAAGTAGGAGCTATCAAATAGACTAGTGTCTGGAAGCTATTGTCTTTTGTAACTATTGACAGACAGAGCTTAGAGGGTGCGAGGATGAAGCAGATGGTCATTTATCTTGAAACCTGGTCAAGAAGATTGCTTGACAGTGCAAGAGCAGGATTTCCCCAGGCAGCTCAGGAACTATTTTAGAAGTAAATGAAGTGAGGCGCACAAATAAATGAAATGAGTGCACAAATAATGTGTAGGCAGTCAAATGTTCTGTGTTTACAAGAGGATGGTTACATTAATGCTGCCAAAGAAATCCAGGATATATGTATGGTCAATTAATTTGACAAAAGAGCCAGGTTATAAAATGGGGAAAGAACAGTTTCTTTAATAAATGGTGTTGGGTAAACTGGACAGCTACATACAAAAGAGTGAAACTAGACTAATATCTTACACTATACACAAAAATTATCTCAATATGGATTAAGAACTTGAATATAACACCTAAATCCATAAAAACCCTAGAAGAAAATGTCAGCAGTAAACTCCTTGACATGTCTTGGCAATGACGCTTTTGGATTTGACACAAAAGCAAAGTCAACAAAAACAAAAATAAATTAGTGGGACTAAACCAAACTAAAAAGCTTCTGCACATCAAAGGAAGATACCAACAAAATGAAAAGTCAACCTCCTGAATGGGAGAAAATATTTGTATGTCATATATCTGATAAAGGGTTAATACCCAAAATATATAAAGAACTCATACAACTCTTTATCTGTAATGGCATTTGCAAATATCTTCTCCCATTCCGTGGGTTGTCTCTTAGTTTTGTTGACTGTTTCCTTTGCTGTGCAGAAGGTTTTGATCTTGATGAAGTCCCAAAAGTTCATTTTCGTTTTTGTTTCTTTTGCCTTTGGAGACATATTTTGAAAGAAGTTGGTGTGGCCTATGTCAAAAAGGCTATTGCCTATGTTCTCCTCTAGGATTTTAATAGATTCCTATCTCACATTGAGGTCACTCACCCACTTTGAATTTATCTTTGTGTATGGTGTAAGGCAGTGGTCCAGTTTCATTCTTCTGCATGTGGCTGTCAAAATTTTCCACCATCATTTATTGAAGAGACTGTCTTTTTTCCGCTGGATATTTTTTCCTGCTTTGTCAAAGATTAGTTGACCATAAAGTTGAGGGTGCATTTCTAGAGTCTCTATTATGTTCCATTGGTTCATGAGTCTGTTTTTGTGCCAATACCATGCTGTCTTGGTGATCAGACCCTTGTAATACAGCTTGACATCAGGCAACATGATGCCCCTGCTTCTTTTCTCTTTTTAATCATTCCGTTGTGGGTCTTTCATTCTGGGTCTTTTCTGGTTCCATAAAAATTTCAGGATTGTTTGTTCCAACTCTTTGAAAAATGCCAATGGTATTTTAATAGGGATGGTATTGAAAGTGTAAATTACTATGTACAGGATAGACATTTTAACAATGTTTATTCTTCCAATCCATGAGCAAATGATATTACAGATAAAGGGCTGATACCCAAGATCTATAAAGAACTTCTCAAACTCAACACTCAAAAAACAAATAACCCAGTCAAAAATGGGCAGAAGACATGAACAGACATTCTCCAAAGAAAACATACAAATGGCTAATAGACATGAGAAAGTGTTCAACTTCATTAGCTATCAGGAAACTACAACTCAAAAGTACAACATCAGTTAGAATGGCAAAAATTAACAAGAAAGGAAACAACAAATATTTATGAGGATGTGGTAAAAGGGGAACACTCTTGTACTGTTGGTGGGAATGCAAGCTGGTATAGTCACTCTGGAAAACAGTATGGAGATTCCTCAAGATGTTAAAAATAGAGCTACCCTATGACCCAGCAATTGCACTAGTAGGTATTTATCCCAAAGATACAGATGTAGTGAAGAGAAGGGACACATGCACTGAAATGTTCATAGCAGCAATGTCCACAACAGCCAAATTGTGGAAGGAGCCAAGATGCTCTTCAACAGATGAATGGATAAAGAAGATGTGGTCCATATATACAATGGAATATTATTCAGCCATCAGAAAGGATGAATATCCACCATTTGCATCTACATGTATGGACCTGGAGGGGATTATGCTAAGTGAAGTAAGTCAGACAGAGAAAGACAATTATTATATGGTTTCAATCAAATGTGGAACATAAGCATTAGCACAAAGAACTGCATGGGGAGGAAGGAAATCTGAAGGAGGAGAAATCAGAGAGGGAGATGAACTATGAGAGACTATGTTCCCTGGGAAATGAACTGAGGGTCTCAGAAGAGGGTGTGGTGGGGTGCAGAGGTAACAAGGTGATTGGTATGAAGGAGGGTCTATGTTGTGGTGTGCACTGGGTATTATACATAACTAATGAATCATTGAACACTACGTCAAAAACTAATGATATAGTGTACAGTGACTAAGTGGATAAAATAAAATAAAATAAATAAAAATACTTCTTTCACTTAAAAAAAGAACTCATACAACTCAATAACAAAAACAAAACAATCATTAAAAACTGAGCAGTCTCATATGGTTTGTCTCCCTCTTCTATTTCTTCCCCTTCAGTTTTCCTTCCCTTACCATATGAGATTCTTGACTTTGGGAAACAAAGTGAGGGTTGCAGAAAGGGAGGTGGGTGGGGGATGGGGTAACTTGGTGAGGGCAATCAAGAGGATATGTGATTTGATGAGCACTGGGTGTTATACACAACTAATGAATCATTGAAAACTACTTCAAAAACTAATTATGTACTATATGATGGCTAATTGAATATAATAAAAAAGTCACACAAGGAAAAAAATTTAAAAAGAAAACATGCAGATGGCCAAGAGGTACATGAAAAGGTGCACAACATCATTAATCATCAGGGAAATGAAAATCAAAACAAAACTATACCTTGACTAATTGAATTTAAATTTTTAAAAATGAGCTATCACCTCACACCTAGTTAGAATGGCTATTATCAAAAAGGAAAGACAGAAAAATTGTTGGCAAAGATGTAGAGAAAACGGACCCCTTGTGCACTGTTGGTGAGTAAATACTGTGGCCACTATGGAAAATGGTATGGAGTTTCCTCAAAAAATTAAAACTACAACTACGTATGATGCAGAAATTGCAGTTCTGAGCATCCAAAGAGAAAGAAATCACCAAAACTGAAAAGATATATGCACCCCCATGTTTACTGCAGCATTATTTACAATAGCCAAAACATGGAAGCAGGCTAAGTGTTCATCGATGAATGAATGAAGAAAATGTGATTCAACTATAAAAAACAATGAAATCTTGCTATTTGAAGCAACATGGATGGACTTGAAGGAAATATGCTAAGTAAAATAAGTCAGTCAGAAAAAGACAAATATGATCTCCCTTATATGTAGAAACTAATTTTCTTAATGAGCTTATAGGTACAGAGGAAAGATTGGTCATTGCCAGAAGTGGGAGGTAGGAGTTGGTTGAAATGGGTGAAGAGATCAAAAGGTACAAACTTCCAGTTATAAAATAAATAATTCATAGGGGATATAATGTACAGCATAGTGGCTATAGTTAATAATACTCTATTTAATATTTGGAAGTTGCTAAGAGAGTAGATCTTAGAAGTTCTCATCACTAGAAAAGATTTTGTAACTATGTATGGTTATGGATGTTAACTAGACATTGTGGTGATCATTTCATAACATATACAAATATTAAAGCAATGTTGTACATCTGAAGCTAATAAAATGTTCTGTGTTGATTATATCTCAATTTAAAAATATAATGATGCCAGATTTTCCCTGGGAAATCAGAAAACATGTTTTCCATACATCATAAATCATTCCTATAATGATTCCATAAATCATTCCTATGACTGTGCATATCTCATTCTAAGAATTGAAATCTTTAAGTCCAAAATACCAGAGTATCCATGGCCCTCTCCAGTCTAGTCCCCAGCCTAACTCTTGTTAGAATACATTGAACTTGAACCAAACTAAACTGGTTAGCCAAACACTGGCCTTTTTCCTGCTTCTGTGTCTTTGCTCACAGAGTTCCCTCCACTCATACCTTTTATTTCCCTCTGCTGATTAAAACTCTTTCCACCGGGGCGCCTGGGTGGCTCAGTGGTTTGGGCTGCTGCCTTTGGCTCGGGTCATGATCTCAGGGTCCTGGGATCGAGCCCCGCATCGGGCTCCCTGCTCCGCAGGAAGCCTGCTTCCCTCTCTCTCTCTCTCTGCCTGCCTCTCTGCCTACTTGTGATCTCCATCTTTCAAATAAATAAATAAAATCTTTAAAAAAAAAAAAAAAACTCTTTCCACCATTCAAGGTCAAGATCAAATATAACCTCTTCCATCAAACCTTCTCTGTTAGCAACTGAAGGGGATCTCTCTGGTGTCTGAAGTCTGGTGGGCCATTTTGTACTTTGGATCTAGTCTTTGAGGTCCACCTTTCTGAATAAAGCAAAAGAATTTTCACATTGCCAGAGAGAACACAAACTCTAGGTGAATCGGTGCAAATGCAGAGCTGAGCCAGCCCCAGATTCATGACAATGCCAGGAAGGAAGGGAGGAAAAGAGGGAAATAAGGAGGAAAGGATGGTGAGAGGTAGCCTAAGTCACCTGAAAGGGTTAAGATATGGCTTCCTGGAAACTGGTAGTTGTTGTTAGGGAAGTGGGAGTGTGGTGGTGGTAGGGAGACTGGGTTATCACTGGGGGCCAATGCCAATAAGAACTAAAGGCCAAGGGGGAGATTTCACTCCAGGAACAGATATACCACCTCTGCCTTTTCCAACTCTTCATGCCTCCTAGTGAAAGTTGCCTCAGAAGATTTCTCATCAGACTTTGAAATGACCCATTCCAGCCCCTGTCCTATTGTCCAAATGGGAATGGTCAGGCCTGGGGAGGGGAGTAAAATAAGGAACCAGGCCTTGAAGTTGTCTCTCCTCACCAGCAACACGGCCAACTGGAAAAATAACTAGGGGTAGTCTGGAGAGCTGGGACAATTATGGGAACTTGACTTTGTCAGTCTGCTCATCTGAGTTCCAGCCCTTCCTTTCTGCCTAGAATTTGGTGTGTTCTTACATCCTTCTCAAATGTCATTCCTTTTGAAAGGCCTAGAGTATCTACATGCTTTCATGGGTCAGCCAGAGAACCCATGCCCCAGATGCCACAGGAGAGGTCTCCCTGGCCAGGCCCCATTTGAAAGATGTACTTTCCCAGGGGCCTATAGCAGATGGAACTGCTGAAATTGACTCCTAATCCTCAAGAGCCCTAAAGGGATGGGAGACAGAGAAAAGCATGGGAGTCCAGGACAGTTCATTCCTCAGGAGATCAGATTGAAAGAAATGTAGAAAAGAGCTATGTCTGTCTTCCCTGAATTTGCCTGTCTGTGTTTACAGCTAAGTCCTTCAGTTATTTTGCTCCTTGTGGATAAACAGTTGCATACCCTCCAAAGCAAAGATTAAAAATCTGGAAGCTGAGTGGAACAGGACTATGGAGATAGATATCCAATTTTCTTACCTCCCTTCCTAAAGTTTCTCAGGCACTAGGAGCTAGGGAGAGTGGGGGAGGTAAGGAGGCAAGTCAGCTCAAGAACTTATCCTCTGCCTCCATTTTCTCATAATAGGAGATCATGATGTATAGGGACTGTCAAGGCAGCTCCTAGGAAGAGCTCTAAGCATCTAAAGATTATCTGGGGTCTCCTTCTCCACTCTGTCATCTTGTGTCTCTTTCACTATTTGTCCATATCCCCACCCACAGCTGTGCAGAAGAACTACAAGAAGGTACTGTTAGATGCCTAGATCTGAATTTGGGTGGTTATTTATCCTGGTCCAGGATCTTGTCCACATCATGTGGAGACTGACCACTGTAGGAAGCATTTTCCAGGTCCTCTCATCAATAATCAGGCTGGGTTCAATGAGGAACTGGGTGAGATATTAGAAAAATGAAGAAACCCTGGTATTTAGCCTCTGCTTTTGTGCCTCTGGTGGTATCTCTGGAGTGTCTCTTCTGTGGCTCCCAATGCATACACTTCCAATTCTTCTATGTGATCCCGGCTTCTGGCTCAGAACATACCACTTTTTCCCACTGCCCCTCCATTCCTCACCTTCCCTTGCTCAGCCCTATGCAGCAAGTGGGCTCATCCCTGTGAGCTGTTTCCTAGGCTCTCATATTCATTGACTTCTATTTTCCCCCAATGAGAGTGACATTGGAGATAGACTGATGGGCAGCAATGAAGAAAAGGGGAAGGTATTTTTTTTGCCTTCTTCTGGTTTGACCAGCATCTTTCTTCTGTGGTTCTAGCACCCAGGGACAAGTCTATGATTCTGCTTTCCATGAGGGGACCCCTGTCCCGGGACTCTGACCATACCTCCTCCATCATCCCTTCAGTGTAGGGATAGTGTTGGCATCCTGCTGTAACTAATTTCTGGGTTACCTTCCTGTCCTGCTTGGATTCTGAACCTATCCTCTATGTAACATATTTCTTACCTGCATTAAATCCTTTGCTATAGATATTTAGTAGTTTGTTTTCCCAGTTATATCTTTCTTTAATTTTTTATTTCTTTTCAGTGTCCCAGAATTCATTGTTTATGCACTACAATTATATCTTGACTATAAACTGGACTAGTGGGTATGCAGTCTATGATTCAAGGTGAATGAATGAAGGATCCTTAGTTACTGGACTCAGAGGAATAGGGGGTTGGGTGACAGCCCCAGAAAGTGTGCCTTGTAGCAGTCAGAGAAGTGAATAGAGGTACAAGGCTGAGCAAGCAGATGCTACACTTGCATCCACTTGAATTCTTTAGTACCTTGCTTCTTAGGACAACACAGCTCTAAATTTTCTTGAGAATCTTGAAGGAGGTGTGAGTCATTGGGTTACTTTTTTTTTTCCCTTTCCATAGCCAGGACTACTATGCATTTCAAATGCCAGATAATACCATCCTTCCCCTTGGCCAAGTAGACTGCTTTCCCCAGTGAACCTCCCTCCCCACCCCATACACATAGCAGTCATAACAGCCACCAGGATTTATTTTGATGAGGATTTTATTGTGGAGGATAATACAGGAGAGCAGCTCTAGGTGAATAGGTGTAGCTGTAGTGTCCTCCAGCTACCTGGATCCCCAGGTGGTTTTTGTAGGCATTGTGGGTTTATGGTAAGGCTGCAAGATTACAGTTGGTGTTTGAGGTAACTAATCAACACAGGGGGAATATCCAACTGGTCAAGGGCTTGTGGTTGGCTGGCCTGGAGCAGAGCTCTGCGGATAACTAAACGGGCTTGTGATAGTAGTGACCGAGGAGTGGCTACGACAAGAAGAAACAAGTCATAAGAAGAAATTCTCAGTGTTATTCTCCCATCTAAGCCTGCATCCACCCTGCCCTGGCTCCTGCAGCTCTAATTGCTTTCTCCCTTCTATGAACCGTACCTCCCCCTCACACCATCCTCAATGCATGGTGCCAATAGGAACACATACGTGTTCAAGGCCACAAAACAGTCATTGGCAGAGCCAGAACCAGAAATTCTGTTAATGCTACTCCCACCTTATCTTAGTGATCCCTTCCTTAATAAAGAATCATCTTCTCCAATGGAGAAGGAGGAAGATGGTAGTTTCTCCAACTCAATCATAGAAGGATTGGCTTCGGGGGTGATTTGTGGCCCTTGGACCTCAAAGCCAGAAGGTCCATATACCTGAGATGCTTGAAACTCACCTCGGGCCTGCAACAGCAATGCACTGCCTTTATAATCTTGCAAGTTCAGGTCCAGCGAGAGAGATGGAAGGTACATATTAGCGCCAAAATCGATTAACAGCTGGATGTATTCTGGTTCACAGTTATGGTGGAGACAGATTTCCAGGAGGGTGCGGGGCCGTGGGACACGAGCCAATAGGCTCTGGTCAGTACAGTTGTAATTGGGGTCTGCCCCATGAAGCAAAAGCAGACGAAAACAGTCAAGATGCCCATAGACTGCAGCCAAATAGAGGGGACCAGAACATGAAGCTATGTTTGATGCCCAGACTGGTAGTTTAGCCTTGACATTGACCTCTGCACCATGGCCCAGGAGTTCCTGAAGGATGGCAGCAGCACCATCACGGGCAGCTGTGAGTACAGGAGAACAGTTGTTGTAGATGCTACCACCAGGACAGGCACCAGCTTCCAAAAGCACACGTACACAGTCCAGGTGGCCATGACTCACAGCAGTGAAAAGTGGTGTCTGTGCCTTGACATCCAAACTGTCAACATCAGCACCATGTGCCAGAAGGACCTGCAAACACCTGAGGTGGCCATAAGAAGCAGCCAAGCGCAAGGGTGTCCCAGGAACACCCCAACCACTTCTACTGTTGATGAAACGTTTGTAACGCTCCTGGCACAAAAGCTGGTCCAAGGTATAGGAGTCATTGTCATACACTGCTTGACTGAGAGCCTGCTTCTCCCCCAAGTCGGTGTCCTCCTCCTCCTTGTCGGGCTGCAGGAGGGAGAAAATCTTGGTGATGTCCATGAGGTTCATCCTGATTGATTGGAGCAGAACTATTCTCATTATGAGCAGGAGAATATGCCAGGTCTGTGGGTGACAAATATTGGGGGAAGACTGAGGGCCCACATCAAAAAGCCTGGATGTCAGCCCTTTCCCCCAACCATTCATCATCAGGCTCTTCACTCATGGGCCCCTTTCTTCCAATTCCTACTTCATCTTATTTTAGGGCTCAGAGATAGCTTCCAAAACAGATCAGGCCATTTCACAGCTTGGTGCCTTCGTATATGTTGTTCTGCTTGACCTTCATCTCCTACTTCTGGGAAGCTTTCCCTAATCTCCTCTTCTTGCTCAGGGATTCCAAAGGATCACAACTAGACTTTAGCTATGAACTTTCACACTATATTTGCACTTATCTGTGCTTCAGTGCATAAATTCCAAGATAAGGAATGTTGTATCCATCTTGTATTCCTCCACTCCCAGAAGGACTCATGATCGGGGATTTGATAGAGGCATCTTCCTTATTTCAGAATGTGTGGACTAATGAAGTGGCTCTGGTCTGGCTGTTGCTAAGCCAGAAGAATGTTGTTTTGTGTTGTCAGGTTGTCATCCCTAAGCATTCTGACATTAGTCTCATGGGGTGGGCCCTCAATTCCATCTGTCAGCCTTTTAGATGAAGTTCAACCTCCTCACAGTCCTTTATATGTGACCTCCCCTCAGACTCAGGCCTCATGCTTAGGCAACAGAGTTACACAGGAAATGGATGCTGAATGACATTTACTGATTAAGTAAAGATGACATTACAAAGAACACTTCAAGTAAAATGAAATCAAAGAGATGGCAGGAAATAGTCATTTCCAGGGCAAGTCCTCTTTGGTGGACCTGGGGGTTTATCAATACAAAAGTTGCTTCAATTCCTAGCGCTTCCTTGGATCCCATGGAGTCCCCATCCCTTTGAGTCAAACCTTTTCCCATCATCTCTGCCCAATACAGCTTAGAGTCTTTGCCTCAACCCTCAATTCTTCTCTCACCATTATTCCTAGGCTTTATAAAATTATCCATGGCCCAATAACTGACTTAACCCTTTGACCTTACCTGGCCTATTCCTAGTGCTCCAAAGACAAAGTAACCACCTCAGTTTGTAATGTCATCAGGGTAAGCTGGTAGGTTTTTCAGAGCTCAAGTCTCCCTACTCTCCCATACCCTGCAGCCATGGTCTCAGGGCCACATATCTTTTTTTATTCACCATCTACCTCCACCCCCCTTTGTTAGCCTGGTACTTTAGGTACATACCTCATAGAAAAAAACTGTGAGGTGGGTGGGTGGGGACTCCCTCAACTTTAGGCCCCTTCTCACCCACTAGCATCAACTCCATATATGGTCTTATTATTTGAGGTATGCAATAATAAGTAGAGGACTTTAAAAATCATACAGACCTAAGTTTGCAACTCAACAACCCCAGTTCCTAGCTCAGAAGACTTGGGCAAATCTCCTCCCTTCTTCAGGACTCAGTTTCCTCATCTACAAGACAGAAATGATTGTCCCTGCTTCATGGTGCTGTTCAGAGGAAAAGAGCTACATTAAAGGTAAGTTTCCTCTATCTACCCCATCAGCCTCCTCAATGGCTCCTTCCCCTCAACCATCTTAGGAAACAAAACACTTCTACAGTCCTTTCTCTTACTCTAGTTACCTTTCTCTTCATCTCTCTCTTTTTCACTGAACATATCCAAAAAGTTGTCTACCATCTACTTTCTTATCTCCTATTCATTTCTTCACCCTCTGCAGTCTGACTCCATCTTTCCTCCATCACACTGAGACAGTTCTTTAAAAATTCGTCCTTGTGGTTAAATCTGCTGGCTTCTTCTCAGATCTTTCTTTCTGTGACCTTCCTGGTACATCTGTCCTCACTAACCACTTTCTTCTACATACTCCTCCTTTGGTTTCCTGACCAGCACACTCTCCTGATTTTTCTCCTCTATGTTCTACCCTGAAATAGTTATGCTCCCCTTTGTTCTCTCCTTGATCCTATTCTTTCCAGTCCAGAGCTCCAGCTGTCATGTTAATTCTGATGATTTCAAGTTTATCACTCCAAGCCCCCCAGCTCTCTTTTCAGCAAAATGTATTCACTGAGTTTCTTCAGATACTTCAAAGTCAGTAGTATCACATCACCATTACCATCACCATTCATCACCAAATTTGATCCGTACCTGTTTCTCACTATTCATCCGGTCAACCAAACCAGAAACCCAAGACTCATCTCAGTCCTTTTATATCTTTGTCCCATGTTCATCCAATTTCTCATCAAGTCTTAAGGATTTTACTTTCTAAGACCTCTATAGACCACGCCCTTTAGACTTATCCCCATTGCCAGTGCTTTACCCAAGTACCTATCATTCTTTGTGTCAACTATTATAGTAGTCTCTTAGCTGTTTTTCCATCTCAATATTTTCTCCATATTATAACCAAAACAATCATTTAAAAATACAAATCTTGTCTGTATCAATCCCCTGTTTTAAATCCCTTAATGGTTCCATTTTCTCTCATAGTATAGCCCAAATGCTTTGACCTGGCTCACAGGTCCTTTATGAGCATATCTTGGCCAATAACATCTCCAAGCTCATTTCCTGCTACTCCTCTACTTATACCCCATGATCCAGCAATAAGGGAAAATAAATGCCAGCTCTCCATATACATCATGCTTCTTTATGTCACATGCAATTTCTTCTGATGGGTTAGTTTCTCCAGAGTTTGTACTCTTATATAACCATAGCAGTCATGAAACTGCTTTGTAACTCCTTTATATGGGTCTGTTTTATACCCACTGCATAATGAGAGGACATATAAAGTTGTGGTAAGACATTGTCTGGAATTCTGCTTCAAACCCAGCTCCACTACTTAGTAGTTGTGTAACCTAGAGAAGATCACTTAATCTCTCTGTGCCTACTTCTTCATTTCTAAAGAGAGGATGATAGTAGTACCTGCTTCAGGGAGTTATTGTTAGGATTAAATGAGTTAACACTTAAATTAATAATTAAGTGAGTTAAGCATTTAAAATAGTACCTGAATGTAGTAGTCAGTAGCTCAGTAATTGTAGTACCAAGTGATTATTATTACCTAGGTCTCCAATTTCTACTATTGTTCCCTTACTTAAAGTTCTATAAATTCAGAGAAATGCTTCAATTCATTTAATTCCCTTAGTTTAGAGATTAAAAACCCAAGGCTCAGAGGAGAGCAGGGACTTCTTTCTAAGGTCGCATGACTGTTATTGTCAATTGTCTCATTAGCAAGAACCCGGAATACATCTATAATCTTGTGCTTTTCAAACTTTTTTCACACGGTGGGACAGGTAGCATCATCCCTATTTTGTGGGTGTAGAAAACTGAAGTCTGAGAAGGAAG
The DNA here is from genome assembly GCF_964662115.1 of Mustela nivalis. NCBI lineage: Eukaryota > Metazoa > Chordata > Mammalia > Carnivora > Mustelidae > Mustela > Mustela nivalis. The sequence continues at coordinate 83,652,215 of NC_139040.1, forward strand.
GGATTTGCCAGGTGCCTTCCATCAAGGAAATAGCAGAGCCAGGAATAGATACATGTTTCCCTACTGCTCATCCTGTTCTTTCTACTGCAACATTAAAAGCAAACACATGGGCGCCTGGGTGGCTCAGTGGGTTAAGCTGCTGCCTTTGGCTCAGGTCATGATCTCAGGGTCCTGGGATCCAGTCCCGCATCGGGCTCTCTGCTCAGCAGGGGGCCTGCTTCCTCCTCTCTCTCTCTGCCTGCCTCTCTGCCTACTTGTGATCTCTCTCTGTCAAATAAATAAATAAAATCTTAAAAAAAAAATAAAAAATAAAAGCAAACACGTCCTCCTTTCCCTTGATTTAAGTAGAGTTACATTGCAGTTCCCAGAATCCTTAGTTTTAAGGATCATGCTGAATTCCAGGGATTTTGGTCATGGAATATTTCTTTACAGATCATTTCTTCTGACAGCCAGTGGGGATTCCCTTGCTATTTGGTGGAAGAGGAGGCTGGTTCCAGGGACATGAAGAAGGCAGGGAGTATGGAAGGAAATGCTGAAGCTCTCACAAAGGTCATACCAGAAGTCCACAGCAGGGCCCATTTAATGAGCCTCCAAAGAAAGATCAAGTCATGGACCCCAGCTGACTTGGACACTTGAGTGAACTGTGCCTTACCAGATAGGGTAAAAAAATTTAATTAGTCTATTGTCTAACTTCACCTTGCTGTGGTTATTAAGCTAAGAGATATTATGTGACCATTCTATGCAAGGATCCCCTTCCTGATCCCCCAAAGGCAAAGGTTTTAAAACTTTTGCTGTGACATTGACCTTTATGGAAATTTGTTTAAGTTTTTTGTCTCCTTTCAGATTGTTTTTTAATATATAAAATAAAATACATGAGATTAAAGGAAACCAATTATATTGAAATACAGCTATTTTTTAAACTGCATGAGGTAGTAATAAATGTTATTTATTAACACACTAAATGCCAAGATCTATTAATAATTTAAGTCATGATAAGTATAAATGACATTTCCAGATCTCATCTGCAAGTGTAATATGATATGAAATATGATTTCTTCTGATGACCAAGTTATAGGAACTGGTAATACTATAGCCCTTTGCAGTCTGCTCGTCCTCGAAAGGAAATGGTAAATTTCAGTTAGAGATCAGAGGTTAAAAAAAGGTAGTTGTTTACTTCATGTTTTTGTACCCTTTAAATTCTATCTAAGGCCCTCTTCTAGCTTTATGAATACATTTTAAGAACTGAAGGGAAGAGACTGGGTTTAGTGGGCCCTGGAAAAGTTCTTGAAGCATTAGTAAACTATTCTTAAGCTTTACCTTCTTCCCCACAACCTGAGGAGCTCTGCCCTTCTGCCCTTGGGTCCAGCCAGATGCACCCCACAACAGAGACATATAACACACAGGGATGCAAAGACAAATCTGTACCTTCCTTATATTGTATAAACACAATTTCACTCAAGAACTAGAGCCTAGGCACACACACCTTCTTAGGACAGACATAGCAGGAAGCCATTATCATAATCCTCCTTCCCTATATGGGCAGATTTCCCTACCAATCTCCCAAGTGTTCCCAGAAACCAGATCCAGTAAGAAAAACCTATGAAGCATGGTGGTTACAGGTCCATGGGCCTGCAACCCTAAGTGTTCATTCCTGCCTAGAAACATCATTTTGTTTTAGGCTCCAGATACTCACTGGGCTTCAGCCTGAGGCCAGGCTGCCTGGAGTCGCTGCCAGCTGCTGCCCTTCTATGAAGCACTGGGCCCTGGTAGCCCCTCCACAGGGAACCCCTATTTGCCCTGAGGCTTAAGCAGACAGGGTCCTTGGTTTCCACTGTTAACAACACTGCCTAAAAGCTAGGCATCAGGTCCAGAGGTTAATTTTAGGCTATCCTTCACCCCCCCTTCCAAGGGCAGTCTTATCTTACTAATGTCTTTCTGGGAGCCATCCCAGCAAAAGGAGGGGAAGGCATTTGCAGGGAAGTCCTGGAAGCTCTGACTGACAGATAGACAGGTGCTTGGTGAGGCAAGGCCTCAGGCTTCTAGTCTGTCCCTGCTTAGGCATCTCCACCATTGAAACAGGCCAAGCTCCTGCACTGTGGGTGCTCCTAACTATCCACAAAAGGGCTTGAAAAGGCCCAGCCTCCTCTATTACATCTCCCTCTGGATCAGTTACTCTTTTCTTTCCCTCTGTAACTCAGCCTCTCTGAATTTCCTTTTTCCATTCTTGAAAGTCCAGCAACACATTATTCTCCCCTCACACCACCCTACCTCCATTCCCAAGAGTGAGGAGAACAGTGAGAAGCAGAGACTCCCACACTGGAACATGTGTCAGTAAAGTTGAAGAAGTTTTTAAAGCAAAGTTTGAGAAGGCCCTGCTCATTTATAAAGGCTTCCCCAATATAGTAACCTCAGTTCTACCGCAGGGGGCAGGGATCAGGAGATAAAACATGAGAGACTGTGGACTCTGACAAACAAACAGAGGATTTTAGTGGGGATGGGGTGAGGGAATGGGTGAGCCTGGTGCCAGGTATTAAGGAGGGCACGTATTGCATGGAGCACTGGGTATTATATGTAAACAATGAATCTTGGAACACTACATCAAAAACTAATGATGTATTGTGTGGTGACTAACAGCACAATAAAAAGAAAAGAAAAGAAAATGCCCACAGCCTCTCCCGCTCCTCTCATACCTAAAGCATCAAACCAAATACTTCCAGAACTGGAAACTTTGTCAAAAGCTCAGTTCTTAAAAGTATCATCTTATCTTCTTGGTTTCTTTACATGAAGGCGGTCATACGGCGATACTTTGAGAAATAGTCACATTATCTGTTTTAGGTGTCACCCAAAAGGAATGTAGGAGGCAGCTCCCTGTTACCTCTGGGAAAAAATGCCAGCCTAGTGTTTGGTATACAAGCTATGCCACGATCTGATCATGTCCAAGAAACATTTTATGGAGAAACTATCAAGTAGCCACTAGGTGTAAAGTTCTAGATGCAGGAAGAACACACAGAAAAGACAGACATGGTATCCCTGAAGACATGGTATCCGTGAAGGATCTCATGGTTTATTAGTAAAACCAAATATTGAAACAACTATATTTCATATAATGCAAAAATGCCAGAACTAAAGGCTGGTTAAGTTTATTCTGCATCCATGCCAATCTCCCAAATTACTGAAGGGCTCTATGTTACTACATGTTCCCACAAACAATGGTAACTTGAATTTTCCTGCAAAGCTATTCCACTCTGATCCCAAGACATCAGAGTTCTTCTATTTCCTTTCCAATCACAAGGAAGGGAGGGTTTCAATTAGAAAAAGAAAAAGAAAGAAAAAAAGAAAACAACAAGTCAGTGAGGGCACCAGAGATGTGTTGAGATAAAGCACTAGCAACCCAGCTTCACATGATTACCTTGGTGTAAGAATCTGCACACTGAAAAGAAATTTCCACATTTCTGAGACGTGTTCAATTATTTCTGCTTAAATGCTCCCAATGATAGGGCATTCTTTACATACAAAATGTATGTTTTACATACAAGCAGCAAATCTCATCATCGGGCAGTTCAGCTAGTCTTTCTGCTAAACCTAGATCTGCACCTATAAATCACCTCTGAGGTTGACTGCTGATCATAGCTTTGCTCACCCTTAGAAAAGCAGAGAACATGGTCACTTCCTTTGCCTCCAAACAGCCTTTTAGAGTTCTGAACACAGGTATCCTATCCTTTATGTCACCTTATCTCAGTGAGAACAGTCCAACTCTTTCATCTATTTCTTTCAGGCTGATATTTACCCAATTCCTTCTTCAGCCTTGTCTACCACACTTATGAAGTGGTCATGCAGCCTGCTTACACATTAACAACAGCAGGGAATTCATAGGATGTCAGATGACTTCTTAGGAAAGTGCAAGAGTGTCCCAGTATGATCAGTGAATCTGAAGATCAGAAACATTAAAAAGCATATCTGTTTCAGCTTAGTTTGAGCCAGTGGCCCATAACTATTCATTATCTGAGGCTTTGTGCAAACCTTATTAATAGCCAATAAATAAGCTATTATGATGCTAAAGATGAAAGAAGGGAAAATATTAGTAAGAACTTTTTGTAGTAGTAATTTTTATTGAGGTAATTGTATATTCACATGCAGTTGTAAAAAGTATACAAAGTGCACTTTACTGTTCTCCCTAATGGTAATATTTTGCAAGACTATAGTAAAATATCACAAATAGGATATTGACATTGAAACAATTCACCTATCTTATTCAGATTTTACTTGTAGTAATTTGTGTACATGTGTATATTTACTGCTATATAATTTTATCACAAATGCAAATTCTTATGTATACTACCCCAGACAATATACAGAATAGTTCTGTCACAATAAGGATACCTTATATTGCCTCTTTTTTTCATGTTGCCTTTTTTAGCCATATCCATGTCCTTCCCAGTCTACTCACCCTGGTTTCTAACCATTGGCAACCCCAAACTGTTCTCAATTTCTATAATTTTGTCATTTAAAAATTATATAAATGAAACCAAGCCTTTTGGAATTCACTCTTTTCATCTAGCATGCCCTTGAGATTCATCCTAGTTGCTGCATGTATCACGTTTTTTTTTTTATTATTACTTAGTGAGATTCTGTGGTATGTATGTTTGTTTAACTACTGACCCAGTGAAAGACATCTAGGTTGCATGTAATATTTAACTATTAAGAATAAAGCTTCTTGAGGCACCTGGTTGGCTCAGTGGGTTAAAGCCTCTGCCTTCAGCTCAGGTCATGATCCCAGAGTCCTGGGATTGAGCCCCACATCGGGCTCTCTGCTCAGCGGGGAGCCTGCCTCCTCTTCTCTCTGCCTACCTCTCTGCCTGCTTGTGATCTCTCTGTCAAATAAATAAACAAAATCTTTTTTTTTAAAAAAAGAATAAAGCTTCTATGAACATCTGTGTACAGGTCTTCATCACAGTAGTTATACTGTAGGCTTCATTATTGGGAAGAGTAATTACTCCCATTTTACTCTTCCATGACAAGATTGTTTTAGCTATGCTAGGGCCTGTGACTTTTTATATACATTTTAGAATAAGCTTGTCTAGGTCTACAAAAAAACCTTACTGAGATTTTACTAGGAACTGTGTTAATCTGTATATCAATTTGGGGAGAATTGACTGCTTTACTGTGTTGTCTTCTAACTCATGCACATAGCATGTTTTTACATTTATTTAAATTCTTTATTTCTTTCATCAACATTTTGTAGTTTTCAGTATATAAGTCACATACATACTTTAAGTGTGTACCAAAGTACTTCAATTTCTTCAGAGCAATTGTCAAAGTCATCAGGATTTGATTTTGGTTTCCATGTGTTCATTGTTAGTATGTAGAATGTGATTTTTTCTTATACGTTGGTCTTATATCCTGTCACAGTGCTGAACTCACTAGTTCCAGGACTGTTTTTGCTTTTTGTAAGTTATTTGGGAATTTTCTGCATAGTCAATCATGTTCTCTGCAAATAGGTACAAGTTTATTTCTTCCCTTCTGATCTGTATGCCTTATTTCCCTTCCTTGAGTTACTGTAATCAATAGAACTCCCAGAACTATGTTGAATAAGAGTGGTGAGAATGGATGTCTTTGCCTTTTCCCAGTCTTGGGGGGAAACATTGAGTTTTTCGCCACACAGTTCACCATGATGTTAACTGTAGGTTTTTCATAGATGTCCTTTGTCTGGGTTCACAAAGTTCCCCTCTATTCATAGTTTGCTTAGAGTCATTATAAGGAATGGATGCAGGATTTTGTTCAATGATTTTTCCACATTAAATGATGTGGTCATATTATTTTTCTTCTTTAACCTGTTCATATTGTGGATTATGTTCATAGATTTTCAAATGTTGAACCAGCCTTTCATCCTTGGAATAAACTTGACTTGGTAATGGTATATAATTATTTTTATGCATTGTGGGATCAGGTTTGTTAACATTTTGTGAGGAATTTTTCATGTAGTTGAGGAAAAATATTGGTTTGTAGATTTCCTTTATTTTTCTAACTTTTTAAAAAATTATTTATTTATTTATTTTATTTCTTTTCAGCATTCCAGAATTCATTGTTTATACACCACAACCAGTGCTCCATGCAATATGTGCCCTCTATAATACCCATTCCAGGCTCACCCAACCTCCCACCTCCCTCCCCTACAAAACCCTCAGTTACTTCCTCAGAGTCCATAGTCTTTCATGGTTCATTTCCCCCTCCAATTTCCCCCAACTCCCGTCTCCTCTTCATCTCCCCATGTCCTCTGTATTATTCCTTATGCTCCACAAATAAGTGAAACCATATGAAAATTGACTCTCTCTGCTTGACTTATTTCACTCAGCATAATCTCTTCTAGTCCCTTCCATGTTGATACAAAAATTGGGTATTCGTTCTTTCTGATGGAGGCATAATACTCCATAGTATATATAAGCCACATCTTCTTTATTCATTCATCTGTTGAAGGGCATCTTGGTTCTTTCCACAGTTTGGCGACTGTGGCCATTGCTGCTATGAACACTGGGGTACAGATGGCCCTTCTTTTCACTACATCTGTATCTTTGGGGTAAATACCCCGTAGTGCAATTGCAGGGTCATAGGGAAGCTCTATTTTTAATTTCGTAAGGAATCTCCACACTGTTTTCCAAAATGGCTGCACCAATTTGCATTCCCACTAACATTGTAAGAGAGTTCTCCTTTCTCCACAACCTCTCCAACACATATTGTTTACTGTCTTATTAATTTTGGCCATTCTAATTGGTGTAAGGTAGTACGAGGATGATACTGGCCTCATAAAATAAGTTGGGAAGTATTCTCACCTGTCCTATTTCTGGATGAGACTGTATAAATTCATAAGGTTGGTGTTATGTATATAAATGTTTGGTAGAATTCTCCAGTGAAACAATTTAGGCCAGAATATTTATTTTGTGGAAGCTTTTACATAATGAAGAGCATTTCTTTAATGGATGTGGAACTGTTCATATCTATTTCATCTTTTTGAAATATTTTTTATTATGTTATGTTAGTCACCATAGAGTACGTTATTAGTTTTTGATGTAGTCCATGATTCATTGTTTGCATGTAACAGCCAGTGCTCCGTGCAATACGTGCCCTCCTTAAAACACAGCACTGGGCTCACACATACCCCCCCCACCCTCCCATCCCCTCTAAAAGCCTCAGTTTGCTTCTTGGAGTCGATAGGTCTTTCATTCCTCATCTCTCTCTCAGATTTTCCCCCCACCTTTCATTATTTCCTTCCTTCTCCTAATGTCCTCCATACTCTTCCTTATGTTCTACAAATGAATGAAACTATGTGATAATTGCTCTTCTCTGCTTGACTTATTTCACTTAGCATAATCTCCTCCAGTTCTATCCATGTTGATGCAAAAGTTGGGTACTTATCCTTTCTGATGGCTGAGTATAATCTGTTGTATATATGGACCACATTTTCTTTATCCATTCATCTGTTGAAGGGCATCTAGGCTCTTTCCACAGTTTGACTATTGTGGACATTGCTGGTATAATCATTGTGGGGTGCATATGACTTTTCTTTTCACTACTTCTGTATCATTGGGGCAAATACTCAGTAGAGTTGCTGGGTCATAGGGTAGTTCTATTTTTAACTTCTTGAGGAACATCCACACTGTTTTCCAAAGTGGCTGCACCAACTTTCATTCCCACCAACAGTTTAAGAGGGTTCCCCTTTCTCCACATCCTTTCCAACACTTGTTGTCTACTGTCTTGTTAATCTTTGCCATTCTAACTGGTGTAAGGTGGTATCTCAATGTGGTTTTGATTTGACTTTCCCTGATGGCTAATGTTGTTGAACATTTTCTCATGTGTCTGTTACCCACTTGTATGTCTTCTTTGGAGAAGTGTCTGTTTATTTCTTCTGCCCATTTTTTTACCCAATTATTTGTTATTTGGGTGTTGAGTTTGAACAGTTCTTTATAAACCTTGGATACCAGTCTTTTACCCATAGTGTCACTTGCAAATATCTTCTTCCCCAGAGGACAGGGTGGAAGAATAAGAGGCCAACAACCCTAAGGTCCCTATAGAACAGGTATGTCTTGCTTGGGTTGTGGTCAATAATTTGGACTCTGTATATTCCCTCAACCACCTCTCAAAAAAAAAAATGACTAAGAGGAGGACCCTTAACAAAGAAAAGATTCAGAGACTATGGCCTCTTCCACAAAACTAATGGATATGGATATAAGCAAATATCAGAAATTGACTTCAGAGTAACAATTATCGAGGTGATACCTAGGCTTGAGAAAAATATTAATGGCAATATAGGATCTCTAAGAGCAGAAATGAGAACTAATCAGCCAAACTTAAAAATGCTATAAATGAAATGCAGTCTAAACTGGATACTCTGACTGCCAGGGTAAATGAGGTAGAAGAACGAATTACTGAGATAGAGGACAAGATGACAGAAAAGAAGGAAATTGAGGCAGCATGGGAAAAACAAGTTAAAACCCAAGGAATAAGCATTGAATTCTGAAACACTGAAGAGAAATTAAAAATAAATAAATAAATAAAAATAAAAACCCAAGTAATGAACAGAGAGATTAGTGACTGAATGAAACATTCCAATATCAGAATTATCAGGGTCCTGGAGGGGATGGAGAGAGACAGAGAGGTGCAGAAGATAAATTTGAGCAAATTGTAGTGAGCACTTCCCTAATCTGGGGAAGGAAATAAGCATTAGTGTCCAAGATGCAGAAAGGAGGATCAATGAGAACAGACCAATGCCACAACATATAATAGTACAATTTGCAAGTCTTAGATCTGAGGAAATAACCTTGAAAGTGGCAAGGGGGAAGACATTTCTTACATACAGAGTGAGGAACATCAGAATAATTTCAGACCTGTCCACAGAAACCTGGCAAGACAGAAAGGGCTGGCAAGACATATTCAGTATACTAAACCAAAAGAACATGCAGCCAAGGATACTGTATCCAGCAAGGCTGTCTTTCAGAATGGATGGAGAGACAAGGAGATTCCAAGACCCAGAGAAATTGAAAGAATATGTGACCATGAAGCCTGCTCTGCAAAAAATATTAAGGGGGTGTTCTATAAATGAAGACCTCAAGAGTGATATAGAACAGAAAATTACAGAAAAAGTCTATAGAAAAAAGGACTTCACAGGCAACATGATGGCAATAAAATTGTATCTTTCAATAATCATTCTCAATGTGAATGGCCTAAATGCTCCCATTAAGTGGCACAGTGTTGCAGATTGGATAAAACAACAGGACCTGCTCACATGCTGTCTACAAGTGTGTTTTTAACCCAAACACACTTCCAGACTGGAAGTGAAGGAGTGGAGAACCATTTATCACCCCAGTGGACCTTAAAAGAAAGCTGGGGAAGCAATCCTTATATCAGACAAGTTAGATTTTAAGTTAAAGACCATTGTCAGAGATACCAAAGGCCACCATATCATGCTTAAGGGGTCTATCCAACAAAGGATCTAACAGTTGTAAATATCTATGCCCCCATCATGGGAGTAACCAACTACATAAGCCAAATGCTAACCAAAATAAAGAGACATATTTATAATAATACATTAATAATGAAAAACATCAAGACCCCACTCTCACAAATTGACAGATAATCTAAGCAGAATATCAACAAAGAAACAGAGCTTTGAATGACACCCTGGTCCAGATGGACCTCATAGATATATATAGAACATTCTACCCTAAAACAGCAGTATACTCTTTCTTCTCGAGTGCACATGGAACTTTCTCCAGAATAGAACACATACTGGATCACAAACCAGGTCTTAACTGATGCCAAAAGTTTGAGATTATTCCCTGTATTTCTTAGACTACAGTGCTTTGAAACTGAAATCTAACCACAAGAAAAAGTTCAGAAGAAATTCAAACACTTAGAAGTTAAAGACCATCCTGCTGAAGAATGTTTGGGTCATCCAGGAAATCAAAGAAGAACTTAAACAATTTATGACAACCAGTGAGAACAAAAACACATCAATCCAAAATCTAAGGGATATGGCAAAGGCAGTCTTAAAGGGGAAATATATAGTCATCCAAGCCTTACTCAAAAAAAAAAAAAAAAAAGAAAGAAAGAAAGAAAAGAAAAGAAAAAGAAAAATCCCAAATACACAAATTATCTTTATACCTTAAAGAATAACAAATAAAGGGGCGCCTGGGTGGCTCAGTGGGTTAAGCCGCTGCCTTCGGCTCAGGTCATGATCTCAGAGTCCTGGGATCGAGTCCCGCATCGGGCTCTCTGCTCAGCGGAGGGCCTGCTTCCCTCTCTCTCTCTCTCTCCCTGCCTCTCCATCTGCTTGTGATTTCTCTCTGTCAAATAAATAAATAAAATCTTTAAAAAAAAAAAAAGAATAACAAATAAAGCTTAAGCCAAGGAGGAGAAGAGAAATAATTAAGATTAGAGCAGAGATCAATGACTTAGAAACCAGAAATACAGTAGAGCAGATCAACAAAACAAAAAGCAGGTTCTTTGAAGGAATTTATAAGATTGATCAAGTCTTGTCCAGACTTATGCAAATAAAAAGAGAAAGGACCTAAATGAATAAAATTATGAATGAAAGGGGAGAGATTGTGAGTAACACCAAGGAAATAGAAATAATTATTAGAAGTTATTATCAAGAACTATATGTAAATAAATTAAGCAACCTGGAAGAAATGGATGCATTCTTGGAAACCTATAAACTACAAAAACTGAAACGGGAGGAAACTGACAACCTGAACAAAGTAATAACCAGTGTTAAGATTAAAGCAATGTTCAAAAACATCCCAAAAAACAATAGTCCAGGGCTTGATGGATTACCTAGGAAATTCTACTAAACCCTCAAAGAAGAAATATGTCATCTTTATTAAAGCTTTAATCGTTTTTTTTTTTTTTAAGAATTGGTCAATTTCTTCTAAACTGTTGTACTTGAGTGTAAAGTTGTTCATGGAATTATCTTTTTTTAAAAAGATTTTACTTATTTATTTGACAGAGAGAAAGATCAAAAGCTGAGGGAGGGGCAAAGAGAAAGGGAACCCTATGTGGGGCTTGATCTCAGGATCCCAGGATCATGAATTGAGAAGAAGGCAGACACTTAACCAAGTGAGCCACCTAGGTGCCCCAATGAGTTTATTTTTGTGTATGGTATAAGAAAGTAGTGTAGTTTCATTCCTCTGCATGTTACTGTCCAGTTTTTCCAACATCATCATTGAAAATACTCTTTTTTCCCCCATTGGATATTCTTTCTTTCTGTGTTGAGTATTAGTTGTCTGTATAGTGGTGGGGCTATTTCTCGGTTCTCCATTTTGTTCTATTTTCTTTCTCTCTATTGTGTTCCTCTTCATTTTGTTCCATTTTTTTCTATTTTGTTCCATTGTGTCTATTTTTGTGCCAGTACTATACTATATTGATGACTCAACCTTTGTGATATAGCTTAAAGTCCATAACTCTGATGTCCCCAGTTTTGTTTTTCTTTTTCAGGATTGCTTTGTCTATTTGGAGTCTTCTGGGGTTCCATAGAATTTTTAGGATTGTTTGCTCTACCTCTTTGAAAATGCTGCTGGTATATTGATGGGGATTGCAGTTAATGTATAGATTGCTTTGGGTAGGCTAGACATTTTAATAATGCTTATTCTTCCAATTCATGAGCATGGAATGTTTTCCCATTTCTTTGTTTCCTTTTCAGTTTCTCTCAGAACTGTTCCATAGTTTTAAGAGTACAGATCCCTTACTCCTTTGGCTAGGTTTATTCCTAGGTATCTCTTGTTTTTGGTTCATTTGTAAATGGGATTGATACCTTGATTTCTTTTTCTGCTGTTTTGTTTTTGGTGTATAGAAATGTTACATTTCAGGGTACCTGGGTTGCTCAGTTGTCTAAGAATTCGACTCTGATCTGAGCTGATTTCAGCTCAGGCCATGATATCAAGGACATGAGCATAAGGCCTGCATCAGGCTCTGTGTGCAATGGGGAGTCTGTATGGGAATCTTTCCCTCTGCCCTGTCCATGCTCTCTTAGTCTCACTCCAAAATAAATAATTAAATAAATCCTTTTTAAAAAGAAATAAAACAGATTTCTGCACATTGATTTTGAATTCTTCAACTTTGATGAATTCATGTATGAATTCTAGCAATATTTTAGTGAAGTCTTTTGGGTTTTCTACATAGAGTATCATGTCATCTGCAAGTAGTGAAAGTTGGATTTCTTCCTTGCCAATTTGGACGCCTTTTATTTGTTTTTGTTGTCTGATTGCTGAGGCTAAAACTTGCAGTATTATGTTAAATAGTAATTGTGAGAGTAGACATTCCTGTCTCAGGATTTCCCCATTGAGGATGATATTGGTTGTGGCCCTTTCATATACTGCCTTTAGGATGTTGAGGTATGTTCCACTATCCTTACTTCATTGAGGATTTTTATCAAGAAAGGATGCTGTATTTGTCAAATGCTTTTTTCTGCATCTATTAAGAGGATCATATAGTTGTGATCCTCTCTTTTATTAATGTGGTGTATCACATTGACTGATTTGTGGATGTAGAACCATCTGTGCAGTCCCATTTGTTTGTGGTGAATAATGGTACTAATGTACTGTTGAATTTGATTTCTTGTTTGAGATATTTTGCATTTATGTCATCAGGGATATGGGGTTTTAATTCCCCTCTTTTTTAAATTTAAACTTTATTTTATTTGTTCAGTGTTCCAAGATTCATGGTTTATAAATCACACTTAGTGCTTCAAGCAATACATGCCCTCCTTAATACCCATCACCAGGCTCACCCAAGGCCTCACCCCACCACCCCTCCAAAATGCTCAGTTTGTTTCTCAGAGTCCACTGTCTATCATAGTTTGTTTCCCCCTCCAATTTCCCCCAACTCATTTCTCCTCTACTTCTCCCAATGTCCTCCATGCTATTACTTATGCTCCACAAATTAGTGAAACCATATGATAATTGACTCTCTCTGCTTCACTTATTGCACTCAGCATAATCTCCTCTAGTCCCATCCACGACGATACAAAAGTTGGGCATTCATCCTTTCTGATGGAGGCATAATATTCCATTGTATACATGGACCATATCTTCTTTATCCATGTGTCTGTTGAAGGCCATCTTGGCTCTTCCCACATTTTGGCAATTGTGACCATTGCTGGTATGAACATTGGAGTACAGACAGCTCTTCCTTTCACTACACTTTTCACTACATCTGTATCTTTGGGGTAAATAACCAGTAGTGCAATTGCAGGGTCATAGGGTACCTCTATTTTTGATTTCTTAAGGACTCTCCACACTGTTTTCCAAAGTGGCTGCAACAACTTGTATCCCACCAACAGTGTAAGAAAGTTGTCCTGTCTCTACATCCTCTCTAACACTTGTTTCCTGTCTTATTAATTCTGGCCATTCTAATTGGTGTAATGAAGTATCTCAATGTAGTTTTGATTTGAATTTCGCTGATAGCTAATGATGATGAACTTTTTTTCATGTGTCTGTTAGCCATTGGTATGTCTTCATTGGAGAAGTGTCTGTTCATGTCTTCTGCCCATTTTTTGAGTGTTGATTTTGAGGAGTTGATTCTAGATCTTGGATATCAGCCCTTTGTCTGTACTGTCATTAGCAAATATCTTCTCCCATTCTGTGGGTTGCCTGTTTGTTTTGATTATTGTTTCCTTTTTTGTGTAGAAGCTTTTGATCTTGATGAAGTCCCAAAATTTCTTTTTTTTTTTTGTACCCTTTACCATTGGAGACATGCCTTGAAAGACTTTGCTGTGGCTGATGTCAAAGAGGTTACTGCCTATGCTCTCCTCTAGGATTTTGATAGATTCCTGCCTCACATTGAGGTCTTTTGTCCATTTTGAGTTTATCATTTTGTATGGTGTAAGAGAATTGGTCAAGCTTCATTCTTCCATACATAGCTGTCCAATTTTCCCAGCACATTTTATTGAAGGGACTGTCTGTTTTCCACTGTATATTTTTTCTTGTTTTGTCGAATAATACTTGACCACAGAGTTGCAGATCAATATCTGGGCTCTCTACTCTGTTCCCCTGGCCTATGTGTCTGTTTGTGCCTGTACCAAGCTGTCTTAGTGATCACAGCATTGCAGCAAAGCTTGAAATCAAGCAATGTGATGCCCCCAGTTTTGTTTTTCTTTTCAAACATTTCCTTAGCAATTCAGGGTCTCTTCTGGTTCCATACAAATTTTAGGATTGTTTCTTCCAGCATTTTGAAAAATGCCAGTGGAATTTTGATTGGGATGACACTGAAGGTATAGATTTCTCTAGGCACTACAGACATTTTAACAATGTTTATTCTTATCCATGAGCATTGAATGTTTTTCCATCTTTTTGTGTCTTCTTCCATTTCTTTCATGAGTGTTCTGTAGGTCCGTGACTACAGATACTTTACCTCTTTGGTTAGGTTATGATTTTTTGTGCTGTAGTGAATGGAATCGATTCTCTCATTCCCATTTCTGTATTTTCATTCTTAGTGTATAAGAAAGAAACTGATTTCCGTGCATTGATTTTGTATCCTGCTACATTACTGAATTGCTGCATGAGTTCTAGTAGTTTAGAAGTGGAGTCTTTTGGGTTTTCCCAAAAGTATGATAAAGTATCATGTCATCTGTGAGGAGAGAGAGTTTGATCTCTTCATTGCCAATTCAAATACCTTTTATTTCTCTTTGTTTTCTGATTGCTGTTGCTAGGACTTATAATACTATGTTGAACAAGAGTGGTGAGAGTGGGCATACTTGTCATGTTCCTGATCTCAAAGGGAAGCCTGTCAGCTTTTCTGCATTGAAGATGTTATTCCTCTGGGTTTTCCATACGTAGATTTTTTGAAGTTAGGAATGTTTCTTCTATCCCTATACTTTGAAGTGTTTAAAGCAGGAACGGATGCTGTATCTTCTCAAATGCTTTTTTCTGAATCAATTGAGGGGACAATGTGGTTCTTTTCTCTTCTCTTGTTGATTTGTTCTATCACATTGATTGATTTGCAAATGTTGCACCACACTTGCAACCCATGCATAAATCCCACCTGGTCATTGTGGATAATCTTTTTAATGTACTATTGGATCTTATTACCTAGGATCTTGTTGAGAACCTTCTCATCCATATTTATCAGAGCTATTGATCTGAAATTCTCCTTTTGGATGGGCTCTTTCTCTGGTTTGGGGATCAGGGTAATGCTGTATTCTTGGGAAGAGTTTTGAGATTTCCTTCTGTTTCAGTTTTGGTATTTTTTGTTTGTTTGTTTTGTTTTTAAACAGCTTCAGGAGAATAGGTATTATTTCCTCCTTGAATGTTTGGTAGAATTCCCCAGGGAATCCGTCAAGTCCTGGGATCTAGTTTTTTTGGATTTTTGATCAATACTTCACTCTCGTTACTAGATATTGGTCTATTTAGGTTTTCAATTTCTTCCTGATTCAGTTTTGGACGTATCAGTTTCCAGGAATGCATGGATTTCTTCTACATTGCTTCACTTATTGGCATATAACTGTTGATAATAATTTCTGATGATGGTTTCTATTTCCTTGGTGTTAGTCGTGATCTCTCCTTTTTCATTCAAAATTTTATTAATTTGGGTTCTCTCTCTTTTCTTTTGGATTACTTTGGCCAATGGTTTATTGATCTTATCGATTCTTTCAAAGAACCAGCTTCTAGGTTCGTTGATGTGTTCTACTGTATCTCTAGTTTCTAACTCATTCATCTCTGCTCTAATCTTAATTAGTTCCCTTCTTGTGCATGGGGCTGGCTTAATTTGTTGTTGATTTTCTAGTTCTTTATGGTGTAAAGAGAACAGGTGTGTTCTGGATTTTTCTTTTTCTTTTCTTTTCTCTTTCTTTCTTTCTTTCTTTCTTTTTTTTTTTTTTTTGAGGGAGGCTTGGATGGCTATGTATTTCCCCCCTTAGGACTGCCTTTGCCATATCCCATATGCTTTTGACCAAATTGCCTTCATTCTCATTGATTTCCATGAATTGTTTAAGTTCTTCTTTGATTTTCTGGTTTATCCAAACATTCTTAAGCAAGGTGGTGTTTAGCTTCCAAGTGTTTGAATTCCTTCCAAACATTTTCTTCTGGTTGAGTTCCAGTTTCAAAGCGCTCTGGTATGAGAATATGCAGGGAATAATTCAGTCTTTTGGTATTGGTTGAGCACAGATTTGTGACCCAGTATGTGGTCTATTCTGGAGAAGGTTCCATGTGCACTTGAGAAGAATGAGTATTCTGTTGTTTTAGTGGGAGGAAAGTTCTGTATATATCTATGAGGTCCATCTGGTCCAATATGTCATTCAAAGCTCTTGTTTCTTTATTGATTTTCTGTTTGGATAATCTATTACTGCTAGTGGCATGTTAAGATCCCCTGCTATGAATGTGTTCATATCAATATGACTCTTTATTTTGATTAACAGCTGGCTTATGTAGTTGGCTGCTCCCATATTGTGGCATAAATATTTACAATTGTTAGATCTTTTTGGTGGATAGACCCTTTAAGAATGAGGTAGTGTCCTTCTGTATCTCTGACTACAGTCTTTAGTTTAAAATCTAATTTATCTGATATGAGAATCGCTAACCTAGCTTTCTTTTGAGGTCTGTTGGCATGACAGATTCCTCTCCATCCCTTCACTTTCAGTCTGGATGTATCTTTAAGTTCCAAATGTGTCTCTTGTAGACAGTATATGGACGGGTCCTTTTGTTTTATCCAATCTGCAACCATATGCCATTTTATGAGAGCATTTATGCCATTCACTTTGAGAGTGATTATTGAATGATGCATTTTTATTGACATAATGTTGCCTGTAATGTCCTTGTTTCTATAGATTGTCTCTGTTAATTTCTGTTCTATGTCACTCTTGGGTCTTTCTTCTTTTATAAAACCCCCATTAATATTTCTTGTAATGCTGGGTTGGTGGTCACATACTCTTTTAAACCTTGCCAGTATTGGAAGCTCTTTATTCCTCCAACCATTTTGAATGTCAACCTTTCTAGATAAAGTATTCTTGACTGCATGTCCTTTTCATTTAGTGCCCTGAATATGTGTTGAGAGTCGTTTCTAGCTTGCCAGGTTTCTGTGGACAGGTCAGATGTTATCCTAATGGACTTTCCTCTGTACATAAGGAATCTTTCCCCCCTAGCTGCCCTCAGAAGCTCTTGTCTAAAATTAGGATTCGTAAATTTCACAGTTAAGTGTCTGGAGGTCTTTCTAGATTCCTTGATCTTGGTGGGTGTTCTTTCTACCTCTAGGAGATGAACGCTGGTTCCATTCCCCAGATTGGGAAAATTTTCATCCAGAATTTGTTCAACTATATCTTCTTGTCTCCTCTTTCTCCATCCCCTCAGAGATCACAATAATTTTGATGTTGGAACGTTTCGTGGTGTCATTTCTTTCCCCAATTCTGTTTTCATGGCTTCTTAGCTCTTTGTTCTATGCCTTCTCCTGATGCTTTTTCTCTATCAGTTTGCCCTCTAGATCACCAATTCTATCTTCTGACTTAGTTACCCTAGCTGTTTAGATTTAGATTAGATTAGTATTTAGGTTAGATTGGATCTCATTGATAGCTTTTTTTTTAAGATTTTTATTTATTCATTTGAGAGAGAGACAGAGACAGTACAAATAGTAGAAGGCAGAAGGTAGATGCTTAACCATTTGAGCCACCCAGGCAACTTGAGTTTCTCAAACTTTGAAGAAATAATAATAGTCTCCTTTTTTAATAAGATTGATGTATGTAAATATGACTCTAAATTTAACAATTGCCAAATATCACCACTATCAAATTTCTGATTCTAAATCTTTCAGAAGCCTAAATTATCTTAGGGAAGGAGTTTAAAAGCAGTCTTCTGTGATGTCAAGTGATCTTACTTTTTTTAGTTTTTCATTCCTGTTTTCATTTGAAATCCTTCTTAATTAAAAAAGGATGATTTTTTTTCTCACCAAGAAGAAGAGAATCAAATTCATTCTTATTCTGTAGCATCACAGTGGATAGTGTATCAAATTGTTCAAGATGGTTTTACAAAATGTATGTATTTATTGACATATTGTATTGGCTTCTGTATTTTTGTAATATATGAGCTAATAACTAAAGATATCTGTGTGTATCACTCTTCATTTACCAAAGATGTCAGTGTTAACATTCCAGTGTTTGAATGGCTGACACTTCTACAGCATATACACATATGTTTTTTCCAAATTAAGTTTTGTTTCACTAATGGTATTTTCCAACATTTCTCTCAGTTCATCATATATTGTAAACATATTTCCATTTCTGTATAATTTCATCTCTCCATTTTTAAAAATTTTTATTTCTTTTCAGCATAACAGTATTCATTGTTTTTGCACCACACCCAGTGCTCCATGCAATCCGTGCCCTCCCTAATACCCACCACCTGGTTCCCCCAACCTCCCAACCCCCGCCCCTTCAAAACCCTCAGTTTGTTTTTCAGAGTCTTTAGTCTCTCATGGTTCACATGCCCTTCCAATTTCCCTCAACTCCCTTCTCCTATCCATTGATAGCGTTTTTAACTTCTGCCAGGTTGGCTCTCACTTCTGCCCATTGAAACTCTATGTTGTCACTAATGGTTTTCTCCAACCTAGCCATTGCCTGGGTAATTGCTACCCTGAATTCCCTTTCCAACATCCTGTTTATGTCCATATACATTAGTTCTGATGAAGAAGGCACAGTCTCTGAATTTTTATTCTGTTTGGTATTCCTCCTCCTGGCCATTTTGGTGAGAGGTAGTTGAGGGGATGTATAGCTGACTATAGCAACCATGATCTAGGCAAGGTGTACACTGGAACATTTCGGAGCAACTGGCATTTCCACCAAAAAAAAAAAAAAAAAAAAAAGAGAGAAGAGAGAGAGACAGAGAAAGCAAGAAAACCCAGCCAAAATGAGCCCCAAAATGAGATTATAAGGTAAAAAAAGGACAAACCAAAAGTCCAACAAAAGTAAGTGACAAGAGAAAAAAAAGAACAAGAACCCAGCCAAAATTACCTCCAAGAATAAGATTTATATAATACCAGAACAAAGACATATACACAGAAACACTGACAGAGAAAAAGATAGGAGGATGGTTATAAATACTCAATTTAGGTGAGGAAGGTTATTTTGGTTCTTCCTGGGTGTATCTTGATATCTTTGTTACAGGAATCAACTTTCCAGAGAGACAGGGAAACTAAAAGTGGTTTATATATAGGGGTAATACTGAATAGGAAAAAAGGATTACCATGAAGCTTATGTCTATATGTATATTTAAAAAGGAGAAAAAAGAAAAGAAAAAGGAAAACACAGGTTTATGTATGTGAAAAGTTCAAGTTAAAATTTATTATGGAATATGTTGTATTAAACCTCTAGTTGTAATTGTAAGTATGTTTAAAATTTTTTAAAAATTAAAAGAATAAGAATCATGAGAACAAATTTTGTTTAAACTTGTATCTATGAAATATACAGGTTTTAAGGCAATACAGTAAGCTTAATACATTGTTTTCCTCTGATGTTGGGGTTTTACAGTTTTATGGGTACCCCGTGGTGGTTGTCCTCTTGTTCTTTTGGTTTGCCTTCTGGGGGAGGGTCCTTCCCCATTGTTTTTCAATCAATCTTACAGGGTTGAGTTGTCCTGCCCCCATCAAGTTGCTGGGCTCTGTGGAAACAGGTTTTTCAGGCTTTTGTTCTCTGGAGGTTTATTGTTCGTTGGCAGCTTTTTTGTGGCTTTTCAGAGGTTTAGTTTAAAGCAAACTGCACCCAGACGTCCATATCAGAGAGAAGCCTCAGTCTGCTCCCCTCTGGGTGATCCAGAACACACAGACTCCTCCTCTGCAAACTCTGGTAAACAGCACAACCTCCCACTGGTGGTGTGCACCCCTAGCCACTCTCTCAGTGGTCACCTGATGCCCCCATTTGTCTCTGCACCCCCATACCACTAAAACTATGAGTGATATTTGTCCAGGGAGCCCACTCCCAGTGGCTACCTTTTCTGGGATTGCTGTATGGGGTCCAGGCCTATGCAGGGTGTGCTCAGAGCATGCTGTCACAAAGGTTGTTGAAGGTTAACCCAACCTGAGATTGTGAAGGGTTCTCCCAGGCATAGGCTGGGAGTGACCAGACCCTCACTGGTGACAGAAGGCCAGGTTCCTAAAGAATATCAGCTGGTGCCCACATCAGACTCTCATTGCAGGGCAGGAGTGCGCCCAACCAAGTGGTGGTGTAACCAATAAAATGCTGTGAGCTCAGGATCCACAGAGGCTCCACTGTACTCTCTTTTGTTGGGCAGTCACTGTCAGTGGCTGTCCTGGGTCTGTGGGCTTATGCCCATGCCCATGACCTCCCAATTACACCAGTTGCCCCTTAAGATCTTTTACTCTTTTTGAGTGCTTTTAACCGGACTGTAAGTTAATGCTGGTCCCCAATCACAGGGCACTTTCACATTGGTGTATTACTTTTTTTTTAAATTTATTTTTTTATTTTCAGCATAACAGTATTCATTATTTTTGCAACACACCCAATGCTCCATGCAATCTTTGCCCTCTATAATACCTACCACCTGGTACCCCAACCTCCCATTCCCCGCCCCTTCAAAACCCTCAGATTGTTTTTCAGAGTCCATAGTCTCTCATGGTTCACCTCCCCTTCCAATTTCCCCCAACTCTCTTCTCTCTAACTCTCCATGTCCTCCATGCTATTTGTTATGCTCCACAAATAAGTGAGACTATATGATAACTGACTCTCTCTGCTTGACTTTTTCACTCAGCATAATCTCTTCCAGTCCCGTCCATGTTGCTACAAAAGTTGGGTATTCATCCTTTCTGATGGAGGCATAATACTCCATCGTGTATATGGACCACATCTTCCTTATCCATTCATCCATTTTAGGGCATCTTGGTTCTTTCCACAGTTTGGTGACCATGGCCATTGCTGCTATAAACATTGGGGTACAGATGGCCCTTCTTTTCACGACATCTGTATCTTTGGGGTAAATACCCAGGAGTGCCATGGCAGGGTCATAGGGAAGTTCTATTTTTAATTTCTTGAGGAATCTCCACTCTGTTCTCCAAAGAGGCTACACCAACTTGCATTCCCACCAACAGTGTAAGAGGGTTCCCCTTTTTCCACATCCTCTCCAATACATGTTGTTTCCTGTCTTGCTAATTTTGGCCATTCTAACTGGTGAAAGGTGATATCTCAATGTAGTTTTAATTTGAATCTCCCTAATGGCTAGTGATGATGAACATTTTTTCCTGTGACTGATAGCCATTTGTTTGTCTTTATTGGAGAAGTGCCTGGCCATATCTTCTGCCCATCTTTTGATATGATTGTCTGTTTTGTGTGTGTTGAGTTTGAGGAGTTCATTATAGAACCTGGATATCAACCTTTTGTCTGTACTGTCATTTGCAAATATCTTCTCTGATTCCATGGGTTGCCTCTTTGTTTTCTTGACTGTTTCCTTGGATGTGTAGAAGCTTTTGATTTTGATGAAGTCCCAAAAGTTCATCTTCACTTTTGTTTCCTTTGTCTTTGGAGACATATCTTGAAAGAAGTTGCTGTGGCTGATATCGAAGAGATTACTGCCTATGTTCTTCTCTAGGATCCTGATGGATTCCTGTCTCACGTTGAGGTCTTTTATCCATGTTGAGTTTATCTTTGTGTACAGTGTAAGAGAATGGTCAAGTTTCATTCTTCTACATATAGCTGTCCAGTGTTCCCAGCACCATTTATTGAAGAGACTGTCTTTTTTCCACTGTATATTTTTTCCTGTTTTGTCAAAGATTATTTGATCATAGAGTTGAGGGTCCATATCTGGGATCTCTACTCTGTTCCACTGGTCTATGTGTCTGTTTCCAATGGGTCACTTCTGGTGGCTCCCTTCCCCTTCTATTTATCCCCCAATACCAGTTCGAATATTCCCACTCTGCTTTACCTCTCCACTGATGTCTTCTGCCCCCATAGAGATCCAGAAGTATATAATCTTACATCTCAGGATGATTTCCTGGCTGTTCAGAGTGCTCTGGTAGATATTTAGCTCCATTTAGGTGACTGGTTGAAACAGGGTCTCCTACTTCTCTGCCATCTTGCCCCTCCTCCCGTAATTCTCCTCTTTAGTGGATTCTTTGGTTTTGGAATCAAGGTAATTCTGGCTTCATTGAATGAATATTTCCTTCTATTTCTTTTACTCTTTCTTTCTTTCTTTCTTTCTTTCTTTCTTTCTTTCTTTCTTTCTTTCTTTCTTGTTGGAATAGTTTGAGAAGAGCAGATATTAATTCTCCTTTAAATGTTTGATAGCATTCCCCTGGGAAGCCATCTGGTGCTGGACTCTTGTTTGTTGGGAGATTTTTTTATTATTATTACTGATTCAATTTCTTTGTTGGTTATGGGTCTGTTCAAATTTCTATTTCCCACTGTTTCAGTTTTGGCAGTTATATGTGTCTAGGAATTTATAAGTTTTGTCCAGATTGCCCAATTTGTTGGCATGTAATTTTTCATAATGTTCTAATTGTATTTCTTTGGTGTTGGTTGTGATCTCTGCTCTCTAATTTGTGATTTGATTTATTTGTTCCTTTCTCTTTTCTGTTTAATAAGTCTGGCTAGGGATTTATCAATTTTAGTATTTCTTTCAAAGAACAAGCACCTACTTTCATTGATCTGTTCTACTTTTTTTTTGTTTCTATATAATTTATTTCTGATCTAATCTTTATTTTTTCCCTTCTTCTGCTGAGATTAGGCTTCATTTGCTCTTCCTTTCCTAGCTCCTTTAAGCGTTAGATTAGACTTTGTATTTGAGACTTTTTTTTTTTTACTGCTTCCTGAGTTAGGTCTGTATTGTTACATACTTCCCTCTTATGACCACTTTTGCTATATCCTAAATGTTTTGGACGTTGTATTTTCATTTTCATTTGTTTTCATGTATTTTTTAAATTTCTTCTTTAATTTCCTTGTTATCCCTTTCTCTAGTAGGATGGTCCTCAATCTCCAATCTCCAAAATTACTCTTCTGCTTGACCACAAGTTTCACAACATTGTGGTCTCAAAATATGTATGGAATGATTTTAGTCTTTTTGTAGCACTTGAGGTCTAATTTGTGACCCAGTATTTAAACTATTCTGGATAATGTTCCATGTGTACTTGAAAAGAATGTGTATTCTGTTGCTTTAGGATGAAATATTCTGAATATATCTGTCAAGTCCATTTAGTCCAGTTTGTCATTCAAAGCCCTTCTTTTCTTGTTGATTTCCTGCTTAGAGGATCTGTTCATTGCTGTGAGTATGGTGTTAATGTCCCCTACCATTATTGTATTACTATCGATGAGTTTCTTTGTGCTTATTATTAATTGACTTATACATTTGGTTGTTCCCAAGTTGCAGACATAAAGATTTAAAACTGTTAGATCTTGTTGGATAGACCCCTTTATTATTAGGTAGTACCTTTCCTCATCCCTAGTTACAGTCTTTGCTTTAAAACCTAGTTTTTCTGTGCCACCAAGATGGTGGAGAAGTCCCCTGAATTTAGCTAGAAATCTACCAAGCCATTCTGAACACTCATGAAATCAGCCCGAGATGTAAGATTATACATGTCTGGATCTCTATGGGGGCAGGGGATAATCAATTTAGAGGAACAAAGGACATATTTTGGATTTTCCAGATAGATATCAGAGGATAAACAGAAGTGGGAGAGAGCCAACAGAAGTTAGCCACTGGAAAGTAATACTCCAGTGAAAAACGCCCTGTGCTTGGAGACCAGAGATAGCTTGGAGACTGGTATCTGTGAGATGGGAAGGGACTGATAAGAGCATGCAAACATTACAAAGGGGCATAAGGGGAAAATGCTGGGACTGGGAGGCCATAGGCATGGACCTAAGGTCATGGTCTTGGGATTGACCACAGCCACCACTTGCCCACACCTGAGAGGACCCAGTGGGGACTGGAGTCTATGTTCCTGGGAACAGCAGCTGCGAGGGCCCAGGCTTGCCTGGACCAAGATTGCTTACAGTTTAGGTGGCAAGGTGATACAGAGAAAAACAGGGGCCTGGGTTGAGCATTGAGAGAATTGCTGGGGGCACACACCATCTGTGGGAGGCTGTGGTTTTCAGTGGTCCTTATGGAGAGGGCCTCTGTGTGATCTGGAGGATTCAGAGGGGAGCAGACTATAGCTTTTCTCTGAGGGGGTCATGGTATGGACAGTTTAGTTGGCTCTGCCCCTGCAAAAAGGTGTGAAAAGCCATTTGGAGCCCGGGCCCTGGATGGGGGTAGGACAACTGCATTGAGACAGAATTGCCTGAAAAACAATGCAGCAGGCATCTCCCTCAGAAGACAAACTAAAAGAACAAAAGAACAACAGGGTCCCCATAAAATTGCAAAACCTCAATACCAGGGGAAAACAGTATATTAACCTCCTGGTGTTGCCTCATGGTCTGTATATTTCTTAGATACAACTTTTCCCTCTCTCTTTTTTAATTCTTTCTCATGCTTCTTGTCTTTTTTTTTTTAACCAACTTATCATTTCAACTAGATGTTTAGTACAACATATTCCACAATAACTTAACTTGAACTTATTCATACATATAGCTTTTTCTTTTTCTTTTTATCTTTTATCTCCAGCTCCTTTAGGTGTAAGGTTAGGTTGTGTACCTGAGACCTTTATTGTTTCATGAGAAAGGCTTGAACTGCTATATATTTTCCTCTCAGGACTGCCTTTGTTATGTCCCACAGATTTTGAACTGTTGTGTTTTCATTATCATTTGTTTCCATTAATTTTTTTCAATTCTTCTTTAATTTCCTGGTTGACTGATTCATTCTTTAGAAAGATGCTGTTTAGTCTCCATGTATTTGGGTTCTTTCCAAATTTCCTCTTGTGATCGAGTTCTAGCTTCAGAGCAGTCTGGTCTGAAAATATGCAGGGAATGATCCCAATCTTTAGATACCAGTTGAGGCCTGATTTAGGACCGAGGATGTGATCTATTCTGGACAATGTTCCATGTGTACTAGAGAAGAATGTGTATTGTTGCTTTGGGATGCAATGTTCTGAAGATATCTGTGATGTCCATCTGGTCTAGTGTGTCGCATAAGGCCTTTATTTCCTTGTTGATCTTTTGCTTGGATGATCTGTCCATTTCAGTGAGGGGAGTGTTAAAGTCCCCTACTATTATTGTATTATTGTTGATGTGTTTCCTTGATTTTGTTTTTAATAGGTTTATATAGTTGGCTGCTCCCACATTAGGGGCATAGATATTTAAAATTGTTAGATCTTCTTGTTGGACAGATCCTTTGAGTATGATATAGTGTCCTTCCTCATCTCTTATTATAGTCTTTGGATTAAAATCTAATTGATCTGATATAAGGATTGCCACTCCTGCTTTCTTCTGATGTCCATTAGCAGGCTAAATTCTTTTCCACCCCCTCACTTTAAATCTGGAGGTGTCTTCGGGTTTAAAATGAGTTTCCTGTAGGCAACATATAGATGAGTTTTGCTTTTTTTTTTTTTTAATCCATTCTGATACCCTGTGTCTTTTTACTGGGGCATTTAGCCCATTAACATTCAGGGTAACTATTGAGAGATATGAATTTAGTGCTATTGTATTGCCTGTAAGGTGACTGTTCCTGTATATTGTCTCTGTTCCTTTCTGAGCTACTACTTTTAGGCTTTCTCTTTGCTTAGGGGACCCCTTTCAATATTACCCGTAGAGCTGGTTTGGTGTTTTCAAATACTTTCAGTTTTTGTTTGTCCTGGAAGCTTTTAATCTCTCCTTCTATTTTCAATGATAGCCTAGCTGGATATAGCATTCTTGGCTGCATGTTTTACTCGTTTAGTGCTCTGAATATATCATGCCAGCTCTTTCTGGCCTGCCAGGTCTCTGTCGGTAAGTCTGCTGCCAATCTAATATTTTTACCATTGTATGTAACAGACTTCTTTTCCCGGGCTGCTTTCAGGATTTTCTCTTTGTCACTATGACTTGTAAATTTTACTATTAGGTGATGGGGTGTGGGCCTATTCTTATTGATTTTGAGGTGGGTTCTCTGCACCTCCTGGATTTTGATGCTTGTTCCATTTGCCATATTGGGGAAATTCTCTCCAATAATTCTCTCCAATATACCTTCTGCACTCCTCTCTCTTTCTTCTACTTCTGGAATCCTAATTATTCTAATGCTGTTTCGTCTTACGGTGTCACTTATCTCTCGAATTCTCCCCTCGTGGTCCAGTAGCTGTTTGTCCCTCTTTTGCTCAGCTTCTTTATTCTCTGTCATTTGGTCCTCTATATCGCTAATTCTTTCTTCTGCCTCATTTATCCTAGCAGTGAGAGCCTCAATTTTTTATTGCACCTCATTAATAGCTTTTTTGATTTCAACTTAGTTCTTTTATTTCTCCAGAAAAGGCTTTTATATCTCCCGAGAGGGTTTCCCTAATATCTTCCATGCCTTTTTCAAGCCCGGCTAGAACCTTGAGAATTGTCATTCTGAACTCTAGATCTGACATATTACCAATGTCTGTATTGATTAGGTCCCTAGCCTTTGGTGCTGCCTCTTGTTCTTTTTTTTTTGTGGTGAATTTTTCCACCTTGTCATTTTGTCTAGATAAGAGTATATGAAGGAGGGACGCCTGGTGGCTCAGTTGGTTGGGCAACTTCCTTCGGCTCAGGTCATGATCCCGGAGTCCCGGGATCGAGTCCCACATCGGGCTCCCAGCTCCACGGGGAGTCTTGTTCTCCCTCTGACCTTCTCCTCGCTCACGCTCTCTCACTCTCTCTCAAATAAATAAATAAAAATCTTAAAAAAGAAAGCATTTATGAAGGAGCAAGTAAAATACTAAAAGGGTGGCAACAACCCCAGGAAAATATACTTTAACCAAATCAGAAGAGATGCCAAATCATGAGCGGGGAGAAAGTGGGTAAAAAGAGGTTCAGAAAGAAAAGAAAAAACAATTAAAAAAAGAAAACGAATGAAGAAAAAATATAAAAAAGTATATATATATATATATATATATATATATATATATATATATATTAGATAAACTAGTTAAAAAAACGTTAAAAAAGAAAAGGGTAAAAGGTAAAAAAAATTTAGCAGAGGGGAAAAAAATTGAAAAAGAATAAAAAATTAAATTAACTGCAAGACTAAAGAATCATGGCATAAAGCCAAGAATTTCGTGCTTTGCTTTCTCCTCTTCTGGAATTCCGATGCTCTCCTTGGTATTGAAACTGCACTCCTTGGTAGGTGAACTTGGTCGTGGCTGGATTTCTTGTTGATATTCTGGGGAGGGGGCCTGTTGTAGTGATTTGCAAGTGTCTTTGCCCCAGGCGGAATTGCACCACCCTTGCCAGGCACCGGGCTGAGTAATCCGCTTGGGTTTGCTTTCGGGAGCTTTTGTTCCCTGAGCGCTTTCCATACAGTTCCAGAGGTCGGGAATGAAAATGGCGGCCTCTTGGTCCCCTGCCTGGAGGAGCTGAGAGCCCGGGGCCCCACTCCTCAGTGCACCCTCAGAGAACAGCGCCCAATTACTCCTGTTTCCCTGGCCTCTGGCTGCACTCCGAGCTCACCCAGCCTGCGACCGGTTCAAGGTAACACCGAGCTGAGCGCTCACTCCTCGGCTCTGTCTCTGTAGCCGGCTTCCCTGTTCTAATACCTGCAAGCTCTGTGACACTCAGACTCCCCCAATCCTTCTGTGACCCTGCGGGACCTGAGGCCATGCTGACCCCGCGTGGGCTTCACCCCGGTTTAGCCTCTGGAGCGATGTCCCCCAGCGGAACAGACTTTTAAAAGTCCTGATTTTGTGCTCCGTTGCTCCACCGCTTGCTGGGAGCTGGCCCCTCCCCCCGTGGTCAATCTTCCCGTCGCTTTGGATTCACTTCTCTGCCAGTCCTACCTTTCAGAAAGTGGTTGATTTTCTGTTTCTAGAATTGCTGTTCTTCTTCTCTTGGATCTCTCATTGGATTTGTAGGTGTTTACAATCTTTAGATAAGCTATCTAGCTCATCTCCTGCTAGCTGAAGAAGTCTCAGCCTGCTACTTCTCCACCATCTTGACTCCTCCCCAATCTCGTATATATTTTTAATAACAGTCCACTATCAGGTATGTCTTTTGCAAATTTTTTTTTCTCCCAGTGTGTGGCTTATCTTTTTATCTTCTTGGCAATCTCTTTTGTGAAGCAGAAGCCTTCAGTTTTAACGAAGCCCAGCTTATTGATATTTTCTTTCATGGAGTGTGCCTTTGGTGTATATCTAAAAGAAACAAAAAACATCTTTGTCATATCCAAGGTCATTTAGGTTTTCTCCAATGTTGTCATCGTTTCATGATTGGATTTATATTTAGGACTATGATCCATTTTGAGTTAATTTTGAAGGGTGTAAGGGCTCTGTCTAGATTACTTTTTTTAAGATTCTATTTATTTATTTGACAGAGAGAGAGAGAGATCACAAGTAGGCAGAGGCAGACAGAGAGAGAGGGGGAAGCAGACTCCCTGCCGAGCAGAGAGCCTGATGCTCGATCCCAGGACCTTGAGATCATGACCTGAGCTGAAGGCAGAGGCTTAACCCATTGAGCCACCAAGGTGCCCCTAGATTTTTCTTTTTAAATATATGTGGTTATCCAGTTGTTCCAGCACCATTTGTTGAAAAGAATATTTTTGCTTCTTTGTCAAAGATCAGTTGACTATATGACTATATTTATGTAGGTATATTTATGAGCTGTTTATTCTGTTTCATTGATCTACTCGTCTATTTTTTGCCAATCGTACTGTCTTGATAGCTTTGTAGTAAGTCTTAAAGTTGATTTTTATCAGTAAGACTTTGCTCTTCTTCAGTATTGTGTTGGTTTTTCTGAGTCTTTGACATCTTTACATGAAATATAGAATCAGTTTGTTGATATCCACAAAATAAATTTTTGGAACTTTTATTGGGATTTTGTTGAGTCTATAGACATTGTGACAATATTGAGTCTTCCTATCCATAAACATGGAATATCTCTTCATTTATTTAGCTTTTCTGACATATTACCTTTGGGTTTTATAATTTTCCTCATATAGATGTTATAAATATTTTGTTAGATTTATAACTAAAAATTTCATTTTAGGGGTGCTAATGTAAATGGTATTGTGTTTTTAATTTCAAATTCCATTTTTCCATTGCTAGTATACAGGAGAGTGATTGACTTTTGTATATCAACATTGTATACTGGAACTTTGCAATAATTGCTTATTATTTCCAGGAATTTTTTGACAGTTTTGTTCCCTACATAAATGATCATGTCACTTACAAACAAAGACAGTTTTATTTCATCCTTCCCAATCAGTATAATTTTTATTTCCTTTTATTGTTTTATTGCATTACCTAAGACCTCCAATATGGTGTTGAGAAGGGACACTCTTGTCTTGTTCCTAATCTAGCAGGACAACTTATAGTTTCTCACCATTAAGTGTAATGTTAATTATGGGGGATTTTTTGTATATGTTCTTTATCCAGAATGTGTATTCTGTTGTGTTTGAATGAGATAGTTGATAAATGTTGACTAGGTCCACTTGACTAATGGTGTTCAACTATGTCCTTACTGGTTTTCTACTGGTTCTGCCCATTTCTTTTTTTTTTTTTCTCCCTACTGAGCAGGGAGCCCCATATGGGACTCGATCCTTGGACTCTATCCTGGGACTCCAGGATCATGCCCTGAGCCAAAGGCAGTTGCTTAACCAACTGAACCATCCAGGCACCCAGATCCTCTGATTTCTGAAGAAGGTGTTGAATTCTTCAGCTGTAATAATGAATTCATCTATTTCTCCCTGTAGTTCTAGTAGTTTTTGCCTCAGGCATTTTGACATCTGTTGTTAGACATATATATTTTAAGAGTTGTTAAGTCTTCTTGGAAAATTGACTGCTTTATTATTATGTAATGCCCCTCTTTATCTCTGAAAACTTTCTTTGCTCTGGAGTCTGCTCTGTCAGAAATTAATGTAGCTATTCCTGCTCTCTCTCTTTTTTTTTTAAAGATTTTATTTATTCCTTTGACAGAGACAGATCAGAAGTAGGCTGAGAGGAAGGCAGAGAGAGGAGGAAGCAGGCTCCCTGCCAAGCAGAGAGCCCAATGCGGGACTCGATCCCAGGACCCTGAGATCATGACCTGAGCTGAAGGCAGAGGCTTTAACACACTGAGCCACCCAGGTGCCCCTCCTGCTTTCTTTTTATTAGTGTCAACATGGTATATATCTCTCCATCCCTTTACTTTTAATTTCTATAAGTGTCTTTATATTTAAAATAGGTTTCTTTTTTTAAGATTTTATTTATTTGAGAGAGAGGTGAATGGGGGGAGGAGCTGAGGGAGAAGGAAAAGCACACCACCCACTGAGCAGGGAGCCTGATGTAGGGCTCAATTCCATTACCCCAAGATCATGACGTGAACTGAAGGCAGATACTTAACCGACTGAGCTACCTAGGCACCCATAAAATAAGTTTCTTATAGATAAAATATAGTTAGATTTTGTTTTTTGATCCACTCTAATGATCTCTTTTAGTTGGTATAGTTAGACAATTAACATGTAAAGTGATTATTGATATTTTTGGATTGATACCTACCATAGTTGTTACTATTTTCCATTCAGTGCCTTTGTTCTTTGTTCCTGTTTTTATCTTCCTTTCCTTTTTGTAGTTTTTAAAAAATATTTTATTTATTTATTTGTCAGAGAGAGAGCACAAGCAGGGGGAGCAGCAGCAGGCAGAGCAGGCAGAGGGAGAAGCAGGTTCCCTGCTCAGCAAGGAGCCTGATGTGGGTCTTGATCCCAGGACCCTGGGATCATGACCTGAGCCAAAAGCAGATGCTTAACCAACTGAGCCACCCAGGTGCCCCACCTTTTGTAGTTGTATTCTTTTATTTTTATTTTTTTCCTTTTGTAGTTTCAATTGAGCATTTCATGGGGTTCCATTTTATTTTCTTTTGTAGCATATCTGTTATATTACTTTTAGAAAAAAAAAACAAAAAAACTTTTTTAGTGGCTGTCCTAGACTTGCGCAATATAATAATACAAGCCATTTTCAAATCGTGCAAGTAGAGCAAGTACCTTTTAATAACATAAGTAATCCTAATTCCTCCCATATATCCCTTGTATCATTGCTCATTTCACTTATACAATAAGCATACTAAATATATATATGTATATAAACATACATAACTAAGCACATTGTTGCTATTATTATTTTGAACAAGTTATTGTTAGATCAACTAAAAGCAAGAAAAATAAAAGCTTTTATTTTACCTTGATGTATTGCTTCCCTGATGGTCTTCCTTTCTTTATGGAGGTCTGAGTTTTTGAGCTCTATTTTTCCCTTCTGAAGAACTTCTTTTAACATTTCTTGTAAGGCAGGTCCACTGGCAATTAATTCCCTCAATTTTTGTTAAATTGAGAAAATATTTACTTTTCTTTCACTTTAGGAGGTTAAGTTTTCAGGGTGCAGAATTCTAGGTTGGCATTTTTTTCCCCTCTCAGCACTAAATATTTCACTTCACTGTCTTCTCGTTTGCCTGGTTCTTGAGCAGAAGTTGGATGTAATTCTTACCTTTATTCCTCTATAGTAAGGTGTTTTTATTCTCTCGCTTATTGTTCCTTTATCATTGCTTTTCTGAAGTTTGAATATATTATGCTTTAGTATAGTTTTGTTTGTCTTGCTTGGTTTTGGTTTTTGTCATTTATCCTGCTTGGTGTTCTCTGAGAGTCCTGGATCTGTGGTTTGGTCTCTGATATTAATTTAGGAAAATTCTCAATCATTATCACTTCAAATATTTCTTTTGTTTCTTTCCCTCTTCTTCTGATATTCCCATTACATGTATGTTAAAACTTTTGTAGCTACATCTCAGTTCCAGAATATTTTGTTCTAGTTTCTTTTTCTATCTTATTTACCTTTTCTCTTCCATTTTGGAATCTTCTACTGTCTTATCCTGAAGCTCTGAATTTTTCTCCTCAGCCATATCCCATATGCTGATGAGCCCATCAGAGGCATTCTTTATTTCTGCTACAGTGTTTTTTTTTTTCCCCTAGCATTTTAAAAAATTTTCTTTTGAGAATTTACTTCTTCCCACTTAAGTTGTCAATCCACTCTTGCCTGATGTCTACTGTATCCATTAGAGCCCATACCATATCGATCAGAGTTTTCAGTTCTCTGGTTGATAATTCCAACAATCTTGCCATTGCTGTTTCTTCAAATTGTGTTGCCTTTTTAGTATGCCTTGTAACTTTTTATTTCTGTTTTTCTTTTTTAATATTTTATTTATTTATTTGACAGACAGATCACAAGTAGGCAGAGAGGCAGGCAGAGAGAGAGGAGAAAGCAGGCTCCCTGCTGAGCAAAGAGCCCGATGTGGGGCTTGATCCCAGGACCCTGGGATCATGACCTGAGCCGAAGGCAGAGGCTTTAACCCAGTGAGCCACCCAGGTGCCCCCTGTAACTTTTTCTTGATAGCCAGACATGATGTACCAGGTAAAAGGAACTGTGGCACATAGGCCTCTCATACGCCAGCCTTTAGTAATGTGGTGGTGAGTGTCGGGGAGAGGAAGCATTCTGTAGTCCAATTATTTGGTTTCAGTCTTCTGGTGAGTCTGTGTCTCTGGACTGTGGACCTCACAAATGCTTCTCAGTCCACTTTTGCCCCGAGATGAGACAAAATTGCTAGAGTAGGTTGGACTTGGGTCTTTCCTTTCCCCCATGTGGAAGGTGAGAGCCAGCTGAGGTTGGACATTTCCTTCCTCTGGGTTGGTTATGCTGTGATAAAACACCAGTAGTTTAGACTCTGGTAGAATAGTTCCTCTGAGAGGGAAGCCTTTTTAATAACAGAATGCTCTGAGTATTTCAAAATGATTCCAATTCACTTCTTGCTACTGATGGTCACTGTGAGAACCTGGTCAAACTCATGAGGTAAAATTCCTAAAAATGTGTGGTTCCCCATCCCCCTGCCCCCTGGAGTTTTTATTGCTCAGAAACCCACACTGAGCCTTCAGCAACTGAACAATTACAGTCCAGGTTTTCCTGCCTTCCTACGAATTCCAGTGAAGGTTTCTGTGTGTGGCTTTCTGTTCTGGTAGATTGTAATCTTCTATACGGGCCTGCTGATTTCTCCAATGTTTGAAGGCAGTGCTTTGCCCTGTGACCCCACTTTCCTGATGGATCTAAGGAGGGCTATTGACTTTCCAGTTTGTTGAGCTTTTTACTTGTTGTCAGGAAGGAGTGGGGATGACTTTCAGGCTCCATGCTGGCCATTATAAAGCTTTAAGTATTTGAAAGCAAAATAATGATTTTATTGTTGTATCAGTATACTTTTGTGATCATCATTAAGGTATCATAATTCAACCACCCTATTATTGAACACGAAGGTGCATCTACTCTTCCTTTATTTCTTAGTTATACTTCAGCTGAAATGATTATCTTCACGCACTTGAAATTATTCTTCTTTGGATTATTTTCTTTTTATATCCAAGTTCACATCTATAAACCCCTAAATCCCAAAATCGATTAAGAAAATGACTATAATATTCATGACTGATTGGATCTTTTGGTTGGGAAAGGAGGTTGGGGGAGGAGACACATGAGGATTAGTAGTCCTCTTTCAACACTTCCAAGTCTTTGCACTGATTGAAATGGAAAATGTCTGAGTATCATAAGGAGTTGCCTGTTGAAACAAGTTAAGTGACACCCCATTCTCTCAACTGAATAGTAAGGAGTCCTTGGGGCTCCTGGGCGGCTCAGTCAGTTAAGCCGCTGCCTTCGGCTCAAGTCATGATCAGACTCTCTGCTCAGCGGTGAGCCTGTTTCTCTCTCTCCTTCTGCTTGTCTCCCTGCCTAGTTGTGTTCTGTCTGTCCAATAAATAAATAAAATCTTTAAAAGAAGAAGAAGAAGAAGTAAGGAGTCCTGTAACTGAGAAAGTTTGTATGGAAATGCTGGTGATATGCATTTCTAAAATGCAAGTTCTTAATAATCACAAAAGGAAGGTCAATTAAATTCTGTTAATCTATGAGAAATTATATTCTACAATGTGCAACTTAATCTTCACCTTCTCTTTCAACTGAATTAAGTTTTTTTCCATGCTAATTGTGTCAACTGTAACTTAGTGATAGAAAAGTACACGTTTCAGACACATAAATGTCACCAAAACTCTCAAAAGGCAGCTTTTGCCTTATATTATCCTGTTATGTATAATGTTTTGTCTATCATAGAAATAAAATTGGCTTTTCAATTAAAACAAAAAAGTACACGTTTCTCCCCCTGAAACTGCTGGAACAGATGTTGGTTTGAGATGGCTCATGCACAGGTCCTCTGTACTTGTGGTTGCCTTTGGTGCCCTCTACCTTCCCTCTCGGTGCACTTCCTTGTTCCTCTTCATTATTTCCTCTCTTCCTAATGCTCCCCAGTTCCCCAAAGAAAGCCTGATTGGATAAAAATAATTGACAATAGTATGAAACTATTTTCCTTTTAAAAGAGATCAAAACAGTGTGACACAAAGGAATGGTTGGTATATAATCTCAGACAGGAAAAGTCTCATATCTATTTCAAATATGCTAACCACCAGTTAATTGTGTAAAATGGATAAACAAAATCAATTATTACGTTCATATTTATGTCATAGTCTGTGCATGTCCCTTGTTGGGTATTGGATATTTTTATATTTCTATATTTTATATTTGTGTTTATTGAGTTTTTCAGGATGCAGCTAAGTTACTTGAAAAGAGTTTGATCCTTTTGGGTCTTGCTTTTAAGATTTGTTGGGTGGAAATGGGGCAGCGCTCCATCAGTCCAGGGATAATTATTCTCCTAATTCTTCTCTACTACTGAGGCAAGACTCTTGTGTGAACTCTGCCAAATTCCTATGAAATAGAAGGTTTTTCCAGTCCTGTTGGTAGGACTAAGCACTATTCGTGGCTCTGAGTGAGCACCACTCATTGTCCCCTCTAACTGTCTGACATCGTCCCTCTAATCATCCTTTCTCCAACTCTGGGTCATTTCCAACATGAATGCCTCCATCAGTAAATGTTATGCTGAGTAGTCAAGAGGGACATTCCATGGATCTCTGAGGAACCTTCTGTGAAGTCTCTATAGCATTCTGTCCTGTGACTTCTAGCTTCATCTCTTCACATTAGGGAGTCCTAGGGATTTGTCTGCATTCCCGTTCTCTGCACTGCAACTGGGAAATTCCCTTAAGACAGTAAGCTGGGACAATTATAAGAATCATCTTGCTTATATCCTGGCTCTTAGAAATCATTGACATTTTTTATCTGTTGTGTAGTGCCTTAAAAACTCTTGTTTCATATATTTTACTTGGGGTTTTTGTTCTTATTTCAGGTAAAAGGGTAAATCTGCTTCCTGTTACTCTACCTTGGTCATAAGGCAAAGTTGA
The DNA here is from genome assembly GCF_964662115.1 of Mustela nivalis. Classification (NCBI taxonomy): domain Eukaryota; kingdom Metazoa; phylum Chordata; class Mammalia; order Carnivora; family Mustelidae; genus Mustela; species Mustela nivalis. Next base: position 83,687,548 of record NC_139040.1, read on the forward strand.
CATACATCCATTTTTTAAAAAACCGTACATGTACTTATAGAGAACATAGATTGGCTTGTGTCTACCCCTCATATCACTGTGCAACTTGTTTTTTTCATTTAAAAAATTTTAGCTTATTTTTGCTAACTTCTGTAAAATATTATCTTGCATGATTATATTATATATTTATTCATCCTCCTATTGGTTGCCATTTATGTTGTTTCTAATATTTGCTGTTACAAACAATGCTGCAAACAACATTCTTATGCGTTCCTCCTTGTATCACATGTAACGGATATCTTAGGTCAATTTTAGCAAATTTAGCAATATTAGGCCAACGCTCTCCAATGTGACCATTATCACTTTACATTCCCACACTGTAAGAAGACCTGTTTCTTTGCAATTTTGCCCATATTTGATATTGGCAAGCTTTTAACGTTTTGCCAGTCTGCTAGCTCACTAATACTTTAATTTGTATTTCTCTTACTTTTTTAAAAGATCTTGTTTATTTATTTATTTATTTGTTTTTAAAGATTATATTTATTTATTTGACAGAGATCACAAGTAGGCAGAGAGGCAGGCAGAGAGAGAGGAAGGGAACCAGGCTCCCCGCTGAGCAGAGAGCCCGATTTGGGGCTCAATTCCAGGACCCTGGGAACATGACCTGAGCCAAAGGCAGAGGTTTTAACCCACTGAGCCACCCAGGCACCCCAGTATTTCTCTTATTTTTACAAGGTTGAGCACCTTATCATATTTTTATTGGTCATTTTGGTTTCTCCTAGGAATTTTCTTCTTAGTTTTTATCTAACCTTATATTATTTTTTAACATACTTTAATTTGTTTAAATGAATGCTGAAAACTTTTGATCCTCGCCTTTTATTTTATATACATAAATATATATTATATATTATTCTATTTTATAATTAGAAATATAAATATTTTAGGGACACCTGGGTGGCTCAATGGGTTAAGCCTCTGCCTTTGGCCCAGGTCATGATCTCAGGTTCCTGGGATCCAGCCCCGCATTGGGCTCTCTGCTCAGCAGGGAGCCGGCTTCCCCCTCTCTCTCTCTGCTTGCCTGTCTGCCTGCTTGTGAACTCTGTGTGTGTGTGTGTGTGTGTGTGTGTGTTTGTCAAATAAATAAATAAAATCTTTTTAAAAAGTTTTAGAAAAGAAATATATTTTATATTTAAATTTTATTTTATATTTTACTTAGTTATAAAATAGAATATTACATAGTTAATTTCTCTTAGTTTGCCCTTATTGTATAAATTTTTAAAAATTTTTTGGTTTTGTTTTTTTTTTCTTTTTCATTAACATGTAACATATTATTTGTTTCAGGGGTACAGGTCTGTGAATCATTAGTCTTATATGATTCACATCACTCACCACAGCACATACCCTACCCAGTATCCATAACCCAGCCACCCTATCTCTCCCCTCCCAGCTCCCCAGAAACCCCTCAGTTAATGGATGAAAGACCTCAGTGTGAGACAGGAATCCATCAAAATCCTTGAAGAGAAAACAGGCAGCAACCTCTTCAACCCCAGCCATAGAAACCTTTTCCTAGAAACATCCCCATTTTATAATTTTTTATTGTTTTCTGGTGCAGAATTTGAATTTATATTCAGTTAGACTTTATGTCTGCTTATTTTTTGGCCTTAAGAAAGCCTTTCTGGGGCACTAGGGTGGCTCAGTCAGTTAAGCAACTGACTCTTGCTTTGGTCTCAGGGTCAAGAGATCCAGCCCCACGTTGGGCTCAACACTCAGTACAGAGTCTGGTTAAGACTCTCTCTCCCTCTCCCCACCCACCCTTCTTTCTCTCTCTCGCAAATAAATAATTAAATATTTTTTTTTTAAAGAAAGCCTTTCCTGCTCCTGAAGTTATTAAGACATTCTCTCCTTCTTAGTAATTTTAGTCTTTCTTAGTAATTTTAAGATTAAATGCTTTACAGTTAGATGTTTAATCTGTTTGAAACTTACTTTTGTGTATAAGGTGAGGTAGGGATATAAATTGCATTGTTCATCTCAATCCAAATATTCCCATACTATTTTTGGACTATCCATCTTCTCACAACTTTTTTTTTAAATATATTTATTTATTTGAGAGAGAGAGAGTGTGCACCTGCATTCATGTGAGTGGGACAAGAAGCAGAAAGAGAGAAACCCAGGCAGAATCCTTGCTGAGCACAGAGCCTGAGGTGGGGCTTACCACACAGACCCATGAGGTCAATACCTGAGGAGAAACCAAGAGTTGGTCCCTTAACCAGCTGAACCACCCAGGTGCCCCTCACCATTTAAATATCTGTCATACAGCAAATTCCCAAAAGATACAAGAGTCTGTGCTTGAAATTTTTTCTGCTCCCATTAATCTTTTTTTCACACCAACTGTTTTATTTACTGTTGCTTTATAATATCTTGCTATCTTGTAGGGCAAATCCCCCCTTTTTGTTATTCTTCCTCAAAATTTTTTTATTCACCCTCTCATATACATTTGCAGAGTTTCATGTTCTAAGAAAATCTTATTAGCTTGATTGTGTTTTATTAACTCGATAGATTCATTAGGGAATCATGAGTGTCTTTATAATATTGAAGCCTCTTTTTTTTAAGATTTTTATTTATTTGTTTGAGAGAGAGAGAGCATGAGCTGGGGGTTGGGTGTAAGAGGGAGAGGGAGAAGCAGACTGAGCCAGGTGCCTGCTCCCGGGCTAGATCTCAGGGCACTGGGATCATGACCTGAGCCAAAGGCAGATGCTTAATATACTGAGCCACCCCGGGGCCCCAGTATTGATGCTTCTTGCCTATTAACCTGGTATAGCTTTCTCTTTAGTAAGATTTCCTTTTTATGGCTTTCAGGAAAGCTCTGTAGTTCATGCAATTTTTTTAAAAAGATTTACTTATTATTTTAAAGGCAGAGGCAGAGGGAGAAAGAGTCCCAAGCAGACTCCGTGCTGAGCACAGAGCCCTTTGTGGGGGTCAATCTCACGCCCCCAAGATCACGACTGGTGCCAAAAACCAAGAGTCAGGTACTTACCAACTGCACCACCCAGGCATCTCAGTTCTTGCAATTTTTAAACAATGTTATTGAATTTATCTCCAGTAAATTTATAGCTTTATTTGCTACTGTATAAATTTTTTAATAAATCTTATTTATTTAATGGAGAGAGAAATCACAAATAGGCAGAGAAAGAGGGAGAGGGAGAAGCAGGCTCCCCGCTGAGCAGAGAGCCTGATGCAGGGCTCAATCCCAGGGCCCGGAGACCATGACCCTGAGACCATGACCTGAGCTGAAGACAGAGGCCTAACCCACTGAGCCACCCAGGAGCCCCTTTATTGGCTACTATAAATGGGATTGTTTCCCCTCCCCCCTTGGTTATTGCTGGTCTATAAGAAAGCTGTTGGGGTTCCATTTGTTGAGCTTTCTCTCTCCTCCAAAATGAACACACTTATGTTCTAATAGTTTCTCAGTTGACTCACTTGGATCTAAGCCTACCTTATTGTCTAAGGTCAGAATAAATTCTAAACGACAGGTTGTTAAAATAACTTATTTAATGATGGATGACCTTGTAGATATCCAAGTCAGCAACCTGAGCCTGTGTTCCACATTCTGGGGGTACACAACACAGGAAACTAAACTGTGGGGTGCTTACCATATAAGCTTTAGCTTGTCACTGATGACACGGGGTTTTCTTCTCTATTTTCTTCTAACAGCAGAAACAACAAAATCTCCTCTGGCTGACTTTAGATAGTTGGGGTTCAGGTTTTAATATAGCAAGTCCAGGGGCACCTGGGTGGCTCAGTGGGTCTCTGCCTTCGACTCAGGTCATGATCCCAGGGTTCTGGGATCAGGCCCTGCATCAGAGCCGCTCTGCTCAGGGTGGAGCCTGCTTCTCCCTCTCTCTCTGCCTGCCTCTCTGCGTACTTGTGATCTCTGTCTGTCAAATAAATAAATAAAATCTTTATATATATATATATATATATATAGTCCATCCCTCTGAACAGATTTTTCTCTCAAAGTCCAGGGCAAGAAATCAATTGTTACATATGTATTCACTAAAAAAGCAGCTGGAAGATGCTGAGCACTGTGGCCCATGAGATCAAGGCACCAGCACACACTTGTGAGTGGTGAGCTCCCAAGGCTGGAGGAAAATTCTAGAATAAAGTGCTCATTAGAGAGCCATACCTTTTCTCCTGTTTCCTTACCTCTCTGCACTGCCCTCTTGTATCCACAGCATTGGAAATGCTTTTAGCAACACACCAAATTATTCTCTTGGTGGAAAACCAAACACTGTGTAAAAACTGTGGTTTTCTAGTTCATGCTTCTGGATGGAAAATAATTCAAAATAAGCTGATAGGAGTAGCCAAGAGAGATTTAATCTTCTGTTTGGAAAAGGGCTTCTATATAAGTGAGGAGAGGAACCTTTAAGACTTATTCATGTTTAGGGGCACCTGGGTGGCTCAGCGGGTTAAGCCTCTGCCTTTAGCTCAGGTCATGATCTCAGGGTCCTGGGATCAAGCCCCACATCAGGTTATCTGCTCAGCGGGGAACCTGCTTCCCCCTCCCTCTTTCTGCCTGTCTCTGCCTACTTGTGATCTCTGTCAAATAAATAAATAAAGATTTTTTTTAAAAAAATAATTATTCATGTTTACATATATGCACCAGAATGCTATGTCCCTTGTCAAATAGGCTTCAAATCAACAAAAATGATAATATTTTACTTAATAAGTTTTTAAATTCCTCTGTTAACATTTTGGAATACATCATTTTAATGCACATCTGCAAATTTGTAATCACTTCATGTGAGACAAGGAATGCTTAAAAAGGCAACCAGGGGCACCGGGGTGGCTCAGTGGGTTAAGCCTCTGCCTTTGGCTCAGGTCATGATCTCAGGGTCCTGGGATCGAGCCCTGCATTAGTCTCTCTGCTCAGCCGGGAGCCTGCTTCTCTCTCTCTCTTTCTGCCTGCCTCTCTGCCTGCTTGTGATCTCTCTCTGTGGCATATAAATAAATACAATCTTAAAAAAAAAAGGCAACCAAAAAACATTTACAGTTTTGGACAGGAGTTTCCCTCACGTTTGGATAAGGATGCAAATTCAACTTCATAATAAATTACAGTGCATCATAAAGATTAAATGCACTCAGGGATTGCGTTCTCTCCTCCCTCCACCCTATCCTACACACAGCTGCCCGACTAATCCTCCAAAAACACCAATTTTCATGTGCTGCTTTTCAAAACTAGCTTCCTCTTGCCTGAAAAAAATAGTCTCAAATGCTTTTGTCTGGCATTCAGGGCTCTCTAGGATGGGCACCCTGGCCAACACATCACTCTGCTCATTTGTTCCACCACACACAAGTGGATCTCGGGCTAGTTATTCAGAGACCCACCTCCTCACCGACCCAGCAAAGGTCTCGTGCATCGACTAAACTCACGGCTCACTCAGTGATGTTCTCAAAGGCCATTAGTGGGTGACATGCCAACTGCTAGAGTCAGGAGCCAGGGTGAAGTTGCCGCCGCCTAACTGCATGGACTGAAAGCGGGAACGTTGATTCTCCAGGAGAAAACTGGGGCATTGTTATGAGAAGGCAGACAGCAAAACCACCCAGGTCCCCTATGACTGCTTTAACACACTGTGGACAAAATTTAAGGAGACAAGTGAACTTAGGCTGCAGCAAGCAAATGCAGCGGAGGGAAGGTGTTGTCTTGTTCTGGAACAAACCACTTAGCTCCAGCTAATTTTATAAATAGATCAGACCCTATCCAGAAGCCCACTTAGGTGGGTTCATTTGTATACAATGTCCATACCCTCAGGAATATTAACATTTTATCTCAGATTGCATTAATTTAAATAAAACTTAACAAAAATGGTGTGAAATGAACAAAAACACCATATTCTGTGATGAATCAAATGAAATACATTTTCAGTTGCTGTTTTCCCCATTTAAAGATAAAATTTCTGATAACTGTCATTATTTGTGAAAAGACACAAGACCAACAGTTTGTGTGTATGTGTGTTTTGGTTTTTGGTTTTTGGTTTTTTTCTTCCCCTTAAGGCTATAGCCATATTGTCACTAATAAACATCTCAAATTTGCCTGGAAGCTTTCATGGCAAATTGTCAGCCTGAGGGTAGTCACCACCCAGCCAAATGGCTTTATACATCATCAGTGCCTTTCTTCCACACACATTCTCTTCCTGGTTTAAACATTAGTTACCCTGGTTCTACACTGACACAGTATTTGCATCTCTCTCCTGTCCATAACTCCTGAAAGTTGGGGACCTCTCCCTTTGGTTTCCCCAGAGCATGACATTTTATTTGGTGCTTGGGGGGCAATGGGCAGTTCAAGAAGTATGTTAATACTATCACTCAATGTATTGATCCATGCTATGCACCAACAGTGTAGTAAATATCATTCATTTCTTGTAACAAAGGCAGTAGGAACTTCTCCCAAGGGACGGAATTCCAAGGACAGAAGGAAGGCAGGAAGGGAGCTGGTATATTTGTACCTACTTTGTGAGAGACACTGGTTTAGGTATTTTTATGTATACATTATACCACTGAACTGTCACAATCCTGCAAATTCTTACATGCTTGGGTTTATATGTAGCAAGTTTAGTAAGCCACCCAAATTCACAGTGACAGGCCCGTGAGTCAAATCCAGCATGCTTGACTCCATGATTGTCAAGTCCACTAGCCCCATATATCATGAGTCTGAGATTCATGAGTGTGTAGGTGCTATCAGGAAATGTCAAAAATGCCCGTTTCAGGGACACATGGATGGCTCAGTTGGTTAATTGTCTACCTCCAGCTCAGGTCATAATCCCAGCATCCTGGGATCGAGTCCCCCATCAGGCTTCTTGCTTACCAGGAGCCTGCTTCCCACTCTGTCTGCCTCTCCCTCTGCTTGTGCTATCTTTCTGACAAATGAATATATAAAATCTTTTGTAAAAATCTTGTTAAAAAGGCCCATTTTAAAGAATGTTTTAAAACATTGTTTGGACAGCAATAGAAACGAAAGCAGAATGATATAATGTAACGACAGATAGTTTATATGGGAGCCCTTTGGGTACTCTGGTGGATGAATGTTTTTAAATTAGTTTTTCGTGGACATGGGGAGTTAGAGAGGAGAAGGGAGGTGGGGGAAATTGGAAGGGGAGGTGAACCATGAGGGACTATGGACTCTGAAAAACAATCTGAGGGTTTTGAAGGGGCGGGGGTTTGGGAGGTTGGGGTACCAGGTGGTGGGTATTAGAGAGGGCACTGCTTGCATGGAGCACTGGGTGTGGTGCAAAAAGAATGAATACTGTTATGCTGAAAATAAATAAAAAATAAATTTAAAAAATTAGTTTTTCGTAAACTGCAAAAAAAGAAAAGCACTCCCATTTATAGCGTACACTTTATGGTTCACAAAGCACGTGCCAACAATAAAAATAATGATGGGTTACCGTTACAATTCATAGAAAAGGAGGTACAGGGAAATTGAATGAAAGGGAATAACAAAGTAGGTTCATAAGTCAATCTTCCTTGTAAAAAAAATTAACCTGAAAGTGCGTTTCTGCCACCTCTCTCCTGTTTGAGATGATAAAGAATGACCATGATACATGAATTATAGTTCGGGGTTTTGAAAAGCATAATAGCTTTATACCAACACTTGAGCATTTATTTATTTATTTATTTATTTATTTATTGCTAACAAGATAGCTCGATTTGATATGCGGTTCCTGACAACCAACCTCAGAAATAATTCCATCATCATGAGAAGTCAGAAAGAACCACAAACCAAACCTCAAAATAGATTCAAAGAGAAAATACTCTTAAAAAAAATTTCCCTTCCTGGGGCACCCGAGTGGCTCAGTGAGTTAAAGCCTCTGTGTTCAGCTCAGGTCATGATCCTAGGGTCCTGGGATTGAGCCCCATGTCCGGCTCTCTGCTCAGCGGGGAACCTGCCTCCACCTCTCTCTCTGGCTGCTCTCTGCCTACTTGTGATCTCTGTCTGTCAAATAAATAAATAAAATCTTTAAAAAAAAATTTCCCTTCCTATCAGAAGCAGACCGAAGAGAAGTGTATCCTCCCACTAACAAATTCCCCAGAAAGCTTCATCTAAAAGGTTGTACTTTCTTCAGACACCCAGCAGGACCTTCTTCTCTGGGCCTGGTATTTCTTCAATGGCCTATTCCAGAGAATAAGACACTAAACTACTGAGCGCCATGGGCCTCAGAACCACGAGAAAGAGATGATGAGGGGCACAAAGCACGCCTCTGGTCACCAAGAGGGTATGTAAACGTTTGCTGCTTTTCTGCATTTTTCAAAGCTGAGTTTTTAGTGGAGGCCGCTCCTTTAGGATAAATTGCTGATACCGTATAGTAAAAGCTATTATATGATCTTTTACAAACCACTTCCTATCTTTGCATTCTCATGTGCCAAGACAGACACGGATTATTTAAAACCCTGAAGAAAGTGCTATTGCATTTAAATTGCCTGTGATCTTTGTGTAATAGATTTATGATTGATGATAGATTTAGTTAAAATATAACTATTTTAAATATTTACTCTCGGTAAACGATTTCAAACTATGCTCACTTAAGTAACTTGGTGCATGATCCCTTTTCTATTAAACCGTAGTGCAAGGACCAATGCCGCGTTTCAGAGAGAACCCCAAGCTATTTTTCTAGAATGGCCGTATGCGTATATATCAGGAGTCCTCTTTTCACTCCCTTTGTGGAGCACCTACCCTGGAGGTCATGTAATAACCAATGCCCAAAAAACAAACAAAAAACCCAAACATCCAGGTCGAAGTTATTCGCGCGTGCCATCATGCAACAGCAGACCCTGCCTGGAGACGAGGAGACTGCTCAAACAGATCGAGGGCAGGCATCTCAGCCCAGGCCTGTGCTGGGGAAGTTGGTTCCCGGCTTCGGTCGCAATCAGGAAGCCAGCAAACTGACCCGAGAGTTCAGCTGGGGTTTAGGACTGATGATCTTTTCGTAGCCAGCATGCGAGCGGACACCCGCTGGGGGAGCCAGGCTAGGAGGCCGCCCAGCGCCGGCGCTGGCGATGCTCGCAGCCCCCCCGGGGCTTTGCCCCGCGCCCCGGCCCGGCCCGCGCCTCAGGAGGGAGGGGGGCAGGGGCGGCGCAGAGAAGGGGCTTTGCTAATTGCCGACGCGGGAAGTGAGCTAGTGGAGGTCGCGTCAGAGAGTCTGGGAGGAGGTGGAGGGGCTGCTGGAGGAGGGGCGCGCAGCGCCGCGGTGCTGATCTGTGGCCCAGTGGGACTGCAGGACCCCCCCCCCCCGCCCCTACTCGCCGTCTGTGCGCTCCCAGGCTCTAGCCCAGCCCCCGAGGCCGCGCCGTCCAGCTCCAGCGGCCGGCTGCCCCTCCCCGCCCATGGCTTCTCCGGACGACCCTCTGCGCGCAGTAAAGTGACACCGCGCCACGCCCTCACCTGGAGCGGGAAGCGCGGGCCGAGAGCTGGGGGGGGGGGGTGTCGGGGCCCAGCCTCCCGCGACCCCCGGGGGCACCGGGACCACCCTGGACGCCGCGCCGCACCCGGGTCCCCACGGGGTCAGGCCGGGGACGGCGCCGCGCCAGGTGCCCCCCTGCCAGCGGGCGCGCTAGCCCCCATCGTTCAGCACCCCCACGCGCGCCTGCTGAGGACCCCCTTCCCTCGGCCTGCGCCGTGGCCCTGCCGCTTTTGTTCTGGACTTGGGATCCCAGGTGGAAACTAGTCCCTCAGACCTCCCTGGCAGCAAGGAGCGCAGGGAGGGATTCTCGGTTTTTCCGCCCTGGCTCTTCCTCTCTCCCTATTCACATGCCTTCTCGCGTCCCTTTCCTCTCCTCATTTTCACTTTTATTAAATGGTTTTGTTCTGCATGTTGACCCACAGAGCTATTTCATGAACGAATATACACAAAACCGAGTGGGAGCCCACCTGTGAGAGCCCACCTGTAGAGGCCTTTCATTAGAATGGTCTCTGGTTCTAGCCTCAGTTCAGAATACTGCGTGTACCTGAGGACCGAGTCCAGACGTTTCTTTCATCTCTGACTTGAATTTGAAATCCTCCTCACACTTCAGCTTCCAGGATTTCTCCCGGCCTTGCTCTCCCACTGTCTTGGTGGGGATCCGCCATGAGTGTTGAACACAGGAATGAATGAATGATATATACCCCCAGATCGCTGGGGCTTTTTCTTGTTTTGCTGAGGTTGGAAAGGCTTGGGAGAGAACCCCTGTACGCAGATACAGAGCTGCATGCAATTGCTTAGATAAACGTGTTCCCCACTTAATTGCTTGGGCATTGAGCATTTCACCCTTAACCTGTGGCTTGAGCAGTTAGGAGGAGACAATCTGGAGGTGAATCAGAAGATGGCTGAATCCACATGGTGGTGGGCTGGGTTTGGGAGATTTTCCTGGAGATTCAAAAGAAAGATCTAAATTCTTCCAGTGGGGAGTGGTAAACATTTTATCGATGGGAGATGGAAAATAAATTGTCTGGTTAACCTTTCCCTCCCCCTCAAAACCCATTATTTGAAAAAACAAAAAGGGAAGTGAAGGGAGAAATCCTCCCACTCCCATCCCCACTCACCTCCATAGCCACCTCCTCTTCCAAGAACCTAACAGACAAGGTGCCAAGAAGTGTTAGGTACCAGCAGTGGTCTCAGATCTCATTCAAGGATCACGGTGAAAGGCATTCAAAGAGATAGTGGGGGCACAGGGATCCAATTAAGGGGGAAAAGTTTAAGGTTTGCCTGGTCCCCCAGAAATTAATGGCACTAGAGAAGATGGGCTTTGGGAACTATAGCTTAATGGATACAACGTGTAAAAAGCTTCAGTGAGTCATGGTGGGAAGAGGCCATGAGGGCAGCAAATACACTCTTAGATGATGTTATTAATAGCACTACAGGCTCTAGATTTCCTGTGGTGGTGTTCTTGGCAAGACCAGCCCGGCCAAAGTGGATACTCACAACCTGGAACAGAGGGTCTTGGAGATCCCAGCACGTGAGGTATGATGAGAGGGTAAAATGGTAGGAGGTGTCCTTTGGAAGGACTGTCTCCTTGACTTTAAAAGGGAGAACCCAAATCTGTAGGTGAAATCTTTTTGGCTACAAAGAGGGCCGAGGGCTCCTAAGGTCAAGGTCTCCTCGTCACTCGCAAAGATGTCGAAGAACATATTCAGACATTTCAAAGATGTCCTCATGTCCATCTGTTCCCACTCTGGAATTCTATCAATGAGGTGAGAGTTCCTCTAGTTGGAAAAAAGATCTAAAATGACTTCCCTTTCTCATGTAATTTCTGTAACCTCCAGGACACGTCCACCTACCCCTTCCAGCGCTGTAATGAAGCCACAGCTGGTGCCAATTTGTGGAACTCGTTAAAGGCTATTTTCCCTTATATACCCCCGGACCAAGTTCCCATGCTCCCTCACCTGATTTCCTGCACTCACCTCCCACCTGGTGTGTTCACACCTGCACGTGCCTTTTACCAACCCCTTTGCCAAAAGGCAGCCAGAGTGACCTTTCAAAGACCTATCAGTCCCTGGCATTTGTCTCCATAGAAATCTGCACTGATCTTCTAACAAATTCTCAGTCCTCCAAAGGCATCCATAATCCTCCCATCCGTCTCTTCCTACCCCTCCAACTGACTGATGCCTGTTCTGCCCCGTCTCTCTGCCCTTCAACCACGATGCCTCCCTCTTCCTGTGGAGACCCCTCATGGCGCCTGCCTCCAAGCACAGGTGATTCCCATTGATGGGAAGACCCTCTTCCTCTCCCCCATCTCCCCACTCCAGGTACTCCCACTTATTCGTGAGCTCACAAGCCCCATGGTACACACACTCCATGCAGCCTGCTCTCTCTTTTCTAGCAATGGCCTCCGTTTCTAGCTGTGGTTGTGTCACGGATGTTCCTCCCCAGCCAGCCTCCAAGCTCTCCGTCCGTTTAGCTCCAACACCTGACACAGTGCCTGGCTGGCACGTAGTAAGCCCTGGCTAGCTTCTAAGAGCCTCACTGAGGGACTGAAAGCGTTTTAAAAATGTCACCACGTAGGCTTCAAACTGTAGGCAGAAAAAGCTTTGCCTGGATTGACATTTTAGAGACGTATTCGTCAAGTTAGATGTGTTCACTGACTTTACCTTGTAAAATTAAAAAAAAAAAAGGACCTCTGTATCGCTTCGCATCTAACGAAGGCACATGTATACTATTAGACCACGTTATGAGCTTAATGGAAGGAGACAAGATTTTTTCGCTAAGAAAATGTATAAGACTGTTGAGGTCACGTGGGAGGAAATAGTCCGTTTGTTGGAGCATTGCTGTCTTACTCTATCACAGCCACTAATAAAAGTCTGACACAGGGTGAGTCAGAATTGTCTGTCGGAGATGAATTAGATCTGGCTCATGTTCGTACAGACATGAAAGCCAGGAACGAAGAAGGAGGCTTTGGAAGCCTGGGTGGAGGAGGCGGTGTGGTTCACTGCGATGAGCTAAGTGCCCAGGGCCACCGGCAGACATGCGGGCCTGTGTCCTTCCTTTGTTCTGGGGTCCCTCTTGCACCATGTGGTGAGGCTGGTGGCTGGGAGCAGTAGCACTGGGAGCAGAAACTGGGACCAGAGTGAGCACCCTGTTTGACCAGCCACCTCTTCTTCAGATGCAGGGGGAGCCCTGGCATGCTGATTCCTCCCTTCTCCCTTTCCCCTTTCCTCTCTTCTTCCTCTTCCCTTCCCCTCTCTCCTTCCCTGGTGGTGCCCTTTCCCAATGCCCACTTCATCCCTTTTCCTTTCTTACATGCCTGTCTTCTAGATTTTCTTCTCTTTCCTCCCAATTACTTCCCTTCGTCTGAACCTCCTCTTTGGTCTCTCTGTCCCCGCTCTCTGCTCCTCCTCCCCTTCCCGGCCCCTGTTCAGCTCCATCCCGACTGCAGGCAGAGCTGGACTAACACGCTCACTTGCTAGCTCAGCCACCCTCCAGAGAAGTCACTCTTCAGTGGCCACCTTCCTGACCCCTGGTCCTTTCTCCACTTGTTCAGCTATTGCTCTGAAGTCTGAGGAGGACAGAGCAGGGCTGCAGCAGAATCAGGCCAGAGGAGAAACCAAACCATGTGTCCACACTGTCCCCCAGCACTGCTGCTCCAAAGAGTCCTCAACAGGGTTAGGATTAGGATTTAGGGGCTTCTTCAGAACCGGGAGTGAAAACAGCCATAGGTCAAAAGAAAAGCTATGGCCCCCACACAAAAATAATAATCACAAATGAAAACTAAGTTAACTCTGAAGTCCCAAATTCGAAGAATTGCCTTGAATTGGTCACTAGAAAGCACCCAAGGCCCCACTCTCTGGGTTCTGGGTGCCCTGGGAATGGCAGGAGGCTCTGACCCCCTTCCCTCTTCATTCACTCCCAAAGAACGTCCTCTGAGGTGGTCTTCAAACTTCCTCTGAGAAACTGTCTCTGGGAACTGTAGGCCCTCGGCTGCTGGGACTAATGAGGGCGATGTCAGGACCTGATGGGCAGCTTTACCAGGAGATTGTGGCTTCTGGATGCAGTCCTCAGGTCCCATGGTCTGGGTGAGATCTGGGTCTTTGAGTGGAGGAGGAAAGATGAGATTTCAGATTTTGAGTTGATTCTGGAATGATTAGTGCTTTGGGGGGCATTGGGTGAAGGCATTTTGCACATGAGAAGGACACAAATTTGGGGGGCAAGAGAGTGGACTGTTAAGAGATGACCTGCATTTCCCCCAGAAACCTTGCTTCTGTCCTTATCTCTGGTACCACAGAATGTGACCTTATTTGGAACTAGAGTCCTTACAGATGCAATCACAGTACAATGAGGTCGTTAGGGTGGGCCACCAACAGGCAGTAATAGCTAAGTCTATTTTTTTGCCCATAATAATAGCCACAATACCTGATTTTTAATAGGTACCTCTTGTATATTTATTTATTTAAAAATTAGTGGGCCCTAATCTCCTGTAACTGACCTCCTTATGTAAAGGGAAAATCTGGACAGAGTGATGCCCCTACTGTCAGTGGTGGGCAGTGCATGAACTTCTAGAACCCTGACAGTAGTGGAAAACAGACATTGACTTTTAAAGCTGGAAGGACACGTGGAGGCTCTCTGTTCACCCCTGAATATTACAGATTAGGGTCAGGAGCCCTAGAGAAACAAGTGAATGCACAGCCCGCCTACTTGGCTCTCACCTGTGGTCTCCAAGAGCGAGGCTGGGTGCCCTCTCCAAGGGCCACTGTGTGAGTTTACCCTGGGCCTTTCTCATGCCTTTTGAGAACTGTCCAGAAGATGTGTCTATAAATTAAACACCATTCTTTTTTTTTCTAATATCTGACCCACCAACAGGCAGTAATAGCTACGTCTATTTTTTTGCCCATCATAATAGCCACAATACCTGATTTCTAATAGGTACCTCTTGTATATTTATTTATTTAAAAAAATTTTTTTTAAATTTATTTTCAGCACAACGGTATTCATTATTTTTGTACCACACCCAATGCTCCATGCCCTCTATAATACCCACCACCTGGTACCCCAACCTCCCACCCCCGCCCCTTCAGAACCCTCAGATTGTTTTTCAGAGTTCATAGTCTCTCATAGTTCACCTCCCCTTCCAATTTCCCCCAACTCCCTTCTCCTCTCTATCTCCCCATGTCTTCCATGCTATTTGTTATGCTCCACAAATAAGTGAAACCATATGATAATTGACTCCCTCTGCTTGACTTATTTCACTCAGCATCATTCTTGCTACCATCAGTGAGATCCTTGTTGGTTAGTTGCCAGCTAATTTGGGGTGGCCTGTGCCTTGTTTGGAGTCCCCAGTCCAGGAGAGGTGAGGTGGCTTTGGGAGGAAGGGACCTCCTGGGACAGTAGAGCCCTGCCTGCTGTTTCCTGGGGCCTGTAAAAATAAACATTTTAATGCTTCCAAATGATTTCACTTCAGACTTAATAATATTATACCGTGCAGCTCCAAGAGCTCTCAGAAATCCTTTAGGACAACTTCCTCCTTCCAGACCAGTATCAAATAACCAGGGTGAGCCCTCTTCCAAATGATCTCTTCAGTACACAGCCATCTGGGCCTCGAAAACAAAGGTGATTGAGTATGAACCACGAGGAAGGCGCAGGATCAGGCAGAGCACGTTGGGCACCACCTGGGTCTGGGTCAGTGAGCGAACTTGGCAATGATGCGCCTGGAAGTACTTCCTCCAGGGTCTGATCCCCACCAGAGGCTCCAGCAAACATGATTCAAAGTCCTGAAGGTGCCTCCCTGGCTGGTCATGAATCTGTTTCTTTCCCCAATTGCCCTTTGGCTTTGCGGCCATGACTCAGAAAATGAGAAGCCGGAATTCATTGTCCCCTTCCCATCAGAACTTCCATCTATTATCAGAGATTTCAGACAAAGCGAGAAACTTTGGGCGGCCAGATAGGTGCTGTCGTTGGCTTGGCTCTTCCTGTTCGCCTGACAGGAGACATGCTCAGGTGTGATCCAGAGTGGGGTCAGGGTCAGAGGGTCAGAGCAGAGCGGATAGGGTTCCCACTCCCAGTCTCACCAGAACATCTCTCCTAGGTCCCCTGGACTGCAGGTTACAGGGGAAGGAGGCTGAAGCAGCAAACACTTACGTGAGTCATCCAAGGTCACACTGCAGGCCTCATTCAAGGTCACACCCTTGGACTTGTTCAAGGTCAGACTGCTGCTCTCCACAGCGGTATGTCAGGGAGAGCCAAGGCCTTCTGCACCCAAGCCCACTGTGCCTTCTTTTGACTTCCTTTTGACTCCAGCACCCTCTGAATGTGCAGGCTTGGGTGGGTGGGGCCGCAGATTAGTCCAGGGAGGAGGCAAGGGTGGCACCCAGGTGCCCCCGGTGCCAGAGGGCAGGCAAGACCTGCAGGGAGATCCCCATGGGACTGCTGGAGCTGTTGCAGGGCTTCAGGCTGCACTTGCGAGGCACCAGCCTGTGGACCCTGCCCTGCATCTGGCTCTTTCCTTAGCAGGGAGCCCTGTATTCCCATCTCTCTCTCTCTGCCCATCTTCTCCCTCCTTCTACTCTCTGCTTGTCAAAGTTATAATGAAAAACTTAAAAAAAATCATCAAACAACCCACCATATTCTTGTCGTTCATTAGGACCCCATGCGTCAAAATTTGATTTTTTACTTCTTGAATGGAAGGATTTGGTTGACTGATTGACGGTTTTGACAGAAAGACAGAGACAGTGAGAGAGGGAGCCCAATTGGAGAGGGAGTACAAGCAGTTGAAGTGGGAGAGGGAGAAACAGGCTTCCTACTGAGCAGAGAGCCCCAGGCAGGGCTTGATCCCAAGACCCTGGCATCAGGACTCCAGCAGAAAGCAGATGCTTCACAATGAAGCCACCCAAGGGCCCCACTCTGTGATTCAATCAGTTTTTCACTATTCAGTCCCTTGGATTTAGCAACACTTCTTTGGGTTTGCCTTCTCTGTGCTAACATTTTGTTTTCCTTGGCTCTTTTGGGATCCCTGAGGAATCTTTTCATGTGTTTATTGGCTGATGGCTTTCTCCTTGGATATTGCTGTTCAAGGATTTTCATTGTTTGAAAGTGACCTACCTTTCTTCCTGGATTCCTAGTTATCCTATCTCAATTTGTATCCAGTTCCTTAGCTGGGATCTTGATAGAGCCTTTCATCATTTTAGTCTTGTCATTTGGTGGGCAAGATCTTTGGTTCTTAAACTGGGAATGAGTAGAGTCCAACTTCCCAACCTTTCTTGTGCTTCCCGTCTTTGGTGTCCTGTTCCACTCATCTCTGCCACCTCCCCCACATCCTAAAAATGTTTTCCTTTTGTATCTTCCAGAGAACTTCTGATGTCCTCTTTCGTATTTAGTCGACATCAGTCTGGAATAGCGTTTTAGTCTCTAAGGTTCCATGTGGATATTCACGCCGTTGAGCAACGCTTGTGTGTGTGTGTGTGTGTGTGTGTGTGTGTGTGTGTGTGTATGCATATAAAATATATCAGTCCTAAACACCAGCACCTGGTAGAGTGATGTTATTTGGAAATAGGGTCCCTGGAGTTGTAACTAGTGAGGATAAGGTCATATTTAAACAGACTGGGCCCCTCATTCAGGAGGACTTGTGTCCGTCGAAGATGGGAGACTGGGGACATACAGATACGCCCTGAGGGAGAAGGCCATGTGAAGAAGTCCAAAGCCAGGGCAAAACTTCAAGCTGGGAGAGGGGCTTGGAACAGATCCTTCCTTAATACCCACAAGAAGAGCGTGGCCAACCAATATTATAGCCTTTAGAACTGTGACACTTTCCACTTCTGTTGTTTCAGGCTCTAGGCTTGTGGTATCTTGTAAAAGCAATCTTAGAAAAATAATAGAAACCTGGTTAGAGGAAAAGAAACCCACCGGAAGCCCATGGGAATTGGAAAAGAAAAAAAAAATCTCTATCTCTCTATCTATCTACCTCAATTTTTAAAATATTGAAAATGAACGCACATTTGTGAACCCTGTGAAAAGGAAAAGCAGCAAAGACACAAACAAAAACACTGAGCCCCAGGACACACTCGGCTTTTCACCTGGAGGAGTTCTGGATGGTGGGGATAGGGAGGAGATTCCAAGGAAAAGAGGGGAATCTCCCAGGTGTGAGGAAAGAGAGATTGGAATTCAGGAAGGCTGGAGTGAGGAAAAGGCCATGGGTTCCAGAAAGAAGGAAGTCAAGTAGAAAGCAAGCTCTTAGAAATACACCCTGGAGTCCTCTTGAGTTGTCGCTCAATAGGAAGCAGTGTGTGTCTAAGAAAATGCCCCAGGTTCTAACACAATGTCAAGGCAACTGATCCAGATGGTTGCCAAGACTCCTCAAAGGCTAGAGGTCATTGGAGTTAAAACCAGCCAGAGGGAAGAGTTCTTGTGGCTAAGTCAGAATCTTCAGTAGAGACCCGGTAAGGATTATGAGTTAGGAGCAGGATGAAATAGTCCCTCCAAGAAAGCTTCCTCAACAGATTCCCTAACCAAGTGGGAGAACAATTTGAGAAAGAATCAGTATTACCTACTAAGATCTCACTGCCCATTGGACAGCCGATCCTAAAAGGCAGAGAGTAGCCTCCCAATGACTCAGGTCATCGAAAGGAAGGCAGTTCCAAAGGGAAGAAGGAATTGACGGGAACAAGAAAACACGAGTAGCAAGATAGTAGACTTCAACTTCGACATTTCAGCAATTCCCTTCAGAGTGAACGACTAAAATGCTATTGAAAGAAAGACCTAAATATGTCAGTGAAAAATCAACTCTACATAGAAGGATGCAGAGGATAGTATAGATTTTGTGAAAAGAAAAAACGATGAAAAGGGCTAGGCCGGACCCAAGCCAATCCTAAAAGGCTGATTTTCCTAGGTCTTGACAAGAGACAGTGGAGAGACACCGGACAGAATGCAGAGAGAAAGAAGGCATTTCAGAACAACAAAGCATCCATTTAGAAAGCCATGACCATCCTCAAGGTGTGTGCATCTGATGGGAAAACTCATTGAGCTCAACCACATTCAAGCCCATTAAACAAGGCTCAAGACATTTGTTTGAAAGATTTTCTTTCTTTATTTGAGAGAGAATGAGTGAGAGAGAGCAGGAGAGAGGAGAAGGTCAGAGGAAGAAGCAGACTCCCCAAGGAGCTGGGAGCCTGAGGCGGGAGGAGATCCTGCAAGTCCGGGGTCATGACCTGAGCCTAAGGCAGTTGCTCCACCAATGCAGCCACGCCCGCGCCAGTCTCCATAAATTGATCAACAACAGCTGAAGGGCACCTGGGCGGTATGCTCAGTGAAGTGTCCAACTCTTGGTCCTGGCTCAGGGGGTGATCTCAGGCTCTTGAGATTGAGCCCTGAGGCAAGCTCTGGGCTCAGGGCAGAGTCCACTAGGTCTCTCTCTTGGTCCTGGCCATGCCACCTCCCCCAATCACGTGTGCTCTTTCCCTAAAACAAACAAGGAAAGCCCTTCACAGAAATGAACAATGGTTGATAGTGGGAGGGGTGGGGAGAGAAGCAATGGGCCTTGAGGTGCAGGGCTGTTGCTCCCTCAGCCGCTGCCACCAGCCGCCGCTATAGGGTGCAGCTGAGCCCCAGAGCCCTGATGCTAGCAGCAAGTAGCGCCTCCAGCGCCTTCTGAGCGCACTCGCTTCGGGGCCTGTGGGCCGCAGACCGGTCCAGGGAGGAGTCGAGGGTTGCCCCCAGGTGCCCACATGGGGGTGGGGCAGGCAGGATGTGCAGCGAGATCCCCATGGGACTGTAGGAGCTGCTGCAGTTCTTCAAGTTGGTGTAGCCAGCGACCAGCCTGCCCACCTAGCCCTGCCTCTGCCTCTTTGCTTAGCAGAGAGCCGCTTTTCCCCTGTCTCTCTGCCACCCTCTCTGCCTGACTGTAAAAGGAAGAAATAAAATCTTAAGAAAGAAAAGTTATTAAAACAACCCTCAATATTCTTATTGTTCCTTGGGACCCCATGGGACAACATGGTATTTTTCCTTATTGAATGGAAAGAATTGGTTGATTGATTGACAGATTTGACAGAAAGAGAGAGACAGTGATGACAAGCAGGTGAAGTGGGAGAGAGAGAAGCAGGCTTCCTGCTGAGCACAGAGCCCCAGGCAGGGCTTGATCCCAAGACCCTGGCATCAGGACCCCAGCAGAAAGCAGATGCTTCACAATGAAGCCACACAAGTGCCCCACTCCGGGAATCAATCAGGCGCCCCTGGCGGTGGAGGGGCAGGCAAGACCTGCAGGGAGATCCCAAAGAGACTGTTGGAGCTGCTGCAGGGCTTCACGCTTCATTTGGACAGTCACCAGCCAGTGGACCCTGCCCTGCATCTGGCTCTTTCCTTAGCAGGGAGCCTGTTTGCCCTTCTCTCTCTGCCTGTCTCTCTCCCTCCTTCTCCTCTCTGTCTGTCAAGGGAAGAAAGAAAATCTTAAAAAAAAATTCATCAAACAATCCTCCATAATCTTGTTCATTAGGACTCCATGCGTCAACATTTGATTTTTGCTTCCTGAATAGAAGGAATTAGTTGATTGATTGATGGATTGGACAGAAAGACAGAGACAGTGAGACAGGGAGCCCAACTGGAGAGGGAGTACAAGCAGTGGAATTGGGAGAGGGAGAAGCAGGCTTCCTGCTGAGCAGAGAGCCAAAGGCAGGGCTTGAGCCAAAGTCCCTGGCCTCAGGACCCCAGCAGAAAGCAGCCATCCAGGTGCCCCACTCCATGATTACATCCGTTTTTCAGGATTCAATCCGTTGGAATAAGCAACAATCTTTGGGGTCCTTCTCCTCTGGGATAACACTAACACATTGTGTTTTCCTGAGCTCTTTTGTGATTACTGAGGATTTTAGGAATCTGTTCATGTGATTCTTGGCTGATGGTTTTCTCCTTGGGATATTTCTGTTCAAGGATTTTCATTGTTTTGAAAATACCATTTGATAGTTACCTACCTATCCTTCTTGATTCCTAATCTGTAATATTCAGGGGTGAACAGAGAGCCTCCACGTGTCCTTACAGCTTTAAAAGTCAGTGAATGGTAAAAAGCGGGGGTTGCAGGGTCAAAAGAGCTTCTTCAGGCTAACGTCACTATGACATGGGAAGCCGAGGTCCACAGCATCTTCATCTGAAATTCCGCTAGAGCTACCATTTACCTAGTGCCCAGCCTCTGTCTGTTTTCCACTACTGTCAGGGTTCTAGAAGTTCATGCACTGCCCACCACTGACAGTAGGGGCATCTCTCTGTCCAGATTTTCCCTTTACATAAGGAGGTCAGATACAGGAGATTAGGGCCCACTCTAACGACCTCATTGTACTGTGATTGCATCTGTAAGGACTCTAGTTCCAAATAAGGTCACATTCTGTGGTACCAGAGATAAGGACAGAAGCAAGGTTTCTGGGGGAAATGCAGGTCATCTCTTAACAGTCCACTCTCTTGCCCCCCAAATTTGTGTCCTTCTCATGTGCAAAATGCCTTCACCCAATGCCCCCCAAAGCACTAATCATTCCAGAATCAACTCAAAATCTGAAATCTCATCTTTCCTCCTCCACTCAAAGACCCAGATCTCACCCAGACCATGGGACCTGAGGACTGCATCCAGAAGCCACAATCTCCTGGTAAAGCTGCCCATCAGGTCCTGACATCGCCCTCATTAGTCCCAGCAGCCGAGGGCCTACAGTTCCCAGAGACAGTTTCTCAGAGGAAGTTTGAAGACCACCTCAGAGGACGTTCTTTGGGAGTGAATGAAGAGGGAAGGGGGTCAGAGCCTCCTGCCATTCCCAGGGCACCCAGAACCCAGAGAGTGGGGCCTTGGGTGCTTTCTAGTGACCAATTCAAGGCAATTCTTCGAATTTGGGACTTCAGAGTTAACTTAGTTTTCATTTGTGATTATTATTTTTGTGTGGGGGCCATAGCTTTTCTTTTGACCTATGGCTGTTTTCACTCCCGGTTCTGAAGAAGCCCCTAAATCCTAATCCTAACCCTGTTGAGGACTCTTTGGAGCAGCAGTGCTGGGGGACAGTGTGGACACATGGTTTGGTTTCTCCTCTGGCCTGATTCTGCTGCAGCCCTGCTCTGTCCTCCTCAGACTTCAGAGCAATAGCTGAACAAGTGGAGAAAGGACCAGGGGTCAGGAAGGTGGCCACTGAAGAGTGACTTCTCTGGAGGGTGGCTGAGCTAGCAAGTGAGCGTGTTAGTCCAGCTCTGCCTGCAGTCGGGATGGAGCTGAACAGGGGCCGGGAAGGGGAGGAGGAGCAGAGAGCGGGGACAGAGAGACCAAAGAGGAGGTTCAGACGAAGGGAAGTAATTGGGAGGAAAGAGAAGAAAATCTAGAAGACAGGCATGTAAGAAAGGAAAAGGGATGAAGTGGGCATTGGGAAAGGGCACCACCAGGGAAGGAGAGAGGGGAAGGGAAGAGGAAGAAGAGAGGAAAGGGGAAAGGGAGAAGGGAGGAATCAGCATGCCAGGGCTCCCCCTGCATCTGAAGAAGAGGTGGCTGGTCAAACAGGGTGCTCACTCTGGTCCCAGTTTCTGCTCCCAGTGCTACTGCTCCCAGCCACCAGCCTCACCACATGGTGCAAGAGGGACCCCAGAACAAAGGAAGGACACAGGCCCGCATGTCTGCCGGTGGCCCTGGGCACTTAGCTCATCGCAGTGAACCACACCGCCTCCTCCACCCAGGCTTCCAAAGCCTCCTTCTTCGTTCCTGGCTTTCATGTCTGTACGAACATGAGCCAGATCTAATTCATCTCCGACAGACAATTCTGACTCACCCTGTGTCAGACTTTTATTAGTGGCTGTGATAGAGTAAGACAGCAATGCTCCAACAAACGGACTATTTCCTCCCACGTGACCTCAACAGTCTTATACATTTTCTTAGCGAAAAAATCTTGTCTCCTTCCATTAAGCTCATAACGTGGTCTAATAGTATACATGTGCCTTCGTTAGATGCGAAGCGATACAGAGGTCCTTTTTTTTTTTTAATTTTACAAGGTAAAGTCAGTGAACACATCTAACTTGACGAATACGTCTCTAAAATGTCAATCCAGGCAAAGCTTTTTCTGCCTACAGTTTGAAGCCTACGTGGTGACATTTTTAAAACGCTTTCAGTCCCTCAGTGAGGCTCTTAGAAGCTAGCCAGGGCTTACTACGTGCCAGCCAGGCACTGTGTCAGGTGTTGGAGCTAAACGGACGGAGAGCTTGGAGGCTGGCTGGGGAGGAACATCCGTGACACAACCACAGCTAGAAACGGAGGCCATTGCTAGAAAAGAGAGAGCAGGCTGCATGGAGTGTGTGTACCATGGGGCTTGTGAGCTCACGAATAAGTGGGAGTACCTGGAGTGGGGAGATGGGGGAGAGGAAGAGGGTCTTCCCATCAATGGGAATCACCTGTGCTTGGAGGCAGGCGCCATGAGGGGTCTCCACAGGAAGAGGGAGGCATCGTGGTTGAAGGGCAGAGAGACGGGGCAGAACAGGCATCAGTCAGTTGGAGGGGTAGGAAGAGACGGATGGGAGGATTATGGATGCCTTTGGAGGACTGAGAATTTGTTAGAAGATCAGTGCAGATTTCTATGGAGACAAATGCCAGGGACTGATAGGTCTTTGAAAGGTCACTCTGGCTGCCTTTTGGCAAAGGGGTTGGTAAAAGGCACGTGCAGGTGTGAACACACCAGGTGGGAGGTGAGTGCAGGAAATCAGGTGAGGGAGCATGGGAACTTGGTCCGGGGGTATATAAGGGAAAATAGCCTTTAACGAGTTCCACAAATTGGCACCAGCTGTGGCTTCATTACAGCGCTGGAAGGGGTAGGTGGACGTGTCCTGGAGGTTACAGAAATTACATGAGAAAGGGAAGTCATTTTAGATCTTTTTTCCAACTAGAGGAACTCTCACCTCATTGATAGAATTCCAGAGTGGGAACAGATGGACATGAGGACATCTTTGAAATGTCTGAATATGTTCTTCGACATCTTTGCGAGTGACGAGGAGACCTTGACCTTAGGAGCCCTCGGCCCTCTTTGTAGCCAAAAAGATTTCACCTACAGATTTGGGTTCTCCCTTTTAAAGTCAAGGAGACAGTCCTTCCAAAGGACACCTCCTACCATTTTACCCTCTCATCATACCTCACGTGCTGGGATCTCCAAGACCCTCTGTTCCAGGTTGTGAGTATCCACTTTGGCCGGGCTGGTCTTGCCAAGAACACCACCACAGGAAATCTAGAGCCTGTAGTGCTATTAATAACATCATCTAAGAGTGTATTTGCTGCCCTCATGGCCTCTTCCCACCATGACTCACTGAAGCTTTTTACACGTTGTATCCATTAAGCTATAGTTCCCAAAGCCCATCTTCTCTAGTGCCATTAATTTCTGGGGGACCAGGCAAACCTTAAACTTTTCCCCCTTAATTGGATCCCTGTGCCCCCACTATCTCTTTGAATGCCTTTCACCGTGATCCTTGAATGAGATCTGAGACCACTGCTGGTACCTAACACTTCTTGGCACCTTGTCTGTTAGGTTCTTGGAAGAGGAGGTGGCTATGGAGGTGAGTGGGGATGGGAGTGGGAGGATTTCTCCCTTCACTTCCCTTTTTGTTTTTTCAAATAATGGGTTTTGAGGGGGAGGGAAAGGTTAACCAGACAATTTATTTTCCATCTCCCATCGATAAAATGTTTACCACTCCCCACTGGAAGAATTTAGATCTTTCTTTTGAATCTCCAGGAAAATCTCCCAAACCCAGCCCACCACCATGTGGATTCAGCCATCTTCTGATTCACCTCCAGATTGTCTCCTCCTAACTGCTCAAGCCACAGGTTAAGGGTGAAATGCTCAATGCCCAAGCAATTAAGTGGGGAACACGTTTATCTAAGCAATTGCATGCAGCTCTGTATCTGCGTACAGGGGTTCTCTCCCAAGCCTTTCCAACCTCAGCAAAACAAGAAAAAGCCCCAGCGATCTGGGGGTATATATCATTCATTCATTCCTGTGTTCAACACTCATGGCGGATCCCCACCAAGACAGTGGGAGAGCAAGGCCGGGAGAAATCCTGGAAGCTGAAGTGTGAGGAGGATTTCAAATTCAAGTCAGAGATGAAAGAAACGTCTGGACTCGGTCCTCAGGTACACGCAGTATTCTGAACTGAGGCTAGAACCAGAGACCATTCTAATGAAAGGCCTCTACAGGTGGGCTCTCACAGGTGGGCTCCCACTCGGTTTTGTGTATATTCGTTCATGAAATAGCTCTGTGGGTCAACATGCAGAACAAAACCATTTAATAAAAGTGAAAATGAGGAGAGGAAAGGGACGCGAGAAGGCATGTGAATAGGGAGAGAGGAAGAGCCAGGGCGGAAAAACCGAGAATCCCTCCCTGCGCTCCTTGCTGCCAGGGAGGTCTGAGGGACTAGTTTCCACCTGGGATCCCAAGTCCAGAACAAAAGCGGCAGGGCCACGGCGCAGGCCGAGGGAAGGGGGTCCTCAGCAGGCGCGCGTGGGGGTGCTGAACGATGGGGGCTAGCGCGCCCGCTGGCAGGGGGGCACCTGGCGCGGCGCCGTCCCCGGCCTGACCCCGTGGGGACCCGGGTGCGGCGCGGCGTCCAGGGTGGTCCCGGTGCCCCCGGGGGTCGCGGGAGGCTGGGCCCCGACACCCCCCCCCCCCAGCTCTCGGCCCGCGCTTCCCGCTCCAGGTGAGGGCGTGGCGCGGTGTCACTTTACTGCGCGCAGAGGGTCGTCCGGAGAAGCCATGGGCGGGGAGGGGCAGCCGGCCGCTGGAGCTGGACGGCGCGGCCTCGGGGGCTGGGCTAGAGCCTGGGAGCGCACAGACGGCGAGTAGGGGCGGGGGGGGGGGGTCCTGCAGTCCCACTGGGCCACAGATCAGCACCGCGGCGCTGCGCGCCCCTCCTCCAGCAGCCCCTCCACCTCCTCCCAGACTCTCTGACGCGACCTCCACTAGCTCACTTCCCGCGTCGGCAATTAGCAAAGCCCCTTCTCTGCGCCGCCCCTGCCCCCCTCCCTCCTGAGGCGCGGGCCGGGCCGGGGCGCGGGGCAAAGCCCCGGGGGGGCTGCGAGCATCGCCAGCGCCGGCGCTGGGCGGCCTCCTAGCCTGGCTCCCCCAGCGGGTGTCCGCTCGCATGCTGGCTACGAAAAGATCATCAGTCCTAAACCCCAGCTGAACTCTCGGGTCAGTTTGCTGGCTTCCTGATTGCGACCGAAGCCGGGAACCAACTTCCCCAGCACAGGCCTGGGCTGAGATGCCTGCCCTCGATCTGTTTGAGCAGTCTCCTCGTCTCCAGGCAGGGTCTGCTGTTGCATGATGGCACGCGCGAATAACTTCGACCTGGATGTTTGGGTTTTTTGTTTGTTTTTTGGGCATTGGTTATTACATGACCTCCAGGGTAGGTGCTCCACAAAGGGAGTGAAAAGAGGACTCCTGATATATACGCATACGGCCATTCTAGAAAAATAGCTTGGGGTTCTCTCTGAAACGCGGCATTGGTCCTTGCACTACGGTTTAATAGAAAAGGGATCATGCACCAAGTTACTTAAGTGAGCATAGTTTGAAATCGTTTACCGAGAGTAAATATTTAAAATAGTTATATTTTAACTAAATCTATCATCAATCATAAATCTATTACACAAAGATCACAGGCAATTTAAATGCAATAGCACTTTCTTCAGGGTTTTAAATAATCCGTGTCTGTCTTGGCACATGAGAATGCAAAGATAGGAAGTGGTTTGTAAAAGATCATATAATAGCTTTTACTATACGGTATCAGCAATTTATCCTAAAGGAGCGGCCTCCACTAAAAACTCAGCTTTGAAAAATGCAGAAAAGCAGCAAACGTTTACATACCCTCTTGGTGACCAGAGGCGTGCTTTGTGCCCCTCATCATCTCTTTCTCGTGGTTCTGAGGCCCATGGCGCTCAGTAGTTTAGTGTCTTATTCTCTGGAATAGGCCATTGAAGAAATACCAGGCCCAGAGAAGAAGGTCCTGCTGGGTGTCTGAAGAAAGTACAACCTTTTAGATGAAGCTTTCTGGGGAATTTGTTAGTGGGAGGATACACTTCTCTTCGGTCTGCTTCTGATAGGAAGGGAAATTTTTTTTTAAAGATTTTATTTATTTATTTGACAGACAGAGATCACAAGTAGGCAGAGAGCAGCCAGAGAGAGAGGTGGAGGCAGGTTCCCCGCTGAGCAGAGAGCCGGACATGGGGCTCAATCCCAGGACCCTAGGATCATGACCTGAGCTGAACACAGAGGCTTTAACTCACTGAGCCACTCGGGTGCCCCAGGAAGGGAAATTTTTTTTAAGAGTATTTTCTCTTTGAATCTATTTTGAGGTTTGGTTTGTGGTTCTTTCTGACTTCTCATGATGATGGAATTATTTCTGAGGTTGGTTGTCAGGAACCGCATATCAAATCGAGCTATCTTGTTAGCAATAAATAAATAAATAAATAAATAAATAAATGCTCAAGTGTTGGTATAAAGCTATTATGCTTTTCAAAACCCCGAACTATAATTCATGTATCATGGTCATTCTTTATCATCTCAAACAGGAGAGAGGTGGCAGAAACGCACTTTCAGGTTAATTTTTTTTACAAGGAAGATTGACTTATGAACCTACTTTGTTATTCCCTTTCATTCAATTTCCCTGTACCTCCTTTTCTATGAATTGTAACGGTAACCCATCATTATTTTTATTGTTGGCACGTGCTTTGTGAACCATAAAGTGTACGCTATAAATGGGAGTGCTTTTCTTTTTTTGCAGTTTACGAAAAACTAATTTTTTAAATTTATTTTTTATTTATTTTCAGCATAACAGTATTCATTCTTTTTGCACCACACCCAGTGCTCCATGCAAGCAGTGCCCTCTCTAATACCCACCACCTGGTACCCCAACCTCCCAAACCCCCGCCCCTTCAAAACCCTCAGATTGTTTTTCAGAGTCCATAGTCCCTCATGGTTCACCTCCCCTTCCAATTTCCCCCACCTCCCTTCTCCTCTCTAACTCCCCATGTCCACGAAAAACTAATTTAAAAACATTCATCCACCAGAGTACCCAAAGGGCTCCCATATAAACTATCTGTCGTTACATTATATCATTCTGCTTTCGTTTCTATTGCTGTCCAAACAATGTTTTAAAACATTCTTTAAAATGGGCCTTTTTAACAAGATTTTTACAAAAGATTTTATATATTCATTTGTCAGAAAGATAGCACAAGCAGAGGGAGAGGCAGACAGAGTGGGAAGCAGGCTCCTGGTAAGCAAGAAGCCTGATGGGGGACTCGATCCCAGGATGCTGGGATTATGACCTGAGCTGGAGGTAGACAATTAACCAACTGAGCCATCCATGTGTCCCTGAAACGGGCATTTTTGACAT
This sequence comes from Mustela nivalis, assembly GCF_964662115.1. Classification (NCBI taxonomy): domain Eukaryota; kingdom Metazoa; phylum Chordata; class Mammalia; order Carnivora; family Mustelidae; genus Mustela; species Mustela nivalis. The sequence goes on from NC_139040.1 coordinate 83,715,354, forward strand.
TTCCTGATAGCACCTACACACTCATGAATCTCAGACTCATGATATATGGGGCTAGTGGACTTGACAATCATGGAGTCAAGCATGCTGGATTTGACTCACGGGCCTGTCACTGTGAATTTGGGTGGCTTACTAAACTTGCTACATATAAACCCAAGCATGTAAGAATTTGCAGGATTGTGACAGTTCAGTGGTATAATGTATACATAAAAATACCTAAACCAGTGTCTCTCACAAAGTAGGTACAAATATACCAGCTCCCTTCCTGCCTTCCTTCTGTCCTTGGAATTCCGTCCCTTGGGAGAAGTTCCTACTGCCTTTGTTACAAGAAATGAATGATATTTACTACACTGTTGGTGCATAGCATGGATCAATACATTGAGTGATAGTATTAACATACTTCTTGAACTGCCCATTGCCCCCCAAGCACCAAATAAAATGTCATGCTCTGGGGAAACCAAAGGGAGAGGTCCCCAACTTTCAGGAGTTATGGACAGGAGAGAGATGCAAATACTGTGTCAGTGTAGAACCAGGGTAACTAATGTTTAAACCAGGAAGAGAATGTGTGTGGAAGAAAGGCACTGATGATGTATAAAGCCATTTGGCTGGGTGGTGACTACCCTCAGGCTGACAATTTGCCATGAAAGCTTCCAGGCAAATTTGAGATGTTTATTAGTGACAATATGGCTATAGCCTTAAGGGGAAGAAAAAAACCAAAAACCAAAAACCAAAACACACATACACACAAACTGTTGGTCTTGTGTCTTTTCACAAATAATGACAGTTATCAGAAATTTTATCTTTAAATGGGGAAAACAGCAACTGAAAATGTATTTCATTTGATTCATCACAGAATATGGTGTTTTTGTTCATTTCACACCATTTTTGTTAAGTTTTATTTAAATTAATGCAATCTGAGATAAAATGTTAATATTCCTGAGGGTATGGACATTGTATACAAATGAACCCACCTAAGTGGGCTTCTGGATAGGGTCTGATCTATTTATAAAATTAGCTGGAGCTAAGTGGTTTGTTCCAGAACAAGACAACACCTTCCCTCCGCTGCATTTGCTTGCTGCAGCCTAAGTTCACTTGTCTCCTTAAATTTTGTCCACAGTGTGTTAAAGCAGTCATAGGGGACCTGGGTGGTTTTGCTGTCTGCCTTCTCATAACAATGCCCCAGTTTTCTCCTGGAGAATCAACGTTCCCGCTTTCAGTCCATGCAGTTAGGCGGCGGCAACTTCACCCTGGCTCCTGACTCTAGCAGTTGGCATGTCACCCACTAATGGCCTTTGAGAACATCACTGAGTGAGCCGTGAGTTTAGTCGATGCACGAGACCTTTGCTGGGTCGGTGAGGAGGTGGGTCTCTGAATAACTAGCCCGAGATCCACTTGTGTGTGGTGGAACAAATGAGCAGAGTGATGTGTTGGCCAGGGTGCCCATCCTAGAGAGCCCTGAATGCCAGACAAAAGCATTTGAGACTATTTTTTTCAGGCAAGAGGAAGCTAGTTTTGAAAAGCAGCACATGAAAATTGGTGTTTTTGGAGGATTAGTCGGGCAGCTGTGTGTAGGATAGGGTGGAGGGAGGAGAGAACGCAATCCCTGAGTGCATTTAATCTTTATGATGCACTGTAATTTATTATGAAGTTGAATTTGCATCCTTATCCAAACGTGAGGGAAACTCCTGTCCAAAACTGTAAATGTTTTTTGGTTGCCTTTTTTTTTTAAGATTGTATTTATTTATATGCCACAGAGAGAGATCACAAGCAGGCAGAGAGGCAGGCAGAAAGAGAGAGAGAGAAGCAGGCTCCCGGCTGAGCAGAGAGACTAATGCAGGGCTCGATCCCAGGACCCTGAGATCATGACCTGAGCCAAAGGCAGAGGCTTAACCCACTGAGCCACCCCGGTGCCCCTGGTTGCCTTTTTAAGCATTCCTTGTCTCACATGAAGTGATTACAAATTTGCAGATGTGCATTAAAATGATGTATTCCAAAATGTTAACAGAGGAATTTAAAAACTTATTAAGTAAAATATTATCATTTTTGTTGATTTGAAGCCTATTTGACAAGGGACATAGCATTCTGGTGCATATATGTAAACATGAATAATTATTTTTTTAAAAAAAATCTTTATTTATTTATTTGACAGAGATCACAAGTAGGCAGAGACAGGCAGAAAGAGGGAGGGGGAAGCAGGTTCCCCGCTGAGCAGATAACCTGATGTGGGGCTTGATCCCAGGACCCTGAGATCATGACCTGAGCTAAAGGCAGAGGCTTAACCCGCTGAGCCACCCAGGTGCCCCTAAACATGAATAAGTCTTAAAGGTTCCTCTCCTCACTTATATAGAAGCCCTTTTCCAAACAGAAGATTAAATCTCTCTTGGCTACTCCTATCAGCTTATTTTGAATTATTTTCCATCCAGAAGCATGAACTAGAAAACCACAGTTTTTACACAGTGTTTGGTTTTCCACCAAGAGAATAATTTGGTGTGTTGCTAAAAGCATTTCCAATGCTGTGGATACAAGAGGGCAGTGCAGAGAGGTAAGGAAACAGGAGAAAAGGTATGGCTCTCTAATGAGCACTTTATTCTAGAATTTTCCTCCAGCCTTGGGAGCTCACCACTCACAAGTGTGTGCTGGTGCCTTGATCTCATGGGCCACAGTGCTCAGCATCTTCCAGCTGCTTTTTTAGTGAATACATATGTAACAATTGATTTCTTGCCCTGGACTTTGAGAGAAAAATCTGTTCAGAGGGATGGACTATATATATATATATATATATATAAAGATTTTATTTATTTATTTGACAGACAGAGATCACAAGTACGCAGAGAGGCAGGCAGAGAGAGAGGGAGAAGCAGGCTCCACCCTGAGCAGAGCGGCTCTGATGCAGGGCCTGATCCCAGAACCCTGGGATCATGACCTGAGTCGAAGGCAGAGACCCACTGAGCCACCCAGGTGCCCCTGGACTTGCTATATTAAAACCTGAACCCCAACTATCTAAAGTCAGCCAGAGGAGATTTTGTTGTTTCTGCTGTTAGAAGAAAATAGAGAAGAAAACCCCGTGTCATCAGTGACAAGCTAAAGCTTATATGGTAAGCACCCCACAGTTTAGTTTCCTGTGTTGTGTACCCCCAGAATGTGGAACACAGGCTCAGGTTGCTGACTTGGATATCTACAAGGTCATCCATCATTAAATAAGTTATTTTAACAACCTGTCGTTTAGAATTTATTCTGACCTTAGACAATAAGGTAGGCTTAGATCCAAGTGAGTCAACTGAGAAACTATTAGAACATAAGTGTGTTCATTTTGGAGGAGAGAGAAAGCTCAACAAATGGAACCCCAACAGCTTTCTTATAGACCAGCAATAACCAAGGGGGGAGGGGAAACAATCCCATTTATAGTAGCCAATAAAGGGGCTCCTGGGTGGCTCAGTGGGTTAGGCCTCTGTCTTCAGCTCAGGTCATGGTCTCAGGGTCATGGTCTCCGGGCCCTGGGATTGAGCCCTGCATCAGGCTCTCTGCTCAGCGGGGAGCCTGCTTCTCCCTCTCACTCTTTCTCTGCCTATTTGTGATTTCTCTCTCCATTAAATAAATAAGATTTATTAAAAAATTTATACAGTAGCAAATAAAGCTATAAATTTACTGGAGATAAATTCAATAACATTGTTTAAAAATTGCAAGAACTGAGATGCCTGGGTGGTGCAGTTGGTAAGTACCTGACTCTTGGTTTTTGGCACCAGTCGTGATCTTGGGGGCGTGAGATTGACCCCCACAAAGGGCTCTGTGCTCAGCACGGAGTCTGCTTGGGACTCTTTCTCCCTCTGCCTCTGCCTTTAAAATAATAAGTAAATCTTTTTAAAAAAATTGCATGAACTACAGAGCTTTCCTGAAAGCCATAAAAAGGAAATCTTACTAAAGAGAAAGCTATACCAGGTTAATAGGCAAGAAGCATCAATACTGGGGCCCCGGGGTGGCTCAGTATATTAAGCATCTGCCTTTGGCTCAGGTCATGATCCCAGTGCCCTGAGATCTAGCCCGGGAGCAGGCACCTGGCTCAGTCTGCTTCTCCCTCTCCCTCTTACACCCAACCCCCAGCTCATGCTCTCTCTCTCTCAAACAAATAAATAAAAATCTTAAAAAAAAGAGGCTTCAATATTATAAAGACACTCATGATTCCCTAATGAATCTATCGAGTTAATAAAACACAATCAAGCTAATAAGATTTTCTTAGAACATGAAACTCTGCAAATGTATATGAGAGGGTGAATAAAAAAATTTTGAGGAAGAATAACAAAAAGGGGGGATTTGCCCTACAAGATAGCAAGATATTATAAAGCAACAGTAAATAAAACAGTTGGTGTGAAAAAAAGATTAATGGGAGCAGAAAAAATTTCAAGCACAGACTCTTGTATCTTTTGGGAATTTGCTGTATGACAGATATTTAAATGGTGAGGGGCACCTGGGTGGTTCAGCTGGTTAAGGGACCAACTCTTGGTTTCTCCTCAGGTATTGACCTCATGGGTCTGTGTGGTAAGCCCCACCTCAGGCTCTGTGCTCAGCAAGGATTCTGCCTGGGTTTCTCTCTTTCTGCTTCTTGTCCCACTCACATGAATGCAGGTGCACACTCTCTCTCTCTCAAATAAATAAATATATTTAAAAAAAAAGTTGTGAGAAGATGGATAGTCCAAAAATAGTATGGGAATATTTGGATTGAGATGAACAATGCAATTTATATCCCTACCTCACCTTATACACAAAAGTAAGTTTCAAACAGATTAAACATCTAACTGTAAAGCATTTAATCTTAAAATTACTAAGAAAGACTAAAATTACTAAGAAGGAGAGAATGTCTTAATAACTTCAGGAGCAGGAAAGGCTTTCTTTAAAAAAAAAATATTTAATTATTTATTTGCGAGAGAGAGAAAGAAGGGTGGGTGGGGAGAGGGAGAGAGAGTCTTAACCAGACTCTGTACTGAGTGTTGAGCCCAACGTGGGGCTGGATCTCTTGACCCTGAGACCAAAGCAAGAGTCAGTTGCTTAACTGACTGAGCCACCCTAGTGCCCCAGAAAGGCTTTCTTAAGGCCAAAAAATAAGCAGACATAAAGTCTAACTGAATATAAATTCAAATTCTGCACCAGAAAACAATAAAAAATTATAAAATGGGGATGTTTCTAGGAAAAGGTTTCTATGGCTGGGGTTGAAGAGGTTGCTGCCTGTTTTCTCTTCAAGGATTTTGATGGATTCCTGTCTCACACTGAGGTCTTTCATCCATTAACTGAGGGGTTTCTGGGGAGCTGGGAGGGGAGAGATAGGGTGGCTGGGTTATGGATACTGGGTAGGGTATGTGCTGTGGTGAGTGATGTGAATCATATAAGACTAATGATTCACAGACCTGTACCCCTGAAACAAATAATATGTTACATGTTAATGAAAAAGAAAAAAAAAACAAAACCAAAAAATTTTTAAAAATTTATACAATAAGGGCAAACTAAGAGAAATTAACTATGTAATATTCTATTTTATAACTAAGTAAAATATAAAATAAAATTTAAATATAAAATATATTTCTTTTCTAAAACTTTTTAAAAAGATTTTATTTATTTATTTGACAAACACACAAACACACACACACACACAGAGTTCACAAGCAGGCAGACAGGCAAGCAGAGAGAGAGAGGGGGAAGCCGGCTCCCTGCTGAGCAGAGAGCCCAATGCGGGGCTGGATCCCAGGAACCTGAGATCATGACCTGGGCCAAAGGCAGAGGCTTAACCCATTGAGCCACCCAGGTGTCCCTAAAATATTTATATTTCTAATTATAAAATAGAATAATATATAATATATATTTATGTATATAAAATAAAAGGCGAGGATCAAAAGTTTTCAGCATTCATTTAAACAAATTAAAGTATGTTAAAAAATAATATAAGGTTAGATAAAAACTAAGAAGAAAATTCCTAGGAGAAACCAAAATGACCAATAAAAATATGATAAGGTGCTCAACCTTGTAAAAATAAGAGAAATACTGGGGTGCCTGGGTGGCTCAGTGGGTTAAAACCTCTGCCTTTGGCTCAGGTCATGTTCCCAGGGTCCTGGAATTGAGCCCCAAATCGGGCTCTCTGCTCAGCGGGGAGCCTGGTTCCCTTCCTCTCTCTCTGCCTGCCTCTCTGCCTACTTGTGATCTCTGTCAAATAAATAAATATAATCTTTAAAAACAAATAAATAAATAAATAAACAAGATCTTTTAAAAAAGTAAGAGAAATACAAATTAAAGTATTAGTGAGCTAGCAGACTGGCAAAACGTTAAAAGCTTGCCAATATCAAATATGGGCAAAATTGCAAAGAAACAGGTCTTCTTACAGTGTGGGAATGTAAAGTGATAATGGTCACATTGGAGAGCGTTGGCCTAATATTGCTAAATTTGCTAAAATTGACCTAAGATATCCGTTACATGTGATACAAGGAGGAACGCATAAGAATGTTGTTTGCAGCATTGTTTGTAACAGCAAATATTAGAAACAACATAAATGGCAACCAATAGGAGGATGAATAAATATATAATATAATCATGCAAGATAATATTTTACAGAAGTTAGCAAAAATAAGCTAAAATTTTTTAAATGAAAAAAACAAGTTGCACAGTGATATGAGGGGTAGACACAAGCCAATCTATGTTCTCTATAAGTACATGTACGGTTTTTTAAAAAATGGATGTATGTCAACTTTGCCTTATGACCAAGGTAGAGTAACAGGAAGCAGATTTACCCTTTTACCTGAAATAAGAACAAAAACCCCAAGTAAAATATATGAAACAAGAGTTTTTAAGGCACTACACAACAGATAAAAAATGTCAATGATTTCTAAGATCCAGGATATAAGCAAGATGATTCTTATAATTGTCCCAGCTTACTGTCTTAAGGGAATTTCCCAGTTGCAGTGCAGAGAACGGGAATGCAGACAAATCCCTAGGACTCCCTAATGTGAAGAGATGAAGCTAGAAGTCACAGGACAGAATGCTATAGAGACTTCACAGAAGGTTCCTCAGAGATCCATGGAATGTCCCTCTTGACTACTCAGCATAACATTTACTGATGGAGGCATTCATGTTGGAAATGACCCAGAGTTGGAGAAAGGATGATTAGAGGGACGATGTCAGACAGTTAGAGGGGACAATGAGTGGTGCTCACTCAGAGCCACGAATAGTGCTTAGTCCTACCAACAGGACTGGAAAAACCTTCTATTTCATAGGAATTTGGCAGAGTTCACACAAGAGTCTTGCCTCAGTAGTAGAGAAGAATTAGGAGAATAATTATCCCTGGACTGATGGAGCGCTGCCCCATTTCCACCCAACAAATCTTAAAAGCAAGACCCAAAAGGATCAAACTCTTTTCAAGTAACTTAGCTGCATCCTGAAAAACTCAATAAACACAAATATAAAATATAGAAATATAAAAATATCCAATACCCAACAAGGGACATGCACAGACTATGACATAAATATGAACGTAATAATTGATTTTGTTTATCCATTTTACACAATTAACTGGTGGTTAGCATATTTGAAATAGATATGAGACTTTTCCTGTCTGAGATTATATACCAACCATTCCTTTGTGTCACACTGTTTTGATCTCTTTTAAAAGGAAAATAGTTTCCAGTTTCAGGGGGAGAAACGTGTACTTTTTTGTTTTAATTGAAAAGCCAATTTTATTTCTATGATAGACAAAACATTATACATAACAGGATAATATAAGGCAAAAGCTGCCTTTTGAGAGTTTTGGTGACATTTATGTGTCTGAAACGTGTACTTTTCTATCACTAAGTTACAGTTGACACAATTAGCATGGAAAAAAACTTAATTCAGTTGAAAGAGAAGGTGAAGATTAAGTTGCACATTGTAGAATATAATTTCTCATAGATTAACAGAATTTAATTGACCTTCCTTTTGTGATTATTAAGAACTTGCATTTTAGAAATGCATATCACCAGCATTTCCATACAAACTTTCTCAGTTACAGGACTCCTTACTTCTTCTTCTTCTTCTTTTAAAGATTTTATTTATTTATTGGACAGACAGAACACAACTAGGCAGGGAGACAAGCAGAAGGAGAGAGAGAAACAGGCTCACCGCTGAGCAGAGAGTCTGATCATGACTTGAGCCGAAGGCAGCGGCTTAACTGACTGAGCCGCCCAGGAGCCCCAAGGACTCCTTACTATTCAGTTGAGAGAATGGGGTGTCACTTAACTTGTTTCAACAGGCAACTCCTTATGATACTCAGACATTTTCCATTTCAATCAGTGCAAAGACTTGGAAGTGTTGAAAGAGGACTACTAATCCTCATGTGTCTCCTCCCCCAACCTCCTTTCCCAACCAAAAGATCCAATCAGTCATGAATATTATAGTCATTTTCTTAATCGATTTTGGGATTTAGGGGTTTATAGATGTGAACTTGGATATAAAAAGAAAATAATCCAAAGAAGAATAATTTCAAGTGCGTGAAGATAATCATTTCAGCTGAAGTATAACTAAGAAATAAAGGAAGAGTAGATGCACCTTCGTGTTCAATAATAGGGTGGTTGAATTATGATACCTTAATGATGATCACAAAAGTATACTGATACAACAATAAAATCATTATTTTGCTTTCAAATACTTAAAGCTTTATAATGGCCAGCATGGAGCCTGAAAGTCATCCCCACTCCTTCCTGACAACAAGTAAAAAGCTCAACAAACTGGAAAGTCAATAGCCCTCCTTAGATCCATCAGGAAAGTGGGGTCACAGGGCAAAGCACTGCCTTCAAACATTGGAGAAATCAGCAGGCCCGTATAGAAGATTACAATCTACCAGAACAGAAAGCCACACACAGAAACCTTCACTGGAATTCGTAGGAAGGCAGGAAAACCTGGACTGTAATTGTTCAGTTGCTGAAGGCTCAGTGTGGGTTTCTGAGCAATAAAAACTCCAGGGGGCAGGGGGATGGGGAACCACACATTTTTAGGAATTTTACCTCATGAGTTTGACCAGGTTCTCACAGTGACCATCAGTAGCAAGAAGTGAATTGGAATCATTTTGAAATACTCAGAGCATTCTGTTATTAAAAAGGCTTCCCTCTCAGAGGAACTATTCTACCAGAGTCTAAACTACTGGTGTTTTATCACAGCATAACCAACCCAGAGGAAGGAAATGTCCAACCTCAGCTGGCTCTCACCTTCCACATGGGGGAAAGGAAAGACCCAAGTCCAACCTACTCTAGCAATTTTGTCTCATCTCGGGGCAAAAGTGGACTGAGAAGCATTTGTGAGGTCCACAGTCCAGAGACACAGACTCACCAGAAGACTGAAACCAAATAATTGGACTACAGAATGCTTCCTCTCCCCGACACTCACCACCACATTACTAAAGGCTGGCGTATGAGAGGCCTATGTGCCACAGTTCCTTTTACCTGGTACATCATGTCTGGCTATCAAGAAAAAGTTACAGGGGGCACCTGGGTGGCTCACTGGGTTAAAGCCTCTGCCTTCGGCTCAGGTCATGATCCCAGGGTCCTGGGATCAAGCCCCACATCGGGCTCTTTGCTCAGCAGGGAGCCTGCTTTCTCCTCTCTCTCTGCCTGCCTCTCTGCCTACTTGTGATCTGTCTGTCAAATAAATAAATAAAATATTAAAAAAGAAAAACAGAAATAAAAAGTTACAAGGCATACTAAAAAGGCAACACAATTTGAAGAAACAGCAATGGCAAGATTGTTGGAATTATCAACCAGAGAACTGAAAACTCTGATCGATATGGTATGGGCTCTAATGGATACAGTAGACATCAGGCAAGAGTGGATTGACAACTTAAGTGGGAAGAAGTAAATTCTCAAAAGAAAATTTTTTTAAATGCTAGGGAAAAAAAAAAAACACTGTAGCAGAAATAAAGAATGCCTCTGATGGGCTCATCAGCATATGGGATATGGCTGAGGAGAAAAATTCAGAGCTTCAGGATAAGACAGTAGAAGATTCCAAAATGGAAGAGAAAAGGTAAATAAGATAGAAAAAGAAACTAGAACAAAATATTCTGGAACTGAGATGTAGCTACAAAAGTTTTAACATACATGTAATGGGAATATCAGAAGAAGAGGGAAAGAAACAAAAGAAATATTTGAAGTGATAATGATTGAGAATTTTCCTAAATTAATATCAGAGACCAAACCACAGATCCAGGACTCTCAGAGAACACCAAGCAGGATAAATGACAAAAACCAAAACCAAGCAAGACAAACAAAACTATACTAAAGCATAATATATTCAAACTTCAGAAAAGCAATGATAAAGGAACAATAAGCGAGAGAATAAAAACACCTTACTATAGAGGAATAAAGGTAAGAATTACATCCAACTTCTGCTCAAGAACCAGGCAAACGAGAAGACAGTGAAGTGAAATATTTAGTGCTGAGAGGGGAAAAAAATGCCAACCTAGAATTCTGCACCCTGAAAACTTAACCTCCTAAAGTGAAAGAAAAGTAAATATTTTCTCAATTTAACAAAAATTGAGGGAATTAATTGCCAGTGGACCTGCCTTACAAGAAATGTTAAAAGAAGTTCTTCAGAAGGGAAAAATAGAGCTCAAAAACTCAGACCTCCATAAAGAAAGGAAGACCATCAGGGAAGCAATACATCAAGGTAAAATAAAAGCTTTTATTTTTCTTGCTTTTAGTTGATCTAACAATAACTTGTTCAAAATAATAATAGCAACAATGTGCTTAGTTATGTATGTTTATATACATATATATGTTTAGTATGCTTATTGTATAAGTGAAATGAGCAATGATACAAGGGATATATGGGAGGAATTAGGATTACTTATGTTATTAAAAGGTACTTGCACTACTTGCACTATTTGAAAATGGCTTGTATTATTATATTGCGCAAGTCTAGGACAGCCACTAAAAAAGTTTTTTTTTTTTTTTTTTCTAAAAGTAATATAACAGATATGCTACAAAAGAAAATAAAATGGAACCCCATGAAATGCTCAATTGAAACTACAAAAGGAAAAAAATAAAAATAAAAGAATACAACTACAAAAGGTGGGGCACCTGGGTGGCTCAGTTGGTTAAGCATCTGCTTTTGGCTCAGGTCATGATCCCAGGGTCCTGGGATCAAGACCCACATCAGGCTCCTTGCTGAGCAGGGAACCTGCTTCTCCCTCTGCCTGCTCTGCCTGCTGCTGCTCCCCCTGCTTGTGCTCTCTCTCTGACAAATAAATAAATAAAATATTTTTTAAAAACTACAAAAGGGAAAGGAAGATAAAAACAGGAACAAAGAACAAAGGCACTGAATGGAAAATAGTAACAACTATGGTAGGTATCAATCCAAAAATATCAATAATCACTTTACATGTTAATTGTCTAACTATACCAACTAAAAGAGATCATTAGAGTGGATCAAAAAACAAGATCTAACTATATTTTATCTATAAGAAACTTATTTTAGGGGTGCCTAGGTAGCTCAGTCGGTTAAGTATCTGCCTTCAGTTCACGTCATGATCTTGGGGTAATGGAATTGAGCCCTACATCAGGCTCCCTGCTCAGTGGGTGGTGTGCTTTTCCTTCTCCCTCAGCTCCTCCCCCCATTCATCTCTCTCTCAAATAAATAAAATCTTAAAAAAAGAAACCTATTTTAAATATAAAGACACTTATAGAAATTAAAAGTAAAGGGATGGAGAGATATATACCATGTTGACACTAATAAAAAGAAAGCAGGAGGGGCGCCTGGGTGGCTCAGTGTGTTAAAGCCTCTGCCTTCAGCTCAGGTCATGATCTCAGGGTCCTGGGATCGAGTCCCGCATTGGGCTCTCTGCTTGGCAGGGAGCCTGCTTCCTCCTCTCTCTGCCTTCCTCTCAGCCTACTTCTGATCTGTCTCTGTCAAAGGAATAAATAAAATCTTTAAAAAAAAAAGAGAGAGCAGGAATAGCTACATTAATTTCTGACAGAGCAGACTCCAGAGCAAAGAAAGTTTTCAGAGATAAAGAGGGGCATTACATAATAATAAAGCAGTCAATTTTCCAAGAAGACTTAACAACTCTTAAAATATATATGTCTAACAACAGATGTCAAAATGCCTGAGGCAAAAACTACTAGAACTACAGGGAGAAATAGATGAATTCATTATTACAGCTGAAGAATTCAACACCTTCTTCAGAAATCAGAGGATCTGGGTGCCTGGATGGTTCAGTTGGTTAAGCAACTGCCTTTGGCTCAGGGCATGATCCTGGAGTCCCAGGATAGAGTCCAAGGATCGAGTCCCATATGGGGCTCCCTGCTCAGTAGGGAGAAAAAAAAAAAAAAAGAAATGGGCAGAGCCAGTAGAAAACCAGTAAGGACATAGTTGAACACCATTAGTCAAGTGGACCTAGTCAACATTTATCAACTATCTCATTCAAACACAACAGAATACACATTCTGGATAAAGAACATATACAAAAAATCCCCCATAATTAACATTACACTTAATGGTGAGAAACTATAAGTTGTCCTGCTAGATTAGGAACAAGACAAGAGTGTCCCTTCTCAACACCATATTGGAGGTCTTAGGTAATGCAATAAAACAATAAAAGGAAATAAAAATTATACTGATTGGGAAGGATGAAATAAAACTGTCTTTGTTTGTAAGTGACATGATCATTTATGTAGGGAACAAAACTGTCAAAAAATTCCTGGAAATAATAAGCAATTATTGCAAAGTTCCAGTATACAATGTTGATATACAAAAGTCAATCACTCTCCTGTATACTAGCAATGGAAAAATGGAATTTGAAATTAAAAACACAATACCATTTACATTAGCACCCCTAAAATGAAATTTTTAGTTATAAATCTAACAAAATATTTATAACATCTATATGAGGAAAATTATAAAACCCAAAGGTAATATGTCAGAAAAGCTAAATAAATGAAGAGATATTCCATGTTTATGGATAGGAAGACTCAATATTGTCACAATGTCTATAGACTCAACAAAATCCCAATAAAAGTTCCAAAAATTTATTTTGTGGATATCAACAAACTGATTCTATATTTCATGTAAAGATGTCAAAGACTCAGAAAAACCAACACAATACTGAAGAAGAGCAAAGTCTTACTGATAAAAATCAACTTTAAGACTTACTACAAAGCTATCAAGACAGTACGATTGGCAAAAAATAGACGAGTAGATCAATGAAACAGAATAAACAGCTCATAAATATACCTACATAAATATAGTCATATAGTCAACTGATCTTTGACAAAGAAGCAAAAATATTCTTTTCAACAAATGGTGCTGGAACAACTGGATAACCACATATATTTAAAAAGAAAAATCTAGGGGCACCTTGGTGGCTCAATGGGTTAAGCCTCTGCCTTCAGCTCAGGTCATGATCTCAAGGTCCTGGGATCGAGCATCAGGCTCTCTGCTCGGCAGGGAGTCTGCTTCCCCCTCTCTCTCTGTCTGCCTCTGCCTACTTGTGATCTCTCTCTCTCTCTGTCAAATAAATAAATAGAATCTTAAAAAAAGTAATCTAGACAGAGCCCTTACACCCTTCAAAATTAACTCAAAATGGATCATAGTCCTAAATATAAATCCAATCATGAAACGATGACAACATTGGAGAAAACCTAAATGACCTTGGATATGACAAAGATGTTTTTTGTTTCTTTTAGATATACACCAAAGGCACACTCCATGAAAGAAAATATCAATAAGCTGGGCTTCGTTAAAACTGAAGGCTTCTGCTTCACAAAAGAGATTGCCAAGAAGATAAAAAGATAAGCCACACACTGGGAGAAAAAAAAATTTGCAAAAGACATACCTGATAGTGGACTGTTATTAAAAATATATACGAGATTGGGGAGGAGTCAAGATGGTGGAGAAGTAGCAGGCTGAGACTTCTTCAGCTAGCAGGAGATGAGCTAGATAGCTTATCTAAAGATTGTAAACACCTACAAATCCAATGAGAGATCCAAGAGAAGAAGAACAGCAATTCTAGAAACAGAAAATCAACCACTTTCTGAAAGGTAGGACTGGCAGAGAAGTGAATCCAAAGCGACGGGAAGATTGACCACGGGGGGAGGGGCCAGCTCCCAGCAAGCGGTGGAGCAACGGAGCACAAAATCAGGACTTTTAAAAGTCTGTTCCGCTGGGGGACATCGCTCCAGAGGCTAAACCGGGGTGAAGCCCACGCGGGGTCAGCATGGCCTCAGGTCCCGCAGGGTCACAGAAGGATTGGGGGAGTCTGAGTGTCACAGAGCTTGCAGGTATTAGAACAGGGAAGCCGGCTACAGAGACAGAGCCGAGGAGTGAGCGCTCAGCTCGGTGTTACCTTGAACCGGTCGCAGGCTGGGTGAGCTCGGAGTGCAGCCAGAGGCCAGGGAAACAGGAGTAATTGGGCGCTGTTCTCTGAGGGTGCACTGAGGAGTGGGGCCCCGGGCTCTCAGCTCCTCCAGGCAGGGGACCAAGAGGCCGCCATTTTCATTCCCGACCTCTGGAACTGTATGGAAAGCGCTCAGGGAACAAAAGCTCCCGAAAGCAAACCCAAGCGGATTACTCAGCCCGGTGCCTGGCAAGGGTGGTGCAATTCCGCCTGGGGCAAAGACACTTGCAAATCACTACAACAGGCCCCCTCCCCAGAATATCAACAAGAAATCCAGCCACGACCAAGTTCACCTACCAAGGAGTGCAGTTTCAATACCAAGGAGAGCATCGGAATTCCAGAAGAGGAGAAAGCAAAGCACGAAATTCTTGGCTTTATGCCATGATTCTTTAGTCTTGCAGTTAATTTAATTTTTTATTCTTTTTCAATTTTTTTCCCCTCTGCTAAATTTTTTTTACCTTTTACCCTTTTCTTTTTTAACGTTTTTTTAACTAGTTTATCTAATATATATATATATATATATATATATATATATATATACTTTTTTATATTTTTTCTTCATTCGTTTTCTTTTTTTAATTGTTTTTTCTTTTCTTTCTGAACCTCTTTTTACCCACTTTCTCCCCGCTCATGATTTGGCATCTCTTCTGATTTGGTTAAAGTATATTTTCCTGGGGTTGTTGCCACCCTTTTAGTATTTTACTTGCTCCTTCATAAATGCTTTCTTTTTTAAGATTTTTATTTATTTATTTGAGAGAGAGTGAGAGAGCGTGAGCGAGGAGAAGGTCAGAGGGAGAACAAGACTCCCCGTGGAGCTGGGAGCCCGATGTGGGACTCGATCCCGGGACTCCGGGATCATGACCTGAGCCGAAGGAAGTTGCCCAACCAACTGAGCCACCAGGCGTCCCTCCTTCATATACTCTTATCTAGACAAAATGACAAGGTGGAAAAATTCACCACAAAAAAAAAAGAACAAGAGGCAGCACCAAAGGCTAGGGACCTAATCAATACAGACATTGGTAATATGTCAGATCTAGAGTTCAGAATGACAATTCTCAAGGTTCTAGCCGGGCTTGAAAAAGGCATGGAAGATATTAGGGAAACCCTCTCGGGAGATATAAAAGCCTTTTCTGGAGAAATAAAAGAACTAAGTTGAAATCAAAAAAGCTATTAATGAGGTGCAATAAAAAATTGAGGCTCTCACTGCTAGGATAAATGAGGCAGAAGAAAGAATTAGCGATATAGAGGACCAAATGACAGAGAATAAAGAAGCTGAGCAAAAGAGGGACAAACAGCTACTGGACCACGAGGGGAGAATTCGAGAGATAAGTGACACCGTAAGACGAAACAGCATTAGAATAATTAGGATTCCAGAAGTAGAAGAAAGAGAGAGGAGTGCAGAAGGTATATTGGAGAGAATTATTGGAGAGAATTTCCCCAATATGGCAAATGGAACAAGCATCAAAATCCAGGAGGTGCAGAGAACCCACCTCAAAATCAATAAGAATAGGCCCACACCCCATCACCTAATAGTAAAATTTACAAGTCATAGTGACAAAGAGAAAATCCTGAAAGCAGCCCGGGAAAAGAAGTCTGTTACATACAATGGTAAAAATATTAGATTGGCAGCAGACTTACCGACAGAGACCTGGCAGGCCAGAAAGAGCTGGCATGATATATTCAGAGCACTAAACGAGTAAAACATGCAGCCAAGAATGCTATATCCAGCTAGGCTATCATTGAAAATAGAAGGAGAGATTAAAAGCTTCCAGGACAAACAAAAACTGAAAGTATTTGAAAACACCAAACCAGCTCTACGGGTAATATTGAAAGGGGTCCCCTAAGCAAAGAGAAAGCCTAAAAGTAGTAGCTCAGAAAGGAACAGAGACAATATACAGGAACAGTCACCTTACAGGCAATACAATAGCACTAAATTCATATCTCTCAATAGTTACCCTGAATGTTAATGGGCTAAATGCCCCAGTAAAAAGACACAGGGTATCAGAATGGATTAAAAAAAAAAAAAAGCAAAACTCATCTATATGTTGCCTACAGGAAACTCATTTTAAACCCGAAGACACCTCCAGATTTAAAGTGAGGGGGTGGAAAAGAATTTAGCCTGCTAATGGACATCAGAAGAAAGCAGGAGTGGCAATCCTTATATCAGATCAATTAGATTTTAATCCAAAGACTATAATAAGAGATGAGGAAGGACACTATATCATACTCAAAGGATCTGTCCAACAAGAAGATCTAACAATTTTAAATATCTATGCCCCTAATCTGGGAGCAGCCAACTATATAAACCTATTAAAAACAAAATCAAGGATACACATCAACAATAATACAATAATAGTAGGGGACTTTAACACTCCCCTCACTGAAATGGACAGATCATCCAAGCAAAAGATCAACAAGGAAATAAAGGCCTTATGCGACACACTAGACCAGATGGACATCACAGATATCTTCAGAACATTGCATCCCAAAGCAACAATACACATTCTTCTCTAGTACACATGGAACATTGTCCAGAATAGATCACATCCTTGGTCCTAAATCAGGCCTCAACTGGTATCTAAAGATTGGGATCATTCCCTGCATATTTTCAGACCAGACTGCTCTGAAGCTAGAACTCGATCACAAGAGGAAATTTGGAAAAAACCCAAATACATGGAGACTAAACAGCATCTTTCTAAAGAATGAATCAGTCAACCAGGAAATTAAAGAAGAATTGAAAAAAATTAATGGAAACAAATGATAATGAAAACACAACAGTTCAAAATCTGTGGGACATAACAAAGGCAGTCCTGAGAGGAAAATATATAGCAGTTCAAGCCTTTCTCATGAAACAATAAAGGTCTCAGGTACACAACCTAACCCTACACCTAAAGGAGCTGGAGATAGAACAAGAAATAAACCCTAATCCCAGCAGGAGAAGAGAAATCATAAAGATCAGAGCAGAAATCAATGAGAAAAAAAAAAATAGAACAAATCAACAACACTAGGAGCTGGTTCTTTGAAAGAATTACTAAGATTGACAAACCCCTGGCCGGACTTATCAAAAAGAAAAGAGAAAGGACCCAAATAAATAAAATCATGAATGAAAGAGGATAGATCACAACTAACACCAAGGAAATACAGACAAGTATAAGAACATATTATGAGCAACTCTATACGAACAAATTTGACAATCTGGGAGAAATGGATGCATTCCTAGAGACATATAAACTACCACAGCTGAACCAGGAAGAAGAAGAATTAGAATGCATGAACAGACCCATAACCAGTAAGGAGATTGAAACAGTCATCAAAAATCTCCAAACAAAGAAAAGCCCAGGGCCAGACAGCTTCCTGGGGGAATTCTACCAAACATTTAAAGAACTAATTCCTATTCCCCTAAAACTGTTCCCAAACAATAGAAATGGAAGGAAAACTTCCAAAGTCATTTTATGTGGCCAGCATCACCTTGATCCCAAAGCCAGACAAGGATCCCATCAAAAAAGAGAACTACAGACCAATATCCTTGATGAACACAGATGCAAAAATTCTCACCAAAATACTAGCCAATAGGATTCAACAGTACATTAAAAGGATTATTCACCACGACCAAGTGGGATTTATTCCAGGGCTGCAAAATTGGTACAACATCTGCAAATCAATCAATGTCATACAACACATTAATAAAGAACAAGAACCATATGATACTCTCAATAGATGCTGAAAAAGCATTTGGCAAAGTACAGCATCCCTTCCTGCTCAAAACTCTTCAACGTGCAGGGATAGAAGGCACATATCATCAATATATCATCAATATCATCAATATCATCAAAGCCATTTATGAAAACCCACTGCAAATATCATTCTCAATGGAAAAAAACTGAAAGCTTTTCTGCTAAGGTCAGGAACGCGGCAGGGATGTCCGTTATCACCTCTGCTATTCAACATAGTACTAGAAGTCCTAGCCTCAGCAATCAGACAACAAAAGGAAATTAAAGGCATCCAAATCAGCAAAGAAGAAGTCAAACTATCGCTCTTTGCAGATGATATGATACTATATGTAAAAAAACCAAAAGACTCCACTCCAAAACTGCTAGAACTTGTACAGGAATTTAGTCAAGTATCAGGTTATAAAATCAATGCACAGAAATCAGTTGCATTTCTCTACACCAACAACACGACAGAAGAAAGAGAAATTAAGGAATCAATCCCATTTACAATTGCACCCAAAACTATAAGATACCTAGGAATAAACCTAACCAAAAAGGCTAAGAATCTATAGTCGGAAAACTATAGCGTACTCATAAAGAAATTTAGGAAGACACAAAGAAATGGGAAATGTTCCATGCTCCTGGATGGGAAGAATAAATATTGTGAAAATGTCTATGCTACCTAAAGCAATCTACATATTTAATGCAATTCCTACCAAAATACCATCCATTTTCTTCAAAGAAGTGGAACAAATAATCCTAAAATTTATATGGAACCAGAAAAGACATCGAATAGCCAAAGGAATATTGAAAAAGAAAGCCAAAGTCGGTGGCATCACAATTCCAGACTTCAAGCTCTATTACAAAGCTGTCATCATCAAGACAGCATGGTATTGGCACAAAAACAAACACATAGATTAATGGAACAGAATAGAGAGCCCAGAAATAGACCCTCAACTCTATGGTCAACTAATCTTCTACAAAGCAGGAAAGAATGACCAATGGACAAAAGACAGCGTCTTCAATAAATGGTGTTGGGAAAATTGGACAGCCATATGCAGAAAAATGAAATTGGACCATTTCCTTACACCACACACAAAAATAGACTCAAAATGGATGAAGGACCTCAATGTGCAAAAGGAATCCATCAAAATCCTTGAGGAGAACACAAGCAGCAACTTCTTCTACCTCAACCGCAGCAACGTCTTCCTAGGAACATCACCAAAGGAAAGGGAAGCAAGGGCAAAAATGAACTTTTGGGATTTCATCAAGATCAAAAGCTTTTGCACAGCAAAGTAAACAGTTAACAAAATCAAAAGACAACTGACAGAATGGGAGAAGATATTTGCAAATGACATATCAGATAAAGGGCTAGTGTCCAAAATTTATAAAGAACTTAGCAAACTCATCACCCAAAGAACAAATAATCCAATCAAGAAATGGGCAGAAGACATGAACAGACATTTCTGCAAAGAAGACATCCAGATGGCCAACAGACACATGAAAAAGTGCTCCACATCACTCAGCATCAGGGAAATACAGATCAAAACCACAATGAGATATCACCTCACACCAGTCAGAATTGCTAAAATGAACAAGTCAGGAAATGACAGATGCTGGCGAGGATGTGGAGAAAGGGGAACCCTCCTACACTGTTGGTGGCAATGCAAGCTGGTGCAAGCACTCTGGAAAACAGTATGGAGATTCCTCAAAATGTTGAAAATAGAACTGCCCTATGACCCAGGAATTGCACTACTGGGTATTTACCCCAAAGATACAAACGTAGTGATCCGAAGGAGCACGTGCACCCGAATGTTTATAGCAGCAATGTCTACAATAGCCAAACTATGGAAAGAACCTAGATGTCCATGAACAGATAAATGGATAAAGAAGATGTGGTATATATACAGAATGGAATACTATGCAGCCATCAAAAGAAATGAAATCTTGCCATTTGCGACAATGTGGATGGAAGTAGAGGGTATCATGCTTAGTGAAATAAGTCCAGCGGAGAAAGACAACTATCATATGATCTCCCTGATATGAGGAAGTGGAGATGCAACATGGGGGTTAAGGGGGTAGGAGAAGAATAAATGAAACAAGATGGGATTGGGAGGGAGACAAACCATAAGTGACTCTTAATCTCACAAAACAAACTGAGGGTTGCCGGGGGGAGGAGGGTTGCGAGAAGGTGGGTGGAGTTATGGACTTTGGGAAGGGTGTGTGCTATGGTGAGTGCTGTGAAGTGTGTAAACCTGGCGATTCATAGACCTGTACCCCTGGGGATAAAATATATATCGTGATAAAATAATAATAATAATTAAATATATATATATATATGATACTAAAACTCAAACATAAGAAAATGAACGACATGATTGAAAAATTGGGAAGGACTGGAACAGACACCTCACTGAAGAAGATATAGAGATGGCAATAATGATATGAAAAGATGCTGAGATGATCCACAGCATGTATAATTAAGGAAGTGTAAATTAAAAGAAAGATGAGGGGCGCCTGGGTGGCTCAGTGGGTTAAGCTGGTGCCTTTGGCTCAGGTCATGATCTCAGGGTCCTTGGTTCAAATTCCACGTCGGGCTCTCTGCTCAGCAGGAGCCTGCTTCCCTTTCTCCCTCTCTCTGCCTGCCCCTCCGTCTTCTTGTGATCTCTCTCTGTCAAATAAATAAATAAAATAATTTTTAAAAATAAATAAAGCAATGATATATCACTACACATCTATCAGAATGGCTAAAATCCAAAATAGTGACAACATAAAATGCTTTTGAGGATGTGAAACAAGAGAAACTCTCATTCATTCTGGTGAGAGCACCAAAATGGTGCTACCACTTTGGAAGACAGTTGGGCAGTTTCTTACAAAACTAAACATATTCTTACCATATGATCCAGTAATCATGCTCCTTGGTACTCAACCAAAAGAGCTGAAAACTTTGTGTACACAAAAACATGCATATAAACCTGTGTTTATAACAGCTTTACCCATAAGTGTCAAGAGTTGGAAGTAACCAAGATGTCCTTCAGGAGGAGAATGGATAGATAAACTGTGGTCCATTGAGACAATGGGATATGATTCAGTGATAAAGAGAAATGGCTATCAAGCAATGAAAAGACATGGAACAAACTTAAAATTCATCATAATAAGTGAAAGAAGTCGGGGCGCCTGGGTGGCTCAGTGGGTTAAGTCACTGCCTTTGACTCAGATCGTGATCTCAGGGTCCTGGGATCGAGCCCCGCATCGGGCTCTCTGCTCAGCGGGGAGCCTGCTTCCTCCTCTCTCTCTGCCTGCCTCTCTGCCTGCTTGTCATCTCTCTCTGTCAAATAAATAAATAAAATTTCTAAAAAAAATTTTAAAAAAATAAGTGAAAGAAGTCAATTTGAAAAAGCTTCATGTTGCAAGGTTCCAACTATATGACCTTCTAAAAAAGGCAGAACTATGCAAATGGTATAAAGGTCAGCGTTTTGTAGCAGTTAGGAGACAGGAGGATGAATAGGCAGAACACAGAGGATTTTTAGGGCCTTGAAAATGTTCTGTATGATATGTATGATATTTTAGATATATATCACTACACAGTTGTCAAAATGCATAAGGTACTATACCAAGAGTGAACTCTATGAGAAAAGTTTTTTTTTTAAGATTTTATTTATTTATTTGACAGGCATCAAAGCAGCCAGAGAGGCAGGCGGGGAAAGCAGGGGTTGGGGGAAAGCAGGCTCCCTGCCAAGCAGAGAGTCTGGTCTGGGGCTCGATCCCAGGACTGTGAGATTATGACCTGAGCCGAAGGCAGCAGCCTTAACCCACTGAGCCACCCTGGTGCCCCACCAAGAGTGAACTCTAATGTAAACTGTGGACTTTGGGGTGATAGTGATGTGTCAGTGTAGGGTCAGTGAGGGTGACAAATTATCACCGTGCTACAGGATGTTGATAATGGGGAAGGCTGTGTGTATGTGGGGAAAGGGAATTTTACTTTGATCCCCAAACTACTCTAAAAAATGCAGTCTTTTTTTTTTTAAAAAACTTTATAATGCAATACAATACAAAACAAGAATGCATATCAAGAGGGAAATAATGTTTAAAGGGAACGAAGAACTTCAGTAATGTGTACCTAGGGATTTTGATTGCACATTTGTAGGAAGTTCACATTGTCATTAGCAATTGTTTATCTGTGAAGTAGAAGTAACATAAATAGTGATGAAAACTCAAAAATGCAACATTTAAAAATGCCATCTATGGGCTCTTAAAAAATGGAACAAAATTTGCTTGGCTTTTTAAGTGTTGTGGCGAATGAAGGGACAGAATTTAAATTCAGCTTTATGATTTTTAAAAGATTGGATAATATGTTTCTACAAAGAAGGCTCCTCTGAGTAACATAGAAATGAACATGGTAGCAGAAAGTGGAAAAAAGGCTACATCTCTTGTGAGCTCACGTTCTCTGAAGCCCTGTCACTTAGTGGAGACAGTAACTATTCGATGAATAGCAAATAGTAGTCTTTCAGATTCCCGAGATTTTCACTAAGGATCGTGAATGGATTTTTTTTTAAATATGTAAAGAATGTCTATAGTGCAAGTACCTGCAAATAACAGATTTTGGAGAGAATATTTTAATCAGCAGAGAAGGTCAAAATGACAAAGTTCCAGGATCAGAGTAAACATATGGGATTAAAAAATAAAAAATAAAAAAAAAGATTTTTTTAAAAGGACTTTTTTTTTTTAAAGGACTTTAAACAAAAGTCCTTTTTAAGAAACAGTTGGCTGTTTAAACCAAAAGTACAACTCACTGAGAGAATCACCACATTATTTATTTGGGTAGAAAGGACCTGGGAGCCCATTCTGCAGAGGAAAAAATAGAATCACTAACAGGCCTCATGCCTTGCACAGCCAGTGGCTAGAATCCCTGCCTCATGATACCCTTTGCTAGAATGCCGCTAGAACCATCTAGAACTATGTTAGTCTTTCTATGAAGCCACCAAGTGTGTTTGACCAGTTAAGAGCACAGTAACAATAAGTCATGTTAAGTTATAATGATTATCGATATCTTTAAAAGCCTTGTAAAGTTCCTTTTTGAGTAACCCTCACACCACCCTTAGAGAAATTTATCTGTGGTTCACCTCTTTGAAATACCTCATTGTTGTTACACATTTGCCATAGCCAAAAAAAAAAAAAAAAAAAAAAAAGCTTTTTATTAACAAAGTGTTCAGAAGAGGGCGCCACTGAAAATAATGAGAGTTTTCACAGCCGGGACAATTTTGTTGCAGAAACAGCTGTAGTACCTCACCTCCTCGGCACAGGGAGCTACCGGAGGATTTAAAATATCAGAATCATAACCATAATAGAGTATTTAATTGCATCCTAGCTTTCATCAAGGGTAAGATGCACTATAGTTTATGTTCGACTAAGAAAGAGAAATGCTGTCAGTTAAACTAGGATATGTCATCAAGTGCAAGGTGAGTGCCACCTTAAGAGATTAAAATTGGGGGGGGGGAGGACAAATCTTAGAACAAGTAAATTGTGGTACTAGAATAATTAAGAAAAATTGAACACTTGGATCAACAAAAAAAGTGATTATTGCTTACCATGTGCCCCAAACTATATTAAGTCTTAGAACAAGAGACGTTCTCGTCTTGATGCCCCGCAGCTGTTAGACCCAAGGTACAGAGGGCAGTAGCCAACTCCAGCAGGCCCCAAGTGCCATGTGCAGACTCTAAGAGCAACTGCCTTTGAGAGAGGAAACGGTTGAGAGTGGCCTTTCTGAGGTAAAGAATTACTAGCTGGGAAAGTAGGAAAATTGACACAGAATCAGAATTGATGCCACTACATGACAGAGTTGGTGAAACTTCCCTTCTCAGAGATCTTGAGGCTCCTCAGAAATGTATTTTTCATTTTGGACAGAACATTCAGGATAAATATGATCTGTTCGAGTTCCTGGTTCTCTAATCAGGAATGTTTCTTAGGCTTCATGGGCACAAGAAAAGGGTTTTGATAGTCCAGGGTAGATCCTGACAAAAGCAAAGCACGGTATCTATGACAAACTAACCACTCAGAAGAGAACAACAGATAAAAAGCCAGGGCGACCTGACCCTGCAGGATAGGTAAGGTTGGTCCGGCAACAGGGGTAGATGGGAAGTGCCCATCTCCTGCTAGAAGAGCTAGAGAAGACCCCTTCCGGAGAGTCCACCAGGAGAGGAGAGCAGTAGGTGCTGATGATGAAGTCCCAGAACCTAAGTCAGGTTCGGTGGGGTGAGGTTCGGAGCCGACAGCTAAGAAAGAATTCTTAAGACGTCTCTGGTTCAAAAAGGTTGTTTATTAAAGTACGGGGACAGGACCCGTGGGCAGGCGGAGATGCAGCTGCCCCTGGTTGTGAGGGATAGCAGGTTATGTACCCTGTGGTTGGGGGAAGGTGAGGGGAAGGAAGAGGGCCTACAAGGTGCCAGGATGTCCCAGGCCTACCTGAGGCCTTGCCCTTGCAGCTTGATCAATGTTGTCTTGAGACCAGCCATTAAGATTAAGACAGTTGGGAGAATTTTTGTTGGGATGTCACAATCCTGCTATCAATCGTCTTTGTTAGTGAGATTTAGGACATTTGTAAGCCAAGGGAGACTCCTGTCTAGCAGGATTGTGAGCTCTGTAAGTTAACTATTTGTTTATTGTTCATGGCAGTCAGGGCTGCCTAAGGGATGCTACACATAGGACTGAGGGGGAGCGGATGGAGAGTGGGGTGAGGGGGGTGCAAGGCGCCAGCTTTTGCTTTGTCTTCAGCCAACCTCATGCTCCCTCATCACTGAGAGGCACTAAGGACTTTGCCTGTAGGACCTGGGCCTGAAGCTGGCACCAGGGAATTGCAAGGGAGTTGAGCAACCTTTAGCTCTTGAGAACTGGGCTGGAGGGAAAATTCCTTCAAGGAGAAGATCCAAAACTTGTGTAGGGGCTGCAAGAAAAGCAGCTGGGACAGTGGTGAAACCTGGCATCTTACCGTAAGGAGTTCCCTGTTTGAAGCTTGACAGACCAGTGAGGAACCATGCCAGGCATTCCACCTCCAGAATGACCTTGTTATTGTCCCCCATCAAAGGCAGTGAATCTTCTTTAGGAATGAGGAACCATGATGGATTTTTGGTATCACCTGAGTAGCTGTTAGACTCATTAGCTCACACTCAGTGGGAGACAGCTTTTTTTTTTTTCCTTAACAATATGTGTTTTAGTAATACAAAAGTAACCTGAACTTGTAGTGAAAGATTATTGATGTGAAGGACAGGATTCTAAAAAGAAAATAACATCTTAGTATATTTAATTTTAAAACCATATGGACCATCAATTTTTAAGGGAAAGAGTTGATGAAGTTCTAGAACCTAGGTGAGGTTCAGTGGGCTGAGGTCCGAAGCCGATGACCAAGAAAGAATTCTTGAGACATATTTGCTGCAAAACGGTGGTTTATTGAGGCACGGGGACAGGACCTGTGAGCAGGAAGAGCTGCTGCCCCGGGTTGTCAGAGATGGCAGGTTAAGTACACAGTGGTTGGGGGAAGGTAAGGGAAAGGGAGGTTTCAACGGAGTTTTCATATGCTAAAGAGGAGTTGTCTTTTACCAAGCCATTAACATCACGATAGCTGGGAGATGACTGTCTTGCAGGACTGTGATCTCTGCAAGTTAACTCTCTGTTTCTCGTTTATGGCGGTCAGGGGTGCCTGAGGAATGTTACACATATTACCGAGGGGAGCGAGTGGAGAGGGGGTGCAAGGTGCCAGCTTTTGCTTTGTCCTCAGTCAGCCTCCTGCTCCCTCATCAAGTTACAAACCTTAGAGGGTGTTCGTGGGAGTGAGGGAGTGCGAGAGAGCGGGAGGGCTGGAAGGGCAGCGGGCCTAGGGAAAGGCGCCCAACCTGCTCCTGCTCTTGTTTTGGAGATTCACGTGGTCCTGCCTAATTGGCCGCCATAGAGCCTGAGTTCCCAGGGAGGCAGAAGCGTCCTTCACAGCTGTGGTTCCTGGGTTCTTCCAGCTGCCAGCCCCACCTTCCGCAGGAGGCTGGAGGCCCTGGGGGGACCACAACTCCCACAAAGCCCCACACTCCAACAGAGCCTGGCTGATAAAGGGGCGGGGTCTGCATGGAGGGGTGTGCAGGGGCCTTGGGGCTCAGCGTCCCCATGCAGCTTTCTGGAGCTCACAAGCTTTCTTATCGCTGGATTGGCATCTGGCAGCTGGACTCATTGGAGTCCTGGGGCGTCGCCTCGGACCGGCTCTCGATGGGTAGAGTGTAACGAAGTGTTAGCTTAGGAGGTGCAGTGCTAGGGACTGGGTAGCGCTGAAGCTGCTGGTTGTCCTGGGCTTCCTGAGGAGGCTGTCTGAAAAAGTCACAGGTGCTGGTAGGGGAATCCTGGGGGAAAACTGGGGCCCAAACCAGCACTTTGAGCCTCTGAGCCAGAAGCCAACAATAACTGGGAAAAAGTCCAAATGCGCTGATGTGCTTTACTTTTGGCTGAGAAGATAAGCAGGAAAGATAACAAAAATGGGATGTCTGTAGACCTCTACTGGAACTTTTAGGTCTGTATTCTGTAATTCCTTACCTGTCACTCAGAGCTTTTTTCTTTTTCTTCCTTGGGTTGCCTTATTAGAGAATTCCTTAGCTTGATATTCCATCTCTCTGGTTTGGTTTTAAGCAGTGCTCATTCTGCTATTCAACCCATCTCTTTGAAAGGTTTCTTTTTACTGCTGTTGCTATTTGTATTTCCAAGATACCGGCTAATTATTTTTATAACAGCCTGCTCTCATTTCATGATAAGATATTCTGGCTTATCCATATGATTAATTTAATTACATTGATGTTAATGTCTAACACTTTTTTCCCCCCTTAGGTGCATATTCTCTCTTGAAAGAAAGGATAAAACATATTAAAGCTGTTCTTTTTTCACGTGGCTTGATTTTTCTGAAACGTTTGTGATTGTTGGTTTATGTCTCACTCATTTTTATGTACCTCGAGAGTCACTGCTTTGTACTCTCTTTGCAGGAGGGAGGGGCATGAAGAGGATGAACTGCAGGGTATTTTTTTTTCTTTTTAATGAAAATGGGTAGAATCAGGGTTTGTAACCTACTGGTCACCTGGGTACCCCACCCCATTCCTCCAGAGCCTCGTGATCATCGGGATTTTGCTTGTTTCTTTTACCCAAGCTCCCATACTGTCCAAGCTGGAAGCAAACATCCCATTTTCTACTTCCTGGAAGGCTATACTTTGGTGAAGCTTCGGTTCTAGTCTCTCAGCCAGTTCCCCTTTTATTTTCTTTCTTTTTCATTTTCTTTCTTTCCTTTTCATTCTGGGCTCCTCCCTCCAGGTTTGCACTGCCTTTCCTTATGTACAAATGGGGATAGTAGGAAAGAGTGACTGAGGAGCCCTTCCAGTTTTTTAAAAAGATTTTATTTATTTATTTGACAGAGAGAGCACAAGTAGGCAGAGCTTCAGGCAAAGGGAGAGGTACAAGCAGGCTCTCTGCTGAGCAGAGAGACTGAAGATGGACTCGATCCCAGGATCCTGGGATCATGACCTGAGCCGAAGGCAGCCACTAAACCGACTGAACAACCCAGTCACCCCCAAATATTTTTTAGTATCTTCTTTTCAGTACTTCAAGGGGAACCAAACATCTTCACCAGGACTCTCAAAGATGAATGAAAAATCAGTAATAATTTGCTACAAAAATGACAAACATCTGTTTTTTGTACTGCATCTAAACAACTAAATTTTAAAAATTAACATTATGGTAAACATAAGAATTTGCTGGACGTAATCCTTTGAAAGCTGGTGCTTGTATACTTTTATATCTCGGTCAGGCAAGGCACTATAGAATCATGGTGACCATCCATATTCTATACAAAAACTCTCAGTTCTATTAAGAACATGAAACAAGTGGTGCCTGAGTGGCTCAGTTGTTAAGTATCTGTCTTAGGCTCAGGTTATAATCCCATGGTCCTGGGATTGAGACCCACATCGGGCTCCCTGTTTGGTGGGAAGCCTGCTTCTCCCTCTCCCACTCTTTCTGCTTCTGTTCCCTCTCTTGCAGTGTCTCTATGTTAAATATATAAATAAAATATTTTTTAAAAAGGACATGAAAGAAATTCTCCAGGGAGAGGGAAGAGAATAAAGTTCAAAATTAGAATAAGTTCAAATTTAAATTTGTACATCAGAAGCTCTTTCTAACTGCCTCTCTTACACATAATTCTACTAAAATAGCAAACCCAGTAGAGGACAAAATTGTTTGTTTCAAAATACAGAGCCTTGGACTTTTGTGATGTCGATAGAAAATTACCCAGTTGCCTCCATTAATTGGTTAGAATTTTGAGAGGAAGCTTGTGTATAGAAACGGGGATTTCTAGCACCGAGGGGCCAACAAACTGGAGGACGCTAACACTGCCTGCAATCTAGCAGCAACTCTCTGAGGTCACACGCTGATTTTGGATGGTCATCTTTTCCCTCGGGGAGGGTACGACTGTTCAAAGTGAATGTGTGGGGGGAGGGACAAGATGGCGGGGGAGTAGGAGGAGGCGCCTTTTCAGCTGGTACCCCAAAGTGAGCTGATTACCTACCAAAGAACTCCGATCACCCTTGAAATCAGCCTGAGATCAGAATTATACACGTCTGGATCTCTATAGGGGCAGAAGACACCAGTGGGCAGGTAAAGTGAAATGGGAACGGTGGCGGACTGATACCGGAAGATAATCAAAAGGGGGAGGGAGCCACCAGAGACGACCGATTGGAAAGTAATACCCCAATACAAGCGAGAGTGCCCTGCATCTGGGGACCAGCATTAACATGGAGACTGGTTGAAAGCACTCCAAAAGAGCAAAGGATGGCGGGGGGAAATTGTGGGGATCGGGGCAGCTAGGGACAGGGGCTTAAGTCCCTGGTCCCAGGACAGCCTCCCTGGCGCTGAGGCAGAGAGAGTGCGGTAGAGAAACCAGCTCTTGGTCCCTAAGCCACCAGCGTGCCCGAGAATGCATGGGTTCTAGTTCCTGTGAGGGGATGGGAACCACGCTGGTGGGCAGAACGCGCGAGCCCTACCACAAAGCTTGAGATACGCACCCACGTCCCTCATGCTCCCCTGAGTTACAATGGCCCGGCCGGCGCTCTTTGATGCGCGCCATTGTTTCAAAGCCTAAGCTGCGAGCCCCAAACTCTCCCCACAGAGGTGCGAAAAAGCCCAGCCTGGTGCTTACGGACCAGCACCCCGTTCTCGGTGCCCGAGATGCGCGCCGCCTCTGAAAAAGGTGCGCGCAAGCCAGGCACTCCCAGCCCGGGCCAGCGGCAAAATCTCAGTGTGGGATCGCTGCTTGGAACCTCTCTGGCGATTGGGAGCTCCCAGACAGCTGCCACTGACTTGGCTTTGGGTACAAGCAAAAGATCCTGCGCCCCCAGGGGTCTGCAACTTGGAACCCGTTCTTCCAGTGGCCAAGGGGGAACTTATTTAGGCTCTGCACCCAGACTGATGCTTCTCTCTGAGAGGGAGATCAGGGTGTGGTTTGTTTTCCTCTAAAACTACAAAAACCATCAAAGGCGGTTAAGGTGAGAGGGAAAAAAAAGTGTACAAGCATTAAAACCGCCAGAGAACAAAAGCCTGAAAAAAACCAGTTTCCTCAGAGCCCACCCCCTTGAGGGGGTGGGAGGACTTAACTCAGGAAACATCATTGACTGACAACCCACGTGGCAGGCCCCTGCCCCAGAAAACAAACCAAGAAAGAAAAAATAAGAGGAAAAAAAAAAAGGACTACAAGAGAACAACCACTACTTCATGGGAAAACTTGTATTGTTCACTTGTTCCCACTATTCCGGTTCAATTTTTTTTTTTTTTTTTTACACATAGGTAATTTTTTTAACCTATTTACCATCACAGCGAGTTGTACAGTACATCAAATTCCATAATACCTTTCTAACCTGAACTTTTTGATACATACACCTATGTTTTTCTTTTGCATTTTTATTTTTTGAATTCCTTTTTTTAAATTTTAGTTTAGTTTATTCCTTTTTATTTTTATCCTCTAATATTCATATAGAGTTAAACTTCAAAGTAATCCCCTTTCCCCAATCAATACTACCCCTATAGGTAAACCAATTTTTAATCCCCTTTATCTTAGGAAAGTTGAGTCCTTTAACAAAGATATCAAGATACATCCAGGAAGAATCAAAACAACCTTCCTCGCACACACTGAGAATTTATAAGAACTCTCCCATCTTCTTCCACCAGTGTTTCTGTGTTTTTTGTGTTTGTTCTGATAGCATATAAATTTTACACTTGTGGTTCTTTTTGACGAGGTTCTTTCTTTATTTGCATATATATATATATATATATATATATATATATATATATATATATTCTCTTGTCATATACTTGTATCAGTCTTTTTGTTTGTCAGTCTCTTTTTGTTTGTCTACTTCATAAATCTTACCTTGGGGCCCATCTGGGCTGAAACTTCTTTTTCATCTTCCCTTTCTTTCCTGTCTCTCTCTCTCTCTCTCTCTCTTTTTCTTTTTGTTTTTTTTTTTCTTTTGTCTCTCATTTGGGTGGGAATCCTGATTGCTCAAAGTGAATGTGTATATTTGAAGAGAGGACCTCAAGACCTCTGGAAGTCTGCATGCCTCATTCACTGGGCAGGGGACTTCCTGCTTCAGGTATTTGCACAATAGACTCCAGTTAAAGTCCACCTTCAGCTACGAGTCAAAGCCATGATTGTTAAGAACACAGAATAGGGTCCTACGTAGCATACACGATGTGACCAATAGGCATCAATGGTCACTCAAGGGTTCTGGTACATTGTTATCCTCCAGTAGATTATAGAGGTAAAAAACATCTGAAAGAAGGATGAATACCCAACTTTTGTAGCAACATGGATGGGACTGGAAGAGATTATGCTGAGTGAAATAAGTCAAGCAGAGAGAGTCAATGATCATAGGGTTTCCCTTATTTGTGGAGCATAACAAATAGCATGGAGGACAAGGGGAGATGGAGAGGAGAAGGGAGTTGAGGGAAATTGGAAGGGGAGGTGAAAGATGAGACTATGGACTCTGAAAAACAATCTAAGGATTTAGAAGGGGTGGGGGGGAGGTAGGGGGAACGAGGTGGTGGGTATTGGGGAGGGCATGTATTGCATGGAGCACTGGGTGTGATGCAAAAACAATGGATACTGTTACACTGAAAAGAAATAAAAAATAAAAAATAAATTTTAAAAATCTGAAAGTTTCCCAGGAAGCAGTGGGTTTTGTTTTGTTTTGTTTTGTTTTGTTTTGTTTTGTTTTTTAGAAAGAGGAGGAGGATGGGTCACTAGACTTTAAGAGGTCATGAATAAAGCAGGAGAGATAGGAACTGAATCATAAACTTTTGTCATTAGCTTGGCAGGAGTTGAGGTATAGGGTCCCAAGTCTGCATGGAGGTGGGTAGGTCACAGGGAGATAGTGAGGTTAGTACTTCGAAGGGGAGCTGGCATGTGGGCTTGGGTATCAAGAAATAACCAATGTAATTAAGTGGGATAACCATGTTTGTAGTGTGTGTGTGTGTGTGTGTGTGTGTGTGTGTGAATTCTTCATAGCTGGGGATACTGAGTTAGATGGTTATTGATCCCCTATCCAATTCCAACATTCCTAGTATTCATGACTTCTCTGGCTCAAATATTAGCAATGGCTATGGAGAGAAGGGTTAGACCCAAAAGCATGGAGCACAGTGTATAGAAAGTTTCTCCCAAGCTTGAAAGAAGGCTTTATCAGTATATTTTTGTCTACTCAGGCAGCTATACCAAACACAGGCTGGGGGGCTTAAATGACAGAAATATATTTTCTCACAGATCTGGAGGCCAGAAGTTCCAGATCAAGGTGCCAGCAAGGTTGGTCTCCAGTGAGCCTTTTCTTGTTGGTGTATAGATCACTGTCTTTTCAACTGTGCCCTCAGATGACCTCTTCTCTGTGGGCCCCCAGATGGGAGGTAGGGGGAGTGCTTTCATGTGTTTCCCCCTTATGAGGACACCAGTCCTAGCAGATTAGGACTCCCGTGACCTCACCAAGCCTTCAGTACCTCCTTCTAGGTAGGCCCTATCTCCAGATGCAGTCACACTGGAGATTAGGAATTCTACATATGACTTTTGTGGGGACACAATTCAGTCCATAACAATTAGTACAGGAGAAAAACCATGGAGAGAATTCTAGAGGAGTCACACGGTGATGTTATAAGGTAAGTGGGTATAAAAGAGCACCTCTGAAGTCCAATAGGTCATTAGAGCTAGAGGCCGACAGGAAAGTCCCGTACGTGCCACAGTTTTGAGTTTGATGCAAGCGCAACTCTGAAGGGAAGATATTTGGGAGGCCTTAGCCAACCACTACTTCTAGCCAGGGGTGATTCTGGAAGGAATATCTCTCAGAGTGCTGCCTAGAATCAAGACTTTGGGGTTGGAAAAGTGCCACTCCCAAAGCTGGAGAAGGATGGTGCTGTAAGTTACTTGAAGAGTACTGTTCTGGGAGATAGGAGATCTGGGGTGTCCTCTTTGTTCTGCTGCTGACCAGATGTGAAAATGCAGGTTAACTCCCTAACCATCTCAGTTCTACCACCATGTGCTGCTGTCATGTGTCCCAAGCCCCAGAGTTAGTTTTATCCATAACCAGAAGCCAGTCTTTTAGTTCCCAATCTCTTAATCGGGCTGATCGTCATAATATATAGCGGACACGTGACAGCCACAGGGGAGAAGTAAGGGTTGTCTTCCCCTCAGGGAGAGTGGAAAGGCTCTAGGAGAGGGCATACCAGTAGGCCAAAGGCAGCAAGTGCTGGGGAGTGGAGCCACGGGGAAGAGTGTGCTGATGACAGCCTTGTGGAGGGAGGGCAGAAAGAGCCACCACCATGACACTTGAGTTATATAGATCGAGCTTGGGGACAGAGAAGGGATCAGGGCACGGTAGAGCAGCAGCTGGCAAAGTGATTCCGTTGAGCTTAAGCTCATAGTGCCTTAGCGAATTAGAATGGGAAATACCTTGCTATTGTCTGTGACTCTGTGATTGTGTAAGTATGAGTGACAGAGTGGGGACAAAGAGAGAGGGAGAGAGAATACATTAAATTTTAAACAAGGACAATAAGGGATGCCTGGGTAGCTTACTCAGTTAAGCATCTACCTTTGGTTCAGGTCATGATCCCAGGGTCCTGGGATTGGATCCCATACCAGGCTCTAGTGGGGGGCCTGCCTTCCCTCTGCCTGCTGCTCCCCTTGCTTGTGATCTCTCTCTTCCTCTGTAACAAATAATAGTAAAAAATAAACAAGGGCGATAAGTTATGTTTACTTTTGTTTCTGATGCCAGACATAGGTTCAGAGGATTGAAGAGGGAGATCCAAGGAGCTAGCCTCTCAAGAGGAGTGAATACCTAGTCACTGGTAAGACCCCTGGTCCTGCAATACAATATGGCTCCTGTGATCTGGGTCCTGTTAAACGCCTCTCGCCATCCTTAACCCGATAGTTTGATTCTTCATTGCGTTCAGTGTGGGGAACTGGGAGAAGCTATGACACTTGGCCCTTTGTAGGGGAATTTTAGTAGTATAAATAGCAATAGTCATCAGTTCTGGAGCACTTCCATGACTCTGCTGCAGGCACTGTGCTGTGACCTGGGTTTAGAGCAGTGAGATAAACATAGAAATAGATGTGGGCTCTGTTTCCAAGAAGCTGAAACCCACTATTCTCCTTGTCCCCTTCCCATTCTGTCTTCTTCAGTCCTTGTGCAATCCCACCAAGCAGGAAGCTTGCTTCTCCCCCTCCTTCTGCTGCTCCCCCTGCTTGTGCTCTCATTCTCTCTCTCTATGTGTCAAGTAAATGAATCAAATGTTTTAAAAAATTATTTAAAAAGGCAAAACAAATAACCATTTTGGTAGAGTGATTTTCTGAATGCAGTTATGGGCAGTGCTGGGTACTGAAGAAGACGCTCTGCTGACCAGAGGAGTGGGGAAATTACAGAACAAATTCCACAGGTCATTGAATATATCACTTTCATCACCCCACCCATAGCACTCATTAATCTCTATCCCAGCCAATCTGTTGGTTATAAAAATGAGCTTTCTCCAAACTGACAGGCAGTTCTCATTTTAGCAATGTAAATCATTCTGATCTTTATCACTAATGTGATCTAATCCTGTCTAGTAAAGAAAGCTTGAGAGTTCTATAGCTTTGTAAACATTTACGAAAAACAATGGACTCAACTCTAATTACTTTTTAACTAACTTGACTTGCTAAGGGAAGGAGAAAGTAAATATTAGAAATCCTACCACTAAGCTCAAGTTGCAAGTTATACCTGCCAAGATGTGGTTCAAAATATAAGTAGCCAGTCTCCTTAGAAGCCTTTTACCTTCTTATATCTGTTATGTTGGGTAAATGAGTAGTTACTAGAACACAGCTGGCTCAGTGATCGCAATTCAGCTTACCCTCAGAAGTATAAATAGATTACATGTTTATCCCGGTAACTGGACACTGATATAGAATTATTCACTGGCTGATTCCTAGATCAGAAACCACAAAAAAAAATTTTCTTTTTTATGGAAGTATGGCTGTTACAATAGTCTCACCTGTACCACATAGTGATTGACTTAACTACTCTATATGTTACAGCTCTAGATGTAACATTTTAATAAAACAATATCCTTGATGGTTTCATGGAAATGTAAATGCCTTGTGCACTTTTCTTAATGTGTATAATTACCTAAACATCATAGTAAGTGAGTCAAGGCCATTGTCAAGCTTCCGTCAAGGAGAGTCCTTAACTAGAGGGATTTCCCATTGCTCTCAGGATGATAACCTCTGAGTTACAGGTTCCATTAGTTGGCCACACACATTTGGAGCCTTGTGGACTTTCTGACAGCTGAGCAGCATATCTCTGTTTCAAGCATTGTGATCCCTGTTCTTACTGCAACAGTGACAGTTGTCACTTTTCCTGTGACCCCTGTCTTTAGGAAAGTGTCTGACTCAGAAATTCGAATCAGTACCCGCCAAAGGGATTTTCAGGAGAACCACCTCAAAGATGATCACCTGAGATACTGTCAAGAAAAAAAAAACTGAAATTCTAAGCAACATCCATAATAAGTCTTTTCATGTTGATAAGGAAAGATTTTTCCCTAAATACCAGATAGGCTCCATGAAAGTGAGACCTTTACCTGTTTTGTTCACCGTGTCACCAGTCCCTAGAAGAGAGCCTAAGACATCACTCAAGATTAGGTTGCTTTGAATGAATCAAATGAATTAATGAACTGTGGCCTTTGATAGTGAGGTAGGTTATGGTCCTTAGGCAAGAGATGGGATTTGTGTTGGGATTTCAAGAATGAGAGGGGCTTAAGAGAAAATTGAGAAGCTAAATGTAAAAGTATGCAATTTACTGACTGGAGTAGATCTGAATACATTTCAAACATAATTAAACTATGGCTGTGGGTCTATATGGGTTTTCATAATTTTCCCTTGAAAATGTGAGGCATACAGATGTCATCTCCAGTGAATTCTCCTTGTCCGTATACAGAATCACCAAAAAAAAAAAAAAAAAAAAAAGGCATTCTGACTGTTCTCAGCCGATCCACTCCAGGATTGTAACTCTTTTTTCCCTTTTTCTTTCTGACATCATGGACTTTCAGGTTGACCTCTCCCATCTTGGGTCCCACTTTCATTAGCTGTAGAAGTCATGCGATGTTTGCGATGTGAGGGTGGCAATACTCTCTGACCTTTGGTTACAATATGTCTTTGAAAGCCAGTGTTTATTCTGCTTTAACAGCATTTCTCCATTTTAACTGGCCACCTTTTAAGTGGTCATTAGCCACATGTGGCTACTAGCCATGGGACTTGGACAGCAGAGGTGTGGAAAGTCCGCACATTCTTCCACTCAAAGGATATTGTGAGTTATGCTACATCTTTTTTTTTAAGTGTCTTTTTTAGGTATTTAAATTCAATTAGCCATTAGATAGTACATCATTGGTTTCAGAGAATTTAGTAACTCATCAGTTGTGGATAACGCTTGGTGCTCATCACATCACGTGTCCTCTTTAATGCCTATCACCCAGTTACTCCATGTATCCCACTCCCCTCCCCCCCAGCAACCCTCAGTTTGTTTCCTATAGTTAAAGGTGCCTCATGGTTTGTCTACCTTTCTGATGACTCCCATTCAGTTTTCCCTCCCTTCCCTCTGATCCTCTGTACTACATCTTAATCTCAACAGTAAAGTCAAGCAGTGGTAGTAATTCAGTCATGGAGTCATGCATATTCTAAATCTGATGAGATGGATTCCTATACTGCCTTTTTCTCTGCTAGAGCGCTTACATTTGTTATATTATTGCTGCTATTTTCATGTTTCTCGTTCACTGAATGTCTGATAAAAAAATTAGTAAAATGTATGACTGCAGAAAATACAATGGTCATGGATGATGAAGATTTTCTCCTTGACCAGACTTGAGTCAAGTTCCTCTGAGTCCTCTTTCTGTCCAGCCTTGACCTCAGGCTCCGCCCCCTTAGCCCAGTTTTAGCAAGAAACCTGCTTAGTCAATTTTTCAGCAATCTCCTATCCTACTCTTGATATCTGATCAAATTCCTTATCTCTCACCCCTGGTATCGTACCACTCTTTTTTTTTTTAAAGATTTATTTATTTTGACAGAGAGGGAGCCTGAGCTGGGGGAATAGCAGAGGGAGAGAGTGAACCAGACTCCCCACTGAGCAGCAAGCCCAATGCCAGGCTTGATCCTGGGATCAGATCATGACCTAAGCCAAAGCCAGAGAGTTAACCAACTGAGCCACCCAGGTGCTTCAGTATCTATAACGCTTAATATCTGATCAAATCCCTTATTCCCAGGGCACCTGGTTGGTGCAGTTGGTTGAACGTTTGACTCTTGGTTGTGTTCTGGTCATGATCTCGCGGTCCTGAGATTAAGCCTCACCTCAGGCTCTATGCTCAGTAAAGATTAAAATTAAAATTTTAATTTAAATTAAAATTTAATTTAAATTAAATTAAAATTAAAATTCTCTTTCCCTCTCCCTCTACCCCTATCCCTGCTCCCTCTTTCTAAAATGTATTAATAAGTCTTTTAAAAAATTCCTTATCCCCTGCTCTCAATAGTTTATGACCCTAGCCTTCCTTCTACAATATTACTGTCCACATGGTTTAGCCAGAATCCCTTCACCCTTACCCTTGATGTTCCATCTTAATTTTACATTCAGTCACCCCCACCATGCTCTTTACCTATAAATCTCCATTTGTCTGAGCTGAGCCAGATTTCTCTCCCATACTATAAAATAAAATCCCATCATCATAGCATCCCTTGAATAAAATCTTCCTTACTGTCTTTAATGGGTGTCACAATTTTTTTTTTTCTTTAACAGTCAGGAGGGTGCTAATGGAGTACCATGACAAAAGGCCTAACTTCCTATAATGGACATTTCCTGGGTTTACCTGACAAATACTCTTTTTCTCTTCTAAGGAAAATTTCCAGTTCTCAGTATAACTGCCAACTGGCCCAGGGGTGGACAAGTGAGTCAGATGAGACCAAAATGAAAATTCTGTTGAGACACTGGACCTTGAGGATTCAAGCCAAGGACGAAAAAGTGTTGGTACTCCATTATTCTGATGGTCCATTAACTCTTGCTTTTTTGGTTCCTGTGTCGATCACAGCCCCTGCCTTTTTGAAGATAATGACCATTCATCTGGGTACACGGTTCACAGAATCCCTTTGCAGTGGCCCATGCGGGCCAAGGTAGTAGAGCATAATAGATCTCTGTAAGTTTTTAAAAAATGTCTTTGTCCCTGTTGCCCATGGCCATTAAAAACAAAAGGTCGGGGGTAGGTGGATATTGGAAAAGGTGAAGTTATGGCTACTCACTGATTTTGTGATTGGTAGAGAGAAAGAAACACCTACATACAGGGCCAGTGGGTGAGTGGAGGAAACATCTTTGGCTCTAGGAGGAATGGGGGAAGGAGAAATATTAATAATCTTTGTCTTTGAAACTGCCCCTGAAGACTTCCCCACACAGGAAAATGACCTAGTGTGACTCCTAAACTTCGGCAAGCCCCTTAAATTTAACTGACATCTAGATCTGATACTCCCTGCTGG
Organism: Mustela nivalis; assembly: GCF_964662115.1. NCBI lineage: Eukaryota > Metazoa > Chordata > Mammalia > Carnivora > Mustelidae > Mustela > Mustela nivalis. Next base: position 83,753,536 of record NC_139040.1, read on the forward strand.
ATAACTCTGATCATTATTTGGTTGTTACTTATTTTATTTTAAAATTATTTTTAAAGAAAATTTTAATCTAAATACAATTAATTAACATATAATACTAGTTTCAGACATACAGGTTAGTGATTCATCAGTCTTTTATAACACCCAGTGCTCACTGCCTTCCTTAATGTCCATCACCCAGTTACCCCATCCACCCATCCCCCTCCCCTCCAAGAACCCTCAGTTTGTTTCCTGTGATTAAGAGTCTCTTCTGAGGGGTACCTGGCTGGATCAGTGGGTTAAAGCCTCTGCCTTCAACTCAGGTTATGATCTCAGGGTCCTGGGATCGAGCCCCGCATCAGGCTCTCTGCTCCCTGAGGAGTCTGCGTCCTCCTCTCTCTCTCTTCCTGCCTCTCTGCCTACTTGTGATCTCTGTTTGTCAAAGAAGTAAATAAAAATCTTTTTTTTTAAGTCTCTTCTGGTTTGTCTCCCTCTTTGACTTCATTTTGTTTTATTTTTTTCCTTTCCTCCCCTATGATTCTGTTTTATTTCTTAAACTCTACATATGAGTGAGATCATATGATAATTGTCTTTCTCTGACTGACTTATTTCTCTTGGCATAATACCCTCTACTTTCATCCCTGTCATTGCAAATAATTGCCATTTATTTTAAATCGACAGAGAAGGCCACTAGAAACAGCAGGCTCCTGTCCCTCCATGCAGAACATCTGTCAACAACTATGGACATCTTTTCCTCCCCCATTCCTATGAATGTTGCTCAGTTGTTACATGGCATGGACAAATGCTGCTGGCTGGTGGCATGGACACACTGGACAAGCTTGGCCTTCGGTAAAACAAAGACTGGATTCAATTACTCAAACTGAAACAGGAATGCTTGGATGAACAAGCCTGCCAGGAAGTCCCACTGGAGGTACTCAACCTGTGCCCCTTCCCTCTTTGGACCAAGAACCTGAACTTGAGAGATGAATGGCTTATCCAATGTTATGGCAAGGTTACACAGAGCTGAAACTAGACACAGGTGTACATGCTTATTGATCAAGGCTGGCTGTGAAGTCGAACTGCCTCAAATCTTGATTCTTTTTGCCACTTCTTATTCTCTGACCCTGTTTTCCATAGTTTAGGATGTAGGAATAATAAAAATATCAGCTAATGGGGTATCCTGACTTTTTGATGTTTTAGTTCTTGTCAGACATTTACCATAATGCTTAGCACATGGATATGTGTGTGCACACACATGCACATGCTTGACACTCAAAAAATTGTTCCCTGGTATTAACTTTATCAGTGCACTTTGCATCCACCATCAATTGGCTGTTTTGTCACAAACTGATTAAAGCAGAACTGTCAAGTGAGGAACTTCAAAGCCAGAACATTAAGTGCTTTGAAAAACCAGCACCTGGGTGGATTTGTCTCAGCATCTGTAATTAGAAGGCAGCAAAAAGAGACTTTGGGGACACAGTTCACTCCTTCATGAAGCAGCCATTCAGAACTTTCTCAGAAGGGCTAATGCCTAATCTTCCAAAGACCAGCAAGAGCAAGCTTATGGTCTGTTAAAATCAGATTTTTAAAAGATTTTTATTTATTTATTTGAGAGAGAGAGTGAGAGAGAGCATGAGAGGGGAGAAGGTCAGAGGGAGAAGCGGACTCCCCATGAAGCTGGGAGCCTGATGCAGGCCGTGATCCTGGGACTCCAGAATCAAAATCAGATTGATTGACTCAATACAGTCAGGGAGGACATTCCCCAGGAGTCACAGAATGCTGGTTGCCATGAGGGAGGAGTCTTTTACAAAGTCTGGGCTCTCACAGAAGGAGTCTGAAGCATGTGTATGGAAAGCAGAGGTCAGTTTTGGTTTAGAAGCTCTTTCTGAGGGGAAATGAGTAGAAGCAGGGATTAACCAGGACTTGGGCTCTGCCTTATTCAGTTCAGGCTGCTGCAACAAATGATGACAGACTGGGTGGCTGAAACAGCAAAACATGTACTATTCCTTGCAGTTCTAGAGGCTGAGAAGTCCAAAAGCAAGATCCTGGGAGATCTGATATCTAGCAAGAGACTGCTTCATTATCTATAGATGCCCATATTTCTGTTGTAGCCTTGCATGGCTGACAGCTGGCAGAACAATCTCTCGGGTCTTTTCTCAGAAGTGCTTTTATCTCATTCATAAGGGTTCCAATCTCATGACCTCATCACCTCTCAAAGCCCATACCTCCTGATGGCACTCCTTGAGGGTCAGGGCTTCAACATCTGAATTGGGACAAGACACAAACATTCAGTCCATTAGCAAGTGTTGTCATGAGGATAGTGTAGCTTACCAACTGGGTATCCCCAGGAATCCATGGGACTAGCAAAGCAGAATCTGGGGGTGTCACTGGTAGGAAAGCAGGAGTTCCCCAAGAGAGAGTCCTCATAGCATTTTACAGAGACAGCATGACCCTTGAGAAACAATAGTTTCCATGACTCATACACCAGCCTTTATCTATGCCTGTCCTCCCTGCTGGATTCAACAGCAAGCCTGCTTCTTTCTTTTCCAGTATAAATGGATTTCCACTCTCTGAATCCTGATGAATTTTCACTCTTTTGCAGTTAGTAGGTTGTCCCTCAGGATTCTGCATGTCTGGATTTGCAATCGTGGAAACTTCCAAAGGTCTAGGGACCTGCGTGGCAGAACCCGGCCTCTACCACTGCCCAAGGTAGGGACTCTGGTCCCTTGAGCGTCCTGTGCTGCTGTCAGAGGTCTGTGTGCATTGGCTTGTTGTTTTTTTAAAAAATATATAATTGCTTATTCGTGTGTTTGATCATGCTCAAAGGGCAAGGGCAAGACCTGAGAAATCCCAGAGATTTCAGCTTGCCACCCAGAAGGAAACCAGGCTATTTGGAATGCTGGAAAGGATTCAGAGTAGGGGAAATCGGCTTGGACATCTGAGACCACCCCCACATTCAGCGGTCCCCTGGACACAAACCCAGACCTTGATACTGATCCTGAACCATGCTCTCAAGTCAGACCCCTGTGATCCTCACCACAGTGCTTTCATATCAGTGCAGCCATGCCCATAGGCACAAACTCTTAAGCCTAGATTCTGTCCTGAGAGGTCTGTCCCCAACGACCTGGCTCCAAAGCCTCAGAGATTGGGGAGAGTGAGGAACACCATAGGACTCACCCTGCCACCCCGAAAGAAACCATGCCATTTGGAACTCCAGAAAGGATTCAGAGGAACTGAAATCTGCATTCCTACCTCTGGACACCCCCATATTCCGCAGGCCCCTGGATGCAAACCTGGAGCTTGACACTCACCCTGAACCAATCCCGCCACTGCCCCCCCCCCCAGAAAGATGGACAGAGTGCTGGCAGATCGGGCCTGCCATGTGGTGGGCCCTAACCATAACCTTTGGTTTGGTTCTCAGAATTCTGACCCCAAAGGCCTTGCAGTAGATGCCCTACATTTGGGGACACCTGAGCAATCCCAGAGGACTCAGCCTGCTGCCCAGAAGGAAACTGTGCCATTTGGAACTCCAGAAAGGATTCAGAGGAGCAGAAATCTGCATGCCCAGCTGAGGACACACCCACACAGAGCTGACTCCTGGACACAAAGCCAGAGCCAGACACTCACCCTCACCTACACTGTCAACTCAGCCACCCAGACAGCTCTCCATGGGGTCTTCAGGTCAGTCCTGCCATGTCCCTGGTCCCTAACACTAACCCTTGGATGGGTTCTGTAATGATCTCCTCATTTCAGGTTATGTGGTGGTTCTGCAGGACATTGTCCTGGTGTGGGGTCAAACACACTGAAGCATCCCGTGTGAAGTGGCAAACGTGGTAAAGAAATGATGGCTGGGGAATCTGAGTGTGGAGACAGCACGTATTTGTGCTGCTATAACAAGCTGATTGCACTTTGAAATCACCGCAGAGGAAATGAGTCTTCCAAACATCCATGTTAGCACGACGACACGGAAGCAGAGAGGACATCAGACTTTGGGATGGAGGCCAAGCCCTCCCAGATCCAGGTCACTCAACATGGAGAGGACACATGTTAGCAAGAGACTCGTGGGAGGATTAAATCATGGGCCCCTGTATCTCAGGTGCAGTAGAGGCAGTGGATTTGGAATTCCAGTTTTCCACAACGTTCCACCACAAGCTGGTTAGAACTGTGCAAAAGCAGGAAGGGAAGCCCCAGTAAAGTGGACTGGGGATGCCAGAAGGGGAGGCTGGAAGGGGGCGCCTGGTGCTCAGTGCCCATTACAGACCCCACATTGCAATCCCCCACAGGAGAGACTCACTAATTCCAGGCTCCACAGGGGAAGTTGGAGGTTCATCTCCTGACTTTTTTTTATTATTATTTTTGAATTTATTTATTTATTTGACAGAGAGAGATGACAAGCAGGCAGAGAGGCAGGCAGAGAGAGGGGAGGAAGCAGGCTCCCTGCTGAGCAGAGAGCCCGATGCGGGGCTCGATCCTAGGACTCTGGGATCATGACCTGAGCCGAAGGCAGCGGCTTAACCCACTGAGCCACCCAGGCACCCCAATCATCTCCTGACTTTTTGTAGGAGCTTTGCAGCTCAGCTGGTGAGAATTCTCCATCACCCTGCCTTTCTCCAGGGGACTTTCCTTCCAAGAACCCCTCCCAACCTCTTCCTCCTCCATGAAATAATGTTCCTCTCCCTTGTTTCTCGCACTTGCCTGTGATGGGACCGTAGCTTGCTCAGCCCAGACTGCCATTCCCTGCTCTTCCCAAATAAACCCATGCTGCTGATCAAATAACTGGCAGATTGAATTTAAGGCAAATTGAACTAATAAATTCAAGAACTTGCAAGGAACAAAATCAATATGCACAAATTAGTGGCACTCCTACGTGCTCGGAAGGAACCATCAGAAAGAGACTATGGAGAACAATCTCATTTACACCTGCATCCAAGAGAGCAAGATACCCGGGAGACCCCTGAACCAAGAAGGTGACAGACCTGTCCTCTGACAGCCCTGCAACAATGACGACAGACAGGAAGGGGGACACACGGAGATGGGGAGGCACTGTGCTCAGGGAAGAACCTACACTGGGAAAATACATACTCCCCCCAAAACCGTCTACAGAGTCCTCACTGTGGCTCCCGAACTTCCGGACTCGGCGCCAGCCCAGAGTGGGTGTGGACACGGGAAGGACCGCGCAGGGCTGAGGTGGGGGGAGCACAAGCACCGAGGCAGGCGGACGCTCCCTGACTGCAGACCATCTGAGGAACCCCAGGAACCGAATCCGCGAGCACACAAACACAGACGAGGACCGAGGAGCACCCGAGCCCAGAAAGGGGGGACCCCACAGCCCCACGCACAGCTCAGCAGGAGGCCACATCTCCTCACACAAAACGACGGAAGCCCCAGTGTCTACACAGGGCGCCCTTCCTCTGTGGGGTCCTGAGACCACGAACCCCTTGACAGTCCACTCAGGCGGCTTCTTCTCACCTCCTCCAGCATCTGGTCCTTAGGAGGTTGGACTGCTGTCAGTGTGGGCGTGTCCTCCACAATGGGTCCGGTCAGTGTGGATGCAGAGCCACACCCTCCTCAGCTTGTCCTGTCAGGGTGGGAGCCGCCCCACATTCTCCAGAAGTCTCCACAGTGGGTCCTGAAGAGTCGGGGCTCCGGTCCCAGCTGTGGCTGCCCAGCCTGGGCTCAGGGCGGGAGCTGAGGTCTGGAGCCCTCTGCAGGCGGTGGAAGGCAGTGCAGGACTGTGAGAGCTCACCTTTCAGTGGAAGGTCCTGCTCCCTCCCGGGGTCCAACTGACACCATTTCATTCCAGAAATTCGAGCTGCATGGAGCCCAATATCCCCCAACTTCCCCCCAAATAGCTAAGGAACAATGAATTGGAAACAATGTGGAATTACAACAGTCCTTGACCCAAACAGTGGCACTGAACATGGCCCTGATGCAGACCCACACTCTTACCTCAACTTGGTCTCAAGCCTGGACCCTACCCTAATCCAAGGCCCTAACCCTAGCCCCCAACCCAAACAATATTCACAAGAATCAAAATGTAGAAACTGCAAATATCCATCAATGGCAGGTGCATAAGCAAAGTGTGGTGAAGGGTTTGAATTTGGGTTCAGGTTCAGGTTTTAGTCAGAGTTCTAGATCAGGCTTTGGGTTTAGTGTTAAGGTGAGGATTTAGAGTGAAGGACAAGGGAACAGAGTGATAGTTTAGGGCTTTAAGTTTATGATTTAGGCTTTAAGACTCAGGGCTTATGGGATAAAGTTCAAGGTCAAATTTGGGGTTTGGCTTCATGCTGAGATTTGGGTTCAGGGTTCATGACTTGGAGGTCTGGTTTAGGGTTTGGGTTCGTGGTTCAGGGCTTGGATCCAGGGCTCAGGTACAGGCTTTGGGTTCCATTTCAGGTTTGGGATTCAGGGTTCTAGTTTGGGCTTTAAGGTCAGCTTAGGTTTCAGCGTTGTTAGGGATTAAGGTTAGGTTTAGGGAATACACATTTTCTTCAGTTGTCATCATGGACAAAAAATTTCGATCTGAAGTTTCTAAGTCAGAAATGTATTTCAACTGGGGGCGCCTGGGTGGCTCCACGTGTTAAGCCTCTGCCTTGGGCTCAGGTCATGATCTCAGGGTCCTGGGATCGAGCCCTTCATCAGGCTCTCTGCTTGGCGGGGAGCCTGCTTCCCCATCTTTCTCTCTGCTCACCTCTCTGCCTACTTGTGATCTCTGTCTGTCAAATAAATAGAATCTTAAGAAAAAAAAGAAATTTATTTTATCTGGGTGTCAGGAGCTGGTTTGGAATTTAAGATCCCAGTAACTCCCTACCAACAGCATTCTGATCCTAGAGTCTCCCAGTCCCCAAGAAGCGGCTCTTGTCTTGGCTCAAACTTGGCTCTCTGCCCTTGACAGAGAAGGGCAAGTTGGTGCCAAAGTTGGGATTTCACAATGGTAGAGGTGTGAAACCAGATATTGTGGAACTATCATGGAAAATGAGACAGGACACAAATAACTGGTTGACTCGTGATTCTTCCACAAAAACAAAGACCAAGCTTCCAATAGAATCTGATAATGTTCCCTAGGAAGGCCTATGGTACTCATTACCAGTACCAAAAGAGGACCCCTCCCCTGGTTTAAATTAAGAATCACAGCAGGATATTTCCTACTTAGTGTCAAAAATAAAATTTTATTTTTTGGCTGTTCCAGTGGACAATTTGTGGAAGCACTGACAACCTTTTCATGCTCAAATTCCCATCAATGCAATGCAGGCAACGTTGTAATGCATTGTTTCTTGGAATACCAAGTACAAGGAGGGCTATTAGAAGTAGTAAAAAGATACCAAATATGAAATTCAGAAAAAGCACCATTTATGGGCACCTAATGTAGATCCCTAACCATAAGATCTAACATATCATCCTATAGATTTCACTTACAAAAATCATCAATAACAGTAGTCTACTGACCACTGTAACCACCCCACCATTGACCTCTAGGCCTGTAATACACACTCCAACCACTGGAGACACAATTCTCAGCAGCAGAATGGGACTTGCCCAGTCCGGGTGGACCAACTCTTAATGTAAAGCCAAAAAATCCTGCTCCTTGGAAATCCCAGCCATTAGGACACAGTCACAGAAACCATACCCAGAACTCAATAAAGGACAGACATCCCATGGGGCAGATGCTTCAGATCACCCCCACTCCCATGAAGTAGCTCTACAGCAGACTCCAGGTCTGTTCTCTTCCCGGGATCACACGTGGCACCACTCCCTCCTCAGAACAAAACCGTAAACTGTCCTCATCAGGCCTGTGTGCAGGCTCACAGAAAGCCAGACACTTTCTTGAGAGCACTCAGCCTCTCATGCCTATTCCAGCAGATGGAGGGTACTGTCTTCCCGACTTCCGTACCAACTAGAGAAGACTTGGAACAAGTCTTGCAAGACTCTATGCAAAGGCATATTCTCCATCTGCAAAATGATGGATGGTGAAACACCACGGATTCCCTGAACCTTCTTGAACCTAGGTAAGTTGGAGCTATAGCTTGCCCAGAGCTATTATCCCCAATCCCCTAAACACACACACTTCTCTTGTGCACTTTGGGCCAGTTTCCATCCACTTTGCTCCTCAGCCATTGTCTCTGCAGAGAAGTACATCAGTACTGAGGTGCTGGGACTGAGGTGCTAGGTGCTAAGCCAGCACCTTGGACCCACTTACTATCAGAAATTAATATTCGTTTTATTAACAGATGCATCCCATAAGATCTTGCCACCACAGCCATTAGAAAAGTCATTACAACAGAGGTCCTAGCAATATGTGCCAACCTCCATGGCTCCACTCCCTGGCTCCAGGGATTGGTTCATTCATAGGCATGTGACCTGGTCCCAGCCAATGAGGTGGGAGGAACCTTGGGTCTTAGCCTGCAGGGCCAAAGATGGGGTGAACTGCCCAGGCCAGGGGGGTTTTCCATCATGACTGCAGAAGTGGCCTCAGCCAGGCTTGTGCCAGTGCCACAGAGAGCTCAGGAAGCCAGATGCTCTATTACATTGCTGAGGGCTGAATCAGACTTGCCCTGAAGCCCACACATGCTACAACCTCTGCTAACTCAGGAGAACCCTAAATGTGCTCATGGTCTTGGCCTGAACAAGATGACCATCTATGTGGTATATAACCTGCAAGATATGCCCACCAGGCAATGGGGACTGTCTCAGCCAAACAATACCTACATGGAATTCAACCACAGACAAACGTCTTGTGGCAAACTTGAGGCCTACAGAGAAAGGCAGGAGAATTCCTGAGGCCTTCATTGTTGGCCAATCTCACTATCATCTTTTTTTCCTTTCAAGTGGAGGGGCCAGGGTCAGGCAGGATATGTCCCAGTGTACTCCCACTCTGCTACTGGAAAAGAAGAGCCCTCTCCCCCATCATCCATCATGTTGCAGATCTGGAGTGTGGGAAACTATCACCCATGGGCCAAATGGGACCTCTCCCTGTATTCTGTCAATAAAGTGTGGCTGGAACATGAGTTATGGATGGTCTGTGGCTGCTCTCAAGCCACAGTGCAAGAGTGGAGTCATTGTCAGAGACACCACATGGACAGCAAACCTGACAGAAAATTTTTACAGAGACCTTATGGAAAGGTCTGTGTCGATCCCTGGTCTCAAAGGTCCTAGGATCATGTCACTTCTTTGAACAGAGCATAGCGCCTTCAGGGTAAAATGTAATTTCTTCACCCCCAGAGGCAAGGACTTCCATCCTTTTAGCCAGAACTCCATCTCCATCCTCCTCTATTTAAACCTTAAATGACACATCTACATGTCTGCAGCCCAACAGGAATTCACTGTACATGATAGTGATGCGCAGAAACAAAGGTGTAAGTGTGAACTTATGAGGGTGAGTGTGTGCTTCCCCTTTGTTAGCCACAGTGTGCAAGGAGGATATAATACAGTAGCATGCTTTCTGTCCCACAGGAGTGGCAAAAAAAATTAACTCTAGCACAACCCTAAACCTACTCCTACCTCAACCCCTGACCCTAACCCTACCCCAAACCCCTAACCTTAACCCCTGACCTTAACCTGTGACCCTAAACCCTGACTGTAAACTTGACCCCAACCCTGACCCTAGGTTGGGCTCAGAGGGGTCTGTTCTCAGAGACCTGATGCCAAAGCCCCAGGGACTAAGGACACCTGAGCAAATCCAGAGGATTCCACCTGCCACCCAGAAGGAAACCATGCCATTTGGAATTCCAGAAATGGTTCAGAGCAGGAGACATCTGCATGCCCACCTTAAGCAATCCCCACATTCAGTGATGGCTGGATTCAAACCTGGAGCCTGACACTCACCCTGACCATGCCCTGAACTCAGCCCTTCAGTAGTCTTGCCACACAGCTGGCAGATTGAACCTGCCATGATCCTAGGCCCCAACCCTTACCCTAGATTGGCTTTTTAAAGGACCATGCCCAGAGGCCTGGCTCCAGATCCCCAGGGAATTGGGGCACCTAAGCAAAGCAGAGGGCTCATCCTACAACAAAGTCAGAAATCATGCCTTTTGGAACTGCAGAAAGGATTTAGAGAAGAAATCTGAATGAAATCTTGAACCAATCCCTGCTTATTTATAGTTCCAAACCATACTGAATGCAAAGCCTGAGCCTGATACTCTCCTTAACACTAGCCCTCAATTCAGACATCTGTGAAGGTCTCCACACCTAAGCAGATCACATCTTCCATGCTTCTTGGACCACCCCTATCCTAGATTAAGACGTAGGTATAAACATAAACACAACTTTCTACCAAAAGGACATACAAGAGATCAAAAGACCCATGAAAAAGTGCTCCGCATCACTTAGCATCAGGGAAATTTTAAATATATGTGGTTATCCAGTTGTTCCAGCACCATTTGTTGAAAAGAATATTTTTGCTTCTTTGTCAAAGATCAGTTGACTATATGACTATATTTACGTAGGTATATTTATGAGCTGTTTATTCTGTTTCATTGATCTACTCGTCTATTTTTTGCCAATCGTACTGTCTTGATAGCTTTGTAGTAAGTCTTGAAGTTGATTTTTATCAGTAAGACTTTGCTCTTCTTCAGTATTGTGTTGGTTTTTCTGAGTCTTTGACATCTCTACATGAAATATAGAATCAGTTTGTTGATATCCACAAAATAACTTTTTGGAACTTTTATTGGGATTTTGTTGAGTCTATAGATCAAGGTGAGAATAACTGACATTGTGACAATATTGAATCTTCCTATCCATAAACATGGAATATCTCTTCATTTATTTAGCTTTTCTGACATATTACCTTTGGGTTTTATAATTTTCCTCATATAGATGTTATAAATATTTTGTTAGATTTATAACTAAAAATTTCATTTTAGGGGTGCTAATGTAAATGGTATTGTGTTTTTAATTTCAAATTCCATTTTTCCATTGCTAGTATACAGGAGAGTGATTGACTTTTGTATATCAACATTGTATACTGGAACTTTGCAATTAATATGATAATTGCTTATTATTTCCAGGAATTTTTTGACAGTTTTGTTCCCTACATAAATGATCATGTCACTTACAAACAAAGACAGTTTTATTTCATCCTTCCCAATCAGTATAATTTTTATTTCCTTTTATTGTTTTATTGCATTACCTAAGACCTCCAATATGGTGTTGAGAAGGGACACTCTTGTCTTGTTCCTAATCTAGCAGGACAACTTATAGTTTCTCACCATTAAGTGTAATGTTAATTATGGGGGATTTTTTGTATATGTTCTTTATCCAGAATGTGTATTCTGTTGTGTTTGAATGAGATAGTTGATAAATGTTGACTAGGTCCACTTGACTAATGGTGTTCAACTATGTCCTTACTGGTTTTCTACTGGCTCTGCCCATTTCTTTTTTTTTTTTTCTCCCTACTGAGCAGGGAGCCCCATATGGGACTCGATCCTTGGACTCTATCCTGGGACTCCAGGATCATGCCCTGAGCCAAAGGCAGTTGCTTAACCAACTGAACCATCCAGGCACCCAGATCCTCTGATTTCTGAAGAAGGTGTTGAATTCTTCAGCTGTAATAATGAATTCATCTATTTCTCCCTGTAGTTCTAGTAGTTTTTGCCTCAGGCATTTTGACATCTGTTGTTAGACATATATATTTTAAGAGTTGTTAAGTTTTCTTGGAAAATTGACTGCTTTATTATTATGTAATGCCCCTCTTTATCTCTGAAAACTTTCTTTGCTCTGGAGTCTGCTCTGTCAAAAATTAATGTAGCTATTCCTGCTTTCTTTTTATTAGTGTTTAGGTTTTCATAAATGTCCTTTATCATATTAAGGAGTTTCCTACTGTTTCTGGTTTGCTGAGTTTGTTGGGTTTTATATCAAGTGCTTTTTCTATACTTCTTGAAATTATTGGGTGAGTTTCTCATTTAGTTTAATACAGTGATTTCAGTTGTAGATGTTTAAATATTAAACCAATATTGCATTCTTCAGGTGAATGCTATTTGCTAATAATGTATTATCTTTTGAATATATTGCTGAATTCTGTTAAGGTTTTGTGTGGGTATGTGTGTTCATGAGGAATATTGGTCTATAATTACTTTTCTTATAGTGTCATCTTCAAATTTCAGTTAAAAGATTATTCTGGCCTTATAAAACCCATTAAGATGCATCCCTTCCCCCTTATTTTCCAGAAATCTTTGTGTGATACATATTTTTTTGTTTTAAATTTTGGATAGAATTTAACCTGAGCCAGGTGTCTGAGTAAGGAATTTTCTTTGAGGAAATTTTGAATTACAAATTGAATTTCTTTAACTTAGATACTTTTCTTCAGATTAGATATCTTCTTGTATGCACTTTGGAAATAATATTTCTCAAAGAATTTTTCCACTTAATCTATGTTATTAAAATTGTTGGCATAGAGCTTTTCATAGCTTATTTTCTTATTTTCTTTTTAAGGATCTGTGGTGATAGTCCTGCTTTCATTCTTGATTTTGGCATTTACAAAAATTATCAGTTTTGATAGAAGTTTATTAATCTTATTAATATTTTAGAAAAACCAAGTTTTGATTCTTTCAAAGTTGTTAATTTTCTTATTATAAGTGTGTATTCATATTGGTAACATACATTTCAGTCTTATATTATTATTCATTCTGATAATCTGTTTTTTATTGCCATTTTTAATACAATCATATTTAATATAGGAATTAATATAGTTCAATTGGGTGCATTCTGTTTTTTTTTCCTTTATCTTTCCATGGTAAGTTTCCTTTTGTCATATATTTTCTAAATAGGTTCCTAGGTGTCATCTTCTTGGCTTAGGCTGCTTCTCCCTCTCTCAAGAAAAGTAGATCAATACAACACGTATGTCTTAAATATAATCAAATAAGTAGGTAAATGAAAAATAAGTGAATTAGGAACTTAGTCTAGGGTGGATCACACAACTCATGGTCATTTTGCAGAGAGGACTTATCAGTGGATCAGTGTCAACATTGGTGGTACTACTCTGAGGCCAACACCAGCCCTGACACTGCTAAATATGTTCCTTGGTGATTTGTGAGAATAATAATGATGGCAGTAAATTATTGCTGCCAGGTGGAAAGGTTTGTTAGTCCATGGCTGCCCAGATTATAAAAATAAAACAATACGTTGGAGAAATAATATGTAGCAAACAAAATGAATGTTAATTAGATATGTCTTTAGCTGATACACATAAAAAAAAGTTGAAAAAATTTAAAGTTTAAGTCTGAGGGAGATTATCAGGAAAAGGTCCACATGGATCTTAAATAATTCTTTCACCCTTTACATCCAATAATTTTAAAATATTATGAGACCAGGATTCAGAGATAGTAATACAGCATGCCACAGTGATGAACTAATTTCTGTATTCAGCACCAGCATGCTGTGACCAGTTGCAGCTTCCCTAACTAAGATGGATAAACTAGACAGATTTCAGGGAAGCATCAGAAATTTGGTTTTAGAGATGGATGAATAGTTAAAGGTAATTGTGTCCAAACTCCACATTTCACTGATGACAAAGCTCAGAAAGTGGAAGTATATTATCCAAGGGCAGACAGTTAATTTGTGGAGAACTGTGACCACAGCCTTACCTCTCAATTTCTTATCTGTTGTTCCTTCCAATTCTCAGAGAGAACTAAGGGGTTCTGAAACGAGAGTAGATGAGGAAAGATGCAGGGAAGTGAGATTGTTTATTGTAGAGAAGAAAATGTTTAGATTATATACAACACTTATCATCAAGCCTATGAAAATTTCTTATTTAAAGGTTGGTAACTAGACACTCTTCATCTCCTCTAATAAGGAGCTTCATTTGTTACTGAGGACTAAATGGGAGAAAATGCACAATAAAGTGCAACTGGAAGAATTTAGGAAACGCATAAGAAAACTATTTTATGCAGCGATAATCATTACTTATTAGTGTGGTAACTGAGAAAATCTGTTACAGTCCAACATCATTCCCAGAGTGAACTGACTCCCTGTTGAGCCTTTATTTTATGATTTCAGCTTTCATCTTCTACTGTGAACTACAGGGCTGTGGTGTTAGGTGAGACAATTTACCTAAGTGCTCCCTTGGTTGCTCAAGATCTGTTGGCGAATATGACACTGCCTGTGAGCAGCCAATGGAATTATTGATGGATGCTATAGCAAAATTTTAAATTGCCAAGATTTTAATTGTTCAAAATAATAATTTGTTGCCAGTTTACTGAGGAAATGGAAAAACAAACAAACAAACAAAAAAAAAACCCTAGATACTACAAACTACATGAAAAAGTACAATTAGAAGTCATTAGAGGGTGGGAGTCAAGATGGCAGAGAAGTAGCAGGCTGAGACTACTTCAGCTAGCCGGAGATCAGCTAGATAGCTTATCTAAAGATTGCAAACACCTGAAAATCCATCGGCAGATCGAAGAGAAGAAGAACAGCAATTCTGGAAACAGAAAAACAACCACTTTCTGAAAGGTAGGACCAGCGGAGAAGTGAATCCAAAGCGAATGGAAGCTAGACCCCGGGGGGAGGGGCCAGCTCCCGGCAAGCGGCGGAGCAACCGCGCACAAAATCAGGACTTTTAAAAGTCTGTTCCGCTGAGGGACATCACTCCAGAGGCTAAACCGGGGCGAAGCCCACGCGGGGTCCGTGTGGCCTCAGGTCCCGCAGGGTCACAGAAGGATCAGAGGTGTCTGAGTGTCACAGAGCTTGCGGGCATTGGAACGGGAAAGCCGGCTACAGAGACAGAGCCGACAGTAAGCTCGCAGCTCGGGGTTACTTTGAACCGGTGGCAGGCTCAGTGAGCTTGGAGCGCGGCCGGAGGTCAGGCAGACGGGAGTAACTGGGCGCTGTTCTCTGAGGGCGCACTGAAGAGTGCGGCCCTGGGCTCTCGGCTCCTCGGGGCCGGAGACCAGGAGGCCGCCATTTGTATTCCTGTCCTCCGGAACTCTATCGAAAGCGCTCAGGGAACAAAAGCTCCTGAGAGCAAACCCGAGCGAATTACTCACCCCGGCCCCGGGTAAGGGCGGTGTAATTCCGCCTGGGGCAAAGACACTTGAGAATCACTACAACAGGCCCCTCCCCCAGAAGATCAACAAGAAATCCAGCCGAGACCAAGTTCACCTACCAAGAAGTGCGGTTTCAATACCAAGGAGAGCAGCAGAATTCCAGAGGAGGAGAAAGCCAAGCACGGAACTCAAGGCTTTTTCCCTGTGATTTTTTTTAGTCTTGCAGTTAATTTAATTTTTTTCTTTTTCATTTTTTGTTTTTTTTTTTTTCTCGCCTTCGGGTAAAATTTTTTTTTTAACTGTTACCTTTTTCTTTTTTAATGATTTTTTACTAGTTTATCTAATATATATATTTTTTCTTTTTTACATTTTTCTTAGGTGTTTTCTTTTTTTTAATTCTTTTCTTTTCTTTTTTTTTTTTTTCTTTCTTCCTTTTTGAACCTCTTTTTATCCCCTTTCTCCCCCCTCACGATTTTGGATCTCTTCTAATTTGGTTAAAGCACATTTTCCTGGGGTTGTTGCAACCGTTTTAGTATTTTACTTGCCCCTTCATATACTCTTATCTGGACAAAATGACAAGACGGAAAAATTCAACGCAAAAAAAAGAACAAGAGGCAGTACCGAAGGCTAGGGACCTAATCAATACAGACATTGGTAATATGTCAGATATAGAGTTCAGAATGACAATTCTCAAGGTTCTAGCCGGGCTCGAAAAAGGCATGGATGATATTAGAGAAACCCTCTCGAGAGATATAAAAGCCCTTTCTGGAGAAATAAAAGAACTAAAATCTAACCAAGTTGAAATCAAAAAAGCTATTAATGAGGTGCAATCAAAAGTGGAGGCTCTCACTGCTAGGATAAATGAAGCAGAAGAAAGAATTAGTGATATAGAAGACCAAATGACAGAGAATAAAGAAGCTGAGCAAAAGAGGGACAAAAAGCTACTGGACCATGAGGGGAGAATTCGAGAGATAAGTGACACCATAAGACGAAACAATATTAGAATAATTGGGATTCCAGAAGAAGAAGAAAGAGAGAGGGGAGCAGAAGGTATACTGGAGAGAATTATTGGGGAGAATTTCCCTAATATGGCAAAGGGAACGTGCATCAAAATTCAGGAGGTTCAGCGAACGCCCCTCAAAATCAATAAGAATAGGCCCACACCCTGTCACCTAACAGTAAAATTCACAAGTCTCAGTGACAAAGAGAAAATCCTGAAAGCAGCCCGGGAAAAGAAGTCTGTAACATACAATGATAAAAATATTAGATTGGCAGCTGACTTATCCACAGAGACCCCGCAGGCCAGAAAGAGCTGGCATGATATTTTCAGAAAACTAAATGAGAAAAACATGCAGCCAAGAATACTATATCCAGCTAGGCTATCATTGAAAATAGAAGGAGAGATTAAAAGCTTCCAGGACAAACAAGAACTGAAAGAATTTGCAAATACCAAACCAGCTCTACAGGAAATATTGAAAGGGGTCCTCTAAGCAAAGAGAGAGCCTACAAGTGGTAGATCAGAAAGGAACAGAGACCATATACAGTAACAGTCACCTTACAGGCAATACAATGGCACTAAATTCATATCTCTCAATAGTTACCCTGAATATTAATGGGCTAAATGTCCCTGTCATAAGACACAGGGTATCAGAATGGATAAAAAACCAAAACCCATCTATATGTTGCCTCCAAGAAACTCATTTTAAGCCCGAAGACACCTCCAGATTTAAAGTGAGGGGGTGGAAAAGAACTTACCATGCTAATGGACATCAGAAGAAAGCAGGAGTGGCAATCCTTATATCAGATCAATTAGATTTTAAGCCAAAGACTATAATAAGAGATGAGGAAGGACACTATATCATATTCAAAGGGTCTGTCCAACAAGAAGATTTAACAATTTTAAATATCAATGCCCCCAACCTGGGAGCAGCCAACTATATAAACCAATTAATAACAAAAACAAAGAAACACATCAACAATAATACAATAATAGTAGGGGACTTTAACACTCCCCTCACTGAAATGGACAGATCATCCAAGCAAAAGATCAGCAAGGAAATAAAGGCCTTAAACGACACACTGGACCAGATGGACATCACAGATATATTCAGAATATTTCATCCCAAAGCAACAGAATACACATTCTTCTCTAGTGCACATGGAATATTCTCCAGAATAGATCATATCCTCGGTCCTAAATCAGGACTCAACCGGTATCAAAAGATTGGGATCATTCCCTGCATATTTTCAGACCACAATGCTCTAAAGCTAGAACTCAACCACAAAAGGAAGTTTGGTAAGAACCCAAATACATAGAGACTAAACAGCATCCTTCTAAAGAATGAATAGGTCAACCGGGAAATTAAAGAAGAATTGAAAAAAATCATGGAAACAAATGATAATGAAAATACAACGGTTCAAAATCTGTGGGACACAACAAAGGCAGTCCTGAGAGGAAAATATATAGCGGTACAGGCCTTTCTCAAGAAACAAGAATGGTCTCAGGTACAGAACCTAACCCTACACCTAAAGGAGCTGGAGAAAGAACAAGAAAGAAACCCTAAGCCCAGCAGGAGAAGAGAAATCATAAAGATCAGAGCAGAAATCAATGAAATAGAAACCAAAAAAACAATAGAACAAATCAATGAAACTAGGAGCTGGTTCATTGAAAGAATTAATAAAATTGATAAACCCCTGGCCCGACTTATCAAAAAGAAAAGAGAAAGGACCCAAATAAATAAAATCATGAATGAAAGAGGAGAGATTACAACTAACACCAAAGAAATACAAACTATTATAAGAACATACTATGAGCAACTCTACGCCAATAAATTTGACAATCTGGAAGAAATAGATGCATTCCTAGAAACATATAAACTACCACAACTGAACCAGGAAGAAATAGAAAGCCTGAACAGACCCATAACCAGTAAGGAGATTGAAACAGTCATTAAAAATCTCCAAACAAACAAAATCCCAGGGCCAGACGGCTTCCTGGGGGAATTCTACCAAACATTTAAAGAAGAACTAATTCCTATTCTCCTGAAACTGTTCCAAAAAATAGAAATGGAAGGAAAACTTCCAAACTCATTTTATGAGGCCAGCATCACCTTGATCCCAAAACCAGACAAGGATCCCACCAAAAAAGAGACCTATAGACCAATATCCTTGATGAACACAGATGTAGAAATACTCAACAAAATACTAGCCAATAGGATTCAACAGTACATTAAAAGGATTATTCACCACGACCAAGTGGGATTTATTCCAGGGCTGCAAGGTTGGATCAACATCCGCAAATCAGTCAATGTAATACAACACATCAATAAAAGAAAGAACAAGAACCATATGATACTCTCAATAGATGCTGAAAAAGCATTTGACAAAGTACAGCATCCCTTCCTGATCAAAACTATTCAAAGTGTAGGTATAGAGGGCACATACCTCAATATCATCAAAGCCATCTATGAAAAACCCACCGCAAATATCATTCTCAATGGAGAAAAACTGAAAGCTTTTCCGCTAATGTCAGGAACACGGCAGGGATGTCCATTATCACCACTGCTATTCAACATAGTACTAGAGGTCCTAGCCTCAGCAATCAGACAACAAAAGGAAATTAAAGGCATCCAAATCGGCAAAGAAGAAGTCCAATTATCACTCTTCGCAGATGATATGATACTATATGTGGAAAACCCAAAAGACTCCACTCCAAAACTGCTAGAACTTATACAGGAATTCAGTAAAGTGTCAGGATATAAAATCAATGCACAGAAATCAGTTGCATTTCTCTACACCAACAGCAAGACAGAAGAAACGGAAATTAAGGAGTCAATCCCATTTACAATTGCACCCAAAACCATAAGATACCTAGGAATAAACCTAACCAAAGAGACACAGAATCTATACTCAGAAAACTATAAAGTACTCATGAAAGAAATTGAGGAAGACACAAAGAAATGGAAAAACGTTCCATGCTCCTGGATTGGGAGAATAAATATTGTGAAAATGTCTATGCTACCTAAAGCAATCTACACATTTAATGCAATTCCTATCAAAGTACCATCCATCTTTTTCAAAGAAATGGAACAAATAATGCTAAAATTTATATGGAACCAGAAAAGACCTCGAATAGCCAAAGGGATATTGAAAAAGAAAGCCAACGTTGGTGGCATCACAATTCCGGACTTCAAGCTCTATTACAAAGCTGTCATCATCAAGACAGCATGGTACTGGCACAAAAACAGACACATAGATCAATGGAACAGAATAGAGAGCCTAGAAATAGACCCTCAACTCTATGGCCAACTAATCTTCGACAAAGCAGGAAAGAATGTCCAATGGAAAAAAGACAGCCTCTTCAATAAATGGTGCTGGGAAAATTGGACAGCCACATGCAGAAAAATGAAATTGGACAATTTCCTTACACCACACACAAAAATAGACTCAAAATGGATGAAGGACCTCAATGTGCGAAAGTAATCCATCAAAATCCTTGAGGAGAACACAGGCAGCAACCTCTTTGACCTCAGCCGCAGCAACATCTTCCTAGGAACAACGCAAAAGGCAAGGGAAGCAAGGGAAAAAATGAACTATTGGGATTTCATCAAGATCAAAAGCTTTTGCACAGCAAAGGAAACAGTTAACAAAATCAAAAGATAACTGACAGAAAGGGAGAAGATATTTGCAAATGACATATCAGATAAAGGACTAGTGTCCAGAATCTATAAAGAACTTAGCAAACTCAACACCCAAAGAACAAATATTCCAATCAGAAATGGGCAGAGGACATGAACATACATTTCTGCAAAGAAGACATCCAGATGGCCAACAGACACATGAAAAAGTGCTCCATATCACTCGGCATCAGGGAAATACAAATCAAAACCACAATGAGATATCACCTCACACCAGTCAGAATGGCTAAAATCAACAAGTCAGGAAATGGCAGATGCTGGCGAGGATGCGGAGAAAGGGGAACCCTCCTCCACTGTTGGTGGGAATGCAAGCTGGTGCAGCCACTCTGTTAAACAGCATGGAGGTTCCTCAAAATGTTGAAAATAGAACTGCCCTATGACCCAGCAATTGCACTGTTGGGTATTTACCCTAAAGATACAAACGTAGTGATCCAAAGGGGCACGTGCACCTGAATGTTTATAGCAGCAATGTCCACAATAGCCAAACTATGGAAAGAACCTAGATGTCCATCAACAGATGAATGGATCCAGAAGATGTGGTATATATACACAATGGAATACTATGCAGCCATCAAAAGAAATGAAATCTTGCCATTTGCGACAACATGGATGGAACTAGAGCGTATCATGCTTAGCGAAATAAGTCAAGCAGAGAAAGACAACTATCATATGATCTCCCTGATATGAGGAAGTGGGGATGCAACATGGGGGCTTAAGTGGATAGGAGAAGAATAAATGAAACAAGATGGGATTGGGAGGGAGACAAACCATAAGTGACTCTTAATCTCTCAAAACAAACTGAGGGTTGCTGGGGGGAGGGGGTTTGGGAGAAGGGGGTGGGATCATGGACATTGGGGAGGGTATGTGCTTTGGTGAGTGCTGTGAAGTGTGTAAACCTGGTGATTCACAGACCTGTACCCCTTGGGGATAAAAATATATGTTTATAAAAAATAAAAAATTAATAAAAAAAAGGGGAGTTCCATGTGCACTTGAAGAGTGTATTCTGTGGTTACTGGATGTAGTGTTCTATAAATACCATTTAGGTTAAGATGACTGGTAATGTTGTTCAAATTTCCCATCCCCACACTGATTTTTTTCCCCACTTGTTCTGGCAATTACTGAAAGAGGGTTATTAAAATATTTAACTATCTTATATGTTTATATTTAATATTTGTTAAAATTGTCTATTTTTTCCTTTGGTTCTGTCAAATTTTGTTTTATATGTTTTGAAACTTTGTTATTAAGTACATGGATACTAGAATTGTTATGTCTCTTTTTTCTATAGTAAGAATTTTAAAAATTAATTGAGATAATAACATGACAGTATAAAGGTAAACATATTTTGTTACTTTTAAAACATAAAGATGAACATGCTGTTACATGAACAAAACTATTTTAAATACCATCCATGGTATAACAGATAAAGAGATGAATGAAAAAATAAATAAAACAATAAACATAATATCAGCATGGTCATCTCTTAAAGTCTGATGACTCTGAAGATGGGCTTTTGTCTATATAAGAGTTTTCAGCTAATTTAATTCAATACAGTCTATGACTAAAGCAGAATAAATGGCTGAAACCAGTAGGTGTGTGATATAGTGCATTACTCAATGGAAATCATTTCAATAACCTTCCAGGTCACCTTTCTTCTTTTCCTTTTTAATGACTTTATTGAAATATCATTTATCTACCATGTAATTCTCACATTTAAACTATACAATTAAATGGTTTTTAGTATACCCCCAAAAAAAAAAAAAAAAAAAAAAAAAACAAGAAGTCATTACCTGTGGTGGATTTTGCTTCTGAGACAAAGTTTTTAAATGGAAAGCAGGTTCAATTAACATTAAAATCTGTATTATTTAAGTTCAGAATATAAATTTGGAGCAATCATAAGGATCTTAGAAATTCAGAGAATGTTTTTTGTTGTTATTTATTTTCTTCCCCAAAGATCCTATGCTACGAATAAAATAAATTTCTCCCCTTCCCCCTTTCTTTTCTTTTTATTTTATTTATACGAGATGACGGACGTTAGCTGAACCTATTGTGGTTATCAATTCATGGTACATGTAAGTCAAACCATCATATTGTAGGTATTAAATTTATACAGTAATGTATGTCAATTATTTCTCAATAAAACTGAAAGAATATAGCATCCTTAATAGTTGAAAGTGAATTGAAATTCTTTTTTAGGCATGTGCTTTCAGTCAAGAAAAATAACTCTGTTTTAGTTTATTTCAAGGTTGCTTCTTTTCCATATGGAAGAGTGTTTACAAATGATTTTAACAAACATCGCACAACCCAAATCATTATTTTTCTTTCAAGAATGTACCTCTATAAGAGATAACAAAATAAGAACCAGCCAAGGAAAGTAAATGCGTTTGTTGACTTCTCCTGAATATACATGAGGACCATTTGACTGGTCCACCTCCCAGATAATTTAAGAAGGAAGGAAAACAGTTACACGCTAATATGCAGCTGTTTGAAATGGCTTCAGTGTTAAAAAATATCTCATATTTCAGGTTGTTTTACATTGGGTAACATGCACCCATTATATGATATTACGAAGCATTTTGTTAGGCCATGGAATCTGTGGCACAGATTTTGTATGCTCAGTCATAGACTTCATGTAGCTAGAGGAGTTATGTGTAGTGGATGGGTAAGAGCATGGACGATGTAAGTCAAGAGACTGGGTTTCAGATTTTGACTATTTCTGGGGGTATAGCTCAGTGGCAGAGCATTTGACTGCAGATTTTGACTATTTCCTGTGAATGAGCACTGTGGGCAAATCACTTAACCTTTAGGTTCTCTGTGCTTGTGGATGATGACTCAATTACATTCTTTTGTTTCTAGTAATCATCTCTGACTTCTGTAAATGTTTTCTGTTTGTCTCTATGCTTACTCACATGAAAGAAGGCAGAACAACCTCTGCAAATCCAGGAAAGTTGGTCCTGACGATGTTATAACTGCACAGCTCTCCTACAGTGTTCTCAGGCTGGAGGGAGCAGCTCTCTCTATCTTGGGCAAAATGAATCCTAAAGAATCCTCTTAAGTGGTGGTGAATAGACAGACTGGGCCATTGTTTAGTTTAAAATGATGCATTTGGTTTACGTTCCTGGAATATTAATCCCACAATGTCTTATGCTAATTAGAGCTATACCATGTTTAGAGCTTCCTTCTGACCACCCAATAAAGTGATTTTTTAGAGCTCCATGTCATGATTTACAACAGCCAAGCATTCTAGACAGAACCACATGACAGCTATTCTGAAGGCTTGGGCTGCCATAACAAAACGCCACAGACTATATGACTTTAAAGAGTAGAAATTTATTTTCCTGTAGCTCTGCAGACTGGAGAGTCTAAGCTCAAGGTCTGACAGGGTTCTGTTTCTGATGAAGCCTCTCTTCCTCATTTTTAGGTGACCATCTTCTTACTGGATCCTCACATGGCCTTTCCTCTGTTTGCAGAGAAAGAGGTCTCTATCTCTTCTTCCAAGACTATCAATCCCATCTGATTAAGGCTCCACCATTATGATGCCACTACCTCCTTAAACACCAATCTCCAAATACAGTCACATGGGCCATTAGGGCTTTGATATATTACTTTGGGGGGCATAATTAATCCATAGCCAATAATAAATATGGAGATTTATTGACATTGTCTCAATTTCTTAATGCGTTTTTCTAAAGAAAAACAATTATTTAAATTCATGGCTAGATATGGTTTGACTTTTTTTATTTTACTGGATTTTTCTTAATGATAAAATACTTCTGCATCTTTGCTTGACACTGCTAGTCTTATACTTATAAAGTATATTTAGATACATTATAAATCTGAAGGTCAGCTTTGTTACATCACCAGCTGTTGAGGTCAAAAGATCACCATAGTTTTATAAAGTGCCATTAAAAAAACTGTATGGGGAGCAAGAAACAGGAGCACCATCTTGTAAGGCCAGAGAAATTGAGTTCGGTACCTCCTAAAAACTGTAAAGCTTGTGAACCCGAGGTCCAAGGAAAATCACAGACAAATAAGTAACTTCTGCAAACTTGATCAGCTTTCAGACTCTCACTGAACTTTGCCTTCCTCATTAATTCACCCACAATCCTTTCTTGTACCCATGTTCTTTCATGGTCAAGAATTAAATGTAAAACCCTTCCATGGAATGCATCCAAAGCATAACCCGAGCCTCTAGCAGGAGAAATTCTTGTGCTGGGAAGTAGTGGAACAACTTTGACCTTATATATTGATCCAATAAATCTGAACTTTTAGGTGAGTAGAGATTCTTAGGCACAAGATGGGTCACAAGATGACCTTATTTAGAAGAACAAATAATGTAATCATATATAGCCCTGAAGAGAAAGACATCAACTCTGGACTGAAGCAAGTTATTTAATACTTGAATTGCTGGCATGTTTAACACTCATCAGATAGACCAGAATAATGAGAAAGTATTATAGGGGTTATTTTATAAAGTACATTTCTAGCAGTTATCTGATCGATAATTGCTGTTGATGGAGTACCTACTAGGAAACAGTATCAAATAGAAAAAAGCATAGATGCTCTGCTTTCCACATTGAGACAACCTTCCAAGGTCACTTAAAGTATTTTAAACTAATATGAAACATATATGCATTGTCTTATAAACAAAGGATTTCATAAGAAGGGCAAAATAATTAAAATGTTACTTATTTTTTAAAATGTTTTACTTACTTGAGAGAGAGGGGGCCTGAGAGGGAGAGAGAGCATGAGTGTGTGGGGAGAGGTAGGGGGAGAAGCAGAGGGAAAGAGAGAAGCAGACTCCCCACTGAGCAGGGAGCCTGACATGGAACTTTATCCCAGGACCATGACCTGAGCCAAAGGCAGCTGCCTAGCCAACTGAGCCACCAAGGCACCCCTAAAATTTTAAAATGAAAATCATAGACAGTGATATTTTATTCCATCCCAAATTACTGAGTTCCATTGTAGTGACCGCTGTCAATTCACTATTCAGAATAGGTCAAACATGGGGGTGAAGAGGTACCAAGGGAAAAGAAAGAGCTCTAAATAAATGCTGTCCTTGCTAAAGAGTTACTCAGGTCTCTCTTTGGGGTGCTGAAATCCACCTGCCCCCACCATACTCTTTCCCTTAACTGCCATTTGTCTCTTACCTCGGTTTGAGTGCCTTGGTGAGAGAGTGGAGAGAAGTAACTCTGGGGATTAGCTGTGTGTTGTAAAGTACTTTCGCTAATAGTGTAGATAAGCACCTGGTTCAGAGGTGGTTAAATCAAGGCCATGGAGCATTCTTACTTTTCGTGGCAGAAATCTCCAAGTTGTTACTGAGCTTACATGTAATGTAAACTGCTAAAAATCAATAATTAAACTTACACCTTTAACTGTTAAGTGACTGATCTAAAAACTCCACCCCTCTCTCTGAAAAAACATAAATTAAATAGCAGAAGTCTGCTGTTGGCAACTGCAGTGACTATATGGGACATGCAGTTTTGGAGTATTTGGATTAGGAATAAATTGTATGGTCTACGGCCATACCACCCTGAACGCGCCCGATCTCATCTGATCTCAGAAGCTAAGCAGGGTCGGGCCTGGTTAGTACTTGGATGGGAGGAATAAATTGTATGCATGGAGTGTTCAACCACTGAGAAAATATTATGAGTCTTCTAGGACATGTTCACTATTAAATGATATGAATATATATCAGATAAAGCCAAAATCTCCCCAGAAAGGAAACAATTCACAATTCACAAGACTGTACATCCAAAACAGTAAGAAAAAATTAAATGTGCTTTCTTTTGGGTCCTAAAATAATAAAATTCTCTATTACAAAATTTCCTTTAATGCCACTTGGAAGGAAAATATTATCATAAAGGCCAAGTGGAGGGAAAGTCAAGATTTATATCCAAACTATATTGAACTGTATTCAAACTATACTAAACTATATTAAAAAGTGTTAAGTTTTTTGTAATATGAAGGCAACAAACCTCACTAGAACACCTCAAGAAACCAAAGAAACAGAGACCTCATTTAATCCAAGAGAGAGATTGATGGATAACAACAGTCAGGTGTTCCATTCAGCACCTTCTGTTGAGGGTAGAGTTGGCCCTGTGTTTTTCCTTCAAATTCTGGCTAAATCATATGTGTATGTTCGTGCACAATGAAGAATTTCATTAGGCCTCAGATTCAGCTCCTGCCTCCTTCCTTTATATGGATTTGTCTTTTAATGTAGATTACAAAATTCTCTCTGGCAGACACCCTAGAACTTTGTGTGCTGTGGTACACACTTCCATTGAGCACTCAGTACACCAGACCTGGTTATCCATGCGTACCTTCTCTCTGGAAGCAAGAGTGCCCTCTACTACTTGATCTTTTCTAGAGCACTAAAGAGTAATCTTCCTGGGAGAAGTGATTCTGCTCAACTAGGTGAGATGATTTTGCTGGGGAAGAGTTTGCCCTCCGTGCTTCTCCGCTGGCATGGCATTAACAGAATTCTTTGAAGGCCATGGCCTCACCAGTGCTCAGTCACCCCACATTCTTTAGATAATACCACACAGTCATCTAGAGGCATCTCAACTAAGTGAGCATGACTATCCCAAGTAGGCAAGGGTCCTCCCTATTAAATATTATTAGATGTAATTTGGTGCCCTGGGAAAGTCTTGAGGAAACCCATCCCACTAAGGACAGGGCATTGTAAAGGCACAACAACATGCTTGGAAAACACCTCGACAGTCATGCTGAATAAGTCACAAACAAGATCCTTTGGTGACATGGTCACTAGATATATAGAAACATGAACCATGACAGCCAGAAGGAACTTTGGCAATGTCATCACATCCGACCCAATGCCAGTTTACAGATGAGGAAATAAAAGTCCATGGTAGTGTGGTGGACTAGTTAGGAGAAATGAGGCTCAATCGTAGGCTTTCTGACTCTTCCTGCCCTGGGCTTTTTACACAACACCAGCATGCATCCTAAAACACACTAGTGATTGAAAGCACATCTCTAAAGCTGTGATCTCTGAATGTTGTTGTTGACAGAGGAATTACAGTCCTTGGTTTTGCATTTCTAACCAGTGTTTTACCCTTGAGGAATTCAATCTGACTGCATCTCATTTTTAATTTTAAATTAGAGAGAATTCTGTCTCTCTCAAGGAGTTCTGGTAAAAACGTAACACATATTGCATGACAAGGTGCATTCTGTAAATATAATGTTAAAATGAAAATGAAAATTTTTCTTTGGAAGCTTATCTGTGACTTTTGTTTCCAGAAGGTGGGTTGAATACATGTTTTGTTTTATGCAATGGGCAAGCCTGATAGCTCACTACTGTCTTAAGTATTAGTGGAATTTATCTTCTGTTCATGTGCTTATTAACCATTTGTATTTTTTATTCCTATCTTTCAATTAAAACTATTTTCTTATTTAGCTGTTTGTGGTTTTCTTGCTGTTTTGTATTTTTTTAAATCTCTTAGAAATATTTGTTTTTTTTTTATATATATAAGTATTTTCACCCAGGCTGTTTGTTTTTTGTGTTTTTAATTTGTAAGTGTCACAAACTGCCTATGGATTATCAGAGAAGAAGTCATAGAGGGAAAAGAGCTGGTTTGTTATTTCTGAGAGTTATTTATTTATTTATTATATATATATATATATATATATATATATATATATATATTTTTTTTTTTTTTTAACACATCACGACCAGTGCTTTTTTGTGAGTCAGTCTGAAGGTACAGGAGTGGGCAGGCCCCACAGCGTCTTGCTGGTGCTGAGGCTCACTTGGCACCCCTGCCACCTCAGATGGGAGTTCCAGGGCTGGAACCCTGTGGCAAAAGCCCCAAGGCAGGAAAGTTCTTAATATTTTATACACATCAGTTTGCCTTGACTATTGAATTTTTACTATATACGAATACTATATGACTCACATCTCATCTGCAACTTCTTAGTATATATCACATTAAATTAAAAACAAAATTTAATAAAACTCTTTTCAGATTCCATTTCCAAAGCAAAAATTTTCAGAAGTTTTCAAGCATTTATCTTCCACAAAATGAGAGATGGGACCAAGAAAAAACAAAAGCATGAACTCAAGTGTATCCAAAAAGGGAGAACAGTTGAAGGAAGACCAAGAAGGGCAACTGCCCAGCAGGCTCACAGAGCAATCAATGCAGATGGAAGGAAGAAGGACCTTCTCCTGATGTACGATGTGATTTTTTTTTAAGTATATGCATGTATTACATTCACTAGAAATACTTGAGAAAAAAAGTGGTATGTTTAATGTTGCTAACTTTAAGCACACAAAGCTCTACCTCTGCATTTTTATTTTTAGAACATTGTGTTTTTAAAAATTTAATTAAGTGTCGAAGTGCCTGGGTGGCTCAGTCGGTTTAGGGAAATGAATTTGGTTTTCACTCAGGTCATGATCTCAGGGTCTGAGAATTGAGCCTTGCATGGGGCTTTATTGTCAGCGTGGAGTCTGTTTGAGATTTTCTCTCTCTCTCTCTTGTCTATCTCTCTCTCCCTCTGTGCCTCCCACTCTCCCTCTCTCCCTCTAAATAAATAAATAAAATCCTCAAAGGAATTTAATATCAGTCAATGCAAAAGTAAGTATAGGGAAGTAAAATCAAAGTCTCTGGCCACCTCCTACCTGCTCAGAAGTCAGTAACTATTTTCATTATGCATCTTCTCAAACTCTAGTATGCATACTTTTTATTAAGATTATGTTTTACTAAAAAAAAAAAAAGGATCATACTATCTATATTCTTTCACAACTGTTGTTTTCCCACAAGGCCATGTCACAGATATACTCCCTTATCAATGAATACATGATCAGCTTAGTCTTTTTTATAATTGTACAGATTTCTGCAGATGGGCAGAACACAATTTATTTAACCTGCACCTTACTAATAGATATTTAGATTGCCTCCAATTTTTCACTAATGCAACAAATGCTGCCAGAAACATTCAGACACATGCTTTTTTGAACAAATATTTTCTTAAGGTAAATTTCAAGATATAAAATTGCTGGCTCAAAGGTTAGATGTGTTTTAAATTTTAATAGATTAGAAAGTGAAAATTCCTTCCCCAAAAAAGGGCTGTACTGTTTTACACTCACACTAAAAATAGATAAGTAGTCATTGCCCCACATTTTACCAATTGCTCATATGACTAATCTTTTAAAGCTCTGTGTCATAAACCACCAAACATGATAAGCTCACTATTCTTTTCAATTTTTTTTATTATTAGTGGGGTTTATCTTCTTTTCATATGCTTATTAGCCATTGATATTTTTAAATTCATATCTTCCAATTATTATTATTTTCCCATTGGGCTGTTTGTGATTTTCTTGTTATTTTATAGTTATTGGTTTCTTAGGTGTACTCCTTTTATTACATACTCTGCAAATATTTTCTTCCAGGCTATTGTCTTTCTTTTAAGTTTTTTTTTAATCTTTTATTTTATTTTATTTTTTAAATTAAATTAATTTATTTATTTTCAGAAAAACAGTATTCATTGTTTTTTTTACCACACCCAGTGCTCCATGCAATCCGTGCCCTCTACAATACCCACCACCTGGTACTCCAACCTCCCACCCCCCCGCCACTTCAAACCCCTCAGATTGTTTTTCAGAGTCCTTTTAAGTGCCCTAATATCACCATCCAGAGCTTGAAAAAGTTCAATTAAAACAGACTTTTCTCTTTTTCTGCATTAAAAATAACTCAAAGCAAAACTAAGCTATTGAGCAAATGTTATTGAAGGCCCAGTATATTCGGTAATCACAAAGGATACTAAGGTAGAAAGATGAGCCCTGATAATAAAGATCACCTATTACAAGGAGGAGATAGACCTGAAAATAGCACAAGTTCACTAAAATAAATTTATAACATAATATACATTGGAGACAGGGGAGAATGAATGCCAAAAACTACCTGTGGGTTATCATTATCAGAGAAGAACTCAGAGAGAGGAAAGAGCTAGTTTGTGATTTCTATGAGTTCTTAACTTTTTTGGACACATGAGTTTGCCTCAATTGTTGAATTCTTATTATATGCTAAAAGTGTATGGATCAAATATATTTTGCAGCACCTTAGTATATTTCATTTTTTAAAATTGTTCTCAAAATTTTAGTAAGCAAATTCTTCAAAGTGTATGTATCTTATTGCCATTAAATCATGTAGATTTTTTAAAGAACAATTAAAGAGTGAGTCATATGAATGTGAAACACAAAACCTATTTCACTTTTAAAGTATTCGTTCTACATCAGAGAAGGAGACAAACCATGAAAGGCTCTGTACTCCAGGAACGAAACTGAGAGTCACAGAAGGGAGGGATGTGGGAGGATGGGGTAAACAGGTGACAGGTATTAAGGAGGCATGTGCGAGGTGATGAGGACTTGGTGTTATGCACAACTAAGGAATCATTGAATACTACATCAAAAACTAATAATGTCCCATATGTTAGCTAATTGAACATAATAGAAAATAAAATACTCTAATATTTCAAACTTAATAATTTTTAATAATCTGAAATTCTTCATATTTACCAAAATATGACCCATCTAGCAATATTTTCTAGGAACAATTTATCAAATCATGTTATATGAAAAATAACTTTCCCTCCCAACACCCTACACAGTCCCTCCATCTAAACATCCCCACTTTAAAGGAGGAAAGTATGATAAAGTGTTTCTTTTAAATCACTGAAAACTTTCTTTTATTGGCTCCCCTTCTCTGACTCTGGCATTTGCCTTGTCTTGCATGAACTATTCCACAACAAACTCATAAAGTAATGACTCCAACTGCTCATAGTATCTCAAAAACCTCTTCCATTATTTGAGGTGTGAAATACAATTGGAAGGCTAGCCTACCATCAACAACAAGAAACCACAAGGCACTGAAACACTTACTGCATGGCAATCCACAGCCCTCTTCTGCTCCTGTGACCTTTATAGCATTTTCCATTCTTCTTTACCCCATCCCCTGCTTGGTTCAGTTCTTTTCCAGTATTCATCTGAAAAAGACTTTCAAGGAAACTTCTGCTGCATGTAGAAGGTAAAGTGCTGACCTTGGCAAGTTTTCTTTTCTAAATATCTCTCTTTTACCCATCCCTAGAAAGATGGAAAATAACCTTTGAATACCTTGAATTTTTTAATAATAATTATAAAAAGTCCAAGTAAACTTGCTCTACCTATACTTCTAATCAATGAGAGATTTGTTTCTAAACAGCTCTGGGGGATTTCACCATATGACTCCTATTAATTGGAAATTGCTGAGCTAATCTCTCCATGTGACATTACAAATATTAGCTTCCCATCCAACTTTGTTTGAAACTCTTCTGTATTTCTTTTGCTGTTAGAACAAGAACTGTAAACCTGGAAAGAATTTTTAAGGTCAATCCATTTAGTCTTCTAATATTACATATGAAGGAATAGATGGCTAGAGGTTGTTACTGATTATCGAATAGCTGTATGAGTTTGGGCAATTTGATCTGCTGACTTTAAAGACCAGCTTGGAATTGAGCAAGCTGTTTGTAGGCATCATCTACATAAAAGATAAGAAGTAAGGAAGCTTGAAGAACCATCTAGATGTTCAATTCTGTGTTGCAAGGGTTTTCTTTTATCCTACAAAGATTATTACTAATGATTGTGTCAATATTTGGAAGCAGTCCATGTAAAAGACTATATTGGAAGAACATGGGAAGGGTCACCAGGTCAGTCAACTAAAGGGTGATTATTATGAATAGGGAATAACCTTGTGGAATGATCTTTCTAGAATATATTTTGCAATGGCTGCCTGAATTTTAAAAAATGCACATTGCAGCAACATCATAAAAGCTTAGTTTTAGGGGCACCTGGGTGGCTCAGTCAGCTAAGCGTCTGCCTTCAGCTCAGGTTATGATCTCTAGGTCCAGGCTCCCTGCTCAGTGGAGGGTTTGC
This sequence comes from Mustela nivalis, assembly GCF_964662115.1. NCBI lineage: Eukaryota > Metazoa > Chordata > Mammalia > Carnivora > Mustelidae > Mustela > Mustela nivalis. The sequence goes on from NC_139040.1 coordinate 83,785,110, forward strand.
TTCTCTCTCTCCCACTGCTTCCCTTCAATCTCTCTCTCTCTCTCTCTCTCTCTCTCTCTCTCTCTGTATCTCTCTGTCTCAAATGAATAAATATTTTAAAAATCTTAAAAAAATATTTTTTAATGCTAAATTTTAATAAGCTTTGGTTCAGTGGGCTCCTACAGCATAGGTCACTTTGTAAAGCTTTCAAATGCATGATGAACCATTCACTCCATGGTGTAAGATGCTCAGTGGGTATTTTGCCTGCCAATAATTCTCAGTCACATTGCAATCCCCCTTGCAGAAATGGAAATTCTTCCACATTTATAGCTTCAGTCCTTTTATTTAGAGCAAATGAGATGCCTGTTTTTCTTTTGTGATATTCTGCTTCTACTTATTTATTTATTGGTTTTTGGTATGGAAGAAATAGGTTTTCTTCTGGTGACCTTTTTACAACTGAATATTTTCATACATTAGTCAAATTACACAGGGCATATGGCATACTTTACAAGCTATTGTTGTCTATTCAAATGTCTCCTCAGGTGGAGAGAAAACATTTGGTGCTCATTCCTCTATGATTCATGATCTTCTGACCTTGTTTTTGTGGTGGCCATAGTGAACCAGGTGTGAAAAAAGGACAATTCGAATCTGACTCTTATGTTTGTCTCTTTAGCTTCTATTCCAATAAAAGTGGAATATTGTGAAAACCAATAATTCATGCAGTTAGTTTTTCCTCAGGGAAGGGCAAATGTCTGACTAATTAAAAGAAAGCCCATCAGTACTGGTGCTGGATGTTTAAACCTAACAATTTCTAGAAAAGATATATTTCTTGTATAGATATTTGTGTCTGGAAAATTGTTTGTTCATCAAAATATTTCTTCTGAATAATGAGTGATACCATACTGAAAGCCACAAATATCACAATGTTACATGTGGACATTTTTTAGTGTTTTTAGAGACCTTATTTTCTCTCACTGCATACAGAACTGATGATTTTTATTTTACCATATATGGGGCTTTATCACAGTGGAAACATTATTTAGTAACTGAAGCATAACTCTTCACTTATTTCTACTTTGTAGTTCCTTAGAAATGGCTCATGACATGACACCAAATGACATCAAAGCCAAATTCTGCAATTAGAAGAGGGTTTGCATCAACTGGACTTTGAAAACAGAAAACAACAACAAAACCACCCCCAAACTCTTGAAATAACAAAAGAAAAAATGCAGCCAAAAAGGGGGGGAAATTAGTCTTGGCATTTGCTCATCTCTTTTAACCCTTGTTCCTTCATCAATAAAAACGCATCAGAAAAATTGTTGTGAACAAAGGGTCTTCATTGCAAACAACTCTTTAGGAATGTTTGCAAAGAAATGGCAGAGTACATTTATTGAGCCTGGATCAAACCCACTTATCTTCTATGATTTAGCTTTGATAGACTTAAATTTTCATTGAGAATTGACATTATGGGACTCTTTCACATAGGCTATGTGCAGACTAGCAGTGAACACGAGACACCAACCAACCAAAGAAAGAAAAGCATATTTAGAAGCACAAGTTGTGAGGCACATCTCACGCAAAGAGATTTCATCTCTAGGTATGTATGCCCTTGAAGGCAAGAATCAGCACCTGAAAGCCAGAGCCCTTGTGCTGTTAGGAATGAGCCTGGCTCCTGGCAGTGCCAGAATTCTTTTTTCCCAAAGTAGTTACTTGGTGTGGACAACCTAGTTTCAAACACATCAGACATGTGGAAAATTGGGGTCTTCTCCTTCTTGAACTTCACAGGGTAAAAATCTCTGTCCTTCCACTGCATTCTGCAGGCATAGCTACAAAGCTGGTCTGAACAACTTAGAAAAGCCTTAGTTTCATCGGCATCTGTCTTAGGAAGACATGGGCATGTGACTTAGCTGGACTTATCAGTATATGAACTTGAGCACATATTACAAATGCAAATCAAGTCACTTTTTTTTTTTCAGCGTAAACGGCATGAACATAAATTTCTAAGATGATCCCACATTAAACAACGTGGGATAACATTAGTATGTCCTTCTATGGACCTGTTTCTCCTCCCATACAACTTAAAACTTCTTTACCTCTCTTGAGCTTGTCAGCGCAAGCCCATATGCATTTACCTGTGTATCCTAACTAGATACAATACAATATAATTTGTACATAATAATGCATATAATATATAATAAATATAATCCTAATACATATCATAAATAAAATATAATTTTAATCCTTCCACAAGTAATTATATTGCGTATTATTCAACCCTTCACAAGAAATCCCTTTAAGATCTAAGGGATGACAGCCTCATCAAGTTTTCATTGCCTACCTGGATGCATTTCCATTTTCGGAAGTATCCTCTCACTTTCTGCTTCACATACAGGAACACAAAAAGAAATTCAAAGGAAGGCACCTTGAAAGAAGAACTTCACCAAATAATTATCAAATGAGAAAATTACATATCCAGATATCCCACACATTCTAATAAGACGAGATATACATGTGTTTGCATGTCTAGATGGGATATACAGTCTCGGCATATAGAAATATGCATAATTTTCTCCTACAACATCATTAGAGCCAATTACATATCTAGCCAATTAGTCTTCAGAGCAATTTTCTTCATATTTTCTTTCTCGTCAGCTAAAATAGCTCTACAAGCACACGGCAACCTCCATGTTCAGCAGTCTGACTCTTCCCCACTCCCCGCTGTCAGCTCTCCTCCACCATGCTTAATATTTTTTGCCTTCCTTGCAGGGCCACCTTCCTCCTCCTTCTCCGCTTCTGTTCATTCTCCCACCCTCTTCTCGAGTCTCAGATACTGGGAAAGACTCCAGCTGTTTGTAGGTGGACAAAACAGTTACATAGAAATTCTAATAGAAACAAAGAAGACTCCCTGTCTGATGTCATGGATGGCCCCAGACCTCTGCTGGTTATCTCCATTTGTTTGTCCCTCAGTTACAAAGAAGAGACTATGTCATCACTCCATGCCGAATTTGGTTACCAAAGTGTTCTTCCATTCCAGCCTGCTTCTTGAATCTCTCCCTACCCCATGAGAAGGGAGACTTGCTGGTTCTGGAGAGAGAGAGCATTCATGGCTAAGCTCAGCATTGCACATTTGTCCCCAAGTACAGAGCAATATCAGGGAAACCCAGCCCTGTCTTGTAAGCCTGAACTCTAATGTGGGCCCTGGGAAATTCCCACCTTCAAGTCGAACACACATTTGTAAGCTGGCGGAGCCTGCCCCTTCCTCATCCGAGGCTCAGCCAGCTCACTCCAGAGCCTGGGAAGACCCGGGTAGCTCATATCCTGCTCTCAGCTCTCTGAACACCTACCTCAGCCTTATCAGAGAAGACGTTAAGTATCAGGACAGCTCTGCCTTGGCTCAGAGGATAGAATCAATGTGGGCTTACAGATTTCCCTGTCTCCCACGGTCCATTTCCACAGGGGCAAGTCTGAGGCTCCTATGCTTCTATGATAGTGCTTATCAATCTTTTTTTCATCCTTGTTCTCCTAAGGTGCTTCATAAGACATGCTTTTTAAATTTTCCTTAATAAATTAGTAAGTTAATTAAATTTCCCTCATGATACTTTAATACCACTGATATACCATTCTGTTTATATACCATATGTGTTTCTGTGTTTTATACATACCACAAATATGAGGCTTTTCCTTCCTAAGAACCAATCTTCACCCTTTGGAGGTGATATCATCCCCAATAATTGGCACACTCTGTGGATTTGTGTCTCCAAGTTACGACTGGCTCTGAGTTTGACGTAAGCAAGGGTCTCTAGCCTTTAGATTTTCTACTTGAGATATTCTCCTGTGTGCCTCACCCCACAGCCTTCTCAGCCATGGTGCATTTCACTTTATAACCTCTCAGCATTAGGAAGTACCAGGAATGTCCATGAGGTTTCTTGGCAGAGGTAGGGCTATGGGGAAACAATGAAATGTGGACAACATTTCTCTGCAGTTAACCACTAGACTAGCCAGAAATCATCTGCTGATACCAGGCTAATTGTCTCCTGGTTCCTTATCTAAATGCCTGGAGAAACAGATATGTGGCCCAGCACATGCACTGTTTATGAAACCCTCCCATTAGAATAGAATCAATGTTGGAGGGGCTTATCTGGACAGCCAGCACAGGAAAACTGGCTGGGGGGCTATTCAGAGTGAGGAAAGAAATGTGGGGCAACATAAAGACTAAGGAGATGACAGTCCAGTCCATTCCCCACATAGATCCTTCTGAAGATCACCTCCTCTTAACCCCCGACTTTGCACTTGCTGTAGACAATGTTCCTTGTGTTCAAGATACAATATGGTCAGGACTGCATTTTTAAAAACTCAACCTTTTTAACAAGCCATTTAATGACTTTCAATTATCTACAGATTGAAATGCATTCTTACTGAATCAGCATTTTTGACTATCCATAGAATGACTCTACTTATTTTTTGACTACTTTTCTCCGACCTGTGATCTACCCCTTCTAGAACACTAACTCCAAACTCATTAGGACCACTACCAGCTCCCACACCTTTGCTGGTGCTATGTCCTCTGCTTGTAATAAGCTGCCCTTCTGTTGCCACTTATGCAAATCCTGCCCTTTCTACTCTTTCAAGGAAAGTCTTCAAATAACTAATTTCTGAATTTTCCAAATAGATATGAATTCTTTGTCCTTCATACTCTCACTTCATCCCTTGTACAAGCACCAAAAACGAAATCCAATTACAACAAAAGATAAAATAGCTAAGGTGTTTAGCTCTTCAGCTAAGCTGTGTGTTCCCGGAGAACAAGGACTCAATTACACCCAACTGTGGGCCTTATACAATGTCAAGCATCCTGAGGACACAATAGATGTATTGAATGTCTTGTGTTTATTAGGTTGTGCCATTGTTTCTTGGCCAGAATGGGGCAGAACTTTGCTGGAAACACCCACCCATAACATTCCCATAACAGATAATGAGACCTGAGCCAACTCTAATACCAGAAACCTAGACCCATTTAATAAACAGAGACAAGGCGTATGCTTTATTGTCCTTCTCAGTCTTTTTGTTTTGATTTGTTTGCCTCACTTTCTTATGTTTTCTTTGAAGAAAAAAGAATTGGTAGGACCAATGGCCTGTATAACCTAGGTGTTTTTTCCTCTCCTGTCTTAATATTTCCTGTTTACTACTAATATTCCCTTTCCCATGCCTTATTAGTCTCAGCAATCCAGTTCAAGGAATAATTCATTGCATTTCTTCATCTCGTTATTTCAAAAATCTTCTTAAATCACTTGTGTTCTTCCTAGGAGAGCTTCCTGCTGCACAATTCTCTCAGATTATTTAAAATTAAACAATATAGCTAGTTGAAAAAATCTAACTTTTATTATGCTGCATGCAGAAGATATGTATTTTGTTATTTCTTTGCAGTATTTTTTTCATTGTTTTAAAAATTAAGTCATATCCAGAATCAAATGAGAAATACTGAAGCCATCCAGAAGACACTGCTCTGGTGAGGGTCACTCAGTGCTTGGGACTCAACAGCATAACAGTTGACATTTGAAGTATGTTTCCCCCCCACACACCCATTTGGTTACCATGGGAATAGCAGAATATCTTAAATATAAAGCTTATGGGAAGGAACAATGTTGGAAGTTCTTCTACTGAAGAATGATTTAAGGCCTTCTCTGACATGAATCATAGGGTAGGGCTTTCTGTCAACATTGTTTGCTCTTCAGAACCAGAAAAGCCAATATATATGTCCCAAACTTTGTGGTACTGTTTTTATTCACTCCAACTTCCCACCCCACAGTGAATTTTTGCTGGTCTACCCCATCACTGCAAACTTTTTGGAGGAATGGGCAATAAGAAAAACTAAAAGACGAGGCTGGTTTTAATGAGAATAACTCCATCTCTGAATAAGCTAATATCCACTCAGATTTGAATGATTAATAGCATTTTAAATTCTTCTGTTATTTGCATTTTGATGACCTGTCCCATAGCAAAGTATATCAGTTCCTGCTTTTTCATAGATTCCTTCCTCCACATTTATACTACACAACTTTCTCCAAGTTCTGCCTGTTTGTTTATTGCTGTGAGGTGTGTGCATGTGTGGGGGGAATTGTCTGTGTCTTTGTCTTGGCAGAATCACCAGGTTCTTTAGCATAAGAGAAAAGATAACATGGAAGAAGAAAGATTATAATAGATTTAAGTATGGGCCATTGGGATATCAGGTGTTTAACACCAAAAAATGGCTTACACATTTAACTATCCTTCACAATGTCTACATTAGGAATCAAAAAATACAATTTTTGTAAAGGTGAATGTGGGTTTTGTGGAGACAGTGAGCTTAGAATTCCATGAGCCAAAAACTCTTATCCATGACTTTGTGTTTAGAAGTCAGGAATGTGTAGTCCTTGGGAAAGCATAATTGGAGCTCAGATCTCATTTTGGTTTCCACTTCATAGACTTTGCGGCTTAAAAAAATAATCCACTGAAAATATTTGGTAGGGAATGTGGCCTTCAAACAAATTTTCTTTATTCTTCTGTGATTCTAGAAATTTGATTATATCAATTAGGGAGAGTTCACATTTCCTAAATGTCCCTAGGGAGTTTCATGTTATGTTCTTTAGGAATTTACATAAAGTTTGGGTACAAGTAAACCTCAGACATCAGAGAACATCACCAGCTTCCTTGAAGAGTCTATAAGAAAAGAATGTTCTGGGCACCTGGGTGGCTCAGTGAGTTAAAGCCTCTGCCTTCGGCTCAGGTTATGATCCCAGGGTCTTGGGATCGAGTCCTGCATCGATTGGGCTCTCTGCTCAGCAGGGAGCCTGCTTCTTCCTCTCTCTCTGTCTGCCTCTCTGCCTACTTGTGATCTCTGTCTGTCAACCAAATAAATAAAATCTTAAAAAAAAAAGAATGTTCTTTGGGTCAATAATATATGATAGAAAAGGACTTTGTGAACTGCAATGATATTGGTCTCCTTTATAAATATTGTAAATCTCTCTATATAGAGCAATTTATATAACATCACAAATCTAATTTGTTATATATACACAAATTTATACACAGAATGTAAAAATATATACTGAACAAACATACATGAACAAATATGTATTTGTTACATTAAAGTTGTCTATATTTATATATATTATATATATATGTATATATATATATATTTCTTTGTAGACAAACAGAAATATATTTACCTCTGAAGCACACCAATTATGTTAACACTAGATATTTGAATATAAATTAACTTATAGGCTTGGAACCAAGTCCAGCCCAGCTCCTCTTCACAAAAAGGAAGGTGCTGGGAAGGACACAGGCTGAACAGCTGTGTGATTGAACACATTATCAGCTCCTTCTTGCCCTCCACCATGTACTTTCAATTCATTTTGCAGATGGATTAAAATAGGGCTTGGTCTTATTATTGTATCCTGTTGACATAGTCCTCCTTGCTCAGCTGCCATCCTTCTGCAGTCTAAAACCAGACTCTGCTGTAACTACGTTTCTTCCTGTTATTTTTAATCATGTTTTCTTTGTTCACCAAATATTTTACAAGGCCTACTATGCATAGATACCATAATAAGGAAGACATTCTTCATGCCTTTAGGGAGCTCATTATCTGAGAGTTACTTCCTTTATTGTATTATGTATTTATAACTTTGAAATACAAACTGTGTGCTCAGGTTTACAGATTTAGGGGTTTTCTGTAAAGGTCTTTATGTTCATATGTACTCAAATATAAGATAGTTACATCACATACTTGTTTTCAATGGATTCTAACTATAGAGCTAGAAACCAGTTTCTTTTTGAAAATCACTGTAATGAGAAGATAAAATAAATCTTATAAACAAAAAACTGAGCTTTTAACCTGTAAAAAGAAAAAAAAATAGTGTGCATTTTTCTGACAGTAACTGGTGAGTTTCCCAAAATTCTCTAGCCTAATTTATTAAAGATAAATAGTAAAACAATGTATTTTCAGAAGTCCTTAAGCAACTTTGACTCTATAACTAACTGTGTTATTGATCAAATGTGGTTTCCTTTTACTATGAAAGAAAGGCTTTTTAAAAATCTCATATAACTTATTGGTGATCAAGTACTTTAAAGAGAATAACAATTTGATTTAAAAGAAAAAGATAGAGTAACTTGGGAACACATTTATCTCCAAATGCATAAACTTTTAAAGAAGTTATAAGGGAAATTTCTGGCAAAAATGTCCCTTGATTTGAAGCATGAAATGTATCAAAAAAGATAAAAAGGTGGGTAGCAGGATAATTTAATATACAGAATCTACAAGAAGTTGAATTGTTTCTTATTCAAAAATGTCTAGGACTAAAAATACACAGCCAACTCCTGGAATGACTGCCCTGTGATCAAAAGTTAATTATGAGTGAAATTTGTGGAGTGGCCCAAGGGGAAGCCAGTTGCACAATTGCACAAATATCACCCTGAATAATACAGGATTTCTGGCATGTAACTTGGAAAAGCTTCTTCTAGTGGCTAGGGGAGTGTACACGGTGCTTGTGTGTATGCATGCATGTAAAACACCTTCTAGCAACATGCTTTGGGAAATGGAGCAACTCTATGCCAATGATGCATTCTCTAATCACTTTCTATGATGCAGCTGCATGAATTTCACTTACATCTGCAAGGTTAGTCACTTTTTTTTTCCTTTACCCAGTTAGATGTCTAATAACCTTCCTGAGTGGTGGGGGCACACACCTGTGCAATTGGAAGGAGAGGAGGGTGAAACTAAAGCACTCATCCTCCCAAGTAGGGACGGTGGCATCGTCTGTGGGCTTCCTCTCCTCTCTGCTCTACTCTCAGTCACCAGACACCAGGGATGAGTGATTTCAGGGTTTCTGAAGGAATACCCAGACAACTTCTGGAAACTACTCACAGCAGGATGATTACAGGTGTTCTGTGACTCTTCATGCAACCAGTGTGTCCCCCCTTCTCTCTTCTGTTTCCTCCTAAGCCAGAGGAGAGAAGGGAGGAGAGAAGTATTCAGAAAACAAAGCAGAAGAAAGGTAGTAAGATGGCGGCACAGTGGCGGAGGCTGCTCAGGCCTGACGGGTTTGTGATTAAAGTCTGGAGAACCGAGGAGGTGGGGCTGGCTCCACACATGATGGGGCCTCCTAGCTTTGCTTCCCCATAATTTCCAAAGCACTGGGCACCAGGGCAGACTCTAAACTTCAAGGAATTGCTCTTGTGGACTTAAAAACTGAAGCTGAGGCTAACACTGAGTGGTGCTCAGAATGTCCCAGGGCATCATCTCTTGACATTGAGGTGAACCAGCTGCCTCTCCTCTGTGCTGGTTCCTCTGAGAGCCTCAGCTTCCCGAGGGCCCAAGATGTGAAAAGAGCTGGCTTACTGACCACGAGGAGTATGCTGAGCTTTGCCCACACTCCCACAGAAACCTCTCACATGCGAGTTCTTCATTTGGGTGAGTGTTTCTTTTGTTAGTAAGGACAATTCCACCTTCTTGGATGGTAACAATACTATTACATTTTCTGATAATGCCTGACATTCATCACTTTCTGTTGCTTGTGTCCTGATTAAACATTCTTTCCCTAGAACGCTGTAGGGTTTTGGATCTCACCCCTGTTTTGGAATTTACAAAACATCTGTCTCCTTCTTTTCTCAGCCAGAAAATACAGAGAATGTGATTTTTGCTTTGGCCCCATGAAAGAACTAACACCACAGCCTTTGATGCACAGGCAAGAGGAACACATATTTTGATGCCTCCAACCACAGATCTAGATCTCTCTTCCTCCCAGCTTCTCCTCCAGTGTCACTGACAGTGTGTGCAAATCCTGGATCAGGAACCTCATAGGCAAATTCTAGAACTTCCTGGCAACTGTATCAGCAGCAGGATCACCAAGAGCACCTGGCAGTTGGCCCACCCATCCCAAACACTCTAGGGCCTGTGGACATGTGTATGGCCACTCTATTGGTTGGCCCTGAGCTTGGGCACCACCTAGACCACTGCGTCCAAGGCTGAGTTTCTCTATTTTCCCTGGTGTTCAGCCACAGAAACACCTGCAGAGAATAGGCTTTTGGCCTCGGAAAGCCCTGTCTTCCAGTTTCCTACAAAGGGCAAAGCTGGAAGGACCACATGATTCCTTGCTATGAGACTCTAGACACATCTTCCAGCCTGCTACTTCTCCACCTTATTCTCTCTCAATGGGTCTCAAAGATTTTTGACCATGGCCCACAGAAATGTATGCTCAGCATGAATCTGCATGTGTAATGATAAACATACTAGGTATAACAGAAATGGTAATTTCACAAAACATCACTTAGCTTGGAGGTGCTCTATATGATGGGGCTTACTTGCACACTGGAAAACATTTTAATAATATAACAATGACACTTGTGATTTACATAGCATCTGCCAGCAGTGAGAGAATGACCTAAGTGCTTTACATATATTACTCAAATCTGTACAATAATTTTTAAGTTATATGCTATGCTTATTTTGTAAAAGAGATATGCAGCTTTAAATACCTTCAACTATTTTCTTTAAAATGTTAGGACTTTGTAGCGTAGTTCAGCTTTATGAAAAATTTATCTTCACAATGACTGAGTGAGGGTTATATTGGTGTGTGTGCGTATATGTATACAGGTGTACATAATATACATATCTTATCAGACAGAGGGAATCAGGAGATAGATTGCATTGGTCAGAGAGGGTCTCTGGAGAAAAATGATCCAGTGAACTTTGTACAGTAATTCCTGAAACAATTTTAAGGCCTGAGGTAGTGCAGCTATAAAAGGGAAGCCTGTCATGTATCAACCAGGACAATTTTTGTAGGCTAAAATTTTTCTCTTTCTAAAGACAAAATTTAACATATTTGACTTTGTCTTTCTTTTGCAATTTCATAAGCTATTTCTTGGACGTTATGTATAGAAGTGAGAGTGCTACCTAAACTTATTTCAATGTGTTGCCAAAAGACTAATTAAAAGTAGAAATATACACCAGAGTTCTGACATTGTTGGAGCAGCTTGTCTCTCTACACACATGGTCAGGCCAACCCTCTTCAACGGAAATGATTCAAAAGCAGCAATAGTTACAGCTTTTGCTTTTGTCCTGTTTTGTTTCTAATCTCCTCAATACCATGGATGCTGTAGAGTGAATTGAAGTGATGTTTACAAATATTACATCTCTCTGGCCAACTTGTGGGATCACAGAGGAAAGCTGCCCCTTACATGAATGTCCCTGGCAGTGTTGCTGGCTCCTGGAATTCATATTCTGTGTTGGGGTAGATGTCAACAAATGCATAGCTTTTTCCCAGCCTTGATGTTTACATCTACCTATATTGCATCCCAGCCTGCATCTACCTCTTATACTTTGTAGGTGACATAAAAGAGCAAGCAATGTGTCTGGATTGTTCTTTATGCCCTGGAATGAGCTTTTGTGGTCAACAGCCAGTCAAACACAACCCTCTGTGGGTCTCCAGCCAAATGCTAACTTCCTTATCCACCTCCTCCTGATTCATGACGCTACCCTCCCTCCTACTTAGAACTTCTCAATGACACCTGAACTCTGTAGGGCCAATGGCAATCACAAGACACCAAATAAATCAGAAGCTGTCCAACCTTAACATAATTTGTAGAACTAAAACCACAGTATGGAAGTCAGCAGGAATCTTTTGATCATTCTTCTTCTACCCCCACCTTTTTTTGTGGGGGAAGGAGTAAAGTAGGAAACCAGTCATGATTAAATTGGAAAGAAGTGACACATATAGGGTTTTAAGGCACTTTCAGGCCTTCATGTGACTTTTCAGGAAGAGCCAACCAGGAAGGCCAATTGAGACCTAAACATCTGTGGGATAGGATCTGTATGGGCCAAGGGATCCAATGTGATGGAAAAGGAACAGGAAAGAAGTAAGCCCTGCCATACTGAAATAAGACACTCCCCAGAAGAGAGCGGAATGTGCTACCTTAGAAAAATGAGACAAGCATGGATGCAAGTAAAGTCTTGGATATGGTGATCTTAATGAAAACATCTACCCACACAAGGAGTTTACTCTAGAACAGTTATGAGAAGTAAATCGACTTCCAGCACATCATCAGTAATATCTTTCTAAAAGTCTAATTGTTATTTATCCTGAATTCCTGCCACAGTGCTAGAGTAGAGCCAGGTAGGAGCACGCATGTGCTTATTTATCTCTTGAATGACAGTCAAAGTTAAAGGATCCAGGAAGTATCTTTAATTTTACCTTCTTGGAGGTTCCCTTGTACTATTTTTCATAGAAGAGTAAACCCTAAGATATTTTTTCCTTTGTTTATCACACAAGCTTCCTTGGATTACAAAAGAACTATTTTTCATCTTCTTGCCCCCTAAATCATAATCCACTGATGGGTTACTCAGGTCAATCCCCTTGTCCTCTCTTCTTCTGTTAATGGGACTCTCCTTTATCAGGGCCTTAGAAGGACAAACCTTCTCTCCCTCATTCAGTAATAATCACAAAACACGAAGAAAATCACAACTCGTCAAGTACATAAATTGTTGAAAGGGAGCCTGACAAAATGTTAAGAAGAAATTAAGCCTCCACAAGGCCAACTGCAGTTGGCAATTTAGGACGACACATGGTGAACAGTAGCCGTCACTTCCCTGGAGCAGGAGCTATCAATAATATCCCAGAAATGCTACCAAAAGCCTGGAGACAATGACTGTTAAGGCTTATTACTTTACACAGGATGTACTCTAGGTTTGACCATCAAATCTTACCTACATTTATTCACTCAAAAGGCCATTCACTGAAAGTACAATTTGAATCTTTTCTTGCTGGTGATGCCAGCATGGTCAGACCCCACTGAAAGATCAGAGACCGGAGTAATTATCATCAAAGCTGGCCAAGGCTGTACATGCCTCAGGGTTATTTTTTAACTTAATGGAAAAGTTTTGTCTTAATTTTGTAAAACAAAAACAAAAACAAAACAAAACAAAACAAAAAAAACTTTTAAGCCTCAATAGTTAATTCAAGTCATGTGTACATTTTGTAACTTCTCTCAGGAAATTTCTCATAATAGCTGTATTTTAAGACTGTTTCATGTAATATGACATCATGCAAAATAAACCAAAACAGATTTTCTGAACATCCTACACATGACAACAAACGCCAAGATATGGCTTGTGTCCAACATGGGCTCTGCTTCAAACATCTGCCTGGAGGAGCAAAGAAATTATAATGGAAGAAAAAAAAAGCTGGAATTATTTTTACATAAAACAGAGAGCAGTTACTGAAGTCCCAATTTTTTTTTTTGTTTTGCCTTTAGCAGGGCTGGGTTTTCAGAATTTTTTTTTTGTCACATTTGTCTGTATTTTAGATACAGGATGTAAGAAAGCCAAAAGCTACATTCCGTACTCACGTGAGATCTCATGATGAGCAATAACAGAAGTCATGGCAAGAAGAAAACAAGCCCTTTCTCTAATTGAGGTCCTTCATTCATTTTGAATCTATTTTCATGTATAGTGTAATGAAATGGTCCGATTTCATTTTTCTGCATGTGGCTGTCCAGTTCTTCCAACACCATTTGTTGAAGAGACTGTCTTTTCTCTATTGGACATTCTTTCCTGCTTTGTCAAAGATCAGTTGACCATAGAGTTGAGAGTCTATTTCTGGGCTCTCTATTCTGTTCCACTGATCAATGTGTCTGTTTTTGTGCCAGTACCATACCATCTTGTTGATGACAGCTTTGTAATACAGCTTGAAGTCTGGAATTGTGATTCCACCAAATTTAGCTTTCTTTTTCAATATTCCTTTGATTATTCAAGGTCTTTTCTGGTTGCATATAAATTTTAAGATTATTTGTTCCATTTCTTTGAAAAAATGGATGCGATTTTGACAGGGATTGCATTAAATGTGTAGATTGCTTTAGGTAGCATAGACATTGTCACAATATTTGTTCTTCCAATTCAGGAGCATGGAATAGTTTTCCATTTCTTTGTGTCTTCCTCAATTTCTTTCATGAGTACTTTATAGTTTTCTGAGTATAGATTCTTTGTCTCTTTGGTTATGTTTATTCCTAGGTATCTTATGGTTTTGGAAAGGAATCCATCAAAATCCTTGAGGAGAACACAGGCAGCAACTTCTTTGACCTCAGCTGCAGCAACTTCTTCTTAGGAACATTGCCAAAGGCAAGGGAAGCAAGGGAAAAAATGAACTTATTGGGATTTTATCAAGATCAAAAGCTTTTGCACAGCAAAGGAAACAGTTAACAAAACCAAAAGACAACTGACAGATTGGGAGACGTTATTTGCAAATGACATATCAGACAAAGGGCTAGTATCCAAAATCTATAAAGAGCTTAGCAAACAAATACTCCAATCAAGAAATGGGCAGAGGACATGAACAGACATTTCTGCAAAGAAGACATCCAGATTGCCAACAGACACAAGAAAAAATGCTCCACATCACTCGGTATCAGGAAAATACAAATCAAAACCATAATGAGATACCACCTCACACCAGTCAGAATGACTAAAATTAACAAGTTGTGAAATGACAGATGCTGGCAAGGATGCGGAGAAAGGGGAACCCTTTTACACTGTTGGTGGGAATACAAGCTGGTGCAGCCACTCTGGAAAACAGCATGGAGGTTCCTCAAAAAGTTAAAAATAGAGCTACCCTATGACCCAGCAATTGCACTGCTGGGTATTGACCCTAAAGATATAAATGTAGTGATCCGATGGGGCACGTGCACCTGAATGTTTATAGCAGCAATGTCCACAATAGCCAAACTATGGAAAGAACCTAGATGTCCATCAACAGATGAATGGATTACACACACACACACACACACACTGGAATACTATGCAGCCATCAAAAGAAAAGAAATCTTGCCATTTGTGATGACATGGATGGAACTAGAGGGTAATATGCCGAGGGAAATAAATCAGAGAAAGACAACTATCATATGATCTCCCTGATATGAGGAAGTGGAGATGCAATGTGGGGGGTTTGGGGGTAGGAAAAGAGTAAATGAAACAAGATGGGATAGGGAGGGAGACAAATCATCAGGGCCTCTTAATCTCACAAAACAAACTGAGGGTTGCTGGGGGGAAGGGTGTCGGGAGAGGGTGGTGGGGTTATTGGCATTGGGGAGGGCATGTGCTATGGTGAGTGCTCTGATTTTTTTAAACTAAAAATAAAACAAGCCCATGACCCTCAAAACCATGGATTTTAATTATTTCACACAAGTATAACATGGCAAAAATGTATGATGCTCTCTTGGTGAGACAATGGCATGGGGCATGAAAAGCATTCTCTCCATATGAGAAGAGTATGAAATGTAAATTTCCCAGTTACATTTTCCTAATCCTGGGTGAGAATTGTGGGGTGGTAGATATCTTTAGACGTGAGATTTCCAGGTGTGAGAGAGAAATGCTGAATTTTCCATAGTCCTCATTTGACTCCTGGCTTCACCAACTTAGACCTGTTTTCCTACCTACAAAGGAATGTTGTGAAAAATATGATAACTAGGATTGCTTTTATTCTAAATTCAGGGAGTATAATATTCTTTCAGAACTTCCTCATGAATTCTGTGGGTGTGTGACAAACTTTTTCTCATTAAAAGAAGTGCAATTTTAATCCATTCCCTGTATTGCTTGCCTAAATGCATTAACCTTTGTACCATGATTCTTTTTTTTAAGATTTTATTTATTTATTTGACAGACAGAGATCACAAGTAGTCAGAGAGGCAGACAGAGAGAGAGAGGGAAGCAGACTCCCTGCTGAGCAGAGAGCCTGATGCGGGACTCGATCCCAGGACCCTGAGATTATGACCTGAGCCGAAGGCCTCAGCTTAACCCACTGAGCCACCCAGGCACCCCTGTACCATGATTTTTAACATTTCCCCACTGCAGCTTACACACCACAGATACTTAGTCTGGTGACATCAACTAGGAAACACCTCAGTTCCACAGGAGGCAGCATCCCTGAGCAGCAGCCACAGTTTTATGTGGCCCTCAGGTTTTGCCTTAAGATTTCTTCAAAATGGAGCTGGATATTTCACAGTCCAATTAGAAAAGGTAAGGTAATTTTACAAGTGAGATGTTCTTTTTAATTTACATCTCTGAGGAACTGAGCAGTGACTAATGTGAAAGCAAATACTACTTCCATACTTAAGTTTATTTGTACCACACCTCTGAGATGTGCATGAATGATAATGTCTTATGAATTGAGGTTAGGACAGCCCAGTCCTAAATAGCCTCTCAGTGTTTTAAAATACATACTCCTTAGTCAAGTTTTCAGTGTAAGCCTATGTTCAAAGAAAGTAAACTTTGTTTAAGTCTTGTAGTCATTTCAATAGATGCATTTATATGTGCAAAGGTGAGAAGAATGAAAGGGAAGAAAAAGGTGAAGCCAGTGAAGTTGAATGAAGAAAAAACAAATTCATCATATATTCCAGATAATTTTCATTTTTTATATTTATTCTGGTCGTCTGAAAACCTTTTTTTTTTTTAATTGTCACCGAGTTTTTATGTTTACACAAAGCAGCCGAGTAAGAAATTAACACTTCCCATCAAATAGAGTGGGGTGAACTTCTAGATTTATGTCAACCTCTTCCAAAGCCCTGCTAGACCCAGTGCCTCTTCTGCTCAACCACACAACTTTTAAAAAGGTCTAGAGTGCTGGGCTGGAGACAGTTATTAAAAGGCACAGTCCAGCTTGGAAATTCTGATTTCCCAGCTCTAATGAGTGGAAATTCACCACACTTCTACTCTAAAGTGGCATTGCTTTTCCAAAGGGACAAAATCATAAATAATTTCAATAACTCCTAGTCTGTTCTTGGAATGTTTCATGAGAAAAGGTAAATGACGTTTAGAAAGAAATTCCTTTATGGATTTCAAAGAGTATTGATAAGCACTTATTCTGAATTTCCTTTCATTTCATTTTCTGTTTTTATAAAACCTTCTGGAAGAACACTGCTAAAATAAAGTGATTTCTAATCACCTATGTTTTGGCTTAAATATATGTTCATAGTCACCTTACTTGTTCTTAAATGAATTAGATTTTATTTTTTTATTTAGATTTTATTTGTATTCAATTTTTTCTAAATACACCTTTCTCTAATTCTAGATCATTCTATTTTTCTCTTTCATACCAGGCAGCTCTTTCAGAAATAAGATTTTTTTTTAATGTTAGTTTTCCTCCTTTTTAAAACTCTGTGTGATTTAGCATTCAAAAGTGTTGGAGGCCACAATAAGGCTTGAGACAAGGACCAAACCAGGCCCTGACTTGTCTCCCTTTAAATCCAAATACCCTAATAAAGGGTTACGGATGAAGGACCCCAGGTCAGAATTATAGTACAGCCTATAAGTTTTAACATTCTTTTTATAACCAGCTTATGCTAACTAAGAAACTGTGGCCAGCTGACCATAGATAAGGGAGTCAGCAAGCAGCATAACAGGATAACGAATAGCAAAAATCTGTGTTTAACCCAGCTGTTTCTGGCTTCTGTATAATAATGCTTCTAATGCTCTGCTAAGAAATGAAAAATTGCTTAAACCCTCAACTCTAAGGAGCAAGAGGCTGGCTGAGGACAAAGCAAAAGCTGGCGCCTTGCACCCCCCCCTTCACCCCCTCCCCTCCGTATGTGTAGCATTCCTCAGGCACCCCTGACTACCATAAAATGATAAATAGTTAACTTGCAGAAATCACAGTCCTGTAGGGTAGGAGTCTCCCTTGGTTTGCAAATGTCCTTGAGATTTACAACAAAGAAGTTACCTTACGTTTGATAGCAGGAATGTAACATTTCACCAGGAGACTCCCAATTGTCTTTATGTTAGTGCCACATTAGAGGGAAAGTGGCCTTGGCTTGATAGTAACCAGGCCTTCAATATCCTGATAGTGCTTTTTTTTCGCATGCGTGGGCTAACCGGCCAGTTCTGCTTCTGTAAGATTGCTTTGTCTGCTTTTGCGCGCGGGTCCCCTGACCCAATCCACTGACGCCAAGTATGCCTGTTCAAACTATCAATCAATCAGCTCAGCCCCACCCAAAACTTGTTTGTATCTGTCTATAAAAATCCTGCACCGACCCAGCTCTGGACCTCTCGGCGTTATCGGCAACGAGCGGCACAGAGGTCCAGGTTCGAACCTGCAATAAACGACCCTTGCTGCTTGGCTTTGACTCATGTCTCTGGTGGTCTTTTAAGGTGGGGGTAATATTCAGTTGGCATTACATCTCCCAGTACTGAGAAAGGGTCTGTGCTATGTGTTGTGCGCTCGCCTACGTGACTTCCCATACGCTCTCCCTACAGAAGGGAACATTTTGGTAAGGGTCATGAATTCTTAGTTGGTCCTTGTTCCTGTACTTCCCATAACCCACTCCCTGGTTGACTGTCTTGCATCAATAGTAGCTAATGGCATCAGCCGTGACTACCTGGCATCACAAGATTTGTTTGTAGTTACTGCAAACTTGTTATAGGAACTCGCGGTTATCTGACTAGATAATGATGTATTACTCCTTCTATTGTGGTCTGCCTTATAAATGATTATAAGATGTGGAATAAAATTGGCACTGTTGGACATCCTCCTCCTGCCCCCATCTCTTTGTCTCTTAATTTCTCTTCACCATCCTCTTACCCTCACGTTCCTGGTCAATTTGTCACACCGGCCGCGACACAAAATTTGCTAAAATTGCAAATTGGATTAAGAGAATAACTAAGTGATGTGATCTAATGGGCAGTATATTTAGCATAAGATTAAGTTTCCAAAATAGAATATTTGGATACTTTTAAAGACTGTTAGCAAAGTTATTATAACATGGTATTGTCTATAGAAATATTTTTTTCATATTTAATTAAAATTCACTCCTTTTATTTGGTTTATTATAAAATAAAATTAATCATCCTAATATAGACATGTGAGAATTTTTAGCCAGTGTAAAAGGCTGAATAAGGAAAAAATAAATGCATAGTAGTGATACATACCAAATACAAAATAGCATTAATTCTTATCAGGAAGTTAAGTAGATGGAATTGGGGAAGAGTATACCAGACATCCAATGAACTTGATAAAATTTTACTTTTGTTTTTATGTATTTATTTTTAAATCTTTAAATTTATTTGAGAGAGAGAGAGCATAGAGGGAGAAGCAGACTCTTTGCTGAGCAGAGAGCCCAGTGTGGGGCTCAACCCCAGGACCTCCGAGATCATGACGCAAGCCGAAGGCAGATGCTCAACCAACTAAGCCACCTAGACACCCCTAAATTTTATTTTTAAGTGGTTGTTTTCTCTAGTACCCCATTTTGTATATATTCTAAAATAGTGTAGCAAACTTACACACTAGGAGTTAGCAAAGCATGTCAAGTTTAGAGCAGTCTGCTTTCATTGCATTTCTGCAGGTCACAGGGAGCAAAGCCAGGATTAGCACACACAAGCCATGTGGCTTCATATCTTCTACATGAATATGGCGGTGGTGCTGTCTGAAGGCATAGTTATTCTGCTAAAGCCCAAGAGGCCACCACCTGTGGGGAATGGTTTCAAACACTAGACGAGGATTTTTCTCATCTAAAGCATAGAAGCATTGAGGAAGAGATTATTAAGCATAGAAGCATAGAAGAAGAGATTACTAAAGTGGGATGGGGAAGTAGAGAAATCTGAGTTGCTCTCTCACTTTTTTCTCTCTTGGGCCTGGAATTCAAGCAGGAAAAATAACCTTGGTGCTAAGGGCTAACGTGCCATCTTCTATGATAAACCAATCCGAGAGCTATGGAGGAGGGACTTTCCTAGAGCCATTGCTTTTTATGAATTGTCTCATTAATCTGTGTAAATATCCAAGGTGCATTACCTACTTATTTTCTTTTGTTGTCTTAGAGACTATAGTACTGTTTATTTTCTCATACCCTAAGTTCCTCACAGCCTAAAGGTGAGGTCAAACCAAATCTGGATGTCTCTACAATACCTAAAGACTATTATATCTCTACCTTATTTGGGTAACATGGTTAAATTTAATTTCTCTTATAAGGAATAACAGAAATAAATTTTAATAGCTGTATTCCTATTGTGGAAACTTGTGGATAAGGAGATTTTTGTGAGTGTATCAAGTTTATCACCTACTACTCAATAGCACTACTTAAGAAAACAAGGAAGAATAACCACTATTTATGAGCTGAAAATTATGCAAATGAATATTTATAGAGAAATATTTTTAAAATCCTTTAAAAGTATATTGGTGCCGTTGACTCCAGTTCTTCTAGGTAAGTTGTCAGCCAGAACTTCCTAATGTAGTGTAGTGTCATGAGCTTCCTAATCTAGTCAATGGAGTTAATCTGAAAGTTTAACCAGTCTGCTAATGCCGGTCAATCTGACTGGGTAAATAACCCAGTCAGAAAATCTGTACTTTATATATAAACTGAACAATGGAAAATTTGCCCTTTCATTCTATTAAGTTGGGACAGACCCAAATAATGAGAACTGTAGTGTGGCAATTCTTTCTTTTTTTTTAATTTTTTTATTTTTTATAAACATATTTTTTATCCCCAAGGGTATAGGTCTGTGAATCGCCCGGTTTACACACTTCACAGCACTCACCAAAGCACATACCCTCCCCAATGTCCATAACCCCACCCCCCTTCTCCCAACCCCCTCCCCCCAGCAACCCTCAGTTTGTTTTGTGAGATTAAGAGTCACTTATGGTTTGTCTCCCTCCCAATCCCATCTTGTTTCATTAATTCTTCTACCCACTTAAGCTCCCATGTTGCATCCCCACTTCCTCATATCAGGGAGATCATATGATAGTTGTCTTTCTCTGCTTGACTTATTTCGCTAAGCATGATACGCTCTAGTTCCATCCATGTTGTCGCAAATGGCAAGATTTCATTTCTTTTGATGGCTGCATAGTATTCCATTGTGTATATATACCACATCTTCTTTATTCATTCATCGGTTGATGGACATTTAGGTTCTTTCCATAGTTTGGCTATTGTGGACATTGCTGCTATAAACATTCGGGTGCACGTGCCCCTTTGGATCACTACGTTTGTATCTTTAGGGTAAATACCCAGAAGTGCAATTGCTGGGTCATAGGGCAGTTC
This sequence comes from Mustela nivalis, assembly GCF_964662115.1. NCBI lineage: Eukaryota > Metazoa > Chordata > Mammalia > Carnivora > Mustelidae > Mustela > Mustela nivalis. Next base: position 83,806,137 of record NC_139040.1, read on the forward strand.
TATTTTCAACATTTTGAGGAGCCTCCATGCTGTTTTCCAGAGTGGTTGCACCAGCTTGCATTCCCACCAACAGTGTAGGAGGATTCCCCTTTCTCTGCATCCTCGCCAGCATCTGTCATTTCCTGACTTGTTGATTTTAGATGGTTCTCCATCCCTTCACTTTCAATCTAGATGTATTTTTAGGTTCCAGTTGTGTCTCTTGTAGACAGCATGTGGGCAGGTACTGTCATTTTATCTGGTTTGCCACCCTGTGCTGCTTTATGGGAGTATTTAGTCTGTTCACATTGAGAGTGATTATTGAAAGATAACTTTTTATTGACATCATATTGCCTGAGAAGTCCTTGTTTCTATAGATTGTCTCTATAAATTTCTGTTCTATGTCACTCTTGGTTTCTTCTTTTATAGAACGTCCTTTAACATTTCTTGTAGTGCCTGCTTGGTGGTCACATACTCTTTTAAACATCGTGGGTCTTGTAAGCTTTTTATCTTTCCATCCATTTTGTATGTGAGCCTTGCTGGATAAAATATTCTAGGCTGCATGTTCTTCTTATTTAGTGCCCTGAATATATGTCTTGCCAGCCCTTTTTGGCTTGTCAGGTTTCTGTGGACAGGTATGACATTATTCTGATGGAATTTCCTGTGTACCTAAAGAATCTCTTCCTCCTAGCTGTCCTCAGAAGCTCTTGTCTAAATTATGATTCATCAGTCTCACTATCAAGTACCTTGAGGTCTTTCTAGATCTGTTGATCTTGGGGGGGGTACCCTTTCGGTCTCTAGGACAGGAACACTTGTTCCATTCCCCAGGTTAGGGAAATTTTCATGGAGAATTTGTTCAACTATATCTTCTAGCCTTCTCTCTTTCTCTACCCTCTCAGGATCTCAGTAATTCTGAAGCTGGAATGTTTTACAGCATCATTTATTTTCCTAATTCTGCTTTCATAGCTTCTAATTTGTTTCTCCCATGCCTCCTCCTGATCATTTTTCTCTATGTGTTTGCCCTCTAGATCACTAATTCTATCTTCTGTCTTGGTTACTCTAGTTATTAGAATAGTTATATTTGATTGGATCTCATTGATAGCATTTATAACTTCTTCCCAGGCAGCTTTCACTTCTGCCCTTAGAGATTCTATATTGTCACTAATGGTATTCTCCAACCTAGCCATTGCCTAGATAATTGTTACCCTTAATTCCCTTTCCAACATACTGTTCATGTCCATATCCAATAGTTCTGATGGAGGGGACACAATTTCTGAATTTTTCCTCTGTTGTTTGTTCTTCCTTCTAGTCATATTGGTGAAAGGTGGTTGAGAGGAGGTATAGCTGAATATATCAACCATGCTCTAGGCAAAGTACACTTTGAAATGCATCTGAGCAATGAGAAGTTACCACCAAAAAGAAAGAAAGAAATAGAGAGAGAGAGAGTGAGAAGAGAAGACCCAGCTAGAATGGACCCAAATGGTAAGGCTTATAAGGTATACAAACAAAAATGGAAAAACAAAAAGAGTGACAAATGTAAATGATAAGGAAAAAACAAAAAACAAAACAAAACAAAAAACAGCCAAAATAAACCCCAGAGATAAGATTTATATAATACCAGAACAAAAACAAATGCACAGAAACACTGACTAAAGAAAAAGATAGTAGGGTGCTTATAAATCCTCAGTGTGGGTGAGGAAGGTTATTTTGATTCTTCCTGGTTTATATTGATATCTTTGTTAAAGGACTCAACTTTTCAGAGATAAAAGGAGGTTAAAACTGGTTTATATATAGGGGTAGTATTGATTAGGGAAAGAGGATTACCTTGCAGCTTATATCTATATGTATATTTTTAAAATTAGGGAAAAAAAGAAAAACACAGGTATATGTATTAAAAAAAGCTCAAGTTAAAAGGTTATTATGGAATATGTTGTATTAAACCTCTAATTGTAATGATAAGTAGGTTAAAAAATTAAAAAGAACAATAGTGAGAACAAATTAAGTATAAAAGTTGCATCTAGGAAATATCCAGGTTTTAGGGCAATACTGGGAGCTTAATATATTGTTTTCCCCTGATTTTGGGGTTTTACGATCTTATGGAAATCCTGTGATGGCTGTCCTCTAGTTCTTTTGGCTTGCTTTCTGGGGGAGGGGACTGCCACATTGTTTTTCAGTCAGTCTTGCTTGAGTTGAGGTCTCCTGTCCCCTATCAAGGGGCTTGGCTCTGTGGATACAGGTTTTTCAGGCTTTTGTTCTCTGGAAGTTTTTTTCTTGGCAGCTTTTTGTCGCTTTTCAGAGGTTTAGTGGAAAGCAAACTGCACCCAGAACTCTGTCTCAGAGAGAAGCCTGTCTGCACCCATCTGGGTGGTCCAAAACACAGAGTCTCCCTCTGCAAACTCTGCTAAACCCTGCAACCTCCCACAGGCAGTGCACATCCCCTAGCACCATCCCAGGGGTCGCCCAAAGTGCCTGCTTATCTTTGCACCCCCATGCCACTAAAACCATGAGTGATACTGGTCCAGGGAGACCACTTATGGTGGTTTCTTTGCCAGGACAGCTGTCTGGGGTCCAGACCTCAGGGTTTCACAGGTCACCACAGAGGGCTACTGACCAGAGATCGTGATGGGTTCCTTCAGGAGGGTCTGGAACATCCAGACCCTCTGCTTCTCCTAGAGACCACTGGCTACTGGCCACATGGAGCTTTCTCAGGTGCGAATGGGGAGTGGGTCAGAGCTTGGTCCTGTAGTACTCACAGAGTTGCAAAACGCTGTAGTTCTAGAGAGCACAGGCTGGCATCCACACCTGACTCCCTCATGTGGGGATGCGAATGTGCCCAGCCAAGTGGTGATGCAAGCTGCACAGCCCTGGGGACTCAGGGACCAGGAACTGGAAGCTCTGCTGTACTCTCTCTTCCCCAGGTGGTCACCAGAGTTGGCCGTCATGGTTCCATGGGCTTAGCCCCATGCCCGTAATCACCCGATTCCACCAGTTGCCCCTTCCAATCATTTGCTCTTTTTGAGTGCTTTTAACCAGTTTCCAAGTTAATGTTGGTGCCCATTTGCAGGGCATTCTCATACTGGGATATTACTTTCTAATGCGTTACTCTGGTGGCTCTCTCCCACTTCTGTTTATCCTCCGATATCAGTCCGGCGTTCCCAATCTGCTTTACATCTCCACTGGTGTCTTCTGCCCCTGTAGAGATTGAGAAGTGTATAATCCTACATCTCAGGTTTATTTCATGGGTGTTTAGAATGTTCTGTTAGATAATTAGCTCTCTTTTGGGAATTGGTTGAAACAGGGGCTCTTCTCTGCCATCTTGTCCCTCCTCCTCCACTGGTTTCTTTTTGACTTCTGGACCTGCTCAGGTCACTTCTCATATGTACCATTTCAATATTAATGCTAAATTGCTTCTTGTCATGCCCAATCTTACCATCGGGTGGGACTGACATGACCAGTTTATGATAGGTGATTCATGTAAAATATACCCGTAAGTATTTATACATGTAAATATGTATATATCTTAAAAAATATATGTGAAGTATTTTTTTTAAGATTTTATTTATTTATTTGAGAGAAAGAGAGCACAAAAGTAGGGGGTGCAACAGCGGGAGGAGAAGTAGGCTCCCTGCTCAGCAGGGAACATGACATGGGCTCAATACCAGGATCATGGAATCATGACCTAAGCCAAAGGCAGACACTTAACCAACTGAATCATCCAGGCACACCTTGAGCCCTGGAATATAAAGTATTTTCTTAAATGCTTTATATTTTATTTTGTTTATGTATTTTTAAAGATTTATTTATTTGTCAGACAGAGATCACAAGTAGGCAGAGAGGCAGACGGGGTGGGTGGGGGGTAGGAAAGCAGGCTCCTTGCCGAATAGAGACCCCAATACGGGGCTCAATCTCAGGACCCTAGGATTATGACCTGAGCTGAAGGCAGAGGCTTTAACCCACTAAGCCACCCAGGCACCCCTAAAAAAACTTTATATTTTAAAGATGTTTAAGGTTACACCAAAATTGAAAGGCAGGTACAGAGATCTCCCATATACTTCGTTCCTTTATATATCTAAATGGAGATCTATATCTATATCTATAGATATATATCTTTCCACATTGTCCCTATATATCTATATATAGAGAGATATATATCTTTCCCTATTGTCAATGATACTTATCAGAATAGTATTTTTTTTTAAACCAAAGAGGAATCTCTACTGAAACATCATAATCACTGAAAGTCCATTGTTTACCTTTGGGTTCACTATTGGTGCTGTGCATTCTATGGTCCTGGAAAACATACAATACATATATCCATCATTATAATAGCATACAGAGTATTTTCACTGACCAAGAAATCTGTATTCTGCCTAGTCATCTCTTCAGCCACTCCTTAAACCCCTGGAAATCACTGATCTTTCATAATATCCATATTCTCCTCTTTTCCAGGATGTCATAGAGTTGGAATTATACAAAGTATAGGCTTTTTATATTGGCTTGTTAACATAAGTAATGCACATTTATAGTTCCTCTATGTCTTTTCATGGCTTAATAGCTCATTTCCTTTTAGTGCTGAATGTTCCACTATCTTGATGTACCACAGTTTATTTATCCATTCACCTACTGAAGGGCATCCTGGTTGCTTTCGAATTTGAGAAATTAAAAATAAAGCTCTTATAAACACCTTGTTTAGGGTTTTGTACATTTTAAATTCTTTTGGATGAATACCAAGGAGATTAATTGTTGAATTATATGGTAGGAATGTGTTTCATTTTGTAAGATATTACCAAATAATCTTCTAAAGTGACTTTATTTTTTTACATTGATTGAGATTTCTTGTTGTTCCACATCCTCACCAATATTTGGTGTTGTCAGAGTTGTAGATTTTGGCTATTCGAATAGGTGGGTAGTGATATCCAATTGTTATTTTAATTTGAACTTCCCTGATGATATATTATATGGAACATTTTTGCATATGTTTGTCATCTTCTTTGATGAGGTATCTGCTAAGGTCTTGGGTCCATTTTTTTAATCAGATTTATTTGTCTGAATTAAAAGTCATCCTCATATCAAAAGTCATTGAGTATTTTCCCTACATTAATTTCTAGCAGTTTATAGTTTTGTGCTTTATATTTGTGACCCATTTTGAGTTAATTTATGTGATCAGTGTAAGTTACAGGTCATATTTTTACATGTATGTGCACATTTTAGTGTCATTTGTTAAATATATTATCTTTGCTCCCCATTGTATTACCTTTTATCTTTTATCAGACATGAGTTAACTGTCTTTATGGGGGTCTATTTCTGGGTTCTTGATTCTTTTCTATTGATCTATTTGTCTACTTTTCACCAATACTACACTGTATTGATTAGTGTAGTTTTATAGTAAGTCTTAATGGCAGATAGTGTCAGTCCTCCAACTTCGTTCTTTAATAATGTGTTGGCTATTCTGGATCTTTTCCCTCTCTATATAAACTTTAGAATAAGTTTGTTGATATCCATAAAATACTTGCTGCAAAATTAAATACATTCTTATCATACAATCTAACAGTTGTACTCCTTGATATTTACCCTAGGAAGTTAAAAACATGTTCACAAAAAAAACCTTCACGCAGATATTTATAATAGCTTTATTCATTCATACTTGCCAAAACTAGGAAGCAACCAAGATCTTTCAGTAAGTGAGCAGATAAAGTGTGATACATCCAAAAAACAAGATGCTACTTAGCAGTAAAAGAAATTGAGTTATAAAGCCATGAAAGACATGGAGGAAACTTAAATGCATCTTACTAAGTTAAAGAAGCCAATATGAAATGTCCACATATTGTATAATTCCAAATACATAGCATTTGGGGAAAGGAAAAATACGGATATAATAAAGTGATCAGTGGTTGCTAGGGATGGTGGAGGAGAGGGATAAATAGGTAGAACATGGAGGATTTTCAGAATATTTCCAGAAAATACTCTGTTTGATGCCATAATGACGGAAATGTCATTAGACATTCATCTATGAGCACATAGAATGCACAAAGTCAAGAATGAATGGTCAGTAAGGGACTTCTTATGATTATGATGTGACAATGTAGGTTCATTAATTGTAACACCTGTACCACTCTGGTAGGGGATGTTGCTAATGGGAGAAGCTATGCACGTGTTAGGGTGGGAAGGGGGCATAAGGGAACTCCCTGTATGTTCCCCTATTGTGAACCTAAAATATCTCTTAAAAAATAACCTTAGTAAAATTAACAACCCATTGGTCTACCTTGGACTTTTATTTGATTATTTATCTATACTATTTTTTTTTAACATCTTGAATTGGTTATCTGGAAAGTATTGACTCACTGAAAGTACACAGATCTTCCAAATGTAGAGATTTTATAGAATAATACAAAATCATATTAAAGTCTTTAAGGGGCTAAAAATATAAAGATTTTGGTGGGAGATTATGAGTTTCTCAAAATTCTAAAACATACTGAAAACCTTACAATTACCGTTAACTTCAAACTCTTTTACTTTCTTTCCTCAAAGTGAAAGGAGCACTCCTTTGATTTTTTTTTAATTTTTTTTTAAAGATTTTTTTTAATTTATCTGACAGAGATCACAAGCAGGCAGAGAGGCAAGCAGAGAGAGAGGAGGAAGCAGGCTCCCTGCAGAGCAGAGAGCCTGATGTGGGGCTCGATCCCAGGACCCTGGGATCATGACCTGAGCCGAAGGCAGAGGCTTAACCCACTGAGCCACCCAGGTGCCCCCACTCCTTTGATTTTTAAAAAAGAATAAACTGTATAAATACTCAAATAGGAATAACCCTAGTTTACCTATCAATCATACTTTCAAGTAAGTATGGGTTTTAATGACAATAAACAAACAAACAAACAAACAAAAAACCCTTGCTACTTCAACACACAACTCAAACAATCCAGAATGAGTATGGGATTAAGTGACAATGTCATTTGTGTAACCAAGTCAAATAAGGGCATCTATTCTCCAGAATCTTGGGTTCCATAGATGGATTTTAATAAACTGTAACTGATATAATTACTTGTTATTTATTTGAAAGGAGAATGCTAGGAGCAACAGAGAAATGTTGTTTTTGCTTTGTTTGTATTGTGCAGAGATAGCAGCATGAGACAGAGGCAAGGATCCCAGATCTGAAGTTTCTGAAGAAATTCAGGTGAGATCTGATGGCCAAATGGAGCTGTGTGAGCTTCCAGGGAAGGAAAAGAATCAGCTCTCCTGCCCTCACTCTCAAAATGTGAAAACCAGGAAAATGTTCTATTGACCTATGTACTTTGTCTAGCATATAACACAAGACAAAATGAACTGCCTTTGTTTTTTTTTTATATTAGTAATTTTTACTTCTTTTTTTTAAATTTTTTATTTTTTATAAACATATATTTTTATCCCCAGGGGTACAGGTCTGTGAATCACCAGGTTTACACACTTCACAGCACTCACCAAAGCACATACCCTCCCCAATGTCCATAATCCCACCCCCTTCTCCCAAACCCCCTCCCCCCAGCAACCCTACCAAGAACTGCCTTTGTTTTTTAAATACAGGCTTAATGCTACTGGAATTTTAGATTTTATGATCTCTTCTTTGACTTGTTACTGCTTTATTCTCTTATCTAGTATCTTTTTTTTTTTTCATTTTTTTTTTAACTCTTTATTTTTTATAAACATATATTTTTATCCCCAGGGGTACAGGTCTGTGAATCACCAGGTTTACACACTTCACAGCACTCACCAAAGCACATACCCTCCCCAATGTCCATAATCCCACCCCCTTCTCCCAAACCCCCTCCCCCCAGCAACCCTCAGTTTGTTTTGTGAGATTAAGAGTCACTTATGGTTTGTCTCCCTCCCAATCCCATCTTGCTTCATTTATTCTTCTCCTACCCACTTAAGCCTCCATATCATATCAGGGAGATCATATGATAGTTGTCTTTCTCCGCTTGACTTATTTCGCTAAGCATGATACGCTCTAGTTCCATCCATGTTGTCGCAAATGGCAAGATTTCATTTCTTTTGATGGCTGCATAGTATTCCATTGTGTATATATACCACATCTTCTTGATCCATTCATCTGTGGATGGACATCTAGGTTCTTTCCATAGTTTGGCTATTGTGGACATTGCTGCTATAAACATTCGGGTGCATGTGCCCCTTTGGATCATTACATTTGTATCTTTAGGGTAAATACCCAATAGTGCAATTGCTGGGTCATAGGGCAGTTCTATTTTCAACATTCTGAGGAACCTCCATGCTGTTTTCCAGAGTGGCTGCACCAGCTTGCATTCCCACCAACAGTGTAGGAGGGTTCCCCTTTCTCCACATCCTCGCCAGCATCTGTCATTTCCTGACTTGTTGATTTTAGCCATTCTGACTGGTGTGAGGTGATATCTCATTGTGGTTTTGATTTGTATTTCCCTGATGCCGAGTGATATGGAGCACTTTTTCATGTGTCTGTTGGCCATCTGGATGTCTTCTTTGCAGAAATGTCTGTTCATGTCCTCTGCCCATTTCTTGATTGGATTATTTGTTCTTTGGGTGTTGAGTTTGCTAAGTTCTTTATAGATTCTGGACACTAGTCCTTTATCTGATATGTCGTTTGCAAATATCTTCTCCCATTCTGTCAGTTGTCTTTTGATTTTATTAACTGTTTCCTTTGCTGTGCAAAAGCTTTTGATCTTGATGAAATCCCAATAGTTCATTTTTTCCCTTGCTTCCCTTGCCTTTTGCGTTGTTCCTAGGAAGATGTTGCTGCGGCTGAGGTCGAAGAGGTTGCTGCCTGTGTTCTCCTCAAGGATTTTGATGGATTCCTTTCGCACATTGAGGTCCTTCATCCATTTTGAGTCTATTTTTGTGTGTGGTGTAAGGAAATGGTCCAATTTCATTTTTCTACATGTGGCTGTCCAATTTTCCCAGCACCATTTATTGAAGAGGCTGTCTTTTTTCCATTGGACATTCTTTCCTGTTTTGTCGAAGATGAGTTGACCATAGATTTGAGGGTCTATTTCTGGGCTCTCTATTCTGTTCCATTGATCTATGTGTCTGTTTTTGTGCCAGTACCATGCTGTCTTGATGATGACAGCTTTGTAATAGAGCTTGAAGTCCGGAATTGTGATGCCACCAACGTTGGCTTTCTTTTTCAATATCCCTTTGGCTATTCGAGGTCTTTTCTGGTTCCATATAAATTTTAGCATTATTTGTTCCATTTCTTTGAAAAAGATGGATGGTACTTTGATAGGAATTGCATTAAATGTGTAGATTGCTTTAGGTAGCATAGACATTTTCACAATATTTATTCTTCTTATCTAGTATCTTAATCAATTCTTTCCCTTAGTTCCTCCCTTAAATCAAATATAACATTACTTACATTCTGGGGGGAAATCCAAAGCAAATGTATCTGAATGATTTTTCAGCTCAACTTAAAGTGGGACTTACATGAGGAAGAGACACTTTATAGTATGATATGGTGATCAGAAACTGAAGACAATTGCACATACACTTTATTCTTAGAGTTGGGATGATGCACACACACCATTTTCCTTACATTCTCTGTTACTTAGAGAAACAAATGTTCAAACACTATTTCCACATATTTTAACAGTTTTTTTTTTTTCAACTCCCATACATTACCTGGGTTGTTTAAAGATTACAGCTCGATTTTGCCATCTTGCTTTTTCATTACATTTTGTAGTTTCTATTTTTTTTTTCTATCTGGTAACTAAAACTGCCTCTGCTTCCTTGATATGTGTTTTTCTCATTCATCAGTGAAATTAAATATATATTGGAGACTGAATTTTAATTACATTTATTATTTTCAGAACCTAATTTTAACAATAATTCTTGTATAAATAAATGATAGAACATGAATAAACATGTTCTTCTTTTGACAACAAGATTATAAAACATAAAGTAAAAAATTGCAAGGACCCTTCAGCTTCAGGCCCCTCTCATGCCGATTTTATAAAACAACTTCCCAAAGATAACATGTTTTCATTCTAGTGACTCTTTTGTTTTATTTACAGGTCACAGTAATAGAAATGCAAATTCCTTCATGAATATGAGTTTTTGGGAGACTTGGACCTATCGACAATCTGACTCCTTCGATGCTTTACAAATTCTTAAATCCTTGGAGTTACCTGAAGCAGAATTATGAATTCTTGTTGTCCTTCACTCAGAATTCTAGGTTAGCAAGTACCTAAGGCAGGAAAGAGTTAGAGTGAATAGCAGGAGTTTTGCTGGCCTATGATTCAGCATGTGTTCCTGGCTGTTTTCTTTGTTGTCGGCTACAGAAAATGGGATGGATCTGTTCTGTATCGATGCTGATGCTCTCTAGAGATGCTGACAGAGGTGAAGAAATAAATGGTTTGAGGTGGGTATATAAAAGTGGCTCTTATGTTGGCATAACTGTTTTATGGTTTTAACAGAGAACTATCTATATCCAGTTAATAATCGCATTTTATCTTGAGTTTCCTGCATTGTTAAACTAAACATAAAGAACCTCTTGGAACAAAGCTGTGCATAGGTTTTGACTGTGCCTTTTATGTGAGTGGAGCTCACTCTGGTAGGCTGGGAATTCATTAGGTAAATTGGCACTGCAATTGGTTGTGCTTCTATTGAAGAAGAAGAAAACACTGGCATGAAAATTCTGTGAAATATTGATTTTTTTTTAAGTTTTTCAAGCAAAGCTGTGAAACAGCATAAATTAAAGGTGAATTGTTTCCTCCAAATATTGAATCCCTTGAATTTGGGGTTTGCTTTCAGGCATTTGAAATTTTACTAGCACATTTAAACCAAAAGGGATTTATTAGCAAATATTCGGAAGATATAAAATTATTGGAAGTAGGTTATAAAAGATCCTGGCCACACTTCCAGGAATGATTTCACCTTCCAAATTAAACTGCCTTTACCATAATCATGTTCTCCATTGCAGAAACAAACAAACAACTTAGAATCAGAGAGCAGAGGTGGCATACCTGCATTCTCTCTGTCCTGATCTGGGACAGCACAAGGGATGCCTCAAGTTCCATATCCCTTTGCTTTTAATTCAGTTCTGAGTCTATTTCATGTAAGTTTATCTGCCTGAGCAAATAAATTGCATCCAGAAAACCAGCTGCAAAGACATCTAAGAAGTGCAGTTCTTGAACCTCTCCAAATATGGATGCACACTAGAAGGAAACACGGTGACTGCTAAGCATCAATACATACCACATTTCTGTCACATCTTTAAAAATAATTTTGTAAAGTTTACTATAAATTGAAATTGTGTATATAAGACCCAGTTGCTGTTTATATTATATATTTAAAGATGTGTTCCTGTGAGAAATAGAAAAAAATCAGTATCAAATTTTGTTATGGAACAGAAAGTCCCTGGTGCCCTAATTTCCCTAATGCTTTTATTTTTGAGTGAATGTGATTCTCTTTGTTTTTTGTGTATAGCATACAGAACTAGGGAGAAAAAAAAATCACTGCTCTAAATTTTTGGTTAACTTTAATTGACTGACTGATGTTAAAGTTTTCATGGAATCAGTAATCGGAACCTAGGAATTTCTTTAAGCAAGATACATTTTATTTGTAAGTAAGAGAAAAATAGATGTCATTATACTATAATATTCTTTTCCTCATCTATGGACTTTTTCCTTCACATTGAGACCTACCTCAGTCTCCATAAGTTGCTAGGACTCACCAATCTTTAAAAAAAACTCTTATGGGGCACCTGGGTGGTTGTCATAAAGCCTCTGCCTTTGGCTCAGGTCATGATCCCAGGGTCCAGGGATCAATCACTCCCTCCCCCTTTGGGCTCCATGTTCAGTGGGAGGCCTGCTTCTCACTGTCCCGCTCCCCTTGCTTGCCTTCCCTCTCTCACTGTCTATCTCTGTCAAATGGATAAAATAAAAATCTTTAAAAAAAAGAAGTCCTTTAAAAAGAAAAAAAAAAAAACCTTCATACCCATGGTTATAGTTTAACATCACACAAAAAGACAGTTTAAAATCAACAAAGTAAAAAGATGTGTGGGGTGAATGAAGTTCAGATAAATCAGTGGAAGCTTTCAGGTGCCACTAAATAATGGAGTCATACAGAAAAGTATGCCCTAGTAACAGGGCATTATGATATATGCAAAATATTCTCATGTGACTGACTTCAACTTCTCAGACTCCAGCCATCTTTTACCCCATTTATCATAAATTACATTGTTAGGACAAGCACCTGGTCAGATTAGTAGAGTATGACCCAAGCCTACAGGCATACAAAAAATACTTTTTTCAAACAAAGTATCATAAGAGTTCTGAGGTTGCTTCTCAGGAGCCATCCAAAGGCCAGTTCTTCAGATGGGCTTTCCTTTGGAATTTATAAGATTTTAGCAACCCAGATCTATTAAATTTACTCTTGTTTGTCCACCATCTTTGATGTGTGTGTGCTTCCAATAAATTTGATGAGATGTTCCTGGTTCATAAGTTAAACAATGCCTTTAGAGACATAGAACTCAACAATCTTACTTTCTTTATTTGCAGAAATAGTCCAGGGATTTCTGGGTGGCTCAGTCAGTTAAGTGTCTGCCCTCAATTCAGGTCATGATCTGAGTCCTGGGATTGAGCCTAAGTAGGGCTTCCTGCTCAGTGGGGAGCCTGCTTCTCCCTCTTCCTCTGCCTGCCCCACCCCCGCCATATTTTTACTCTCTCTCTAGCTCTCTGTCAAATAAATTAAATCTTAAAAATAAATAAAGAAAGAAAATAAATAGGCCACTTACCTTTATTCTAGAATTTCATCTGTTTCCTTTAAACTTACATTTTCCCATGATTACACACACACACACACACACACACACACACACACACACACATCTCTCTCTCTCTCTCTCTCTCTCTCTCTCTCATTGCTTCTTTTCCCTAGGAAGATTCTTTTGCTTACATTTCCTAGCCTTAGAGACATATCCATTGGAACTTGGTGCAGTGTTACAGGAGGAGCACTGAGACCCTGAAACTGACTGGCTTGAATGTGCCACAATCTTCAGATCAAAATAAGTAGAAAACATTTCTCTCTCTAGGAATGAACTGTTCATACACGAACAAGCTATGACTCACAAAAATGCATTATTTTAAATTTTGGATGTCAGAAGTTCGTAAGGCATCTCACTGGACTAAAATTGATATGTGGACAGGTATACATTCCTTCTGAGGGTCTAGGGGAAAATTCATTTTTCAGTTTGAGACTGCCCACATTCCCTAGCTCATGGCTCATCTTCTTTCTCTATTTTCAAAGTCAACAACTTTGACCACATCCTGCTTATGTGACAATCTCTGGTTCTTTTCTGCCTACCTCTTTCACTTTCTTTTCTTTTCAAAGATTTTAATTTTAAGTAATTTCTACCCCCAACATGGGGGTTGAACTCACAACCCAGAGAGAGATCAGGAGTCACATGCTATAACAATTGAGCCAGTGAGCTGCCCCCTCCTTCTTCTACTTTTAAAAATTATTGTGATTACACTGGTCTAACTCAAGTAATGTAGGATGATTTCTTCATTTTAAGGTCAATTGATTAGCAACTTACTTTCACCCGCAGCCTTAAGTCATTTCCTTTTGTCATACAAGCTAGCACATTCACAAATTAGAAATATCTAAGCCTCTTTAGAGATCATTATTTGTAGACATATTGGGGGACTGTTATTCTGTCTACCACTAAGTAAGATTCAAAAAAATTGTGTTTGAAACTTACCCAGTAACATTTTAAGTTCAAATAATATCCTTTAATGCTGAGATATAAAGAAAAACATTAAATTCATGATCAGCCTAATTTTTTCAAGAAGTCAAGATTTTGAGTTCCTTAGAAGAGTTTAGTCGAGTAGAAGTTAGGGAAATAGGACTGTTCCTTTGTGTGTATGGATATTACTGCAGATATATTCATGTAAATAAAATGCAGATGTCCCATTATTACTTGTAATTCTTTGATTAGTATATAATATCCCTCTGATAATTGACTAAATAATAAAAGATGAGACAGTCAAACTAGTAGTAGTCTAGAAAATAAAAACAAAAAAATGCAGAAATGAATAAAAATGTCTAATTATCATCATTCAATTTTTTTGTAAGAATTACTATTAAGATTTCACTTCTTCCTGTACCTATTAATAATTGAAGGGGGAAAATCTTCTTAAGGAGAGATGGGACTAAGTTTCAATTTCTTTACCTCTATGCATTTATGAGTTCTGACAATTTGTCAACTCCATTTATGCTAAAGGTACACAATGCTAATATTTGTCATACATGTACAGAAGAAAAATGCTTGGTGCTACATTTTTATATAATTTTAATAGGATTTTCAAAAAGAAAGAAAATTTGAAAGTTATATGTCTAAAAGGATAATCTCAATCTTTTAAAAAGACATACTTATTTTCTAAAATTGGGTGTATTTAATTAATTATATCTAATAGGGTTAGAGCAGAGGAAATATTTTTAAATGTAAATGCACTCACAAATGTGTAGAAAATAGTGAAAATCTATACTGAAAAATATTTCTCTAGCCATTAGCAATTTTTACAAGTTTGATATTTCTGTTCAGACCTGATTAAGATTCCTTTGAAAATTCAGATAATTTAATATTCAAAGACACATAAAATGAAACTAATGAATGCAAATGCAATCATTGCCAGTATGTTTTAGATTTGACCAAATTAAGAATATTACTCGATCAGCAAGTAAACTGGTTTGCAAGTAAATGTTACTTGATTTTAATCATAAATTATGCTTTGTGAATATTGGTGAACAATTACTTTGAAAAATAAATGCATTTGAAGGCAACATATTGTAGGAAGTTTATTTATCTCCAGTTTCAGTATAGATTTACATGTCTGTTTCCAGAAATACTTTCATCTATGCCCACAATATATAATAGAATGTACACTGACTCTGAAACCCTCCCTATTGTACTCACTAGAGTGCTGATAGAATATATTCGTAAAATACTCTTTAAAGGTAAAAATGTACATTGTCTATAAACTAGTAATAGCTAATATAACCATTAATCTCAGAGAAACATGAAAACATATAATAGAAAGATACAAGATTTAAAAAGTGAGTAAATGAGGACTAAACTCACACCAGTAGAATAGGTAAATACACTGTAGAATATTCGTACCATACAAGTATAGACTGAAGTCAAATGACATAAACAAACAACAGCTGTATAGATCACTATAAATAACATAACAAATTTAGAGTGAAGAAAGCAACATTAAAATAAAGATGCCATGCAGTCCTGAGAGGAAAATATATAGCGGTACAAGCCTTTCTCAAGAAACAAGAAAGGACTCAGGTACACAACCTAACCCTACACCTAAAGGAGCTGGAGAAAGAACAAGAAAGAAACCCTAAGCCCAGCAGGAGAAGAGAAATCATAAAGATCAGAGCAGAAATCAATGAAATAGAAACCAAAAAACAATAGAACAAATCAACGAAACTAGGAGCTGGTTCATTGAAAGAATTAATAAAATTGATAAACCCCTGGCCCGACTTATCAAAAAGAAAAGAGAAAGGACCCAAATAAATAAAATCATGAATGAAAGAGGAGAGATCACAACTAACACCAAAGAAATACAAACTATTATAAGAACATACTATGAGCAACTCTATGCCAATAAATTTGACAGTCTGGAAGAAATGGATGCATTCCTAGAAACATATAAACTACCACAACTGAACCAGGAAGAAATAGAAAGCCTGAACAGACCCATAACCAGTAAGGAGATTGAAACAGTCATTAAAAATCTCCAAACAAACAAAAGCCCAGGGCCAGACGGCTTCCCGGGGGAATTCTACCAAACATTTAAAGAAGAACTAATTCCTATTCTCCTGAAACTGTTCCAAAAAATAGAAATGGAAGGAAAACTTCCAAACTCATTTTATGAGGCCAGCATCACCTTGATCCCAAAACCAGACAAGGATCCCATCAAAAAAGAGAGCTATAGACCAAGATCCTTGATGAACACAGATGCGAAAATACTCAACAAAATACTAGCCAATAGGATTCAACAGTACATTAAAAGGATTATTCACCACGACCAAGTGGGATTTATTCCAGGGCTGCAAGGTTGGTTCAACATCCACAAATCAGTCAATGTAATACAACACATCAATAAAAGAAAGAACAAGAATCATATGATACTCTCAATAGATGCTGAAAAAGCATTTGACAAAGTACAGCATCCCTTCCTGATCAAAACTCTTCAAAGTGGATTGGTTGCCGCCTTCTCCGCCGTAGGAGGGTTGGGGAGAGACTCCTCAGCTAAAGAATTTGTCAGAGAAAGAGACAGCGAGAGAAGGAACATAAGCAGGGGGAGTGGGAGAAGGAGAAGCAGGCTTCCCACCGAGCGGGGAGCCCAATGTGGGGCTCAATCCCAGGACCTGAGGATCGTGAACTGAGCCGAAGGCAGATGCCTAATGACTGAGCCACCCAGGTTGGGACTCATTCAGGCTTGCCTTTTGCACATCGTTGGGTACAAAAACCTTATTGTGGACGTGGAAAAACTGTGCAGAGAACCTTCTGATTCTGATCACCTCCAACATAAAGACATGCTTTTGAAGAGAGAAAGATCACAAGTAGGCAGAGAGGCAGACAGAGAGAAGGGGAAGCAGGCTCCCTGCTGAACAGAGAGCCCGATGCGGGGCTCCATCCCAGGACCTGAGCTGAAGGCAGAGGCTTTGGCCCACTGAGCCACCCAGGTGCCCCGTGATTCAACAATTCTATATATTAGTGCTCCTCATGAATTACAGATGGCGGAGAAGTAGCAAGCTGAGACTGCTTCAGCTAGCCGAAGATCAGCTAGATAGCTTATCTAAAGATTGCAAACACCTGAAAATCCATCGGCAGATCGAAGAGAAGAAGAACAGCAATTCTGGAAACAGAAAAACAACCGCTTTCTGAAAGGTAGGACCGGCGGAGAAGTGAATCCAAAGCGACGGGAAGATAGACCCCGGGGGGAGGGGCCGGCTCCCGGCAAGCGGCGGAGCAACGGCGCACAAAATCAGGACTTTTAAAAGTCTGTTCCGCTGAGGGACATCGCTCCAGAGGCTAAACCGGGGCGAAGCCCACGCGGGGTCAGCGTGGCCTCAGGTCCCGCAGGGTCACAGAAGGATCGGGGGTGTCTGAGTGTCACAGAGCTTGCGGGTATTGGAACGGGAAAGCCGGCTACAGAGACAGAGCCAACAGTAGGCTCGCAGCTCGGGGTGACCTTGAACCGGTCGCAGGCTCAGTGAGCTCGGAGCGCGGCCGGAGGTCAGGCAGACGGGAATAACTGGGCGCTGTTCTCTGAGGGCGCACTGAGGAGTGGGGCCCTGGGCTCTCGGCTCCTCCGGGACGGAGACCAGGAGGCCGCCATTCGTGTTCCCGTCCTCCGGAACTCTACGGAAAGCGCTCAGGGAACAAAAGCTCCTGAAAGCAAACCCGAGCGGATTACTCACCCCGGCCCCGGGTAAGGGAGGTGTAATTCCGCCTGGGGCAAAGACACTTGAGAATCACTACAACAGGCCCCTCCCCCAGAAGATCAACAAGAAATCCAGCCAAGACCAAGTTCACCTACCAAGGAGTGCGATTTCAATACCAAGGAGAGCAGCAGAATTCCAGAGGAGGAGAAAGCCAAGCACGGAACTCATGGCTTTTTTCCTGTGATTTTTTTTTAGTCTTGCAGTTAATTTAATTTTTTCTTTTTCATTTTTTTTTTTTTCTTTTTCTTCTCGCGTTCGGGTAAAAAAATTTTTTTTTTTTTAACTGTTACCTTTTTCTTTTTTAACGATTTTTTACTAGTTTATCTAATATATATATTTTTTCTTTTTTACATTTTTCTCAGGTGTTTTCTTTTTTTAAAAAAATTTTCTTTTCTTTTCTTTTTTTTTTCTTTCTTTCTTTTTGAACCTCTTTTTATCCCCTTTCTCCCTACTCACGATTTTGGATCTCTTCTAATTTAGTTAAAGCATATTTTTCTGGGGTTGTTGCCACCCTTTTAGTATTTTACTTGCCCCTTCATTTACTCTTATCTGGCCAAAATGACAAGACGTAAAAATTCAACGCAAAAAAAAGAACAAGAGGCAGTACCGAAGGCTAGGGACCTAATCAATACAGACATCGGTAATATGTCAGATCTAGAGTTCAGAATGACAATTCTCAAGGTTCTAGCCGGGCTCGAAAAAGGCATGGAAGATATTAGAGAAACCCTCTCGAGAGATATAAAAGCCCTTTCTGGAGAAATAAAAGAACTAAAATCTAACCAAGTTGAAATCAAAAAAGCTATTAATGAGGTGCAATCAAAAATGGAGGCTCTAACTGCTAGGATAAATGAGGCAGAAGAAAGAATTAGTGATATAGAAGACCAAATGACAGAGAATAAAGAAGCTGAGCAAAAGAGGGACAAACAGCTACTGGACCACGAGGGGAGAATTCGAGAATTAAGTGACACCATAAGATGAAACAACATTAGAATAATTGGGATTCCAGAAGAAGAAGAAAGAGAGAGGGGAGCAGAAGGTATACTGGAGAGAATTATTGGGGAGAATTTCCCCAATATGGCAAAGGGAACGAGCATCAAAATTCAGGAGGTTCAGAGAACGCCCCTCAAAATCAATAAGAGTAGGCCCACACCCCGTCACCTAATAGTAAAATTTACAAGTCTCAGTGACAAAGAGAAAATCCTGAAAGCAGCCCGGGAAAAGAAGTCTGTAACATACAATGGTAAAAATATTAGATTGGCAGCTGACTTATCCACAGAGACCTGGCAGGCCAGAAAGAGCTGGCATGATATTTTTAGAGCACTAAACGAGAAAAACATGCAGCCCAGAATACTATATCCAGCTAGGCTATCATTGAAAATAGAAGGAGAGATTAAAAGCTTCCAGGACAAACAACAACTGAAAGAATTTGCAAATACCAAACCAGCTCTACAGGAAATATTGAAAGGGGTCCTCTAAGCAAAGAGAGAGCCTACAAGTGGTAGATCAGAAAGGAACAGAGACCATATACAATAACAGTCACCTTACAGGCAATACAATGGCACTAAATTCATATCTCTCAATAGTTACCCTGAATGTGAATGGGCTAAATGCCCCTGTCAAAAGACACAGGGTATCAGAATGGATAAAAAAACAAAACCCATCTATATGTTGCCTCCAAGAAACTCATTTTAAGCCCGAAGACACCTCCAGATTTAATGTGAGGGGGTGGAAAAGAATTTACCATGCTAATGGACATCAGAAGAAAGCAGGAGTGGCAATCCTTATATCAGATCAATTAGATTTTAAGCCAAAGACTATAATAAGAGATGAGGAAGGACACTATATCATACTCAAAGGGTCTGTCCAACAAGAAGATTTAACAATTTTAAATATCTATGCCCCCAACGTGGGAGCAGCCAACTATATAAACCAATTAATAACAAAATCAAAGAAACACATCAACAATAATACAATAATAGTAGGGGACTTTAACACTCCCCTCACTGAAATGGACAGGTCATCCAAGCAAAAGATCAGCAAGGAAATAAAGGCCTTAAACAACACACTGGACCAGATGGACATCACAGATATATTCAGAACATTTTATCCCAAAGCAACAGAATACACATTCTTCTCTAGTGCACATGGAACATTCACCAGAATAGATCACATCCTCGGTCCTAAATCAGGACTCAACCAGTATCAAAAGATTGGGATCATTCCCTGCATATTTTCAGACCACAATGCTCTAAAGCTAGAACTCAACCACAAAAGGAAGTTTGGAAAGAACCCAAATACATGGAGACTAAACAGTATCCTTCTAAAGAATGAATGGGTCAACCGGGAAATTAAAGAAGAATTGAAAAAAATCATGGAAACAAATGATAATGAAAATACAACAGTTCAAAATCTGTGGGACACAATAAAGGCAGTCCTGAGAGGAAAATATATAGCGGTACAAGCCTTTCTCAAGAAACTAGAAAGGTCTCAGGTACACAACCTAACCCTACACCTAAAGGAGCTGGAGAAAGAACAAGAAAGAAACCCTAAGCCCAGCAGGAGAAGAGAAATCATAAAGATCAGAGCAGAAATCAATGAAATAGAAACCAAAAAAACAATAGAAAAAATCAACGAAAGTAGGAGCTGGTTCTTTGAAAGAATTAATAAAATTGATAAACCCCTGGCCCGACTTATCAAAAAGAAAAGAGAAAGGACCCAAATAAATAAAATCATGAATGAAAGAGAAGAGATCACAACTAACACCAAAGAAATGCAAACTATTATAATAACATACTATGAGCAACTCTACACCAATAAACTTGACAATCTGGAAGAAATGGATGCATTCCTAGAAACATATAAACTACCACAACTGAACCAGGAAGAAATAGAAAGCCTGAACAGACCCATAACCAGTAAGGAGATTGAAACAGTCTTTAAAAATCTCCAAACAAACAAAAGCCCAGGGCCAGATGGCTTCCCGGGGGAATTCTACCAAACATTTAAAGAAGAACTAATTCCTATTCTCCTGAAACTTTTCCAAAAAATAGAAATGGAAGGAAAACTTCCAAACTCATTTTATGAGGCCAGCATCACCTTGATCCTAAAACCAGACAAGGATTCCACCAAAAAAGAGAGCTATAGACCGATATCCTTGATGAACACAGATGCGAAAATACTCAACAAAATACTAGCCAATAGGATTCAACAGTACATTAAAAAGATTATTCACCATGACCAAGTGGGATTTATTCCAGGGCTGCAAGGTTGGTTCAACATCCGCAAATCAGTCAATGTGATACAACACATCAATAAAAGAAAGAACAAGAACCATATGATACTTTCAATAGATGCTGAAAAAGCATTTGACAAAGTACAGCATCCCTTCCTGATCAAAACTCTTCAAAGTGTAGGGATAGAGGGCACATACCTCAATATCATCAAAGCCATCTATGAAAAACCCACCGCAAATATCATTCTCAATGGAGAAAAACTGAAAGCTTTTCCACTAAGGTCAGGAACACGGCAGGGATGTCCATTATCACCACTGCTATTCAACATAGTACTAGAGGTCCTAGCCTCAGCAATCAGACAACAAAAGGAAATTAAAGGCATCCAAATCGGCAAAGAAGAAGTCCAATTATCACTCTTCGCAGATGATATGATACTATATGTGGAAAACCCAAAAGACTCCACTCCAAAACTGCTAGAACTTATACAGGAATTCAGTAAAGTGTCAGGATATAAAATCAATGCACAGAAATCAGTTGCATTTCTCTACACCAACAGCAAGACAGAAGAAAGGGATATTAAGGAGTCAATCCCATTTACAATTGCATCCAAAACCATAAGATACCTAGGAATAAACCTAACCAAAGAGACACAGAATCTATACTCAGAAAACTATAAAGTACTCATGAAAGAAATTGAGGAAGACACAAAGAAATGGAAAAATGTTCCATGCTCCTGGATTGGAAGAATAAATATTGTGAAAATGTCTATGCTACCTAAAGCAATCTACACATTTAATGCAATTCCTATCAAAGTACCATCCATCTTTTTCAAAGAAATGGAACAAATAATGCTAAAATTTATATGGAACCAGAAAAGACCTCGAATAGCCAAAGGGATATTGAAAAAGAAAGCCAACGTTGGTGGCATCACAATTCCAGACTTCAAGCTCTATTACAAAGCTGTCATCATCAAGACAGCATGGTACTGGCACAAAAACAGACACATAGATCAATGGAACAGAATAGAGAGCCCAGAAATAGACCCTCAAATCTATGGTCAACTCATCTTCGACAAAACAGGAAAGAATGTCCAATGGAAAAAAGACAGCCTCTTCAATAAATGGTGCTGGGAAAATTGGACAGCCACATGTAGAAAAATGAAATTGGACCATTTCCTTACACCACACACAAAAATAGACTCAAAATGGATGAAGGACCTCAATGTGCGAAAGGAATCCATCAAAATCCTTGAGGAGAACACAGGCAGCAACCTCTTCGACCTCTGCCGCAGCAACATCTTCCTAGGAACAACGCCAAAGGCAAGGGAAGCAAGGGCAAAAATGAACTTTTGGAATTTCATCAAGATCAAAAGCTTTTGCACAGCAAAGGAAACAGTTAACAAAATCAAAAGACAACTGACAGAATGGGAGAAAATATTTGCAAACGACATATCAGATCGAGGACTAGTGTCCAGAATCTATAAAGAACTTAGCGAACTCAACACCCAAAGAACAAATAATCCAATCAAGAAATGGGCAGAGGACATGAACAGACATTTCTGCAAAGAAGACATCCAGATGGCCAACAGACACATGAAAAAGTGCTCCATATCACTCGGCATCAGGGAAATACAAATCAAACCCACAATGAGATATCACCTCACACCAGTCAGAATGGCTAAAATCAACAAGTCAGGAAATGACAGATGCTGGCGAGGATGCGGAGAAAGGGGAACCCTCCTCCACTGTTGGTGGGAATGCAAGCTGGTGCAGCCACTCTGGAAAACAGCATGGAGGTTCCTCAAAATGTTGTAAATAGAACTGCCCTATGACCCAGCAATTGCACTATTGGGCATTTACCCTAAAGATACAAACGTAGTGATCCAAAGGGGCACGTGCACCCGAATGTTTATAGCAGCAATGTCCACAATAGCCAAACTATGGAAAGAACCTAGATGTCCATCAACAGATGAATGGATCAAGAAGATGTGGTATAGGGACGCCTGGGTGGCTCAGTTGGTTAAGCAGCTGCCTTCGGCTCAGGTCATGATCCCGGAGTCCTGGGATCGAGTCCCACATCGGGCTCCTTGCTCGGCAGGGAGCCTGCTTCTCCCTCTGCCTCTGCCTGCCATTCTGTCTGCCTGTGCTCACTCTCTCTCCCTCTCTCTGACAAATAAATAAAATCTTAAAAAAAAAAAAAAAGAAGTTGTGGTATATATACACAATGGAATACTATGCAGCCACCAAAGATATGAAATCTTGCCATTTGCGACAACATGGATGGAACTAAGAGCATATCATGCTTAGCGAAATAAGTCAAGCAGAGAAAGACAACTATCATATGATCTCCCTGATATGAGGAAGTGGTGATGCAACATGGGGGCTTAAGTGGGTAGGAGAAGAATAAATGAAACAAGATGGGATTGGGAGGGAGACAAACCATAAGTGACTCTTAATCTCACAAAACAAACTGAGGGTTGCTGGGGGGAGGGGGTTTGGGAGAGGAGGGTGGGATTATGGACATTGGGGAGGGTATGTGCTTTGGTGAGTGCTGTGAAGTGTGTAAACCTGGTGATTCATAGACCTGTACCCCTGGGAATAAAAATATATGTTTATAAAAAATAAAAAATTATTTAAAAAAATAATTAAAAAAAAATAAAGATGCCATGGACTCAGATCATAAAAATGCAAACAGTGTCTATTAATCAAATATATGTTAAAAGAAATGTGTTAGGCATGCAAAATATAGTAAAATATAATGATACATATGCATTAAAAGGCATTGAAATGAGGGTAGTGGTTAGTTCTTGGTCGACAGGTGAATTTGTTCAAGAAAGGGATATACAGGCCTTCAAATATATTTGTAATGTGTAACTTCTAATATGAACATTTTTCTCCCTTTTTTATTGTTTTTGACTGTGCAAATTATTCCATAAAACCTCTTCTGTTCCAAAAGTGGGATCTGCTAGTTTATGCTTTCTGTGGTGTCATTTTTCCATGTGTATAACAAAACGCTGGAAAATAGAGTTAACAGAGATATTCTTTTCCAAAGCTTTTTGCCTCAAGCAGAATCTCTAAAGTGCCAGTCCTGATACAGTTTGTAGAGTGATTTCCTTTAGAAAAGACCAACTTCCACATCTATCTCCTTTAGATATTGATGAAGGAATGTGGCCAGCAGTACTTTCACAAAATCGAAAAAGATCTTGGGTGTTAGCTGTCCCTTAACAATTGGTAGTCTGCCCTCTCTGAGATAGACACTAGCCTCTCAGTGCATGAGATCCTTTTCCTAACTCATCTGCAATCAAGTAATTTGAAAACAAAAATTTTCACTCAAAAAATGTGATATTGAAATTTTTAAAAAAATATTTTATTTATTTATTTGACAGACAGAGATCTCAAGTAAGGAGAGAGATAGGCAGAGAGAGAGGGGAGGAAGCAGGCTCCCTGCTGAGCAGAGAGCCCCATGTGTGTCTCGATCCCAGGACCCTGGGATCATGACCTGAGCCGAAGGCAGAGGCTTTAACACCTTGAGCCACAGAGGTGCCCCAGAACAATTTTTTTTTTTTTAGTGGACATTGGAGATCATGGACCTAAAAGATTCCTACCAGAAAGTTTGAACGAGGCCATAGTGGACTCCTTTCCTAAAGAGCAGCCTCTGTTATTTCTATGGGCAGTTACTCTGTCACTGTATTAGTCATTTTTTATGTGTGTCCCACTATCACCTAATTAGATGTGAAAATAAATTTTGTTGTTGCTGTTGCTTGCAAAAGTATTTTTGTTTGCGAGCATGCTTAGTAAATACAGGCTAAATAAGGAAGTAAGAACCATATGGGGAAGAAGCTTGTCTATTCACAGAATACTAGGTACCTAACATTGATTTAGTCACTAGATGCTGTCTCAGGTAAGCTTCCAATGCAGGAACACACTTGGCTTAGCTATTTTGGGCCATGATAGCAGAATATCACAGACTGGATAGTTTAAAAATAACAGAAATTTATTTCTCACAGTTCTGGAGGTTGGAGTCCAAAATCAGGGTGCCAATATGGCTGGGTTCTGGTGAAGGGTTGTACACTGCCAACTTCTCCCTGTGCCTTCCATTGATGGAAGGGGCAAGCGACCTTTGGTGGGAGGTTTCTCTTTTATAAAGTACTGATCCCACCTATGAGGGTTCCATCCTTATAACTTAAGCATTTCTCCAAAGCCCTACTTCCTAATGTCTTCATAAGGGGCATTAGGATTTCAAAATATGAATTTTGGGGAGACACAATCATTTAAACATAGCAACAGTCATGTGAAAATGCCAGGAATGATGAACCTCATTATGTAATCATGTGATTTTATATTTCTGAAATTATTAGCTGAAACCCACAGTCAGTACAGCAAATGTTGTCTTACAATCATCATAAAGTTATATAGATTACAGTATATTTTTAATTTCGTATTGCATCTTAAAAAATGAGGTATGCTAGACCCTAATAATAAGTCTACTGTTATAAATAATCTGACAGCCTAAAATATTTTATGTGCTGACTACTGTTTAAAACATTATCTATTCTGGGGGCGCCTGGGTGGCTCAGTGGGTTAAAGCCTCTGCCTTCGGCGCAGGTCATGATCTCAAAATCCTGGGATCGAGCTCCACATCGGGCTCTCTGCTCTGCAGGGAGCCTGCTTCCTCCTCTCTCTCTGCCTGCCTCTCTGCCTACTTGTGATCTCTCTCTGTCAAATAAATAAATAAAATCTTTAAAAAAAAAACATTGTCTATTCTGGAATGTAACTCTACTAAGGGAAAATTGATGTAGTGAAAAGCACTATTTTTTTTTCCTGATGTCATTACTCAAAGAAACAAAGCAGTTTGCATTAATGATAATAGTAATAATCTTTCATTTATTTGGTGTTTAAAGCAGCAGTTCAATTGAGCAAAACAAAATATTTCCAAAGATTCATTTCATGTTTTATTTGTGTTTGGTTATAAATATTTGAAAAAGAAATGGAAATTTAGTATGAAGTATGGTAATATAGTATGGAAATATTCATATATTTTATATAAAGATGCATTCAGAAAGGGATCTTTTTTCTCCTTGGATCAATCAAGTTATAAGAGAATTAATTCAAAATTACTTTTCACAGTAGCCTTGCTTTCTCAATGCAATTAAAATTCCTAGGTATATTATATATAATACTGTATTTTCCTAAATTCCATAAGACAGATAGAAAGTTTAATATATTGGCTAGGAACTTATTTCAATTGCATAGCTATCCAAAAGAGCAATCCAATGTCATTCCCTAACAGCATTTGTTGGAAAATACAGAAATGATTTCTTAAAAACTTACTGGGATGACTACAGGCACCCAAATTCCATTCTGAAAAGGCTATAGTACTTGTTCCTTGACATTTTCAAAGTTCATGTGATCCTGAGAAATGATTAAAGGTTATCTCCAGAGCACAATACTGATGACAGTTTCCCTCATTTGCCATAGTTCCTAGGTAGCAAAGAATGTATTGTTTTAAGAATTTTTATTATTTTTTTCACTCCATCCCTCAAGTCACAATATAATCATTTGTTTCATTCCCTAAGCTGATGTAGAGGTCTATGTATACCTGGATAGTATATCTCTAATAATGATACAAGTACATAGTCTGAGCCCTACGGATCATTTAGTTTTTATCATTTCCTTTGATTTTTTCTATCTGAACAGTATATTATTTCTTTATCACAAATCAAGAAAAATAGAAACTAAAATCATCTTGTAACCTGTTACTGACAGTTTTATTTCTCTAAGGGCTCTTTAAGATACAACTAATATAATATCTTTTCTCTTAATATACTTTTTAAAAATTTATTTATTTTCAGCATAACAGTATTTTGTTTTTTGTACCACACCCAGTGCTCCATGCAATCCGTGCCCTCTATAATACCCACCACCTGATTCCCCCAACCTCCCACCCCCCCACCCCTTCAAATCCCTCAGATTGTTTTTCAGAATCCATAGTCTTTCATGATTCACCTCCCCTTTCAATTTCCCCCAACTCCTTTCTCCTAACTCCCCATGTCCACCATGCTATTTGTTATGCTCCACAAATAAGTGAAACCATATGATAATTGACTCTCTTTTCTTGACTTATTTCACTCAGCATAATCTCCTCCATGTTGCTACAAAAGTTGGGTATTCATCCTTTCTTAATATACTCCTAATATAATATCTCTACTCTGAAGAGATGTTTGTATTCTTTTTTTTAGATGCTTATATTCTTAACATGTATTTTTATTCTATTCTAAAATTGTTTGATTTATTATAAGCTCATTTTTAAAAAATCAGATAATAAATGTTGGTAAATCTTATTTACTATTCTAAGTTTAAAACTAAGTAATTATAACTATAAATGTAAATGAGAATATAATTTCTAAAATTTTCTTTTTCACCCAAGGGATAAAATAGTCTCTACTTGAGAGACTGCTGATCAAAAATCGTGTTAATATGAAAACATTAACTGATTATTTTTTGATCTATCTCAGGATCTCATTCCCACCTTTATTAATAATTAATATATAACAATTCTCTCTCTTCTTCTTTCATACTTTCATATGTGCATATGTAAGAGAAAGTCTTGCTCTACAGCCCAAGGAGACATTGTGGCAATATTTCATTACAGAGTAGATCCAGCAGGATGATTTTCCGAGCTTCCACACTCAGATACCTACTGATATTTGTTTCCCATTTTTGTTCTCTTTCTTTTACACTTCCCTTTGCCCTGTGAGTCATAGATTTCAATTATTATCATTTTACATATGATATCATTGAGGCAGAATGAAATAAATTCTTGCCCAATTTTGCACAGACAGGAAGTGGCAGGACTACTATGATTGGGAACCTGTGATGGAGAATGGACATGCAAAGATGAGTAAATTGTGGTTTCTTCCATTTAAGAGCTTTCTTTTTTAAAGATTTATTTACTAATTGAAGAGAGAGAGCATGAGCATGCACACAAGTGAGCAGGGGAAGGGGCAGAGGCAGAGGGAGACAAGCAGACTCTGAGCTGAGCATAGAGTCCTGCAAAGGCTTGATCTCAGGACCCTGAGATCATGACCCGAGCTTAAATCAAGAATCAGATGCTTAACCAACTGAGCCACCCAGGCACCCATTCCGTAAAGAGTTCTAAGTGTGCTTTGGGTTATTGGTATATACATTTGATCTGGACAACAATAAATAAACTTTAGTACAGGTTTGTAACAGTGATTAAGAGTTTTTTCATCCAATCTGAGAGTGAATCCCAGCTTTAACATGAAGTAGCTGGATGACGTTGGACAGGATACTTAGCTTTCCTTGTTTCAATTCATTTACCTATAAAGGGAGTTAATTATATCAATAATGCAAATGTATCATGGCAATTAATTGAGTTCAAGAACATAAATTATCAAATTCAAACAGAAATTGATAGAAGACCAAGTATTTCAATCAACTTCATTACCTATTGTCAGACCATTTTTATAATATTTCATAATAATGGAACACTAAACCTATTTTTTTATAAACATAACTGGAGGTTTAAAAAAGCTTAAGTAGGGCTTCCTTTAAATTATGCTTTCTAATTGCACTCTGAAAGTTTACTAAAGTTGGTAACAATTTATACCAGGATTATACCATCTCTTGTTGCTCCCAGAAAAAGAAAATTGTATAAGATTTTGAGTGAGAGTTTAAAGTGTTCAGAAGACTTATAATAGGAGGTAGAGGCAAAAACCAGAGGAAAGAGATTATAAATGAGATTGTAGAACATTTTATACCCTCAAGTTTCTTTGATTTGAGACATAAATGAAGGCCAAAGGTAACCTGAATGCCTATGATATGCTAACCGTTGGTATATACACCATGTCTTTTCAAATATATTTGCACACTATTTTCAGCACAAAGCCATGGATGGTGTTTTTGCAATAGCAAAATAAAAGAGATATTACTAAATCACAGAAACTAAAATGTGATTTTTTACAAGAAGCAATTAAAGAAAAGGAGCCCTTCTCTTGCCCCTGTAGATAAATGGTTAATGCACTGAAGTGTGATATTTAATTACCTCTTTTTATTTTACCTTTCATTATTTTAACTTTCATAGCTACACATGTTAGACTGGCCATAAAATTATATAGTCCATTTTAAGGTACAACTACAGTATTTTTCTGGCTGATTTCCTGCTGCACAGTATTTTGCCTGTGGTCACCACACCATGGGAAGGTTTTCCTCCAATTGGTTTTAAATTTACAGCCCTAAAACTTTACCAGTGTCATGTCATTAAACAGGGGAGTCTTTCTTCCTGCAATCAATTAGAAATCTCTAAGTTCCATCCTCCTCCATTTGATCAATCTACTTGGCAAGATGAAGATGCTAATTCCAATTGCCAATGTCTCAGGATGTAAAGTATTCTGACCACTATACAAAATCTTACTATATCAAATCCTTTCAAAAAGAGAAACAACATCAATTCATAGGGAAATAAAAAAGAAGCTGTCTTGCAGAATTGTTGTAAGCTGTGTAACTTGAAACTGCATCCTTAGTGAGAAGCATGTATATGTATATATAATATATCTGCAAAATTCAGTGGAAAAAGTCCTTTATTTGACAAAGGGTTATTACTTAAGTTTTCTTAGTTTCAATGGCACAGAAAACAACACGTGAAACAAATAAGTACACGGTATAAATTACTGGAAATAGAGGGGTATTCTGGTCACCTTTTGATTTTTTAAAATACTTTTTAATTTAATATAATCTTTTTAAATTCAAGGATCCTTACTAATTATCAGTGACATTATTCTGTCATCTCCTATCTTTCCTTATATATAGAAATCCAGACAAATTAGCCAAATTCTAACATTTCAGTATGTTATTGCCTTATGCAAAGCTAAAAAAATATGAACATATTGTTTCTATTTAAATCATACCTATGCATGACAATGGTACTCTTCTACATGTGACACATATATATTTATAACATCCACATATATATTATACACATACAGATAAATACTGATCTGTGTGTGTTTATCTATTTACATATTTATTTTAAGTAAATGAATTTATCAAAGGACAAAATCCAGAAAAAATCTGGATATATTCTCAACTTCTATCTAAGTAGAATACAATCGTCATGACACAATAATACAGATGTTGAAAATTCCTTCTTTTATATTAATATGACAATAAGTGAAACAGAAGGTATAATTGTATTTTTTCATACTTAATCTTTAGGTATAAAACAATGCCCAGTAAGTGATTACTAATATTTGTTAGATGAAAATATAGACTAATAAATATTTATTCATTTACTTTATTCAGTAAAGTGTTACATAGAACCTACAATTTGATAAGCAGTGAAAGGCTGTTAGTGATTAAGAGATAAAAAATTACTCTGCCCTCAATAAAACTTCAAACTAATGGAATAGAAACCTATTAACACATAATAAAATGCAATGCCATTATTGCCAGATGTAGTGAATATTTTCCTACCAACCCTCTATTTGAAAACCTGTGTAAAGACCTCAATGGCTAACTGGAAATAACAAAATATTTCCTGGATTCTATACTATTTAAGAACAGTCAATTCATAATATTTCTCATTTCTATTAGTCAGGAATGCTTTATAAAATAAAATTCAGTTAACATGTTTCCCATTCCAACCTTTCATTTTTTTTTAAGTGAAGTTCTTTTATTATTATTATCATTTTTCTTTGAGTACAGCTGACGCGCAATGTTAATTTCAGGTACACAGCTCGTGATTTCACAAATTTATTTGGTATTCTATGCTCACCACTCTTAAAACTTTTGTCTTTTCTCCTCTTAAAAGTCTGCCTCTCTACTGACCCACTTCACTGTGCCTTAAAAACTCTCTTTTTGAAGAAGCAAATTTAAAAAAAGCAATAATTTCTTCACAGAATGCCCATTTCATCTTCTTCCTTAAGTGCAATCTGACTGCTCTTGCAGCTGACCCACTATCCTTCATTTTTCTGAGTTTGGAGTTCACTACTCAGTTACGTTTCTTGGCCACTGGAGAGTGGTTTAGCTATTCTCCTATTGCGTTTGTTTCATTGCAACTTTGACCAAAATCTGGCAAAAATCCTTAGTTTATGATGTTAATGCCACCTGTTGCTTAATAAAATTTCAAGATATTAACTGAATTTATACATTGCCCCATTAAACTGAAAAACTTCCCTTTAGTCACAGAAGGCAGGTTTTGGTTTGGAAAAAAAAAAAGGACAAAAACATCAACAACAACAACAAAACACTAAGCAGAGGAAAAAAACAGAGAGAGGAAAAAAAATGTCTGCATTTACAGTTATAAAATATACTCTTCATATCCACAACGATAAAAAAATAACTTTCATATCTCTTTCAAAGTGCTAAGTTCCTAGAGAGGAAATTGGGGGTAAATGTCTCAATATGCTAAGTCTTATATAATTTAGCATACAATTTTGCTGTAGAAGACAGATGGAGGCAGAAATACTTAAATGTTGACTCAGGTGATGAATGCTATGTCCACATATGTAGTTACAAGAAATTAAAAGGAAAATAAAGGGGGGGGTACCTGGGTGGCTCAGTGGGTTAAAGCCTCTGTCTTCGGCTCAGGCCATGATCTCAGGGTTCTGGGATCGAGCCCCACATAGGGCTCTCTGCTTGGCAAGGAGCCTGCTTCTTCCCTTCTCTCTCTGCCTGCCTCTCTGCCTACTTGTGATCTCTGTCTGTCAAATAAATAAATAAAATCTTAAAAAAAAAAAAGAAAAAAAAGAGTAACTGGGGTTTCTAGAATTTTCTGGGCTGTGGACATTAAAAACCTTTCCTATGGTATCCATTCCTTGAAAAGACACACTTGTGACTACTACAATCCACACTTCTATGGCAGCAACAATGTTTAACATGTAGTGAAAGAGAACTAATAGAAATAGCATAACACTGCTAGTTCATGTGGAACTCATTTTTTGTGAACTTAGTCCTATCATGAACAGGGGAAACCTCTGTCCAAGTGAGCAAACCTTTGGTGATAGATACTTTTAGAGTGGAGAGCTCATAGATTATGACCTGCTTGTTTCACAAAATATGTTTTCCTCCACCCACCTGGATAATTTCATTCTCTTCTCTCATTTACTGCTGCAAACTCTGAACTTATCATTATTCATTCATAATTCCACCCCAACCTCCATTTAATTTTCAATAATTACTAGAACAATCTTCTTAAATATAGGTCTGATTAAATTAATTATCTATCAAAAGCTTTCAGAATTTAAGATAATCTCAGCATATTCTTACAGAAAGATTCCTCCTCATTTGATTTTTTACTTAATTCCCATGTTTACCACTGACTATACTATCATCTATTTCCCATATGCTAATATAGAGACATTGCATATTTAATTTCCTAGAATTCCCCCCTCTTGCCATTCTACCTCAGGATAATTGCACAAATATTTCCATTTACCTGAATCTAAAGAAGTCACACGAAACTGTAATAGTTGATGTCACTCAGAAAGGAGCTCAGATCCCCATCTTATGCCTTAATTTTTTATGACTGCCACCAGGGAACACCTCTACATCACCTGGTTCTGATAGCTAGTGGGGTTTATGCCCTGGATCCCACAGGACTATAACCAACAGAGGAAGAGTTCTTAGATGACTACTAGCCCCAGGGCCTGGCAAGATGCAATAGAATTAAAAAGTCTTTCTGTAAATGAGATTTATTACATATCTGTAATGATTGTGACCTGAGTGGCAGGCTTATAATTAAACATGAAACTAGGGGCAAACTATAATCTTTCCAGAAACCCTGGGGGGTGGGAACTGTCTTCATGCTTACCCTCTGGCTTGCTCCAGAGCATCACTGTCTCCTGGAGGGAGATATACAAGCAGCCACACTGTCCAGGTTTTTGTCTGGTGCCCCAGTTTTTTTTGCAGCTGCCACAATCCAGGGAACACCTCTTGAATGCCTGGCTCTGATGATGGGGTAAGACTGTATTCTTGTGTCCAATGAGACTGTAGCAATTAGAAGGATGGTTCTTGGCTGTCTACCCCCAGGACACTGCACACACAATGGACTGTGGAGTACTCCTAAGTCTTTCTGTGAAGGGGGTTCCTTTGCTTACTTTAGAGCTTCAACATGAGGGGCAGGCTTCAGGTTTGGCACACATTTAGTGGCTTACAGAGCTTCTCTCAAAAAACTTAGGCTGGAAATGCCATTTTGGTGCTATTCCTCTGCCTGGCTCCAGCTTGCCTCCATAACCCAGGAAAGAACTTATACACTTACCTGGAAGCCATATCTTTGTGACTGCTGCCCAGAAGTATACTTCCAGATCACCTGGCTTTAGTAGCCAACAGGGTTTATGCTTGCAGTCCCAGAAAACTATATGTAGCTGTACCTCATTTTGTTGCACATTCAAGATATTATAGTTTTGTTTTGTTTTACAAATTGAAGATTTGTGTCAACTTTTCATCAAGCAAGTCTAGGGGTATTATTTTTCTGACAACTTTGGCTCACTTTATGTCTCTGTGTCACATTTGGGTAATTCTCACAATATTTCAAACTTTTTCATTGTTATTATATTTGTTATGATGATAAGAGATTGGTAATTTTTTTTTACTATTGTAATTGTTTTGGGGACCACAAACTATTCCCATATAAGATGGTGAACTTAACTGATAAATGCTGTGTATTTCTGACTATACCACAGACCAGTCATTCCTCCAACTCTCTCCCTCTCCTCAGCTATTCCTATTCCCTGACACAGAACAACATTGAAATTAGGTCAGTTAATAAACCTATAACAGGCTCTAAGTGTTCAAGTGAAAAGCAGAGTCAAGCATCTCTTACCTTAGATCAAAAGCTAGAAACAATTAAGCTTAGTGAAATGGGCATGTTAAAAGCTGAGACAGGTCAAAAGTAGGCGTCTTGAGCCAAATAGTCCAGTTGTGAAAGATTAAAGTTTTTGAAGGAAATTAAAGTACTACTCTAGTAAACACATAAATGAAAAGTTAAACAGCCTTATTGTTGATATGAAGAAAGTTTCAGTGTTTTGGGACAGAAGATCAAACAAACAAAAGCATTCCCAAAACAAAGCCCAATCCAAAGCAAGGACCTGGTTTTCATCAATTCTGAGAAGGCTGAAGAGATGAGGAAGCTGCAGAAGAAAAGTCTGAAGCCAGCAGATGTTGGCTTATAAGGTTTTAAGGAAAGAAGTTGCCTCTATAGCATAAAAGTACAAGGTGAAGCAACAGGTTTTTTAGAAGATTTAGCTAAGATAATTAACGTAGGTGGCTACACTAAACAAAATATTTTCAATGAAGATAAAGCAGCTTTGTATTAGAAGAAGATGCCATCTAAGATTTTCAGAGCTATAGAAAAGAAGTTAATACTTGGCTCCAAAGCTTCAAAAAACAGGCTCTTTTGCTAGAGGCTAATGTAGTTGATGACTTTCAGTTGAAGTCAATGCTCATTTACCATTCCAAAAATCCCAGGGGCCTTAAGAATGATGCTAAATCTACTCTGCCTGTGATGTTTAAATGGAACAACAAAGCCTGTATGACAGCACATCTGTTTACAACATAATTTCCTGAATATTTTAGCCAATCATTGGAAGTTACTGCTTGGGGGCATGGGGGGGGGGGAGATTCCTTTCAAAATATGACTGTTCAATGACAATGCACTGGGTCACCTTAGAGTTCTAATAGAAATAGACAACAGGAATTAATAACAAGAATTTGGAAGAAGTTGATTCCAGGGGTACCTGGGTGCCTCAGTGAGTTAAGCTTCTGCCTTCAGCTCAGGTCATGGTCTCAGGGTCCTGGGATTGAGCCCGGCATTGGGCTCTCTGCTCAGCAGGGAGCCTGCCTCCCCCACCCCCCTGCCTGTCTCTCTGCCTACTTATGATCTCCCTCTGTGTGTCAAATAAATAAATTAAAAATCTAAAAACAAACAAACAAGCAACAACAACAAAAAATAAGTTGATTCCAACCCTCATGGATGACTTTGAGTTATTCAAGACTTTGGTAACTTCAGATTTGGTGGAAACAGCAAGAGAATTAGGGCCTGAAAATGAGACTGAATCATTGTAATCTCATGATATAACTTGAATGGGTGACGGTTGCTTCTTATGGATGGACAAAGAAAGTGGCTTCTTGAGATGGAATCGACTCTTTATGAAGATGCTGTGCAGATTGTTGAAATATCAACAAAGCATTTTGAATATTACATAAACATGTGATAAAGCAGTTGCAGGGTTTGAGAAAATTAAACCCAGTTTTGAAAGATGTTCTACAGCCTTATGTACTACAGAAAAATCATTTACAAAAGGAAGAGTCAATCCATGATGCAAAGTTTATTATTTTCTTCATTTGAGAAATAGCCCTAACCATCCAAGCCTTTAGTAGCCACCACTCTGATGTCTCTAGCAGACATCAATGAGGAAGCAAGACCTCAACCAGCAAAAGACTGAGTCACTGAAAGCTCAGATGACAGCAGTTTTTTACCCAAAAAAGTATTTTAATTAAGATACCTACACTTTTAGATACAACATTATTTCACACTCAGTAGAGTATAGTATAAATATAACTTTTATATGCACTGGAAAATTAAAAAAAATTTGACTCTCATTACTTTATTGTGGTGGTTTGAAACTAAACCTGCAACACCTCTGAGTAATGCTTTTATGTGGAATGAGAATAAAAGGAAGGAAGGAAGGAAGGAAGAAAGTACAGAGGGAGGGAGGTAAGGAAGAAGGAGGGAGAGAAGGCAGGCAGGAAGGAAGGAAAGTAGGAAGGAAGGCAGACAGGCAGGCAACCAAGCTCAAGCTGTGTATACAGAGAACAGACTGGTGGTTGCCAGAGAAGGAGTTAGAGGAAGGTAGATGTAGAGGAAGAATGAATTGTTGTTGTTGTTGTTGTTGTTGTTGTTGTTGTTGTTAAGCTTAAATAAATTTTTTAAAAAATGAAATAAAATAGAATAAAATAAAAAAAACCCAACAATAAGTGAATAGAAAAAAGAAAAGGGAAATTAAGGTCACTCTTTGAACCAGGGATGTTACACAATTTCAAAGTAAAGAGATTATTTGGATTATCTGAATACACCTAAACCCAGAAGACAAGAGAGGAAGAGTGGGTAATAGAGCTGGCATCATAAGAACCCACTGACCTTTGCTGGGTTCAATTTTCAAGAAAAAGGCCACAAACCTAGAAATTCTTTCTAAAGCTGGAAAAGACAAGAAAATGGATTCTCCCTTAGAGGTTTCAAAGATAAATGTAGCTGGTGAGATGCACTGTGGCTTCTCATCTGCAGAACTGTATGATAATAAGTATGTGCTGTTTCAAGCCTTTAGGTTTGGGTTAACTTGGTACAGAACCAATATGAAATCTTCAAAATATTTTATTGTCCTCAGCAAAATGATCTAAAATTATTTGAAAAATCAACCACACAAGTGATTCAATTGTATTTTAATCTTCCAAATGCATTTTGATAGTGATTTATCAGCATATTATACATTTAGAAAGAAATTAATATTTTAAAATTCAAAAAGAAGCTACATAAACAACACTTCAGAAAGGTCAATGGTAAAATGTGTGAGGAGAGAGATACTTTATTAATTAATGAATTTATTATTCATTCTTTACTAGACATGAATTTATTATATTTGATACTCAACCACAGACTACTAGCATTCTGATTTAGTTTATTATTACATCTAAGTTAAAGGATTTATGTGTAATACATGTACTAAATTTTGATATTATATAGCTGTCTAGCCACTTCTATTTTCCTGCTAAGATATGTGCGATTTTATTCTCTTTGATGTTGAAGAAAATCTATAGTGAGATCCAGTTTTCTTTTTTTTTTTAAAGATTTTATTTATTTATTTGACAGAGAGAGATCACAAGTAAATGGAGAGGCAGGCAGAGAGAAAGGAAGCAGGCTCCCTGCTGAGCAGAGAGCCCAATGCGGGACTCGATCACAGGACCCTGAGATCATTACCTGAGCTGAAGGCAGCGGCTTAACCCACTGAGCCACCCAGGCGCCCTCCAGTTTTCTTTAAAAAAAATTTTTTTAAACAAATTCAAATAGATTCAGCATTCAGATCAATTGCAGGATATATATTTTTAGCTGATAACATTTTATTAAAAAGTTTTCTGAAAGAGCTTAGAAAAAAATAACACTTGAAGAATAATACCAATTCATATGAATTAATAAAAAGAAAGCCTAAACTTGTTAGGATATTTTTGTGACATGGAAATGGTTTATTTTTATAATATACTCCAAATTAATTCACTGTTCTTAAGCTTGTTATTCAATCTTAATATATATCAATATTGTTTGCTGATATTAGCATAAATTTATCAAATTATGTATTAATTATGTATTAATCAGTGGCAGAAGTTGCCTGTTTGTTCCAACTTATAACACATTATTCTTCTTATTAAACACATACATTTACTTAATATTTACTTAATAATAAATTAATAATAAATGATAAATCATTGACAAAACTTCCTTTGAAAAAACTAAAATAATGGTCTAGTGTTATCTAACAGGGTCCAAATTTGATCTTGCGGCTTCCATAATATTTTCAGCATTCTTTATATTAAACAACCAATCAATTTCACTTTTTAAAAATCCTATTAGGAGAGAAAACAGGTTTCTCTTATTTTTTGTTTGTTTCTTTGTTTATTACAGTTAAGCCTTTGCTACCAGTAAGTTGCAATCTTTAAACACTGACTGATCAGAATGAAAAAAAATACAGGAACAAGGACATGTACAGAGGCTTCGGGAAGACCCTTGAAGAAATTACAGTTGACCTTTGAACAATTTGGATATGAACTGCATGGG
Organism: Mustela nivalis; assembly: GCF_964662115.1. NCBI lineage: Eukaryota > Metazoa > Chordata > Mammalia > Carnivora > Mustelidae > Mustela > Mustela nivalis. Next base: position 83,843,672 of record NC_139040.1, read on the forward strand.
TCCTCTAATAGGTGGATTTTTTTTTTTGTTGTTACAAATACAGTACTGCAAATGCATTTTTCTTACAATTTAATAATAATATTTTCTAGCTTATTTTATTATAGGAATACAGTATATAACATATATAGAAAATATGTGTTAATACACTATGTTATTGGTAAAGCTTCTGACCAGCAGTAGACTATTAGTAGTTAAGATTTGATGGGAGTCAAAAGCTGTATGTAAATTTTTGACTGTGTGGGGTATGGGTTCTCTTAACCCCCACATTGCTCAAAAATTAACTGGATTTACATATGGAAATTTAAAGAACTTTGAAGTTTTAATAAAATGAGGTATGTGTCAGTGCTAAAAGCATTGTATCTTGGCTCTTGACAACCACACAATAAAGAATTAGAGATCAATGCCCAAAGTGAAAGCCGAAGGCAGGTTTATTAAAGCAACAGCACACTATCTAAGGGAGAACAGGTGGTACTCCATGAGGTGGAGCTGGCCCTTACTTTGTTTTGGGATTGGATATTTCTTGGTCTTTTTGAGGTGGGAGGAGCTTCGACATGCAGTGGAGTGATCTCTAATGGAGGCTGCTTCTAATCATTTGGGGGACTCCTACCACAGGTTGGGAAGAGGAGTTGTTGTTGTCATTTTTATTTTATTTTTTTCAGGGTTCCAAAATTCATTGTTTATGCACCACACCCAGTGCTCCATGCAATATGTGCCCTCCACAACTACCATTAACAGTCTTACCCAACCCTCTGCCCCCTCCCCTCAAAACTCTCAGTTTGTTTCTCAGTCTCCACAGTCTCTCATGGTTTGTCTCCCCCTCCAATTTCCCCCCACTCACTTCTCCTCTTGATCAACCAGTGTCTTCCGTGTTATTCTTTATGCTCCACAATTAGGTGAAACCATATGAAAATTGACAATCTCTGCTTGACTTATTTCACTCAGGATAATCTCCTCCAGTCCTATCCATGTTGATACAAAAGTTGGGTATCCTTCCTTTCAGAAGGAAGCATAATACTCCATTGTAAAAATGGATCATATCTTCTTTATCCATTCATCCATTGAAGGTCATCTTGGTTCTTTCCAAAGTGTAATGACTGTGGCCATTGCTGCTATAAACATTAGGGTACAGATGTCCCTTCTTTTCACTGCATCTGTATCTTAGGGGTAAATACTCAGTAGTGCCATTGCAGGGTCGTAGGGTAGCTCTAATTTTAATTTCTTAAGGAGTCTCTACACTGTATCCCAAAGTAGCTGCGTTTACGGCATTCTCAGCAATAGTGTAAGAGGGTTCCCCATTCTCCACATCCTCTCCAACACTTGTTGTTTATTGCCTTGATAATTTTGGCCATTCTACCTGTGTAAGGTGGTATCTCAATGTGCTTTTGATTTGAATCTCCCTGATGGCTAATGATGATGAACATTTTTTCATGCATCTGTTTGCCATTTGTATGTCTTCTTTGGAGAAGTGTCTGTTAATGTCTTCTGCCCATTTTTTGACATGATTATCTGTTTTGTGTGTGTTGAGTTTGAGGAGTTCTTTATAGATCTTGGATATCAGCCCTTTATCTGTAATGTCATTTGTGAAAATCTTCTCCCATTCCGTGGGTTGTCTCTTCATTTTGTTGACTGTTTCCTTTGCTGTGCAGAAACTTTTGATCTTGATGAAGTCCCAAAAGTTCATTTTTGCTTTTGTTTCCTTTGTCTTTGGGGACATGTCTTGAAAGAATTTGCTGTGGCCAGTGTCCAAGAGGTTACTGCCTATGTTCTCCTCTAGGATTTTGATAGATTCCTGCCTCACGTTGAGATCTTTTGTCCATTTCAAATTTATCTTTATGTGTAGTATAAGAGAATGGTTGAGTTTCATTCTTCCATATATAGCTGTCCAATTTTTCCAGCACCATTGATTGAAGAGGCTGTCTTTTTTCCACTATATAATTTTCTCTGCTTTGTCAAAGATTTTTTGACCATAGAGTTGATGGTCCATATCTGGGCACTCTACTCTGTTCCACTGGTCTACATGTCTGTTTTTATGCCAGTATCGTGCTGTCTTGGTGAACATAGCTTTGTGGTAAAGTTTGAAATTAGGCAACATGATGCCCCCAGTTTTGCTTTTTCTTTTTTAACATTCCCTTAGCATTTCAGGGTCTCTTCTGGTTCCATACAAATTGTTTGGAATTGTTTGTTGTTGTTTGTTCCAGCTCTTTGAAAAGTTCCAGTGGAATTTTGATCAGGATAGCACTGAAAGTATAGATGGATCTAGGCAGTATAGACATTTTCACAATGTTTATTCTTCCAATCCATGCATGTGGAATGATCTTCATTCTTTTTGTGTCTTCTTCAGTTTCTTTCATGAGTATTCTGTAGTTCCTCAAGTACAGATCCTTTACCTCTTTGGTTACGTTTATTCCAAGGTATTTTATGGTTCTTGGTGCTATAGAAAATGGAATCAATTCTCTAATTTCCCTTTCTATGGAAATCAACTGATTTCTGTACATTAATTTTGTATCCTGCCACATTACTGAATTGCTGTTATGACTTCTAGTAGTTGGGGGGTGGAGTCTTTTGGGTTTTCTATATAAAGTATCATGTCATCTGCAAAGAGAGAGAGAGTTTGACTTATTTTTTGCCAATTCAAATACCTTTTATTTCTTTGTGTTGTCTGATTGTTGTTTCTAGGACTTTTAGTACTGTGTTGAATAACAGGGTTTAGAGTGGACAGGTTTTGTTGTGTTCCTGAATTCAATTGGTAGGCTGTCAGCTTTTCCCGTTTGAGGATGATATTCACTGTGGGTTTTTCATAGATAGATTTTATGAAGTTGAGGAATGTTCCCTCTATCCCTGTACTTTGAAGTTTTTTAATCAGGAGTGGATGGTGTATCTTGCCAAATGCTTTTTCTGCATCAATTGAGAGGACCATGTGGTTATTCTCTCTTCTTTTATTGATTTGTTCTATCACATTTACTGATTTGTGAATGTTGAACTATGCTTGCATCCCATAGATAAATCCCACCTGGTCATGGTGGATAATCTTTTTAGTGTACTATTTGATCCTATTAGCTAGGATCTTGTTGAGAATCTTGGCATCCATATTCATCAGGGGTATTGGTCTGAAATTCTCCTTTTGGATGGTGTCTTTGCCTGGTTTGGGGATCAGAGTAATGCTGGCTTCATAGAAAGAGTCTGGATGTTTTCCTTCTGTTTCTATTTTTGGAAGCAGCTTCAGAAGAATAGGTGTTATTTCTTCTTTGAAAGTTTAGTAGAATTCTCCAGGGAATTCACCAGGTCCTGGGCTCTTGTTTTTTGGGAGGTCTTTGATGACTGCTTCGACCTCCTAACTAGATATTGGTCTATTCAGGTTGTCAATTTCTTCCTGATTCAGTTTTGGAAGTTTATAGGTTCCTAGGAATGCATCTATTTTGTCTAGGTTGCTTAACTTATTGTCATATAACTGTTACAACTGTTGATAATAATTTCTGATGATTGTTTCTATTTCCTTGCTATTAGTCATGATCTTTCCCTTTTCATTCATAATTTTATTAATTTGGGTATTCTCTCTTTTCTTTTGGATTAGTTTGGCCAGTAGTTTATCAATCTTATTGATTCTTTCACAATTCAGCTTCTAGTTTCATTGATGTGTTCTACTGTATCTCTAGTTTCTATCTCATTGATCTCTGCTTTAATCTTGATTATTTCCCTTCTTGCATGTGGGTTTGGCTTAATTTGTTGTTGATTCTCCAGGTCTTTAAGGTGTAAAGAGAGCTGGTTTATTCTGGAGTTTTCAATTTTTTTGAGGGAGCCTGGTGGGAAGAGTTGTTTTTTACCTTAAAAGGTTTGTTCTGGAACCATCATGGCAACTCTTTTCCATGGGGATGGCAATGCAAATGCATTATGATAGATCTAGGGGATACTCTGGGGTAGAGGTAGAAGAGGAGAGAACATTTTCAGTACCAGTGTCTCCTGGTTTGTTAGGCCCAGGGTCTCAGAAGTCACAAAGTTGGGAGGTTGTGCCCTCAGTCTTCTAATGTGTAACCCACTTCTCACCATCCTTGCCTCTAACTCATCTCTCACTGCCCACACATTCAGATATAGTGGAATATTGCTTGACAAAATATTAATTGCCAAATAACAGTAGTTGGAGAATAAGAAAAATGCAGGCACCTGATTATATAATATTACTTAAATAAAATATGTTTTTATAAGTGCTATTGGAAGTAAATTCCTCAATACTTTAATCACACAGAATGATGGAATCCTAGATTTTTTTTTCTTGTATTTACTAAGAAAATGATCATGCCTCAAGTATATTAAAATGGAATAGGGAAAATTAAAAATTGTTTTAAGTTGATTTGCGTGTGTAGTGCGTATGTGAGAGAGAAAGTGAGAGAGAAAGAGAAAGAGAGAAAAAGAGAAAGGGAAAGACAGAGAGGTGGCTGCAGTGAATTGATGAGTTGTGGGATAGATTTTAAAGTTTTGTCTTTTGCTTTCTACATTTCCTTTTCCTTAGGTTCAAGAGAACAAACAGTAATATCTCAGATGCCTGCTGGTAACATAAACAGAAAGAGTTAGAGGTTCCCAGAAAATTAAAGATGAGATATAGTTTTCCTGACATAAGAAAAGTCATTGTTTGTCCCCAGCTATTTTCAATGATCTATACCCCACCTGTGTACTTGCCCAAGCACACTTCTTGCAAAACTTCCTGGGAGGTTCTTAAAAAGAAATGCAAAAACCTCACTAGTTAAGGATTTTGAGGGAACAAGGCAATGGGAAAACTAACAGTCACCACCAGACCAGGAAATAGCCTAAGCTATTGAGACAATAAATCAGTGGTAAAACTCCTAGTGCTATTTCAAAAGTAATCAAGGCCTTGCATTCCTTGTCCCAGAAAATGAGCCCAAGACCCCATCTAGTTTATATCTGCTCTTGAAGCCTGCAGAGTCCCTTTCCCTTGTCCAACAGTTTCCTCTGCTTTATTCTAACGTTGAAGTTTCTGCCCTCGGTGGAATACAAGCTTCATTCAGGTGAACATGCAATACATATTGCATAAATACATATGTGGATGTGCACGCATCCACAACCTTATGACCAACTATACACGGGATAATAAAACTCTCCCTTCTGAATATTCATCTTAAATACTAAATAAAAATCTCTCTCCTGTTCAAACAGTCAAGGCTTTGGAACTTACTCCCCTGTGATCTCCTTGTAGGTTGTAAACAAAGATTCCTTTGTTTGACAACTCCACCTGTTTCTGTGATTCACCAAAGACTGACCTCAGTTAGTTCAGTTACTGTAATGGCTTTCACTACTTTGATTCTACCTCTGCAAGTCTCCAAATTTAACTATTTTTTTCTCCCAATTCCACATGTTCTTGGCTTTAAACTGCAACTCTGAAGAGATGATTTGCTTGTTTAAAAAAAAATCAAGAAAAGGGAGTAGTAGTCAACATTGTTACTTGGAACTTTCTGCCCTAAGGGGCTCTCCTGTTGTTTTTCTTTGACTTCCTGGACTAAAACGACAGAAATTTGGCAATACATCAGTCCCCAATCCAGATTACTGACAGAACAGTTTATACTCTTAGAAAAACATTAGTTTAAAAGATCACATAATTAAATACTTAAGTATGTAGTGTAATATTGCGGTTTACAAGAAATATATTTTGGTCATCTGAATATTTGGTTTTCAACCATGGCTACTGACTCACAGCTCCTAAAACTCTTGGAATTTCCTGTGATAAGGGTGAGAGAGGTGTGTTTTGTTATGTTAATGAAGTGACCTTCAGACCTCACTCAAGGGCAAGGGCTGTTTGCCTGAAGGACCAACCACTTGGTGAAAGCCTTTATAACTTTTTGCCCAACGTGCCTCCCCTTCCCCCCAATTCAGGATTATCTGGGGAAGGAAGAGGAGCTGGAGATTAGATCAGCAAATGACAATGATTTAGTCAGTCATGACTATGTCATGAAGCCTCCACAGAAAACCTGAAAGGACTGGGTTCAGAAAGCTTTTAGTGTGTTAAATGTATGAAAAGGCAGGAAGGGTGGCAGTCTTACAGAAGGTAATAGAAGCTCATTCTCCATACCTTGCCTTGTGTACTTCTTTATCTAGCTATTGATTTAAATCCTCTATTATATCTTTTAATAAGCTGGCAAATATAAATTAAGTATTTTTCTGAGTTTTGTGAGTCCCTGTAGCAAATTAAAAGGACGTAAGACCTCCAACCTGTAGTTGCTCAGTCACAAGCACAGGTAATAACCTGGGGCCTACAATGAGACTGGCATCTGAGGTGGGGTTGGAGATAGTCTTGGAGGACTGATCCCTTCACTGATGAAATCTTACGCTATTGATGAGGGAGCAGGAGGCTGGCTGAGGACAAAGCAAGAGCTGGCGCCTTGCACCCCCCCCTTCATCCGCTCCCCTCCATATGTGTAGCATTCCTCAGGCACCCCTGACTGCCATAAAATGATAAATAGTTAACTTGCTGAGATCACAATCCTGCAAGACAGGAGTCTCCCTTGGTTTGCAAATGTCCTTGAGATTACAACAAAGAAGTGACCTTATCAATAGCCCAATTTCCAAAGACACAGAACTCAGTTCCTCAAGCCCTAATGTCACCCTCCCCTCCATAAAAAACCGAAGGAGGCGGAGGTAGAAGGAAAAGTAAATAAGGTTAAATTTCTTCTAAACCTAAATCTCATTAACAAGGATGCTTGATAGCAGGAATGTAACATTCCACCAGACTCCCAGTTGTCTTTACTTGATAGTAACCAGGCCTTCAATATCCTGATAGTATTCTTTGCCCCAATAGCCCTTCTGGACACCCCTTTGTCCTCACCTACCCAACTCCTGTGTATATAACCAACCACTCCTCACAACCCGGGGCAGCAGCTCTTCCTGCCCAGGGGTCCTGTCCCCGTGCTTTAATAAACCACCATTTTGCACCAATGATGTCTTAAGAATTCTTTCTTTAGTCATCGGCTCCGAACCTCCTCACCCCACCGAACCTGACTTAGGTTCTGGGACTTCATCACTATGTTCAGGTAGATAGTGTCAGAATTTAGTTGAATTCTTGGAGACCCTGCTGTTGTCTGAAAATTATTTGGCATTGTTTGTATGATGTCCTAAAACCTAAAAAGATATAGCTACCTCAAAATAAGAATAAGGTTGACAGCTTATATATAATAAGTGAGTATATCAGGGATTTAAAATATATTCAATAAATAGTGTAAGGAAATAAGGAAAGATTTTGAAATAAAAACAAGAATAAGAACCTAGTGGTACTAATAGATTAAATATATGTAATCTAGTTGAATTAAGAATACAATGGATAGAATACGTAATGGGTTCGATAGAGATAAGAAGTCACTTAAGGATATAGTCATCTGGATACCAGCAAAGTATTAAAATTATCAATATAAAAGAAGTGTAAGATGTAGGTGATGTGTGTGGAACAAAAGCTAGAGAAAAAAATAGATTTCCTTACTACTCATAGCCTGTTGACAAGTCATTGAAGTTCCTCTGGGGACTCAGCTGCTTCAATGTGGACACGTCCACTCAGGGCAAAAAGCATTCTTAGTCCAACCCCCAGGATACTGAAAATCTACTTTCACATGTAAAACTTACTTTGGAAACTTCTTTATCTCTACTCCCCACCCCTGCCCTCAAGATATACATTGGCAATCATCTCCCAAGCATATACCCACTGATACACATCAGAAGAGTCTCTTTCCTGAGTTTTTACTAAATAGTAATAAATGACCTTTTCCTAACAATAGCTAGCCCCCTCAAGGTCCTGGAAACCTTGTTTATAAAATACCTTGGAGGCTTGTGCTATCCCTAACCTCCTCCCAAATTGAAAGTATATAATCAGCCACTCTTCATGATCCCTCCCTCTCTCTATGCAAATAAATACATAAATATTTTTTAAATAAGATAAAATAAATGACTTTTTTAAATGAAAGAAGAAAAAAGGAAATAAATATTTGAATATTAATGTACATCTATTTCTCAAGCATAAAATAGTCAAGACACTGGATTAAAACTTACATACAAGAAAAGAAAGAAAATATTCATAACTATAGTTGACTCCATGAATCCCAAACTAGGGCATACATACCAAAGACAAAAAAAAATCATAAGTGTTAGAGAGGAAAAAAAATAATTCATTAATAAAGAAACAAAAATCAGAATGACAGAAAATTTTTAAATAACATCAGATATAAAAACGAATGAAGTAATAGCTTTATTATCTTGGAAAAAAAATAGTCACAGATGTAAACATTTAGATCCTTATAAAATGTCATTGAAATAGGAAGGCATAATAAAAAAAATATTTTCAGGAATACAGCCACAGATAATTTGCCTTAATTTGTGTAGGCAGCACTTAAATACTAATATTATTTTAACAATTAAAATGTACTCTATGACCTATAGGGTGGGGGAAAAGAGGATGACCAAGTCATCTTGAAATAATTCAGTCTTATGAAAAAAGTAAAAAGATAGAAAAAAGACTTGAATAAAAGAGAGGTAAAACATATTCACAATAAAATAAATAAATAAATAAACAACTGGAGTGCCTGGGTGACTTAGTCGGTTCCCTGATCAGTGGAGAGTCTGCTTCTCCCTCCCATTGAGAAAAAAAATTTTTACTTATTTATTTGAGAGAGATAATCTTTAAATTGTACTTATTTATTTGAGAGAGAGATAAAAGAAAAGAAAAAACATGCACACAGCAGGGGGAATAACAGAGGGAGAGGGAGAAGCACCCCACTAAGCAGGGAACCCCCTGCGGGGCTCTATCCCAGGACCCGGGTATTATGACCTGAGCTATAGGTAGACACTTAACTGACTCAGCCACTCAGGTACCCCAATAAATACAATCTTTAATAATAATAATAATAATAATAATAATAACAATAATGAAATAATATTTCAGATAGTATGAGTTTTTTAATGTAAGACTTGGTATAAAAACAGGATGACATACTTGTCTAATTATAGCAAAAGACTGATAAGTTTAGATGCAGTAGTACGTAAAAAATTTAACTTCTTTCATTAACTGATAATTTAATTAGATTAAATTAAGAGACATCAAAATTTAGAGAATCTAATAGTCCTGATCTATTAATAAATGTAGCCATCCTGACCCCAAAACAATAGTCTTCAGTAAGTATATAAGCATAAGTTGAACATTTACACAAACAGGCCATTATTTAGGCCAGAAGTATATGCCAATAAATTCCTAGAGTTAAATATCAAGCTATATTTTCCAAGAATAAGGCAATAAAATTAGAAAACAATGACCAAAATATTAAATTCATATAATTGGAAGTTAACTTCATACCTAAAAAGAAATAATACAGCTAATTCAGAAATGTTTAGAATTACAGTAATATGGTATAATCAACTCTCAAAATGAGTAACAGACAGGTGGGGCTAGGGAGGAAGAGATCCATAGGGAACTTTGTGAACAGGCTCTCAGAAATCCCCAAAATGTGGTGTGGGAAAACCAGAGTAAAGAGATAAATTGGACCACCCTACCCCAGGGAAGAACACCCTGATCTAGGCATGTGGGATGGAGGACCACCCTGCCCTAGGTGTATGGGGTGGGTCATGTGGGGTGGGTGTCTCTATGATAATCACCTGTAACCAAAAAAGAATAATCAGACCCTAAAAAGGAGGTAAGCCATTGAAGGAGTTATTGATAGAGATGTTAAAAGGATTAAAGTTGCCTGGTTACCTTTTTATAAAAAATAAACCCTGAAGGCACTCATTGTTAACTGTGTGGGGACCCCTCTTAGTTGTGAGAGCTTTTTCTATATATTCACTTGATAAACTTCTATCACTTACTCACTCTCCATTGCCCACAAGATTCATTCTTTGAGTCCAAGAGACAAGAACCTAGCTCTCCCACATCATTCCCTAGAGTTAAGTATCAGGCTATATTTTCCAATGATAAGACAATAAAACTAGAATATAATGACCAAAATATCAAGTCCATGTAACTGGAAGTTAACTTTATACCTAAAAAGAAATCATACAGCTAATTCAGAAATATTTAGAATTACTGTACTATGGTAATATCATTTGTGAAAATAAGTGACAATAATTAAAGGTATTAAGGAAATCAAAAGGTTTAATTTTATTAATTCAAAAGAAAAACAAAACAATACAACAAAAACACCAAAGCATAAAACAAAAACAAAACAAAACAAAACAAAACAAAACAAAAAGAATATAAAGGCAAAACCTAAGAACGACAGCAGTAATAACAAAATATTATAGAAACAAACAATTTTTTTGGAATAGATTAATAAAAAAGATTTGACCAATGAGTACTGGTCAGGAATACTCAGAGATGATGAAGATAAAATAAAATACCAAATGAAATGTATAAAAGCTAAATTATAGACCTAAGAGACTGATTAAAAATGCTTCTAGAAAAAGAGTCTAATTTTAAGACAATAAAATTAATAGCACCATAGAGAAAACTGTATTTGTGACATAGGGGATCAATTAGAGATGATAAAGTATTTCCTTAAATATCAAAGATAACAATTAGACTCAGTGGCTCAGTCAGCTAAGCCTCTGCCTTCACCTCAGATCATGATCCCAAGGCCCTGAGACTAAGCTTGACTCCCTGCTTGGTGCGGAACCTGCTTCTTCTTTTCCCTCTCGCTCTGCAGTTTCCCCTGCTTGTGCTTGTTCTCTCTCTCTCTCTCTCAATAAATAAAATTTTAAAAGTTAAAAAAATTAAAAAATAAGCATCAAAGATAAATCCATAAGGTAAAAATATTTATTAACTTGATTAATTAACTTATATTAAAATTAAATATTTCCTTGCAATTAAGTACAGTGTGGAGAAAAAGTTAATAGACAACTGACATAGGAATGAACAATACTTAAAATATTTAAAACTGACAAGGAATTATTAGATTTAGACTCCATGATGATCTCTATGTATGTGCATATAAAACACCTTAAAATACTTTGTAGGAATGTGCTACAGGAAATTAAAGAGACAGGAAGATAAAGGGGGAAAAAAATAGCTCAACTTGAAATGACTAGTTGGTTGCCACTGTGTTTTATTTACATTTTCCACCACTTTTTTGGTCAATGAAATTATTTTACATGTATCTATTATTATCTTGTAGGACATGTTACACTAATATCATTATTAATGAAGTTGAGAATAAGAATATGATGCCTCATTTCATTATAATTGTTATAAATGATCCCTGAAGCTGGTAAATGCAGGAAACCAGAAACAGAAATAATAATTAGCACCAGTTCAAAAGCTTGTCCACCTGGAACCTGTAAGAAAATCCAACTAGATCCTGAAAATAATGAGTGATTTGAGGAAACGGGACAGGGATATAGATTTCCAGATGCTTTTTACTTATAATGGCAATAGCAACTTAGACAATGTAATGGGAAAAAAATCTATTAATTGGCAGTAGGAAAATTATTAAAAAAATATAAACCATAAGCCAATGAACTTGGGAAAATTATGAAGCATCTACATAAACATAAAAAGAAACAATATGTATTTGCCAAGGCACATTCACATTTTTAAAAATAAGTTAAAAGGTGAACAATATGCCATAATACATATATCAATGTTTTTCATAGAAGTTTAGTATAAAAAATAAACATTTTAAATAATTTATTTGGAAATTATCACATATCTGAAAAACTTGGAAGAAGAAATGGATAACCATGACTAAACAAATGTAGCATAAAAATGATTTATAATAATAGATAAAAGCTATTCAAAAATGCAATGAATATTGGCAAAAGTTTAGAAAAATTGATAAAATATAAAATATAAAATGAATTCATAAATGAAAAATAGAATCCCATTAAATCTAATTTGGAAAGAACTAATAATTTTTATTTATTATAAATAATAAATAAATCTGCTCTGCCTTTCATTAGGTGGGACACTGACCAAGCCCACTCAGCTCCTCTCTCATGCCAAGTAATAGTAAAGTCAGGGACATTAATTACTTCTGGGATGAATTTTAACCACTGTGGATAGGATGCAGAAGCCAGTGGGTTAACAGATTCTTTCTTGTTTCAGGAAAATAATTCTGAGATGTATTCTGTGCATTAGGATTGATGCTCAGTTGTCCACAATCATAATCCACTCAGTCTGAACTCATATATGTTTCTCCTGGACCACTTAGCTCCTCTCATTCTCTCCTCTTCCATGTGATCAAATCCCAAAATAATTATTTAGGTTGTGTATGCAAGTCCTGATTTTGAAGGGAAACTCAGTTACAGAAAGAGATGAAAATAAAGATACAGGGAAAAAATGGTGCACTTGGGTGACTCAATTAGATAAGCATCTGACTCTTGATTTCAGCTCAGGTTGTTATCTCAGGGCGATGAGATCAAGCCCCTATAGGCTCTGTGCTGGGCAAGGAGGTTGCTTAAGATTCTCTCTTCTTACCCCTTTCCATCCACCCCTCACCTCCCACACTGTCTTTCTCTTAAATAATAAGCACTGCTAAACTATCTTAGATTCTGTACCTTCTCTCCAGCCATGAACCTATCACTGTCTTTAACTCTTGAAAACTTCATTAGACAAATTAATGTGGTGAAGGAAGCAATATGAGAGCATGGAACTGAACAAACCCTATAGATACTTTCCCTTTGACTTCTAGCCTATCAATACCTACAGTGAGTCACATACACTCAAGATTATTGTTTTTATTGTATACTTCATATATTCATTAATTTTTGACTCATTATCATTTTGTTGAAGTGTTAAACTATGGTAATAAACAAACTTTTAATTAACTTTTCCTCCTATGATACAAATATAACTTGCACTTGAGCTTTAGCTAAGTTCATTTTCTAAAATTGCCAAAACAAAATAATCAAGGTTTCTAGATTTTTTTACTGTATTTTCTACTATATAATATTGTTCTATCTCTTCTGTATAAAGAAAATGAATGCTTGGGGCTCTTGGGTGGCTTAGTGCATTAAAGCCTCTGCCTTCTGCTCAGGTCATGATCCCAGAGTCCTGGGATAGAGCCCCACATCAGGATTTCTGCTCAGCAGGGAGCCTGCTTCCCTTCCTTTCTCTCTGCTTGCCTCTCTGTCTACTTGTGATCTCTGTCTGTCAAATAAATAAATAAAATCTTAAAAAAAAAGAAAATGAATGCTTGATAACTAGATGAATGCTTTATTGAGCAAATTAAATATGGCAATAGCATTTTATTTTATCGTGCTTTACATATTAAACTATAATATTACATCACTGGTCTACAAATAATCTACTCACATAGTCATTTGGAAGCTTTTAGCAAAAGAATTCTTCCTCCTGATTGTAGGATAAAAGCCACAGAAATATATAGAAGACTCCTAGGATAGAAAGTTAAATCCAGTTATCTGTGATGCCTTGAGTAGGACCTGACCTATGTATGTCCTGGGATGCACTAGTAACTGTTATATGTGATAGGATTATATTTAATATATACAGTTTCATTTACTTCACAAAGGAGATATAAATTTGAGAATAAAATATTTGATGAATCTATAAAGTCTGTATCTATTTGTAACCAATGTAATAGAATTAAGATGTTAATTTGAAAAAAAAATTTCATTGAACACATACACATATTCAATTGTTTTTATATATATAAACAGCATTATTTATTTATGTAAATAAATGCATTGTCAGTAAAATCCATTTACTTATCAATCATAAGGATAATTTTAAGTACTAAGAATAAGAAATATGTGAAAAGATAAGTGTTCAAGAGTGCAGTTTGTGGTAATTAATACAATATGATAGGCTCATAAAAAAGATATATTACTTGAACTTAAAAGTTTCTATAATTAAGCGATGACCACTTGAAATTTGTAATTAGTCTTGCTGCAGTTTTTCCTTGCACTTACTGCCCTTCCCCAGAAGTTCATTAAGAATTTCTGTGAATGTCCTTATGTTTAATCTCATTCATGGATTCCACTGCTGCTCACAAAACAAAGCCAAAAAGAGGTAACTTTATGTGGCACTCCATCCACAAGCAGTACATTCATAAATAATTAAAAAGCTCTCTACTTCATTTGTTACCCATTCAGCTGATAATTTAAATGAGTAGCTGAGGCCATTTTATCAGCACTTTTTTTAAAGATTTTATTTATTTATTGGACAGAGAGATCAGAAGTAGGCGGAGAGGCAGGCAGAGAGAGAGGAGGAAGCAGGCTCCCTGCTGAGCAGAGAGCCCTATGCGGGGCTCGATTCCAGCACGCTGGGATCATGACCTGAGCCGAAGGCAGAGGCTTAACCCACTGAGCCACCCAGGCGCCCCTATCAGCACTTTTAATAGAATGCACTCAGAAACTTCACAGGGTTATTTAAGAAGAAATGTTCTTGTGTTAAGGTTTTTATTTTTTTTAATCAATAAAATAATTTTCAAATATTAAAAGGAAAATGTCTCCTTTTCCTCCAAGTTTTCTTGCAATGTCCAAATTATAAATAAGTACATTACAATCGTATTTTGAGTAGTAGAAAAAAACAAATGTTTTGAAACTGTCTGTGGGTTGAGTGTCCGGGTTAACTTGTATAAATATCGGAACTCAATGTATTTAGACTTTATTAGATGGTTTTTTAAATTAGACTATTTAAAAATCCATGCTCAGATAATGACTTAACATTATTTTATTCATTTTAATAAATAAATTATTTTATTTAATTACTTTTAGATATTTATATATTAAATTAATGATTTAATATTTAATAATCTAAATTTGAAATATTTTAAATTCTAAAAATATTTATTTAATTAAATTGATATATTTAATATAAATATTTAATAAATTATTTAATCATTATTAAAATTATGATATACATTATGTATTGTGTAATAATTGAATTTAAATTTAAAATAGCATTATTATAGGGGAGGAGTCAAGATGGCGGAGAAGTAGCAAGCTGAGACTGCTTCAGCTAGCCGGAGATCAGCTAGATAGCTTATCTAAAGAGTGCAAACACCTGAAAATCCATCGGCAGATCGAAGAGAAGAAGAACAGCAATTCTGGAAACAGAAAAACAAACACTTTCTGAAAGGTAGGACCGGCAGAGAGGTGAATCCAAAGCGACGGGAAGATAGACCCCGGGGGGAGGGGCTGGCTCCCAGCAAGCAGCGGAGCAATCGCGCACAAAATCAGGACTTTTAAAAGTCTGTTCCGCTGAGGGACATCGCTCCAGAGGCTAAACCGGGGCAAAGCCCACGCGGGGTCAGCGTGGCCTCAGGTCCCGCAGGGTCACAGAAGGATCGGGGGTGTCTGAGTGTCACAGAGCTTGCGGGTATTGGAACGGGAAAGCCGGCTACAGAGACAGAGCCGACAGTAAGCTCACAGCTCCGTGTTACCTTGAACCGGTCGCAGGCTCGGTGAGCTCGGAGCGCGGCCAGAGGTCAGGCAGACGGGAGTAACTGGGCGCTGTTCTCTGAGGGCGCACTGAGGAGTGGGGCCCTGGGCTCCCGGCTCCTCCCGGCCGGAGACCAGGAGGCCGCCATTTGTATTCCCGTCCTCCAGAACTCTACGGAAAGCGCTCAGGGAACAAAAGCTCCTGAAAGCAAATCCGAGCGGATTACTCACCCCGGCCCCAGGTAAGGGCGGTGTAATTCCGCCTGGGGCAAAGACACTTGAGAATCACTACAACAGGCCCCTCCCCCAGAAGATCAACAAGAAATCCAGCCGAGACCAAGTTCACCTACCAAGGAGTGCAGTTTCAATACCAAGGAGAGCAGCAGAATTCGAGAGGAGGAGAAAGCCAAACACGGAACTATGGCTTTTTTCCTGTGATTTTTTTTAGTCTTGCAGTTAATTTAATTTTTTCTTTTTCATTGTTTGTGTGTTTTTTTTTTTTTTCCTTGCCTTCGGGTAAAATTTTTTTTTTTTTAACTGTTACCTTTTTCTTTTTTAAGGATTTTTTACTAGTTTATCTAATATATATATTTTTTCTTTTCTACATTTTTCTTAGGTGTTTTCTTTTTTAAATAATTCTTTTCTTTCTTTTCTTTTTTTTTCTTTTTATTTTGCCTTTTTTTTTTCTTTCTTTCTTCCTTTTTGAACCTCTTTTTATTCCATTTCTCCCCACTCACGATTTTGGATCTCTTCTAATTTGGTTAAAGCATATTTTCCTGGGGTTGTTGCCACCCTTTTAGTATTTTACTTGCCCCTTCATTTACTCTTATCTGGACAAAATGACAAGACGTAAAAATTCAACACAAAAAAAAGAACAAGAGGCAGTACCGAAGGCTAGGGACCTAATCAATACAGACATCGGTAATATGTCAGATCTAGAGTTCAGAATGACAATTCTCAAGGTTCAAGCCGGGCTCGAAAAAGGCATGGAAGATATTAGAGAAACCCTCTCAAGAGATATAAAAGCCCTTTCTGGAGAAATAAAAGAACTAAAATCTAACCAGGTTGAAATCAAAAAAGCTATTAATGAGGTGCAATCAAAAATGGAGGCTCTAACTGCTAGGATAAATGAGGCAGAAGAAAGAATTAGTGATATAGAAGACCAAATGACAGAGAATAAAGAAGCTGAGCAAAAGAGGGACAAACAGCTACTGGACCATGAGGGGAGAATTCGAGAGATAAGTGACACCATAAGACGAAACAACATTAGAATAATTGGGATTCCAGAAGAAGAAGAAAGAGAGAGGGGAGCAGAAGGTATACTGGAGAGAATTATTGGGGAGAATTTCCCCAATATGGCAAAGGGAACGAGCATCAAAATTCAGGAGGTTCAGAGAACGCCCCTCAAAATCAATAAGAATAGGCCCACACCCCGTCACCTAATAGTAAAATTTACAAGTCTCAGTGACAAAGAGAAAATCCTGAAAGCAGCCCGGGAAAAGAAGTCTGTAACATACAATGGTAAAAATATTAGATTGGAAGCTGACTTATCCACAGAGACCTGGCAGGCCAGAAAGAGCTGGCATGATATTTTCAGAGCACTAAATGAGAAAAACATGCAGCCAAGAATACTATATCCAGCTAGGCTATCATTGAAAATAGAAGGAGAGATTAAAAGCTTCCAGGACAAACAACAACTGAAAGAATTTGCAAATACCAAACCAGCTCTACAGGAAATATTGAAAGGGGTCCTCTAAGCAAAGAGAGAGCCTACAAGTGGTAGATCAGAAAGGAACAGAGACCATATACAGTAACAGTCACCTTACAGGCAATACAATGGCACTAAATTCATATCTCTCAATAGTTACCCTGAATGTGAATGGGCTAAATGCCCCTGTCAAAAGACACAGGGTATCAGAATGGATAAAAAAACAAAACCCATCTATATGTTGCCTCCAATAAACTCATTTTAAGCCCGAAGACACCTCCAGATTTAAAGTGAGGGGGTGGAAAAGAATTTACCATGCTAATGGACATCAGAAGAAAGCAGGAGTGGCAATCCTTATATCAGATCAATTAGATTTTAAGCCAAAGACTATAATAAGCGATGAGGAAGGACACTATATCATACTCAAAGGGTCTGTCCAACAAGAAGATTTAACAATTTTAAATATCTATGCCCCCAATGTGGGAGCAGCCAACTATATAAACCAATTAATAACAAAATCAAAGAAACACATCAACAATAATACAATAATAGTAGGGGACTTTAACACTCCCCTCACTGAAATGGACAGGTCATCCAAGCAAAAGATCACCAAGGAAATAAAGGCCTTAAACGACACACTGGACCAGATGGACATCACAGATATATTCAGAATATTTCATCCCAAAGCAACAGAATACACATTCTTCTCTAGTGCACATGGAACATTCTCCAGAATAGATCACATCCTCGGTCCTAAATCAGAACTCAACCGGTATCAAAAGATTGGGATCATTCCCTGCATATTTTCAGACCACAATGCTCTAAAGCTAGAACTCAACCACAAAAGGAAGTTTGGAAAGAACCCAAATACATGGAGACTAAACAGTATCCTTCTAAAGAATGAATGGGTCAACAGGGAAATTAAAGAAGAATTGAAAAAAATCATGGAAACAAATGATAATGAAAATACAACGGTTCAAAATCTGTGGGACACAACAAAGGCGGTCCTGAGAGGAAAATATATAGTGGTACAAGCCTTTCTCAAGAAACAAGAAAGGTCTCAGGTACACAACCTAACCCTACACCTAAAGGAGCTGGAGAAAGAACAAGAAAGAAACCCTAAGCCCAGGAGGAGAAGAGAAATCATAAAGATCAGAGCAGAAATCAATGAAATAGAAACCAAAAAAACAATAGAACAAATCAACGAAACGAGGAGCTGGTTCTTTGAAAGAATTAATAAAATTGATAAACCTGGTGATTCACAGACCTGTACCCCTGGGGATAAAAATATATGTTTATAAAAAATAAAAAATTAAAAAAAAAAAAGAATCAGCAAAAAAAAAAAAAAAAAATTGATAAACCCCTGGCCCGACTTATCAAAAAGAAAAGAGAAAGGACCCAAATAAATAAAATCATGAATGAAAGAGGAGAGATCACAACTAACACCAAAGAAATAAAAACTATTATAAGAACATACTATGAGCAACTCTATGCCAATAAATTTGACAATCTGGAAGAAATGGATGCATTCCTAGAAACATATAAACTACCACAACTGAACCAGGAAGAAATAGAAAGCCTGAACAGACACATAACCAGTAAGGAGATTGAAACAGTCATTAAAAATCTCCAAACAAACAAAAGCCCAGGGCCAGACGGCTTCCCGGGGGAATTCTACCAAACATTTAAAGAAGAACTAATTCCTATTCTCCTGAAACTTTTCCAAAAAATAGAAATGGAAGGAAAACTTCCAAACTCATTTTATGAGGCCAGCATCACCTTGATCCCAAAACCAGACAAGGATCCCACCAAAAAAGAGAGCTATAGACCGATATCCTTGATGAACACAGATGCAAAAATACTCACCAAAATACTAGCCAATCGGATTCAACAGTACATTAAAAGGATTATTCACCAGGACCAAGTGGGATTTATTCCAGGGCTGCAAGGTTGGTTCAACATCCGCAAATCAGTCAATGTGATACAACACATCAATAAAAGAAAGAACAAGAACCATATGATACTCTCAATAGATGCTGAAAAAGCATTTGACAAAGTACAGCATCCCTTCCTGATCAAAACTCTTCAAAGTGTAGGGATAGAGGGCACATACCTCAATATCATCAAAGCCATCTATGAAAAACCCACCGCAAATATCATTCTCAATGGAGAAAAACTGAAAGCTTTTCCGCTAAGGTCAGGAACACGGCAGGGATGTCCATTATCACCACTGCTATTCAACATAGTACTAGAGGTCCTAGCCTCAGCAATCAGACAACAAAAGGAAATTAAAGGCATCCAAATTGGCAAAGAAGAAGTCAAATTATCACTCTTCGCAGATGATATGATACTATATGTGGAAAACCCAAAAGACTCCACTCCAAAACTGCTAGAACTTATACAGGAATTCAATAAGGTGTCCGGATATAAAATCAGTGCACAGAAATCAGTTGCATTTCTCTACACCAACAGCAAGACAGAAGAAACGGAAATTAAGGAGTCAATCCCATTTACAATTGCACCCAAAACCATAAGATACCTAGGAATAAACCTAACCAAAGAGACACAGAATCTATACTCAGAAAACTATAAAGTACTCATGAAAGAAATTGAGGAAGACACATAGAAATGGAAAAATGTTCCATCCTCCTGGATTGGAAGAATAAATATTGTGAAAATGTCTATGCTACCTAAAGCAATCTACACATTTAATGCAATTCCTATCAAAGTACCATCCATCTTTTTCAAAGAAATGGAACAAATAATGCTAAAATTTATATGGAACCAGAAAAGACCTCGAATAGCCAAAGGGATATTGAAAAAGAAAGCCAACGTTGGTGGCATCACAATTCCGGACTTCAAGCTCTATTACAAAGCTGTCATCATCAAGACAGCATGGTACTGGCACAAAAACAGACACATAGATCAATGGAACAGAATAGAGAGCCCAGAAATAGACCCTCAAATCTATGGTCAACTAATCTTTGACAAAGCAGGAAAGAATGTCCAATGGAAAAAAGACAGCCTCTTCAATAAATGGTGCTGGGAAAATTGGACAGCCACATGCAGAAAAATGAAATTGGACCATTTCCTTACACCACACACAAAAATAGACTCAAAATGGATGAAGGACCTCAATGTACGAAAGGAATCCATCAAAATCCTTGAGGAGAACACAGGCTGCAACCTCTTCGACCTCTGCCGCAGCAACATCTTCCTAGGAACAACGCAAAAGGCAAGGGAAGCAAGGGAAAAAATGAACTATTGGGATTTCATCAAGATCAAAAGCTTTTGCACAGCAAAGGAAAAAGTTAACAAAATCAAAAGACAACCGACAGAATGGGAGAAGATATTTGCAAACGACATATCAGATAAAGGACTAGTGTCCAGAATCTATAAAGAACTTAGCAAACTCAACACCCAAAGAACAAATAATCCAATCAAGAAATGGGCAAAGGACATGAACAGACATTTCTGCAAAGAAGACATCCAGATGGCGAACAGACACATGAAAAAGTGCTCCATATCACTCGGCATCAGGGAAATACAAATCAAACCCACAATGAGATATCACCTCACACCAGTCAGAATGGCTAAAATCAACAAGTCAGGAAATGACAGATGCTGGCGAGGATGCGGAGAAAGGGGAACCCTCCTCCACTGTTGGTGGGAATGCAAGCTGGTGCAGCCACTCTGGAAAACAGCATGGAGGTTCCTCAGAATGTTGAAAATAGAACTGCCCTATGACCCAGCAATTGCACTATTGGGTATTTACCCTAAAGATACAAATGTAGTGATCCAAAGGGGCACATGCACCCGAATGTTTATAGCAGCAATGTCCACAATAGCCAAACTATGGAAAGAACCTAGATGTCCTTCAACAGATGAATGGATCAAGAAGATGTGGTATATATACACAATGGAATACTATGCAGCCATCAAAAGAAATGAAATCTTGCCATTTGCAACAACATGGATGGAGCTAGAGCGTATCATGCTTAGCGAAATAAGTCAAGCAGAGAAAGACAACTATCATATGATCTCCCTGATATGAGGAAGTGGTGATGCAACATGGAGGCTTAAGTGGGTAGAAGAAGAATAAATGAAACAAGATGGGATTGGGAGGGAGACAAACCATAAGTGACTCTTAATCTCACAAAACAAACTGAGGGTTGCTGGGGTGAGGGGGTTGGGAGAAGGGGGTGGGATTATGGACATTGGGGAGGGTATGTGATTTGGTTGAGTGCTGTGAAGTGTGTAAACCTGGTGATTCACAGACCTGTACCCCTGGGGATAAAAATATATGTTTATAAAAAATAAAAAATTAAAAAAATAGCATTATTACATTATTTTATTTTATTTTATTTTATTTTATTTTATTTTATTTTATTTAGTTGACAAAGAGAGGGAGAACACAAGTAAAGGGAGCTGCAGGCAGAGGGAGAGGGAGAAGTAGGCTCCCAGCTGAGCAGAAAGTGGAACCGCAGGTTGCACCCCAGGACCCTTGGATCACCATCTGAGTCGAAGGCAGATGCTTAACTGACTGAGCCATCCAGATGCCCAAGGCTTTGTATTCTTAGCTTCTAAATATTGATGCTGCTTCATCTCTGGAGTTAGTAAATTGATGTTGAGAATTCATATCGAAGTATTGATAGTAGCTTAAATAGGTAAATTAACAACAACAACAACAACAACAACAACAACAAACGCTAATATTATAGAGGTAGGAACAATTTACCTTTTCATTCATTGCTATTTTCTAAAAATTCCTATTTTATTTTTTTCTCAAGTCTGTCATAATAATTTTCTAAATCTCCTGCCTTATTCAATTTTTTTCTTTTAGTGGAAATCTCTATTTCATATTTATTTTCTCTTCCTCCACTCTTTGCTCTAATAATTCAATGTATTCTTAGATTTTCTGTTTCTCTCTTTATCCAGATATATCTTTTCTTTCTTTCTTTCTTTTTAAATAATTTGATTTGCTGGCATTTCACATCAGTACATGCTTTCTTATGGATGTTTGAAATGTCTGTGCAACTACTAGAAGAATTAAACATTTTTACCTTTAAGAAGTTTACAGTCTAGAGTGCCTGGGTGGCTCAGTTGGTTAAGTGTCTGCCTTCAGCTTGGGTCATGATGCCAGGGTACTAGGATCCAGTCCTGCATCAGCTGCCTGCTCAACAAGGAGTCTGGTTCTTCCTCTCCCTCTGCCCCTCCCCGCCCACTCTCTCTCTCTCTCTAATAAATAAATAAATAAAATCTTTTAAAAAAACGTACTGAAATCTGAGACTGAATTACTAAATTCAGTCTTAATATAAGACAGCTAAACAAAGCAATGATCAATCACAACTGGAAAATTTAGTCAGATCATGGTTTAACATTTTTGGTTGACACAGGACCTCTTTCAGTAACAACTTTCCCTAAATATCAATTTCTTTTTAAGGCAAAAATTTTTGACAAGAAATTCAGATCCTTCTCATCATTTTCACATCAATTTAATGTGACATCCTCGGAGTATATAATCAAATATGTAATTATTCTATCTGTTGCCTTGTATATTGCCTGTATCTTTTTCAGACTCAAAGTTCCATTGAGGTAGAGTTTTTTTGTTTTTTTTTTTTTTTAAAGCAGAGATTTTTAGGGCACCTGGGTGGCTCAGTGGGTTAAGCCACTGCCTTCGGCTCAGGTCATGATCTCAGGGTCCTGGGATCGAGTCCCACATCGGGCTCTCTGCTCCGCGGGGAGCCTGCTTCCTCCTCTCTCTCTCTCTCTGCCTGCCTCTCTGTCTACTTGTGATCTCTCTCTGTCAAATAAATAAATTTAAAAAAGCAGAGATTTTTAAAGTGTTTGATATATACAAGATGCTTAATAAGTGTTTACAAAACCTATGTATTTCAGAAGCCTTAAACAGGCTTTAAAATAATGTAGGTGATATTAGTAGTCATATCAAACAATTTGCAGGTTTCAGTCATATAAATAACTACATTTCTCAGAGACAGAGAAACATAAAAATGATCTGAGTCCAGTAGGATAATGCTAGCATGTGTTTTAAATTCTCTTATATGACCTTATTCTTGCAAGAATTGGTTATGTGGCAGAAAAAAAAAGGTATCACTATCTTGTACTTTATTATTTAAAGAGATTTATGGAAGTTGTTAACTTCTTACACTACCCCTTTGTTTCAGTGGACCCAGTTTCTGTGGTAATGGTGAGAGGAAAGTAGGCAATTTAGGCAGAAGCAAAAATCTCCTACAAGGCACAATAAAATAAGGCTTGTTCTAGATCATGGGTCTGTCCAAAGGGGAATGTTAAGGGGTAGGGTGGATGATGGACTTATAACTATAACTTATAACTATAAGATGTGGACTTATAACCATAAGATTAATACTGTTATGCCCCAATAATGGGTCTATGATTAAAGGAGCGAGATTGATAAAAAGCGAAGGTCAAGCAAAGCTTTATTTCACGCCAAGCATCAAGAATCTAACCAAACGTTCAGGGCCACACCTCTTACGAGAGAAGGCAACCCTTCTCTGTTTCACAGTCTAGCTTTTAAGGGCAAAGGCCATGCGGTCAGGCCTGGCCACGCACAGGTGACCAATGAGATTTTAACACACACAGGAAACTCCACAGTGACGCTAGGTGACCAATTGAGGTACAATTTACCCTAGTATAGACATTTGACCCAGCCTATTACACCTTGATTAGGATTGGTGCCAAAACGGTTCCCAAAGGGCGGAGGAATGGGGCATACTCCTTAGTATCTAGGGAGAGAGTATGCACCACCACCCCCATTGATTGATGTCTCCACCTGGCCTGACCCACCCTTGTATATGGGCTTTGTTACATGGAGCTGATTTCCAGGACTTGTTTTTAAGTGAATCCCCTGAGGGAAGGGGAGCAAGGACAGTTTAAGGGTTAAACAACGTTTTTGTTTAACCTCAATGAAAGCCTCTTGCTAAAATATAAAAATATAAAATAGGTCCTTACATTACAACAACTCAGTAGGGAAAGTCCCAGTGTGGTGATAAAAGAAGTGATGTAACTTGCATTGCACATTTTATTTTTAAAACGTGTAAGTCATATTTTTCCCTGCCATGACATCATACTTTATCTTCATCTCTGTCTACTACTTTAAAACTAGTTAAACAAACTCAACAATTTTTTTAAATATTTTATTTATTTATTTGAGAGCAAAATCCAGAGAGAGAGAGAGAGCACATGAACAATATGAGGCTCGATCCCAGGACTCTTGAGATCATGATCTGAGCCAAAGGCAGACTCTTAACTGACTGAGAAAATGAGACTCCCACAAACTCAACAATTTTATAAAATTTTTATTTGTCGGGGTGCCTGGCTGGATCAGTCAGTAAAACATGTAACTCTTGATCTTGGGGTTGTACATTTGAAATCCACCTTGGGTGTAGAGTTGGTTTAAAAATAAAATCTTTAAAAATTTTTTTTTTCATTTTTTTATTTAAGCCATTGTATGGCAGTGTTGATCACTCTATTGTACACCTGAAACTAATATTAACCTTATTTTAACTAACTGGAATTTAAATAAAAACTTTAAAAATAAAATAAAAATAATAATAATAAAAATTAAAAAAGAGGAAAAATTATTTGGCAGGCAATTTTCTTAATTGCATTATTATTTATTATTATCATAGTGTGTGTGTGTTGGTGGGAAGTGGCTGGTATTACAGTGAGTTCCATATCTGTGTTACACTGAGGTCCATGTCTGTAGTCAGACTTTTTTTTTTCTTTTAATTTATTTTCAGTGATCCCAAATTCATTGTTTATGCACCACACCCAGTGCTTCATGCAATAAATTCCCTCCTTAATACCCACCACTGGGCTCACCTAACCACCTGCCACCCTCCTCTTCCAAACCCTCAGTTTGTTTCTCAGAGTCCACAGTCTCTCATGGTTTGTCTCTCCCTCCGATTTCCCCCAGCACACTTCTCTCCATCTCCCAGTGTCCTCCACGTTATTCCTTATGTATTGAGTCTTATAAAAACTTTTATTTCTTTCCCTATTCTGCTTTGCAGATGATTACCTTAGATGTTAAAATGTTATAAACCTCCCCTGCCTGGTCCATTTTCTCTCTCTGCTCTCATGATTTCTCATGCTCTCCCTGCCAACCCCACATGCCTTACAATATCTGGATATGACTAATTTCTTCCAGAGCTACTTTATTCTACTTTGCCATATGGTTGCCCTTCCCTCTTCTGTACCATAACTTCTATCCCCTGCATTTGTACTTTAACAATACCTAATTCTTTTCACTACATCTGTATGTTTGAGTTCAATACTCAGTAGTGCAATTGCTGGGTCATAGGCTAGCTCTATTTTACTGAAAAGAAGGGCCATATGCACCCCAGTGTTCATAGCAGCAATGTCCACAATAGCCATTCTGTTGAAAGAGCCAAGATCCCCTTCAACAAACAAATGGATAAAGAAGATGTGATCTATGTATACAATGGAATATTACTCAGCCATCAGAAAGTATGAATACCCAACTTTTGCATCAACATGGATGGGACTGGAGGAGATTATGCTAAGTGAAATAAGTCAAGCAGAGAAAGTCAATCATCATATGGTTTCACTTATTTGTGGAACCTAAGGAATAGCATGGAGGACATTAGGAGAAGGAAAGGAAAAATGAAGTGGGGGAATTGGAGGTGGAAATGAAACGTGAAAAACTATGGACTCCAAGAAAGAAACTGAGGGTTTTAAAGATGAGAAGGGTATGGGTATGGGTGAGTCTGGTGATGGGTATTAAGGAGGGTACATATTGCATGGGGCACTGGGTGTTTTACACAAACAATGAATCATGGAACACTACTTAAAAAACTAATGATGTATTGTATGGTAACTAACATAACATAATTTAAAAAAAAATGAGGGAGACAATACCTAACACTCAATCTTTGCTAGTTTCTTGTTTACCTCCTTTTAAGAGTAAGCTCATTAGTGGTTTTTTGTTTGTTTGTTTGTTTTGTCTCAACTAAAAGAAGGAAAATAATACACATTATTTTGAAAACTTTTTGAACAGTGTACAAACCTTAGTCAAGTCCACAATGTCTCATCTCTTCTTCCTCCTAACATGGCTAAGTTGAAAAACCCTTGATCTGGGAAAAGATCATTCTCCTGCTGCCTTGTGTAAGATTTTGGCTTTAGCTTAGATTATCCTTTCTTTTCTTTTCTGAAAATAAGTTGAAAATATTAATAGCCTCAGTTTCTTCTTCCAAAATATGACTGCTTCTTCACCAAGTGCAAAAGCAACCCATTTTGACCATAGTAAACAGCTTGGACCTACTTTTTTGGCTCACTGTTTTAGTGAGACAAGTGGAGTGACGATGACACACCATTTCCAAATGTATTAATAATTGGTAGACCATACTTCTAAATTGAAGTTTTGTTGTCATTAAACTACCACCAGACTCGCTATAATTACAGAGGTAAATTCTTTATATTTACTATATTTGAAATTACCATATAATACCAAAATAAAATTATGATTATGTGAAGAGTCTGGAATATTAAGAAAATGACTTTGAAGTTATTGCTTATCTAACTGAAATTTCCCATTTTATAATTTTGTATAAGCTTCCGTTGTCATTTCCTATTTAAAATCTATTAGAAGGCACTCTTATTTTCCCTTAAGTGGGAAGTCAAATGTGGAACAAATTCATCCCAAAGGAACTGATTCCATATTCCACTGAAGACCAGGTGGCTTCCATGTGGCATTTGGCCTCTTGCATATTGTTCATCTCCTACAACAAATGGGGGTATGCTCTTTAGTAAACTAATTCAACTCAATTAGAGACATTGTCTTCAAGGGATAACATCATAGAGACTAGAATCAGAATCATACTTTTGGGAAATTTGGGACCAGGTTTTTGTTTTGTTTTGTTTTGTTTTAAGATTTTATTTATTTATTTGACAGACCGAGACCACAAGTAGGCAGAGAGGCAGAGAGAGAGGGGGAAGCAGGCTCCCTGCTGAACAGAGAGCCTAATGTGGAGCTCTATCCCAGGACCCTGAGATCATGGCCTGAGCTGAAGGCAGAGGCTTAACCCACTGAGCCACCCAGGCGCCTCTGGGCCCAGGTTTTGATGGCTTCTTTTCTCAATCTTATAAAACCTATTTGAACTCTACTGGATGCCAGAACTGCTTAAAAATATTTGGTCCCTTGTAATTTTATCCTTCCAGTATTCAATGCACCTGATCCGTGTAATATCCTATAGTATTTTTGTCAAATGAAGACTCTCAAAGTGTGTTTGTTGGGAGACACTTTTCAATTGTTTGCTTACATTTCTGCATTGATTATTTGTTCTAGACCATCCTTTGAAGATGGTTGTATTGAATAGACTTGGAAGACAGAAATAGTATCTTTTTTTTAACTTAATCTGTTGGGTTTGCACATATTATCTGCCTCTGTTTTGATTCTTCTTGTGGGAACTGAGGCTCAGAACTGATATATAACTCCCACCCCTGCACACACACACACACACACACACACACACACACACACACAAATACTGTTAATATTATGGCTACCTCTATTGCTGTGAATAATAAACTATATTATTTCTGAACCATGAGTATGCATCTTCTATCAACACCCAAGAAACCATGGCAGACTCATACACCAGCTTTCAAATAAGGGAAAATAATCTCAGATGCTTTATATTTTTTGATAGTGTTACCTCCTTCTGAACATATGACTGAACACATATAAAGCTGGAGCCATGACCATTTAGAGCTTCTTCTGTGGAAGAACTATGCATTCACTAGTAAACAAAAGTGTTTTGTTTTGTTTTGTTTTTTCCTCCTGGACACCATTTCCTCTCTCACACTGTTGCTCAAATTGGATGGAGTCTAAGGTTCTTTGAGGAAATTTTTGTTTAATGACTCAAAATAAAATAAGAAGAGTCTAAAGTGCTAAAAATAATTCTAGATAAAAGGTATAAGATCATGCCAGAAAGGATAGTAATTTTATCTAACAACTGCCTGTTCACCCCTTTATTTGTTCAATAACTAATCTCCAAATTCCTGACTAAATCCCTTTTGTAAGCCAGAATGTGAGCTAAAAACTAGGTATTTTGTAAAAGTTTTCATTTGAAATCCAGTTAGTTAACATATACAGTTGTATTAGTTTCATATGTACAATATAACATATAACACTCAGTGCTCATCATGACAAGTGCCCTAATTAACCCCCATCATTTATTTAATCCATTACTCCTTTCAGATCCCCTCAAGTAACCATCAGTTTGTTCTCCATAATGAAATGTCTGTTTCTTGCTTTGTTTCTCTTTCTTTTTTTTAAAAGAGAGAGAAAGGGAAGCAGACTCCCTGCTGAGCAGAGAGCCTGATGCGGGCCTCGATCCCAGGACCCTGAAATCATGACCTGAGCCGAAGGCAACGGCTTAACCCACTGAGCCACCCAGGCGCCTTTTGTTTCTCTTTCTATGTCTTATTATTTTCCCCTTTGCTTGTTTGTTCTGTTTCTTTGATTCCATATATGAGTAAAGATATTTGTCTTTCTCTGACTGACTTATTTCACTTTTAGCATTATACTGTCTAGTTCCATCCATGTTATTGCAAATGGCAAGATTTTAGTCTTTTTTTTATGGCCAAATAATATTCTATTGTATATACATACCACTTATTCTTTATTCATTCATCAATTGATGGATACTTGGGCTCTTTCCATATCTTAGCTTTATAAATAATGCTGCTATAAACATGGGGTGCTGGTATCCCTTTGAATAAGTTTTCTTATATTCATTGGGTAAATACACACCAACAGGATTGTTGGATCACAAAGGACTTTTATTTTTAAATTTTATGGAAATTCCATACTGTTTTCCAGTTTGGCTGTATCAGTTTGCATTACCACCAACAGTTCACAATTTTTACTTTCTCTCTCTCTTTTTTTTTTTTTTTAGGATTCTATTCATTTGACAGAGAGAGATCACAAGTAGAAAGAGAGAGAGGAGGGAGCAGGCTCCCCGCCTGGCAGAGAGCCCGATGTTGGACTTGATCCCAGGACCCTGAGATCATGACCTCAGCTGAAGGCAGAGGCTTAACCCACTGAGCCACCCAGGCAGCCCCCACAAGTGTTACTTATTTACATCCTCTCCAACACCTTTTGTTTCTTGTAGTGTTGATTTTAGCCATTCTGACAGGTGTGAGGTGGTATCTCTTCCTAGTTTTGCTTTGCAATTTCCTGATGATACATGATGATGGACATCTTTTCATGTATCTACTGAACATTTGAATGTGTTCTCTGGGGAAACACTTGTTCATGTCTTCTATCCATGTTTTTATTGGATTATTTGTTTTTGGATGTTGACTAAAAACTGGATATTAAGTAACACACAAGACAGGATTCCTTGAGCTTAAATTTTATTTGCAAGAGTATCATTAACAGGAAAAAATATGCATATGTGTATGTACAAGTGTGTTTATGTATACATCCATCTATCTATCCTCTATCCCCTATCTTCTAATTATGGTAAATCCTGTAAGGTGGGGAATGGGATAGTCTGAAGAAATATGCTGCTGGATATGTTGGGTAAGCAAATTTAATTGCACTCAAATGCATTGGATATAAGTGAATCACTCAAATGAATTATTTAATATTATATAGAAAAAAATTAAAATTTTATATAGTTGAAAATAATAGGTAGTTAAAATAATTTTTATTGTTTGTTGTTTTTGTGTCTTTTTTTGTTTATATATACCATGGTGTGAATGTTTGTGTCTCCTGAAATCACATTATGAAATCTAACTCTGGAAGTGATAGTATTAAAACATAGGGGCCTTTGGGAGGTGATTAGGTCATAAGTGGGATTACAGTCCTTTTAAAGGAGACCCCAGAGAGTTCTCTTGCTTCATTCATCGTGTAAGTTTACAGTGAGAAGATAGCCATATATGAGGAAGTGGGCTCTTCCTGGATCTTCCCATTCCTTAATCTTGAACTTCTCAGTTCTAGAACTGTGAGAAATAAATTCCTGTTCTTTATAAGCTATTCAGTCTATATCATGTCTGTTATAGCAGCCTGCATGCAGAAGGACAATATGACCTAAAATGAGAGCAATAAATATAAAGTTTCAGTAAAGTCAGCTGGTACAATGTTTTTTTACTTAGAGAAGACATGCTGCTTCATGTTAAACCTTGATATTGTATATGTTTCTTGAAGGGCCACTTCTTACCCCTTTGTATGTTTTCCACAAAGTCCAGGATTATGCCTTACATAAAGGTAATATTTTATAAATACTGTTGAAAATATATACTTCTCTAAAATCTTATTTTGCCTACAGATTACTTGGATCCACTTTGCCTTGTGTAGAATATTTGAAATATATTAAGAACAGAATATCTCTCTAAATAACATTTAGAATCATCATTAGTTTATGACTCCTGACTCATTTGTTTATGAAGTGATACTTACTGCAAGAACACTAAAGTTTGTAATATAATTTTTTAATTCATCACCAAGCTAATTTATTATAACGTATGAAAAGATATTTTCTCATGTTGGTTTAATTCTGCTGTTATGTTATGGTCATGACATTTTCATTAAAATAAAGTAGAAAATAAAGTAAATAAATAAAAATAATAAATAAAAAAATAAAACTAAAACTCTTGTGAAATATTTAACTTTTCTTACTTATTTTGTTTTGCTTTTCCTCTACCATGCTGGCAAAGCTGTATTTTGCAGATAGATACAATTTTTTAGTTGCTAGGTTTGTTACTTTTGCTAAAATTTTCAAAATATAAGAAGTTGAATAGTCATGGTTTGTTTACTAAACTCCTTATCTACACATATAAAAATAAAACAATGATGGTGACCTGGGTATTTCTAAAATTGTATTCTGTTTTTCCATATTATGTTTTACAATGTAATGAATAAAGATTCTGCATATATTAACACCCATCCCCTTCTATCTCATCTGTATGTCCATTACAGAGCATGTATGATTTCTATTCATTGCTATGTTGTGGTGAAGAAATTGTCTGAAATAGTCCTATATTTATGCAGGTAGATCTTAAGCTACAGTACTCTTGTTTATTTGCTTGTTCGTGAACAGTATGTCTGAAAGATGGTAACTATTGCATCAGGTATGACGATTAAAAAATATTATTGGTGCCTGATACACTGTGATGAAATAGGTAAGTCAATTCATAATTTGTTAATTAAATTAGAAAAGAAATTCCTTTGGATTTGTCCTTTATTAAGAGTTTTTTTTTTTTTAAACGAATTCCTTGGGATGGTTTTTGTGTAATATATATCACATGCCTCAACCTTTAAACTTGAATGTAGAAAAGAGTTATCAGATGAGGCTAGAAAATATTGTTATGAAATATTTTTGTTCTGTTATATTATGTTAACTTAGGAAATAATGGTAGTTATTTTTATTAGCATTTCCTACTTTCCACATGCCCTTGCAGATGAGATATCATGTTTATCCTACTCTTTTTATCGTGGTTGTTATATTCTTCATGATCAATAACAAACAATGAAAATTCATAACATTAATTTTCTTTGGGAAAGTGAAATTTTAGCAAGAATCCATGACCAAAAATTTTAGCTGTTGTTCATACCTACTGGTGAGACTATCAATGTCCCCGAAATTTCAAGAAATAGAACCTATTAATTGTGTTGGTTAATGTTTATTGTCTCTGAACTTAGAGGTGCATAATTCAATTTAAAATTTATTTTGAATTGAAAACAAGATCTTACTGAAGTTTAGTCATCCCACTTTATATCAGGCCTCCAGTACATTCTAATTTATTTATAGAAAATATCATAAACATGAATGTCACTTTTTCTATTGCATTTATACTGAAACTGCAGTGACTCAAAGATGTCATATCTGAAAAGCACAACCTTTCTATAATTTCTGTTTCCTAGGAGGAAAGGATATACCATTTTAGCACAATTATTCAATAGTATTCAAAACCACCATGAATTTTAAAACATAGTTACACCCTAAAAATGAAGTATGAAAGTGTATAAACAACCAAGTCTCTATCTGTAAATGAAATACTCCCACACAGACTGGTCAGGGTAGTAGTTTCAGTGCCTACAGTATCCTTTCAGGGAGAGAGTAATGTAGGCTCTGAGTCACTTTCTGCCTAGAGATGACCTAATAATGGTTCTGGCATTGTTTGTTTGTTTCTTTTTGAAAATACTTTCCTGGGCGTTATTAAGAAAATGCAGTTTGGCAATCTATATAAATTAAGGATGATCTTTTTGAATGTTTGTCTTTCACTACATCAAATTAACATAATTGGACAGAAATTTCACTAAATAAAACATTGTTAGGAAACGTGTAAATTGGAGCTGCTCAAATTAGTTGCTCTTTGAACTATGTGCTGATGGTTCAGGATTAGATAAGGAGTTTGAAGGAAAACCTAAATCATTGCTTCCTTTTTTGAGAGAGTCTTAGCATATTTTCTTAAAATTAGCTGAAATAAACAATGTGTTTAGTCGCAAAGTGATTTGCATTTTTTCACAAACTCCCTATCTCCTTGAGAGTTATAACAAATATTTCATGAAACATCATTGATCTTTACTTTGTTACACTGCTATAAAGCACATTCAGAGTTGCCAGTTAAAAGTGTTAGTGTTGAGGAGTCAAGATGGTGGAGAAGTAGCAGGCTGAGACTACTTCAGCTAGCAGGAGATCAGCTAGATAGCTTATCTAAAGATTGCAAACACCTGAAAATCTATCGGCAGATCGAAGAGAAGAAGAACAGCAATTCTGGAAACAGAAAAACAACCACTTTCTGAAAGGTAGGACCAGCGGAGAAGTGAATCCAAAGCGACGGGAAGATAGACACCGGGGGGAGGGGCCGGCTCCCGACAAGCGGCGGAGCAATGGAGCACAAAATCAGGACTTTTAAAAGTCTGTTCCACTGAGGGACATCACTCCAGATGCTAAACCAGGGTGAAGCCCACGCTGGGTCAGCGTGGCCTCAGGTCCCGCAGGGTCACAGAAGGATCGGGGGAGTCTGAGTTTCGCAGAGATTGCGGGTATTGGAATGGGAAAGCCAGCTATAGAGACAGAGCCAACAGTAAGCTCACAGCTCGGTGCTACCTTTAATTGGTCACAGGCTTGGTGAGCTTGGAGCGCGGCCAGAGGTCAGGCAGACGGGAGTAACTGGGCGCTGTTCTCTGAGGGCGCATGAGGAGTGGGACACTGGGCTCTCGGCTCCTCCGGGCCGGAGACCAGGAGGCCGCCATTTGTATTCCCGTCCTCCAGAACTCTATGGAAAGCGCTCAGGGAACAAAAGCTCCTGAAAGCAAATCCGAGCGGATTACTCACCCCGGCCCCTGGTAAGGGCCGTGCAATTCCGCCTGGGGCAAAGACACTTGAGAATCACTACAACAGGCCCCTCCCCCAGAAGATCAAAAAGAAATCCAGCCGAGACCAAGTTCACATACCAAGGAGTGGGGTTTCAATACCAAGGAGAGCAGCAGAATTCCAGAGAAAGCACGCAACTCATGGCTTTTTTCCTGTGATTTTTTTTAGTCTAGCAGTTAATTTAATTTTTTCCTTTTTCATTTTTTGTTTTTTTCTAGCCTTCTGGTAAATTTTTTTTTAACTTTTACCTTTTTCTTTTTTAACGTTTTTTAACTAGTTTATTCAATCTATATATTTTTTCTTTTTTATCTTTTTCTTATTTGTTTTCTTTTTTTTACTTCTTTTCTTTTCTTTTTTTCTTTTCCTTTTTTTTTCTTTCTTCCTTTTTGGACCTCTTTCTATCCCCTCTCTCTCCCCTCACGCTTGGGGATCTCTTCTAATTGGGATAAAGCATATTTTCCTGGGGTTGTTGCCACCCTTTTAGTATTTTACCTGCTCCTTCATATACTCTTATCTGGACAAAATGACAAGAAGGAAAAATTCAACACAAAAAAAAAGAACAAGAGGCAGTACCGAAGGCTAGGGAGCTAATCAATACAGACATTGGTAATATGACAGATCTAGAGTTCAGAATGACAATTCTCAAGGTTCTAGCCGGGCTCGAAAAAGGCATGGAAGATATTAGAGAAACCCTCTCGAGAGATATAAAAGCCCTTTCTGGAAAAATAAAAGAACTAAAATCTAACCAAATTGAAATCAAAAAAGCTATTAATGAGGTGCAAACAAAAATGGAGACTCTCACTGCTGGGATAAATGAGGCAGAAGAAAGAATTAGTGATATAGAAGACCAAATGACAGAGAATAAAGAAGCTGAGCAAAGGAGGGACAAAAAGCTACTGGACCACGAGGGGAGAATTCGAGAGATAAGTGACACCATAAGACGAAACAACATTAGAATAATTGGGATTCCAGAAGAAGAAGAAAGAGAGAGGGGAGCAGAAGGTATACTGGAGAGAATTATTGGAAAGAATTTTCCCAATATGGCAAAGGGAACGAGCATCAAAATTCAGGAGGTTCAGAGAATGCCCCTCAAAATCAATAAGAATAGGCCCACACCCCGTCACCTAATAGTAAAATTTACAAGTCTCAGTGACAAAGAGAAAATCTAAAGCAGCCCGAGAAAAGAAGTCTGTAACATACAATGGTAAAAATATTAGATTGGCAGCTGACTTATCCACAGAGACCTGGCAGGCCAGAAAGAGCTGGCATGATATTTTCAGAGCACTAAACGAGAAAAACATGCAGCCAAGAATACTATATCCAGCTAGGCTATCATTGAAAATAGAAGGAGAGATTAAAAGCTTCCAGGACAAACAAAAACTGAAAGAATTTGCAAACACCAAACCAGCTCTACAGGAAATCTTGAAAGGGGTCCTCTAAGCAAAGAGAGAGCCTACAAGAGGTAGATCAGAAAGGAACAGAGACCATATACAGTAACAGTCACCTTGTAGGCAATACGATGGCACTAAACTCATATCTCTCAAAAGTTACCCTGAATTTTAATGGGCTAAATGCCCCTGTCAAAAGACACAGGGTATCAGAATGGATAAAAAAAAAACCATCTATATGTTGACTCCAAGAAACTCATTTTAAGCCCAAAGACACCTCCAGATTTAAAGTGAGGGGGTGGAAAAGAATTTACCATGCTAATGGACATCAGAAGAAAGCAGGAGTGGCAATACTTATATCAGATCAATTAGATTTTAAGCCAAAGACTATAATAAGAGATGAGAAATGACACTATATCATACTGAAAGGGTCGGTCCAAAAAGAAGATTTAACAATTTTAAATATCTATGCCCTCAACAAGGGAGCAGCCAACTATATAAACCAATTAATAACAAAATCAAAGAAACACGTAAATAATAATACAATAATAGTAGGGGACTTTAAGACTCCCCTCACTGAAATGGACAGATCATCCAAACAAAAGATCAGCAAGGAAATAAAGGCCTTAAATGACACACTGGACCAGATGGACATCACAGATATATTCAGAACATTTCATCCCAAAGCAACAGAATACACATTCTTCTCTAGTGCACATGGAACATTCTCCAGAATAGATCACATCCTCGGTCCTAAATCAGGACTCAACCAGTATCAAAAGATTGGGATCATTCCCTGCATATTTTCAGACCACAATGCTCTAAAGCTAGAAATCAACCACAAAAGGATGTTTGAAAAGAACCCAAATACATGGAGACTAAACAGCATCCTTCTAAAAAATGAATGGGTCAACTGGGAAATTAAAGAAGAATTGAAAAAAATCATGGAAACAAATGATAATGAAAATACAACGGTTCAAAATCTGTGGGACACAACAAAGGCAGTCCTGAGAGGAAAATATATAGCAGCACAAGCCTTTCTCAAGAAACAAGAAAGGTCTCAGGTACACAACCTAACCCTACACCTAAAGGAGCTGGAGAAAGAACAAGAAAGAAACCCTAAGCCCAGCAGGAGAAGAGAAATCATAAAGATCAGAGCAGAAATCAATGAAATAGAAACCAAAAATACAATAGAAAAAATCAACGAAACGAGGAGCTGGTACTTTGAAAGAATTAATAAAATTGATAAACCCCTGGCCCGACTTATCAAAAAGAAAAGAGAAAGGACCCAAATAAATAAAATCATGAATGAAAGAGGAGAGATCACAACTAACACCAAAGAAATGCAAACTATTATAATAACATACTATGAGCAACTCTACACCAATAAACTTGACAATCTGGAAGAAATGGATGCATTCCTAGAAACATATAAACTACCACAACTGAACCAGGAAGAAGTAGAAAGCCTGAACAGACCCATAACCAGTAAGGAGATTGAAACAGTCATTAAAAATCTCCAAACAAACAAAAGCCCAGGGCCAGACGGCTTCCCGGGGGAATTCTACCAAACATTTAAAGAAGAACTAATTCCTATTCTCCTGAAACTTTTCCAAAAAATAGAAATGGAAGGAAAACTTCCAAACTCATTTTATGAGGCCAGCATCACCTTGATCCCAAAACCAGACAAGGATCCCATCAAAAAAGAGAGCTATAGACCAATATCCTTGATGAACACAGATGCGAAAATACTCAACAAAATACTAGCCAATAGGATTCAACAGTACATTAAAAGGATTATTCACCACGACCAAGTGGGATTTATTCCAGGGCTGCAAGGTTGGTTCAACATCCGCAAATCAGTCAATGTGATACAACACATCAATAAAAGAAAGAACAAGTATCTTATGATTCTCTCAATAGATGCTGAAAAAGCATTTGACAAAGTACAGCTACCCTTCCTGATCAAAACTCTTCAAAGTGTAGGGATAGAGGGCACATACCTCAATATCATCAAAGCCATCTATGAAAAAACCACCGCAAATATCATTCTCAATGGAGAAAAACTGAAAGCTTTTCCGCTAAGGTCAGGAACACGGCAGGGATGTCCATTATCACCACTGCTATTCAACATAGTACTAGAGGTCCTAGCCTCAGCAATCAGACAACAAAAGGAAATTAAAGGCATCCAAATCGGCAAAGAAGCAGTCAAATTATCACTCTTCGTAGATGATATGATACTATATGTGGAAAACCCAAAAGAGTCCACTCCAAAACTGCTAGAACTTATACAGGAATTCAGTAAAGTGTCAGGATACAAAATCAATGCACAGAAATCAATTGCATTTCTCTACACCAACAACAAGACAGAAGAAAGAGAAATTAAGGACTCCATCCCATTTACAATTGCACCCCAAACCATAAGATACCTAGGAATAAACCTAGCCAAAGAGGCAGAGTCTATACTCAGAAAACTATAAAGTACTCATGAAAGAAATCAAGGAAGACACAACGAAATGGAAAAATGTTCCATGCTCCTGGATTGGAAGAATAAATATTGTGAAACTGTCTATGCTACCAAAAGCAAGCCCTATATAATTCTTACTTTAAGGAACAAGTTGCTTTTATAATTTTTTTTATTATTCTACCATTCAAGTATTTCCATTTAAATTAAATTCAATATCATTTTAAAAATAATCAAAAGTGCAGCCAGTATTCAATTCCTCGGCTAAATAATTTTAGAAAGCCTTGTGTTATTGAACCTACAGGGTTTTCCTGTAGTTTTAACTCTTTCTTTCTGTGATTTTTCCCATTAGTCTCGTAAGTGACTGCAATATAACAGACATTGAGGATAAAGAAGTACTGAATAGAACAATCCTTGGCCTCATGAAGTTGAGAATCTAGCAAGGGAGTCAAACAATTAAATCATTCAGAGACAATTTATTGAGTGACTGGCCTAAGATGAGCACAACAAAACACCAGCCCAGAGGAATCATTTTAATGGGAGAGATAGATAATAGGTAAGCCAACTTAAAAAAAAATTGTACTGGTTTTTCTTTAATAGTGAGGCATATTTGAACTAAATAAGCACATTTTAAAAAGAGCAGTGATTGAGAAGAGGTGTTTTAACTGAGTGGTCCAAAAAGGACTCCCTTAAAAAGTCTGTTTTGAACAGATTTCTGAATAATATCAGCTATGAAGCTGCGTAAAGATATCAGGGGTGGGTGATTTTTCCAGTCAAAAAACTGTAAAGGCTCCAAAGTCACAATACAGCTGTAAGTTTCTCTAATAAAGTAACTTCTGACAAAGGATGAGAAGAAATAACTAACCCAGGTTTGAAATAAATAAAGGACAAAAATACACTAGAGCAAATTTCTGGTGACACTGATATACCTAATGAAAGATCATAAACAAGGTGTGGTTAGCAAAGAGTGTGTGGGAATGTTGGTAAGAACAGTGGGGAAGAGTCTTCCCTGAACATGTTCTTAAATGAAGCAATTATTGTGTTGTTTTAAAGGGTAAATTGGAGTTTGTCTAAGTGATTAGAAAAGGATGCCTCAGCTTATGGAAGTTCAAAGCCATAAAGATGTGATAAACTACCTCAGATATTTTCATGTATATTTGTTGTTGCTTCTAGTAATGGTGATCTAAAAACTCCTACTTAAGACAACTAAAAATCCAGACAAAATAGCTTTTAAAGTTAAAAATATCAGAATGATTATAAAAATAAGTGAGGGATTACTGGGCCAAAATACGAAATACAATGAGAGCCTAGAGATATATGCCCTGAAGCCATTTTAGCTATGAGAGCATTTGAATCTGCTAAAACACACTGAGCTGTGTTTTTAATAGACTCTTGATACTAGAAAAACAAAATTCAAAATACAGCAGCAATCAAATTTGAGGACTTTGGTACAACCCAAATTTAAGTTGAGATCCCCAAAGCACAAGGAGAAGCAGAAATAAGACTAGAGCCTACCTTGCCTTCTGTGTAAACTGAGAAAGTCAGTCACTGAATTTGGAGTATGATTGTCTTGTAGAGACTCATATATAAGAGAAAATCCTGCCAAGGAGGACCAAACCATTATTATAGCTCTTAATTATCCCTACTCAATAAGAGTTTCAAATATAATGTCTTGAACATAGCAAAATGTAACAAAGCACACAAAGAAAAACCATTAGCAAAATTTGATAGACAAAATGGGATTAAGTATGATATTAAAATGATCAATAAAGATTGTAAAATGGCTTGATTACTCTGCTCAAAGAAATGAGAAGGGAAGCAAATTGAACAAAAAACTGAAACTAAAAATGATATTGAGAAAGATTTTATAAATGAACCAAATGGATACTCTAGAACTTTAAAGATATTACAGCTAATTTAAGATACCACAGGGGTGCCTGGGTGGCTCACTTAATTAAACCACCAATTCTTTTTCCTTTTTTTTTAACACCTTAATTTTATTTTATTTCTTTCATTTTGGCTCAGGTCATGATGTCAGGGTTGTGAAATAGAGCCCAGAGTTGGGCTCTGTGCTGAGCCTGGAGCTTGCTTAAGATTCTTTTCTCTTCTTTTTCTATCCCTCCCTGCGCTCTCACTTGCTCGCTGTCTCTTGCTTGCTAATAAATAAATAAATATATAAATATATAGATAATAGACAAAGCAAAATAAAAGCAGATTATGGAAATAAATATAA
The DNA here is from genome assembly GCF_964662115.1 of Mustela nivalis. Lineage (NCBI taxonomy): Eukaryota > Metazoa > Chordata > Mammalia > Carnivora > Mustelidae > Mustela > Mustela nivalis. The sequence continues at coordinate 83,883,228 of NC_139040.1, forward strand.
AGATTTTGAAATGAAAACAGGTTCAAAATAAAATAGAGAAGACCTACACAGCTAAAAGTTCATTCAGAAAATCTACTATTAAAGAAGTCAGTATGACACAATGTTAACATATCAAAAGATTTGAGCACGTACTTTACAGAAAGGTTAATCCAAATGGGCACTCATATATAAAAACTGTTTATCTTTATTATGAATCTGGAATTAAATTAAATTAAATTAAAATTAAATTAAAACCTAGAATGGCATACTATTACACACTTACCGTATTGGGCAACAGTAAAAATGTCTTGCAAGAATGTGAAAGAATGACAGTGCCCATAATAAAAACATTTGAGGTAAGTTGGACAATATTCAATTCCTATCAAAGTACCATCCATCTTTTTCAAAGAAATGGAACAAATAATGCTAAAATTTATATGGAACCAGAAAAGACCTCGAATAGCCAAAGGGATATTGTAAAAGAAAGCCCACGTTGGTGGCATCACAATTCCGGACTTCAAGCTCTATTACAAAGCTGTCATCATCAAGACAGCATGGTACTGGCACAAAAACAGACACATAGATCAATGGAACAGAATAGAGAGCCCAGAAATAGACCCTCAACTCTATGGCCAACTAATCTTCGACAAAGCAGGAAAGAATGTCCAATGGAAAAAAGACAGCCTCTTCAATAAATGGTGCTGGGAAAATTGGACAGCCACATGCAGAAAAATGAAATTGGACCATTTCCTTACACCACACACAAAAATAGACTCAAAATGGATGAAGGACCTCAATGTGCGAAAGGAATCCATCAAAATCCTTGAGGAGAACACGGGCAGCAACCTCTTCGACCTCTGCCGCAGCAACATCTTCCTAGAAACATCGCCAAAGGCAAGGGAAGCAAGGGAAAAAATGAACTATTGGGATTTCATCAAGATCAAAAGCTTTTGCACAGCAAAGGAAACAGTTAACAAAATCAAAAGACAACTGACAGAATGGGAGAAGATATTTGCAAACGACATATCAGATAAAGGACTAGTGTCCAGAATCTATAAAGAACTTAGCAAACTCAACACCCAAAGAACAAATAATCCAATCAAGAAATGGGCAGAGGACATGAACAGACATTTCTGCAAAGAAGACATCCAGATGGCGAACAGACACATGAAAAAGTGCTCCATATCACTCGGCATCAGGGAAATACAAATCAAACCCACAATGAGATATCACCTCACACCAGTCAGAATGGCTAAAATCAACAAGTCAGGAAATGACAGATGCTGGCGAGGATGCGGAGAAAGGGGAACCCTCCTACACTGTTGGTGGGAATGCAAGCTGGTGCAGCCACTCTGGAAAACAGCATGGAGGTTCCTCAGAATGTTGAAAATAGAACTGCCCTATGACCCAGCAATTGCACTATTGGGTATTTACCCTAAAGATACAAATGTAGTGATCCAAAGGGGCACATGCACCCGAATGTTTATAGCAGCAATGTCCACAATAGCCAAACTATGGAAAGAACCTAGATGTCCATCAACAGATGAATGGATCAAGAAGATGTGGTATATATACACAATGGAATACTATGCAGCCATCAAAAGAAATGAAATCTTGCCATTTGCGACAACATGGATGGAACTAGAGTGTATCATGCTTAGGGAAATAAGTCAAGCAGAGAAAGACAACTATCATATGATCTCCCTGATATGAGGAAGTGGTGATGCAACATGGAGGCTTAAGTGGTTAAGAGAAGAATAAATGAAACAAGATGGGATTGGGAGGGAGACAAACCATAAGTGACTCTTAATCTCACAGAACAAACTGAGGGTTGCTGGGGGGAGGGGGTTTGGGAGAGGGGGGTGGGGTTATGGACATTGGGGAGGGTATGTGCTTTGGTGAGTGCTGTGAAGTGTGTAAACCTGGTGATTCGCAGACCTGTACCCCTGGGGATAAAAATATGTTTGTAAAAAATAAAATATTAAAAAAAAAAAAAAGAAAACTTAACAATAAAAATAAAAAAAAATTGGTCCATTCCTAGAAATACAACATGGAACTAAATTAATATTTTCACCAGGATATGCAAACAGATGATTATAGTTATTTCATTCATAACGGAAGATCAGTAGTGGTATATGTGCACAATGTTACATTAAATACGAGAGAATATTAACAAACTGGGAGGAGGGGCTAGGTTGTTATCATAAAGAGATCTTCTATGGTGCTGATTATGTTCTATTTCTCAAAATCTTTGAGTTAAAAAAGTTTTCCAATTTATATCTAGATAGATAGATAGATAGATAGATAGATGATAGATAGACAGATATCCCAGAAGCTGCAATGCTAGGCTAAGACCAGGCTTTAAAGGGCTTTTCTATACTCTACTAAATACTTTAAACCATTCATTATATCATAGGTCAGTGTTCAAATCTCCATTTGTTTCCTCAGTTTCCTAATATTTATCTTAAGGTGACCTGATCTAGACTTTTGATCACCTTTGTCTAAATATTTCTATTTTAACAAAGTCCTTTTTAACACTCAGAGACTAAAACTTAGAAAAATACTCTGTTATCTCACTAGAGTGGAAAATATATAGTTACCCATTAACTAATGATATCCATGTCTACATTAGATCCATGACATTTTTAATTCTTGGGAGCTTTTGGTTAAATGAATTTTTTAAGCTTCCTTTAAATGAAGCTTTAAGCCATCACCACATGAATAAAATTGAAGAACTAAATGAAAACAAGCCAAGTATTTACAGAGTAATAGAATGTGCAGAGGAAAGAGTACAATTCTGAAATCATAAAGCCTAAATTAGTGTGATGCAATTTACTAGCCATGTAATCATAAACCAGTTATCTAAATTGTGTTAGCCTCCATTTTTTCACACATGAAATGGTGATGATAATACTTATTATGCAGAGTTGTTGTGTGGCTGTAATGAAGCATGGAGCATGAGAGTCTCATATTCCATGCTAAAATGATAGCTATTTTTATACTTATAATAATTCTAATAATAGTAATTAAATTGTTCAAAATGATAATATTCATTTATATTGAGGCTTTGTATTGACTATTCATAGACACATTTACCAAAATAAATTTCATTTTACTTTACCCCCCCGAGGATATATATTCCCTAATTCAATATGAATCGCATTATGAATAATAATTATCATGATAAATATGCTGATTTTTCTTCTATTTATTTTTAGGGAAGTATCCTTTACTGTTGAACGTAAAGAAACTTAAGCAAGTCTGTCTTATTCAAAATTTTCATGCTGCTTTCTTATGAAACTAGATTATAGAGTTGTATGAAATAAATTCATGCAGTTAAGACATTTATGTTTGGAAAACTGGGTGGTCAGTTTAGTATTTCAAAAGAAGATTTTAAATTTAAATCTTAAAAATGAGCTCTTTCAGCCTTATTTATAGACCATCCTTCATGCTTCATAAGTATTCCTTCATTGTAAACTAAGTAATAGTTTTTGTCACAGTGTATATAACTAAAATGGATTTTATATTCTATTATTTCAGAGTTAGTTGCAGTTTCTACTTCCTTACTTCCTTTTTTGAAAAATAGATTAATTCTACAAAAAGTTTTTTCCAGCTTTATTGAAAAATAATCGACATATTATAATTTGTAAATTTAAGAAATGATTTCTTATAACATTGCAAACTTTTAACATTGTGTAAATTTTGTACAATTTGATAAATTGGTATACATCTGTATTGCAATATAATCTACATAAAAATGTTAATACATCTACTATCTCATATAGTAGCCACTGTTTTTATGCATGTATCGTAAGGAATTTTAAGATCTACTCTCTTAGCAACTTTTATGTATATAGTACAGTAGAGATAAACTTCAGAGGTCTTGTGGGTTTTGTTCCAGACCACCACAATAAAGAGATCACTCAATAAACTAAGTCAAATTATTATTTTTTTTTTTGGTTTTCCAGTACATATAAAAAATTATGTTTCCCAGTGCATATAAAAAATAAACAGTATACTGTACTGTTCAAAAGCATTATGTCTTCAAAGAAAAACAATGTATATACCTTAAGTAAACTAGTTCTGAGTTTTCAGTGGGTCATAATTACTGATCACAGATCACCATAACAAATACAATAATAATGAAAAAACTTGAAATATTGCAAGAATTACCAACATGTGACAGAGAGACACAAAATGAACAAATGTGGTTGGAAAAATGGTGGCAGCAGACCTATTTTATACAAGATTGATATAAACTTTCAACTTGTAAGAATGTGATATATGCAAAGTTTAATAAAGGGAAGCACAATAAAAAAGTATGTATATATTATTAACTATGATCATCATGCTGTACATTAGATCCCCAGAACTTTTTCATATTATAGTTGCAAGTTTGTACCCTTTGACCACCTTACTCCACCCCAGGTTCACCCCTTGCCAACTCAACTCTAAGTTTCTATTAGTTTGCCTTTTCTTCAGATTCTGTATGTAAGGGATATCATAATACATAAATTTTTTTTTTCATGACTTTTTTTTTTAATATAATTTTTTATTTTTTATAAACATATATTTTTATCCCCAGGGGTACAGGTCTGTGAATCACCAGGTTTACACACTTCACAGCACTCACCAAAACACATACCCTCCCCAATGTCCATAATCCCACCCCCTTCTCCCAAACCCCCTCCCCCCCAGCAACCCTCCCTCGGAGGGAGACAAACCATAAGTGACTCTTAATCTCACATAATACATAAATTTAAAAAATACATAAAATCTTTGAAATATTTCACTTAGTATAATACCTTCAAGATCCATCCATGCTGTTGTAAATGGCAGTATTTCTTAATTTTTCATGGTTAAGTCGTATTCCATAGTATATATTTACCATACTTATTTTATTCATTCATCCATTAATGGATACTGAAGCTATTTCCATCTCTTGCTTAGAGTTAATAATTTTATAATGAACATAAGAGTGCAGATATGTCTTCGAATAGTGACTTCGTTTCCTTTAGATATATAGCTAGAAGTGGGATTACTGAATCATATGGTAATTTTACTTTTAATAATATGAATCACCTCCATACTGTTTTCCATACAAATTTATATCCCTATCACAGTGAATAAGTGCCACATTTTCTCCAATATTTACCAAAATTTCTTAGTTTTAATTTTTTGGTAGTATATATTCTAATAGGTAGTAATATCTTGCTGTGTTTTCCAGAGGTAAACAACAACAACAACAACATAATGACTTTGCCCTGAATTTTTACATTGAGCACTTTTAAATGCTCCTGTTGGTCATTTATATAACTTTTTTGAAAAAAAAAAGTCTATTGAGATCCTTTTGCTATTTTTTAAATTATATATTTTTTCTATTTGTATCTGTTGGTTATTAACCTCTTTTCAGATATAAGATTTGTAAGTATTTTCTTCCATTCTGTGGATTGTGTTTTCATTCTCTCTCTTTTTTTTTTTTTTGGCAATGCAGAAACTTTAGTTTGATGTAATACCATTTATTTATTTTTGGTTTTTTTGCTTGTGTTTTTGGTCTGGTATCCAAAAAACTATTGGCAAGACCAATGTCGAGGAGAATTTTTCCTATGTTTTCCTTTAGGAAATTTAGTTTCATGCATCACATTTAAGTCTTTAATCTATTTCAAGTTAAGATTTATGAGTGATATAAGGTTTCAGTTTAATACTGTTTTATGTGACTATTCAGTTTTAAATATCAGTTATTGAACAGACTATCTTTACCCATTACATATGTTGGGCCCTGTCAAATATTAGGTGACTGTATAAAAGGATTTATTTCTGGACTCTCAATTCTGTTCTACTTGTTTATTGGTCTGTTGTTATGCCAGTATACATTATTGTTTTGAGCATGAGGGCTTTGTAGTATAATTTCAAATCAAGAAGTGTAATTTCTCTTCATTCTTTCTCAGAACTGCTTTGATTATTTGTTGTCTTTTATGGTCTCATATAAATTTTAGGATTCTTTACTTACTTCTGTCAAAAAATAATATTGGATTTTTTTAAAAAGATTATTTATTTATTTATTTGACAGAGAGAGATGACAAGCAGGAAGAGAGGCAGGCAGAGAGAGAAGAGGAAGCAGGCTCCCTGCTGAGCAGAGAGCCTGATGCAGGGCTCGATCCCAGGACCCTGGGAACATGACCTGAGCTGAAGGCAGCGGCTTAACCCACTGAGCCACCCAGGCGCCCCTAACATTGGATTTTTGATAGGAATTGAATTTACAGATGGTTTTCTGTAGTATGGACATTTTAACAATGTTAATTCTTACCGTTCATAAATATGGGCTATCTTTCCATTTGTATCTCCTTCAATTTCTTTATCAATGTCATAGTTTATGGGGTACAGATCTTTCATCTTTTTAGTTAAATCTTTTCCTAAGTATTTTATTATTTTTGATGCTATTGTGAATTAGATTGTTTTCTTTATTTTTTCAGATAGTTCATCATTAGAGTGTTAAAATGCTCCTGTCTTGTGCTTACTTTGGCAGCACATATACTAAAATTGGAATGATGCAGAGAAGATTAGCATGATCACTGAACAAGGATGACATGAAAAACTGGGAAGCATTCCATATTAAAAACAAAACAAAACAAAACAAAATTCTTGTCTTTTATATATTGATCCTGTATTGGGCAGCGTTACTAAATTTGATTAGTCAATGTTTTTTTGTGAAGTTTTTAGGATTTTTTTACATGTAAGTTCATGCTATCCAAAAAAAGAAAATTTTACTTCTTCCTTATTTTTTGGAGTCTTTTATTTCTTTGTGCTCCTTGTTTCTCTGGCTAGGACATCCAGTACTATGTCAAATGAGAGTAGTTAAAGTGGACAAACTTGTCTTGTCTCTGATCTTTAAGGGGAAAAAATTCAAACTTTTTTGATTGAATATAGGATTAGCTCTGGGCTTGAAATATGTGTTTTTTTAATGGATTTTTAATTTTTTTTATAAACGTATAATGTGTTTTTATCCCTAGGGGTACAGGTCTGTGAATCACCATGTTTACACATTTCACAGCACTCACCATAGCACATACCCTCCACAATGTCCATACACCCACCATCCTCTCCCAACACACCTCCCCCCAACAACCCTCAGTCTGTTTTGTGAGATTCGGTCTTTTATGGTTTGTGTCCCTCCCAATCCCATCTTCTTTTATTTTTCTTTTCGTACCCCCCAAACTGCCTATGTTGCATCTCCACTTCATCATATCAGGGAGATCATATGATAGTTGTCTTTCTCAGATTGATTTATTTCGCCAAGCATAATACCCTCTAGTTCCATCCACGTCATCACAAATAGCAGGATTTCATTTCTTTTGATGGCTGCATAGTATTCCATTGTACATATATACCACATCTTATTTATTGATTCATCTGTTGAAGGACGTTTAGGTTCTTTCCATAGTTTAACTATTGTGGACATTGCTACTATAAACATTTGGGTGCATGTGCCCCTTCAGAATGCCACGTTTGTATCTTTAGGGTATATACCCAGTAACACAATCACTGGGTCATAGGGTAGTTCTATTTTCAGCTTTTTGAGGAACCTCCACGCTGTTTTCCAGAGTGGTTGCACCAGCTTGCATTCCCACGTACAGTGTAGGAGGGTTCCCCTTTCTCCACATCCTCACCAGCATCTGTCATTGACTGACTTGTTCATTTTAGCCATTATGAACGGTGTGAGGTGGTATCTCATTCTGATTTTGATTTGTATTTCCCTGATGCCGAGTGATGTGGAGCATTTTTTCATGTGTCTGTTGGCCATTTGGATGTATTCTTTGCGGAAATATCTGTTCATGTCCTCTGCCCATTTCTTCATTGGATTATTTGTTCTGAGGGTGTTGAGTTTGATAAGCTCTTTATAGATTTGGGATACTGGCCCTTTATCTGGTATGTCATTTGTAAATATCTTCTCCCATTCTGACAGTTATCTTTTGGCTTTGTTAACTGTTTCCTTTGCTGTGCAAAAGCTTTTTGATCTGATGAAATCCCAATAGTTCATTTTTGCCCTTGCTACCCTTGCCTTTGGCGATGTTCCTAGGAAGAAGTTGCTGCTGCTGAGGTCAAAGAGTTTGCTACCTTTTCTCTCCTCAAGGATTTTGATGGATTCCTTTCTCACATTATGCTTCTTCATCCATTTCCAGTCTATTTTTAGGTATGGTGTAAGGAAATGGTCCAATTTCATTTTTCTGCATGTGGCTGTTCAATTTCCCAACACCTTTTGTTGAAGAGGCTGTCTTTTTTCCATTGGACATTCCTTCCTGTTTTGTTGCAGATTAGTTGACCATAGAGATGAGGGTGTATTTTTGGGCTCTCTATTCTGTTCCATTGATCTATGTCTGTTGTTGTGACTGTTCCCTACTATCTTGATGATGACAACTTTGTAATAGAGCTTGAAGTCTGGAATTGTGATGCCAACAACTTTGGCTTTCTTTTTCAATATTCCTCTGGCTATTCGAGGTATTTTCTGGTTTCGTATAAATTTTAGGATTATTTGTCCCATTTCTTTGAAAAAAATGGAAGGGATTTTGATAGGGATTGCATTAAATGTGTAGATTGCTTTAGGTAGCATAGACATTTCCACAATATTTGTTCTTCCAATACAGGAACATGGAACATTTTTCCATTTCTTTGTGTCTTCTTCAATTTCTTTCATGAGTGCTTTAGAGTTTTCTGAGTATAGATTCTTTGTCTCTTTGGTTAAGTTTATACCTAGGTATCTTAGGGTTTGGGGTGCAATTGTAAATGGGATTCACTGCTTAATTTCTATTTCTTCTGTCTTATTGGTATAAAAAATGCAACCAATTTCTGTGCATTCATTTTATATCCTGACACTTTATAGAATTCCTATACAAGTTAGAGCAGATTTGGAGTGGAGTCCTTTAAGTTTTCCACATACAGTATCATATCATCTGCAAACAGTGATAGTTTGACTTCTCTTTTTCCAATTTGGCAAAATTTGGATGCCTTTAATTTCTTTTTGTTGTCTGATTGCTGAGGCTAGGACTTCTAGTACGATGTTGAATAGCAGTGTCATGATAACAGACATCCCTGCTGTCTTCCTGACCTCAGCGGAAAAGTATTCAATTTTTCTCCATTGAGAATGGTATTTGCAGTGGGTTTTTCATAGATGGCTTTGAAAATATTGATAATATGTGCCCTCTATCCCTACACTTTGAAGAGTTTTAATCAGGAAGGGATACTGCACTTTGTCAAATGCTTTTTCAGCATCTATGGAGAGTATCATATGGTTCTTGTTCTTTCTTTTATTAATGTGTTGTATCACATTGATTGATTTGCTGAAGTTGAACCAACCTTGTAGCCCTGAAATAAATCCCACTTGGTCGTGGTGAATAATCCTTTTAATGTACTGTTGAATCCTATTTTCTAGATTTTAGTGAGAATTTTCGCATCTGTGTTCATCAAGGATATTGGTCTGTAGTTCTATTTTTTGATGGGATCCTTGTCTGGTTTTGGGATCAAGGTGATGCTGGCCTCAGAAAAAAAGAGTTTGAAAGTTTTCCTTCCATTTCTATATTTTGGGAACCGTTTCAGGAGAACAGGAATTAATTCTTCTTTAAAAGTTTGGTAGAATTCCCCTGGGAAGCCATCTGGCCCGGGGCTTTTGTTTGTTTGGAGATTTTTGTTGACTGTTTCAATCTCCGTACTGGTTAAGGGTCTGTTCAGGTTTTCTATTTCTTCCTGGTTCAGTTGTGGTAGTTTATATGTCTCTAGGAATGTATCCATTTCTTCCAGATTGTTGAATTTGTTGGCATAAAGTTGCTCATAGTATGTTCTAATAATTGTTTGTATTTCTTTGGTGTTGGTTGTGATCTCTCTTCTTTCAATCATGATTTTATTTATTTGAGTCCTTTCTCTTTTCTTTTTGATAAGTCTGGAAAGGGGTTTATCAATCTTATTAATTCTTTCAAAGAAACATCTCCTAGTTTCATTGATTTGTTCTATTCTTTTTTTTGTTGGTGGTGGGTTTTTTTTTTTTTTTTGGTTTCTATTTCATTGATTTCTGCCATGATCTTTATTATTCCTCTTCTCCTGCTGGGTTTAGGCATTCTTTGTTGTTCTTTCCCCAACTCCTTTAGGTGTAGGGTTATGTTGTGTATTTGAGATCTTTCTTGTTTCTTGAGAAAGGCTTGTACAGCTTTATATTTTCCTCTCAGGACTGCCTTTGCTGTATCCCACAGATTTTGAACACTTTTGTTTTCATTATCATTTGTTTCCATGAATTTTTTCAATTCTTCTTTAATTTCCTGGTTGACCAATTCATTTTTTAGAAGGATGCTGGTAGTCTCCATGTATTTGTGTTCGTTCCAAATTTCCTCTTGTGATTGAGTTCTAGTTTCAGAGCATTGTGGTCTGAGAATATGCAGGGGATGATCCCAATCTTTTGATAACGGTTGAGATCTGATTTATGACCCAGGATGTGGTCTATTCTGGAGAATTTTCCATGTGCACTAGAGAAGAATGTGTATCTGTTATTTTGGGATGGAATGTGTTTAATATACCTGTGATGTCCATCTTGTCCAGTGTGTCATTTAAGGCCTTTTTCCTTGTTGATCTGTTGCTTGGATGATCTGTCCATTTCAATTAGGGGAGTGTTAAATTCCCCTACTATTATTTTATTATTGTCAATGTGTTTCTTTGATTTTGTTATTAATTGGTTTATACAGTTTGCTGCTCCCATGTTAAGGACATAGATATTTAAAATTCTTAGGTCTTCTTGTTGGACAGACCCTTTGAGTATGATATAGTGTCCTTCCTCATCTCTTATTATAGTCTTTGGCTTAAAATCTAATTGATCTGATATAAAGATTGCCACCCCAGCTTTCTTCTGATGTCCATTAGCATGGTACATTGTTTTCCACCCCCACTCTTTAAATCTGGGGGTGTCTTAGGGTCTATGATGAGTTTCTTGGGCAGCATATTGATGGTTTTTCCTTTTTATCCATTCTGATACCCTGTGTCTTTTGATTGGTGCATTTAGGCCATTTACATTCAGGGTAACTATTGAGAGATATGAATTTAGTGGCATTGTATTGCCTATAATGTGACTGTTACTGATATAGTTTCCGTTCCTTTCTGATCTACTACTTTTAGCCTGTCTCTTTGCTTAGAGGACTCCTTTCAATATTTCCTGGAGAGTTGGTTTGGTGTTTGCAAATTCTTTCAGCTTTTGTTTGTCCTGGTAGCTTTTTAGTCTCTCCTTCTATTTTCAATGATAGCCTAGCTGGATATAGTATTCTTGGCTGCATGTTTTTCTCACTTAACACTCTGAATATATCATGCCAGTTCTTTCTGGCCTGCCAGGTCTCTGTGGATAAGTCTGCTGCCAATCAAATGTTTTTACTGTTGTACAATACAGACTTCTTCTCCCAGGCTGCTTTCAGGATTTTCTATTTGTCGTTAACAGTTGTAAATTTTACTATCAGGTTACGGGGTGTGGACCTATTTTTATTGATTTTGAGGGTCATTCTTTGCATCTCATGGATTTTGATGTTTGTTCCTTTTGCCATATTAGGGAAATTCTCTACAAAAATTCTCTCCAATATACCTTCTGCTCCCCTCTCTCTTTCTTCTTCTTCTGGCATCCCAATTATTCTAATGTTGTGTCATCTTATGGTCTCTCTTATCTCTCAAATTCTCTCCTCATGGTCCAGTATTTGTTGTCTCTCTTTGGTTCAGCTGCTTTATTCTCCATCATTTTGTCTTCTGTATCACTAATTCTTTTGCCTCATTTATCCTATCAGTAAGAACTTCCATTTTTTATTGCACCTCATTAATAGCTCTTTTGATTTCAACTTGGTTCGATTTTACTTCTTTTATTTCTCCAGAAAGAGCTTTTATCTCTCTGGAGAGGGTTTATCTAATATCTTCCATGCCTTTTTTGAGCCCAGCTAGAACATTGAGAGTTGTCATTCAGAACTCTAGTTCTGTCATATTACCAATGTCTGTTTTGATTAGGTCCCTAGCCTTTGGTACTGCCTCTTGTTCTTTTTCTTGTGGTGAGTTTTTCCACCTTGTCATTTTGAGAAGATAAGAATATATAAAGGAGCAAATAAAATGCTAAAAGGGTGGTAAAGACCCCAGGAAAATGTGCTTTAACCAAATCAGAAGAGACCCAAAGTTGTAAGAGAATGAAAGGGGATAAAAAAGAAGTTCTAGGGGGAAAAAAGGTTAAAAAAATGAAAACAAGGAAAAAATATTAAAAAAGAAAAAAATTACACATATACTAGACTTGTGACTAGAACAGGGTCACTCACTTAATTTGGGGAGTATTTTGGTCTCTTAGAAGAAACGACCTCCCAAGATTTTAAAGGATGAAAAACATATAAGTGTAGGCACAATGACGGGATGGAATAAACCTATAAAAATGAGTTAAAAAATTTAATTTCTAAAAAATAAGTTGATAGAGCAAGTTGGTTGGGACAATAAAGAAATATAAACTGGAGAGCATTTGCTCAGGCTGGACACTAGAACAATCTTGGAGCTAGATTTAGGGTATATTTTGATCTATTAGGAGAAGTTATACCCCAAATTATTTTGAAGAAAAAACCCTATGTGTAAAAAAATATATAGTTAGATACAATGGAGGATAAAATATGACTATAGTAATGAAAGTTCAGAATAGATTATTATTTTTTGTAAGGTATTTTAAAAATAAACTCATTAAAAATCGTTAAATGAGAAATGGGTAAAAGTTAAAAAAAATTAGCAGAAGGAAAAAGAAAAAATATATAGCTGCAAGACTAAAGAATCATTGGGAGACAGCCATAAATTCCTTGTTTTTCTTTCTCCTCCTCTGGAATTGCACTGTTCTCTTTAGTAAGTGAAGTTGATCTTGGCTGGGTTTCTTGTTGGTCTTCTGGAGAAGAGGCCTTTTGTATTGATTCTCAAGTGTCTTTGCCAGAGATGGATTTATCCTGCCCTTACCTAGGGTAGGGCTAAGTAATCCAGGAGCTTTGGTTCCCTGAAGGCTTTCCGGAGAGTTCTGGATGATGAAATGATAATGGCGGTCTCACAATCTGGCCCAGAGGAGGGAGAGCTCAGGGCCCCGCTCCTCAGTGCACCCTCAGAGAAAAGTGCTTAATCAATCCCATCTTCCCGGCCTCTGGCCATGCTTGGAGAAAAGCACTCTGTCATTTGCACTTGGAGAAAAGTCCTTGGTCATTCTCATCTCCCTGGCCTCTGGCCGTGCTTGGAGAAAAGAGCTCAATTACTCCCATCTCCCTGGCCCTTGGCCATGCTCCAAGCTCACCCTGCCTATGCCTGGTTCAGAGTAACCCTGGGTTGAGAGCTCACTCCTCAGCTTTGTCTCTGTAGCCGGTTTCCCCACTCTAATACCTGTGAGTTCTGTGACACTTAGATACCCCTGGTCCTTCTGTGACCCTGAGGGACCTGGGGCTATGCTGACCCCACTTGGGCTTCACTCTGATTTAGCCTCTGGGGTGATATCCGTCAGTGGATCAAACTTAAAAAGTCCTGATTTTGTGCTCTGTTGCTCCACAGCTTGCCGGGAGCTGGCCCCTCCCCCCGCGGTCTACCTTCCCGTTCTTTGGGTTCACTTTTCCGCCGGTTCTACCTTTCAGAAAGTGATCAGTTTTCTGTTTCTAGAATTGTTGCTCTCCTTCTCTTTGATCTCCCATTGGATTTGTAGGTGTTTGCAATGGTTAGATAAGCTATCTAGCTGATCTCCTGCTACCTGATGTTGTCTCAGCCTGCTACTTCTCCGCCATCTTGAATCCTTCCACGGAATATGTGGTTTTTAATGTGTTGATGTGTATTCTTTCTGTACCCAGTTTGGGGAGTATTTTTATTATGAAAGGTGTTGAATTTTGTCAAATGCCTTTTCTGCATATATTGAATTGATCATATGAGTTTTTATTGATCATTCTATTAATGTAATGCATCACATTTACTGATATGTGCTGGTGAATTCAGTTTTGTAGCATTTTGTAGAGAATTTTTACATTTTTTATTTATCAGGGATATTATCCAGTAGTTCTTTTTGTTGCTGATTTGAAATATGCCTCGGAGTATTTCAACCACTTCAACTTTTTGGGAAGGTTTTTAAAAGTGTTTGTATTATTTCTTCTTAAAATATTTGGTAGAATTCACTGTGGAAATCATCTGATTCTGGACTTTTATTTGTTAGAAGGTTTTTTTTTTTTTTAAAGATTTTATTTGTTTATTTGACAGACAGAGACCACAAGTAGACAGAGAGGCAGGCAGAGAGAGAGAGAGGGAAGCAGGCTCCCTGCTGAGCAGAGAGCCCAATGCGAGACTCGATCCCAGGACCCTGGGATCATGACCTGAGCCGAAGGCAGCGGATTAACCCACTGAGCCACCCAGGTGCCCCTGTTAGAAGGTTTTTATTACGGATTCAGTCTCCTTACCCCTTATTGGTCTGTTCACATTATTTATGTCCTTATGATTCAGTCTTGCTAGGTTGTATGTGCCTAGGAATTTGTCCATTACCTCTAGGCTTTTGATTCGCTGGCATTTTGAATGTCTTTTATCCTTTATATTTCTGTGGTATCTGTTATAATGTCTCCTTTTTCATTTCTGATTTTATTGAGTCTTCTCTCTTTTTTCTGAGTTAGTCTAGCTGTCTTTTTTTTATTGACCATTACCAAGTCTAATTTTATTTACCATTTAAAAAAAACTTACTAGTTTTTTAATTCTATATTTCATTTATTTCTGCCCTAATTTTTATTTTTTTCCTTCCTTTTGCTACTTTTAAGTTTACTTTGTTCTTTCTGTACTATTTTGAGCTGTTATATTAAGTTCTTTATTTGAAATCTTTTTTTATATACATAGCTATAAAATTTCCTTTTATAACTGCTTTGCTGCTTCTCATAATTTTTTGGTATATATTTTTTTTATGTTCCTCAAGATGTATTTTTATTCCCACTTTGTCTTCTTTTTTTGATTTTTTGTTTGTTTAAAAATGTGTATGTCTGTGAATTTTAAATGTTCCAAATTTCCTTCTGTATTGATTTCTAGTTTCATATTATTTTGGCTGGAAATATACTCGATATGCTTTCTATATTATTGATTTTGGGGGGACTCTTGTTTTGTGGTTTAAAATGTGATCTATCCTAGAAAATTTTCAACGTGTGTTTGAGAAGAATATTTATTATGATACTATTGGATGGAATATCCTGTAAATATGTTAGGTTCATTTGACATAGTTCTTGTTTGTTTCTTTGTTTTGTTTTGTTTGTTTGTTTGAGAGAGAGCAGGGCAGAGAGAATAAGCAAGGGGTAAGGGCAGAGACAGAGGGAGAAGATCCCCTCCTGAGCAGGGAGCCCAATGTGAGACTCTATCTCCGGACCCTGGGATCACGACCTGAGCCAAAGGCAAAGGCTTAACTGACTGAGCCACCCAGTTGTCCAGGCATAGTGTTTAAATTCACTATTTTCTTATTGATTTTCTGTCTGGATGATCTATCCATATGTAATAGTGGGGTATTATTGTCCCCAGATACTATTGGATTGCTATTTATTTCTCCTTTTTGTTTTGTTAGTATTTGTTTTATATATTTATGTAGCTCAATATTAGGTACATGATATTTACAATTACTGTATGGATGAATTGATGACACCTTTCTTATTGTATAATGACTGTGGTGATTTTTAGCTTATATAAACCCTAATTTGTCTGTTATAGTTATTGCTACCCTTGTTTTCTTTTGTTATCATTAGCTTGGAATATCTTTTTCCATCCCTTTACTCTCTGCCATGTGTGTCCTTAAAGCTAAAGTGATTCTTTTATACGCAACATATTGTTGGATCTTGTGTTTTTTGTTTGTTTTTTTAATCTATTCTAGCCTTTCTATGTCTTCCAACTGGATGATTCCATTCACTTACAGTTAAAGTAATAATACTAGGTAAGGACTTAACTATTGCCTTTCATTCTTTTTATATTTCATGATTTATTTAAATTTTAGTTAATATATAGTGTAATATTAGTTTCAGGAGTAGAATTTAGTAATTCGCCATTTACATATAACATTCAATGCTCATCACAAGTGACCTCCTAATAATTATTACTGACTTAGCCCATTCCACTGCCCATCTCCCCTCCAGAAACAATCAGTTTGTTACTTATAGTTAAATGTACTATGGCTTGCCTTCCCCTCCCTTTTTTTTTAATTTTTTTTCCCCAGTGTTTATCTATTTTGTTTCTCTGTTAATTGTTTGCTCTTTTGTAGATGCTCTGCTCTTTATTTCCTGTATTGTTCTCTTTGTAATCTAATGACATCTTGTGGCAGTACGTTTTAACTTCTTTATCAAAATCTTTTGTGTATCTACTACATATTTTTTATATTTACCATTAAGCTTAATAAAATACATTAGTTATAACATTCCATTTTATGTTGAAAACAACTGAACTTCAATAGTGTACAGAAAATTTATACTTCTCCTATAACAACAGGTTATTGATGTTTTTACATTTTAGATCATTTTTATATTGTACTTTCAATAACAAATGATTGCGGTTATAGTTATTTTTAATAAGCTTGTTTTTTTTAACTTTTAAACTAGACTAGTAAATAATTTATATATCACCATTACAATATTGGAGAATCTAGTTTTGACTATACATTTACCTTTAGCAATAAATAAGGAGCCATCCATGCATCTATGTTGCCATCTTGATGACATCACCGTCCTCAAATCTTCAGAAAGTGTTACTTTATATTTATCTTATTTTAAAAGATTTTGTTTATTTGACAGAGAGAGAGAGAGAGCTCAAGTTGGCAGAGTGGCAGGCAGAGGAAGATCAAGAGGCAGGCTTATTACCCAGCAGTGAGCCCGATGCAGGTCTTAATCCCAGGACCCTGGGATCACGACCTGAGCCAAAGGCAGCTGCTTAACCGATTGAGTCACCCAGGGACCCCTAAATTTTACTTTAGCTAATATATGACCATTTTTTATTTCTACTAATAGACATATCAATTTTATTGCTTTTAATATTAAGGTCTTCTCCTTAACATCATTATCATCTATTTCTTTTTCAATTTTATAAGTGTTGTTTACATTTGTGGTGGTAAGTATGTAATTCATGTATGTGGTGGTATGTAAGTAATTCAAATATGAATTTTAAACTCTAGATCATATGCTCCATTGTGGCAGATATTTGTCTTATTCATCACACCCACAAAAAATTAGTACTAAATAAGTCTTTGTTGATTGACTGAATGAATTAAGTATTCTGACACTAGCATAGCTGACCAAACCAGAGATAAAGGAGAAAATATAATGATTGTCAAATGGGTGAACCTGAGATAAAAAGACACTTTTAGCTTCGTTAGTTTGATATACACTCCGGATAACATTCCAACTTTGCATGGATTTTTGGAAAGCAAACAACTCCTCTCCTAAATAATAAATGCATTAATTGCCTTCCTTATGAGTCCTGACAGCAATCAGCTTTGTGGGTTTCTGATTCCATTCCAAGAGGTTGAATGTCTGTTTGATTTATGTCATAGGCAACAGTGTCATGAGGAAAGACTTGTAGGATAAAATTTCTTAAAGATGGGAACACAGATGGCTGCCTATGGACTGTGAGGTGGGTGTTAATGAAAATGCATTGAGCAGTAAGGGAAGGGCAGCTCACAACCATAGGAAAGGTGCCCTGTGTTTTTGTTTTGTTTTGTTTTACAAACAGATACCATTTCCCCTCCCCATGGAAATTTTCAAATTTACTTTTCTCTAACAACCACAAATACTTGGGACATTATGAACACAATATGGGCATTAAAAGATAAAAATAAAGAAAAATTTAAGTAAATGTTAAGTGCTTATCATAATATCAGCTATGTTTTTCTATGTTTAACTGCTCAAAGAAAATACACAGTCTGGTTTCTAAGTATTATACCAGGCTGTATTAAACTAATGCAAAGGGTTTTATGGAATTTTCTATAACACCATCTAGATTTTCTACATTGGCTGTCACTCCTGAAAATTCTCAGTTTATAAATGTGCATGCATTGAAACAGCATATATTTACATTATAGTAAATATTCACTGGTTATTTACCTGGTTTATTACTGTATTTTGATCCTTTCTAATTGTTCACTTTCTTCCATGTTTCCCCCTTATTTCTACAAATGTCAATCCATCACATGTTATGTAAAGTGAAACAAAGAGGAACAGCTGTTAGTAAAAGGATTAATAGGTGATTTGATGTTACTCTGTGAGATATTAAGTAATAGGCAAGGTATTTCCATATCATCATTTCAATATATTTCAGTAATACAGCATAGTTGTTATGCTTTAATTAAACTTTCATTAAGTCTTTATATATATATTTTTTCCTAACTCACAAGTCCGTCCTTCATGTCCCATTCAAAACCCACTCAATTTATGGAATAATTGTTTTGTCTTCCCGGTACAATCTTCATTTGCTCTGGTTTGCTCCTTTGGCAGCACATATATTAACTTATTGTTCTGAGTATACAAAAGGATAGGAATAGAATACTTTATATGATATTTTGTCCTTTCTGCACTACAGAGTCTGTGTAAGCATTCTTAGATCAGAGACCTAAGGAGGAGCTCCAAATTGAAGAAAAACAAACAGAAAAAAAGAAAATGTTCTCAGCCATTTCTTGTAGTTTCATTTGCAAGAACCACAAAAGCTAAGATATTAAAATGTGGGTTTTTTCTTATTTTTTAAAATTAATTTTAAATTTTTTATTGGATTATGCTCCCTTAAACTCATCTGATACCATGAATAGAAAACCAAAGCAATCCACCAAACATTCTTTCATGATGTTGCCTTTAAACATGTTGCCTTTAAAAATTTTACAGAGTAGTCTCATCTGTAGAGTAGATGAGCCTTGACTCAAAAGTGTCATCAAAGACTGTGGTGACACTTGTCTTGCCATCCGGCCGCTGTTCCTGCCATGGCAGGCTCTCCTGCTTCACAACTGTTTCCCGACAGCAAGGCCAACGGCTCCTTCTCTTCTCCCGGGGCGGCGTGCTATGACTTCCCCAGACATGCTACTGGGGAGTGCAGTGACAGACGTGTCCCTTTCCTTAAGGCTGTTTCCACAGGCTTAACCACGCTACTCTCCCAGGCAGAGGGGATGCCCGGGCTAAGAGGATTTTGCTCCATACGGATTTCTCCCACCATGCTTCGGAGACTATGTTCAGGCAAGCAGCATCAGCATCCCACAGAACCGACCCTGATTTCCCAGCGAATGCTGTGCTTTCCCAGAGGGGATGCAGGAACAAAGAGGCTTTTGCTCTATGCGGGTTTCTCCCACTGTGCTGTGAATACAAGGTTAAGGCAAGCAGCAACAGCAGCCCGCAAAACCGACTCTGATTTCACAGAGCCTGCTATGCACCCGCCGAGGCTTTGGGCTTGGCGCTAACCGCACTTCGCAGCTGCTTTCTCAGGAAGGCTTTGGGCGTTTGCTCTGTCGCATCAGGGAAGAAGAGCTGTGGGAGAGCTGTTGCCTCTTGGGCCTTGCTTTCCCGGGCTCTATGTTCGCGCCCTGGGTTCAACCTGCCAGGCCAAACTAAGGAGGCACAGCCACAACCCGCAGCAGCGTGCAGGGCTGAGGATGGCACTCTATGCACACTACAATCTCCCGTGTAGGCAACGCTTGGCCTTTTGCTCTGGCGCTCAGGCGGACTCAGGGACTAGGCCAGTGCCTTCCCCACAGGAGAGGAGTTGGAACAGGATCCCTGCACACCGCCCGTGCACTGGGATTGGGAGCTGTGGGAGACTTACCTCACTCCTTCACCGGACACCCCGTGCCCCCGTGAAAGCTTCCACATCCTGGAGGAAAATGGCATCTGACGGCCTGTTCCTTCAGGGAGCTACTTCTGGAAGTTCAGGGTAGGAGTCTGGTGGCAAGCACATGTCTGAACCAGGGACATGTGGCCAAGGAGCGGCTTGCCCCTTGGGCCCAGGGGCTCAGGACAGGCATGCCTTCTGCCCAGACTCCTTCCTCAGAGTGGGTCAAGAGCCCCAGCCCTAGTCGTCCCCTCGTGTCTCCTTAGCAGTGAGGCATATGTCTCTCTGCACAGGGCGCAGGTGACACTTGTCTTGCCAGCGCCCGCTGTTCCTGACAGGACCGGCTCTCCTGCTTGGAGACCGTTTCGGAAAACAAGGACAACAGCTCCTTCTCTTCTCTTGGGGCAGCGTGCTGCAACTTCCCCAGACATGCTCCTGGGGAGCCTTGTGACAGACGTGTCCCTTTCCTTAAGGCTCTTCACACAGGCACACCACGCTTCTCTCTCAGGCAGAGGGGATGCCCGGGCAAAAAGGATTTCGCTCCATGCGGGTTTATTACACGGTGCTGTGGAGACTAGCTCAGGCAAGCAGCAGCAGCATCTCACAGACCCGACTCTGATTTCCCAAAGAATGCTGTGCTTTCCCAGACGTGATGCCCAGGCAAAGAGGCTTTTGCTGTATGCGAGTTTCTCCCACCTTGCTGAGAATACTAGGCTAAGGCACGCAGCAACAGCAGCCAGCAGAACCGACTCTGATTTCTCAGCAAATGCTGTGCTTTCGCAGAGGCTTTGTGTTTGGAGCCAACAGCAATTCGTCGCTGCTTCCTCAGCAAAGCTTTGGGCGTTCGCTCTGTCGCATCAGAAAAGAAGAGTTGCAGGAGAGCTGCTTTCTCTTTGGCTTTGCTTTCCCGGGCTCCATTTTCGTATCCTGGGTTCAAACTGCCAAGGCGAAATAAGCAGACACAACCTCCACCCTGCAGCAGCGTGGGTGGCCTAGGAAGGCACTCTATGCACACTACCATCACCTGGCGTAGGCGAGGCTTGGCATTTTGCACTGGCGCAAAGGCGGACTCGGGGACTAGGCCAGTGCCTGTTCCACAGGAGAGGAAAGGCGACAGAATCCCAGCACACCGCCCTTGCACTGGGTTGGGGGGCTGTGGGGGACTGTCCCCACTCCTTTCCCGGATATCCCGTGCATCCGCGAACGTTTTCACATCTTGGAGGAAGACGGCATCTGACAGCCCATTCTTTCCAGGAGCTACTTCTGTGAGTTCAGGGTAGGTGCCTAGAGGCAAGCACATGTCTGCACATGGGACAGGTGGCCAAGGAGCTGCTTTCCCCTTGGGCACAGGAGCCCAGGACAGGCATACTATCTGCCCAGACTCCTTATCAGAGTGGAGCAAGCGCCCCTGCCCTACTCGTCCCCTCGTGTCTTCTTCTCAGCCATGTTTCCGTCTCTCCGCACAGAGAGCGGGTGACACTTGTCTTACCACCGACCCGCTGTTCCAGACAGGGCCGGCTCTCCTGCTGGCAACCGTTTCCAACAACAAGGCCAACGACTCCTTCTCTTCCCAGGGCATCGTGCTGCACCTTCCTCAGACATGCTCCTGGGGAGCGGAGTGACAGACGTGTCCCTTTCCTTAAGGCTCTTCCCACAGGCGCAACCACGCTTCTCTCTCAGGCAGAGGGGATGCCCTGGCAAAGACAATTTCGCTCCATGTGGGTTTATTACACCATGCTGTGGAGACCAGATCAGGCAAGCAGCAGCACCATCCCACAGACCCAACTTTGATTTCCCAAAGAATGCTGTGCTTTCCCAGAGGGGATTCCCGGGCAAAGAGGCTTTTGCTGTATGCGGGTTTCTCCGAACGTGCTGCGAACACTAGGCTAAGGCAACCAGTAAGAGCAGCCCAGAGAAACGACTCTGATTTCCCAGGGACTGCTATGATTTCGCAGAGGTTTCCAGCTTGCTGCAAACCGCACTTCGCTGCTGCTTCCTCAGCAAGACTTTGGGCTTTCGCTCTGTCCCGACAGGGATTAAGAGCTGCGGGAGAGCTGGTGCCTCTTGGGCCTTGCTTCCCGGGCTCGATGTTTGCATCCTGGGTTCACCATGCCACGCCGAAATAAGCAGATACAGTGACAACCCTGCAGTAGCATGCGTGGCCTAGGATGGACTCTATGCACACTACCATCTCCCGGTTTAGGCAACACTAGAACTTTTGTTCTGCCGCTGAGGCGGACTCGGGGACTAGGTCCGTGCCTTCCCCACAGGAGAGGAGAGGCGACAGGATCTCTGCACACCGCCCGTGCACTGGGATGGGGAGCAGTGAGGGTCTTTTCCCACTCCTTCCCGGACATCCCGTGCATCCACGGACGCTTTCACATCTTGGAGGAAGACGGCATCTGACTGCCCGTTCTTTCAGGGAGCTACTTCTGCGAGTTAAGATTAGGCGCCTGTTGGCAAGCACATGTCTGCACCTGGGACAGGGGGCCAAGGAGCTGCTTTCCCCTTGGGCACAGGGTCCCAGGACAGGCATGTCTTCTGCCCAGACTCCTTCCTCAGAGTGAAGCAAGCACCCCTGCGCTAGTCGTCCCCTCGTGTCTCCTTCTCACCAGGTTTCCGTCTCTCTGCACAGAGCGGGTGACACTGGTCTGACCACCGACCCACTGTTGCTGACAGGGCTGACTCTCCTGCTTGCGACCTTTTCCGACAACAAGGCCGACTCCTTCTCTTCCCTGGGGCAGCATGCTGCAACTTCCCCAGACATGTTCCTGGGAAGCACAATGACAGACGTGTCCCTTACCTTAAGGCTCTTCACACAGGCGCAACCACGCTTCTCGCTCAGGCAGAGGGGATACCCGGGCAAGAGGATTTCGCTCCATGCAGGTTTATTACACGGTGCTGTGGAGACTAGGTCAGGCAAGCAGCAGCAGCAAACCACAGACCCGAGTCTGATATCAAAAAGAATGCTGTGCTTTCACAGAGGGTGTGCAGGGATTCTGTCACCTCTGTCGTTGGCCTTGTTGTCGGAAACGGTCGCAAGCAGGAGAGCCTGCCCTGTCTGAAACAGCGGGTTGGTGGTAAGACAAGTGTCACAAGCTCTCTGTGAGGAGAGACAGAAACTTGGCTGAGAAGGAGACACGATTGGAAGACTAGGGCAGGGGCGCTTGCTCCACTCTGATAAGGAGTCTGGGCAGAAGTCATGCCTGTTCTGGGCCCCTGGGCCCAAGGGGAAAGCAGCTCCTTGGCCACCTGTCCCATGTGCAGACATGTGCTTGCCACCAAGCACCTACGCTGAACTCACAGAAGTAAGTCCCTGAAAAAACGGGCAGTCAGATGCGGTCTTCCTCCAAGATGTGAAAGCGTTCGCGGATGCATGGGATGTCGGGGAAGGAGTGGGGAAAGTCGCCACAGCCCCCCATCCCAGTGCACGGGAGAGTGCAGGGATTCTGTCGCCTCTCCTCTCCTGGGGGAAGGCAATGACCTTGTCCCCGAGTCCGCCTTAGCGCCAGTGCAAAATGCCAAGCCTCGCCTATGCCAGGTGATGGTAGTGTGCATAGAGTGCCATCCTAGGCCACGCACGCTGCTGCTGGGTGGAGGCTGTGTCTGCTTATTTTGCCTTGGCAGTTTGAACCCAGGACGCAAAAATGGAGCCCGGGAAAGCAAAGCCAAAGAGAAACCAGCTCTCCCGCAACTCTTCTTTTCTAATGTGACAGAGCGAACTCCGAAAGCTTTGCTGATGAAGCAGCGACGAAGTGCTGTTGGCTCCAAGCACAAAGCCTCTGCGAAAGCACAGCATTTGCTGAGAAATCGGAGTCGGTTCTGCTGGCTGCTGTTGCTGCTTGCCTTAGCCTAGTATTCACAGCAAGGTGGGAGAAACTCGCATACAGCCAAATCCTCTTGCCCGGGCATCACGTTTGGGAAAGCACAGCATTCTTTGGGAAATCAGAGTCGGGTCTATGGGATGCTGCTGCTGCTTGCCTGAGCTAGTCTCCACAGGACCCTGTAATAAACCCGCATGGAGCAAAATCCTTTACCCGGGCATCCCCTCTGCCTGAGAGAGAAGCGTGGTTGCCCCTGTAGGAAGAGCCTTAAGGAAAGGGAAACGTCTGTCACAAGGCTCCCCAGGAGCATGTCTGGGGAAGGTGCAGCACGCTGCACTGGGGAAGAGGAGTCGGTCTTGTTGTCAGAAACGGTTGCCAGCAGGAGAGCCAGCCCTGTCAGCAACAGCAGGTTGGTGGTAGGACTAGTGTCACCTGCTCTCTGATGGAGAGAAGGAAACCTGGTGAGAAGGAGACACGAGGGGACGATAGGGCAGGGGAGCTTGCTCCACTCTGAGTAAGGAGTCTGGGCAGAAGGCATGGCTGTCCTGAGTCCCTGTGCCCATGGGGAAAGCAGCTCCTTGGCCAACTGTCCCAGTTGCAGACATGTGCTTGCCACCAGGCACCTACCATGAACTCACCGGAGTAGATTCCTGAAAAAATGGGCAGTCAGATGCCGTCTTCCTCCAAGATGTGAAAGCATTCGCGGATGCACGGGATGTCCGGCGAAGGAGTGGGAAAAGTCCCCCACAGCCCCCCATCCCAGTGCACGGGAGGTGTGCAGGGATTCTGACACCTCTCCTCTCCTGTGGGGAAGGCACTGACCTTGTCGCCGAGTCTGCCTTAGCGCCAGTTCAAAATGCCAAGCCTCGCCTACGCCAGGTGATGGTAGTGTGCATAGAGTGCCATCCTAGGCCACGAACGCTGCTGCAGGGTGGAGGCTGTGTCTTCTTTCGCCTTGGCAGTTTCAACCCAGAACGGGAAAATGGAGCCAGGGAAAGGAAAGCCAAAGAGAAACCAACTCTCCTGCAACACTTCTTTTCTGATGCGACAGAGCGAACGCCCAAAGCTTTGCTGAGGAAGCAGCGACGAGGTGCTGTTGGCTCCAAGCCCAAAACCTCTGCAAAAACACAGCATTTGCTGAGAAATCAGAGTCGGTTCTGCTGGCTGCTGTTGCTGCGTGCCTTAGCCTAGTATTCGCAGCACGTTGGGAGAAACCCACATACAGCGAAAGCCTCTTTGCCCGGTCATCACGTCTGGGAAAGTACAGCATCCTTTGGGAAATCAGAGTCGGGTCTGCGGGATGCGGCTGCTGCTTGCCTGAGCTAGTCTCCACAGCAACGTGTAATAAACCCGCATGGAGCCAAATCCTCTTTGCCCGGGAATCCCCTCTGCCTGAGAGAGATGCTTGGTAGCGCCTGTGGGAAGAGACATAAGGTCGCAAGCAGGAGAGCCTGCCCTGTCTGAAACAGAGGGTCGGTGGTAAAACGAGTGTCACCAGCTCTCTGTGCGGAGAGACGGAAACATGGCTTAGAAGGAAACACAAGTGGAAGTCTAGGCCAGGGGCGCTAGCTCCACTCTGATAAAGAGTCTGGGAGAAGGCATGCCTGTCCTGGGCCCCTGTGCCCAAGGGGAAAGCAGCTCCTTGGCCACCTGTCCCATGTGCAGACATGTGCTTGCCAACAGGCGCCTACCCTGAACTCGCAGAATTAGCTTCCTGAAAGAACGGGCAGTAGGATGCCGTCTTCCTCCAAGATGTGAAAGCGTCTGCGGAGGCACGGGTTGTCCGGGGGAGGAGTGGGAAAAGACCCTCACTGCTCCCCATCCCAGTGCACGGGCGGTGTGTAGAGATCCTGTCACCTCTCCTCTCCAGTGAGGAAGGTACTGACCTAGTCCCCGAGTCCGCCTGAGCGGCAGAGCAAAAGGCCTAGCGTTGCCTACACCGGGATATGGTCGTGTGCATAGATTGCCATCCTAGGTCACGCATGCTACTACAGGGTTGTGACTGGATCTGCTTATTTCGGCGTGGCACGGTGACAAACATGGAGCCCGGGAAGCAAGGCCCAAGAGGCACCAGCTCTCCCGCAGCTTTTAATCCCTGACGCGACAGAGCAAATGCCCAAAGACTTGCTGAGGAAGCAGCAGCGAAGTGCGGTTCGCAGCAAGCTGAAAACCTCTGCGAAATCATAGCAGTCCCTGGGAAATCAGAGTCGTTTCTCAGGGCTGCTCTTGCTGGTTGCCTTAGCCTAGTTTTCGCAGCACGTTGGGAGAAACCCGCATTCAGCAAAAGCCACTTTCCCAGGAATCCCCTCTGGGAAAGCACAGGATTCTTTGGGAAATCAGAGTCGGGTCTGTGGGATGCGGCTGCTGCTTGCCTGAGCTTCTCTCCATAGCTCTGTGTAAAACCTGCATGGAGCGAAATGATCTTTGCCGGGCATCCCCTCTGCCTGAGAGAGATGCTTGGTTGCACCTGTGGAAAGAGCCATAAGGAAAGGGACACGTCTGTCACTGCGCTCCCCAGGAGTATGTCTGGGGAAGGTGCAAGAGCCGGCCCTGTCTGAAACAGCGGGTCGGTGGTAAGACAAGTGTCACCAGCTTTCTATGAGGAGAGACGGAAACATGGCTGAGAATGAGAGACGCGTGGACGACTAGGGCAGGAGTGCTTGCTCCACTCTGATAAGGAGTCTGGGCAGAAGTCATGCCTGTCCTGGGACCCTGTGCACAAGGGGAAAGCAGCTCCTTGGTTACCGGTCCTAGGTGCATTCATGTCCTTGCCACCAGGCACCTACCATGAACTCACAGAAGTAGTTCCCTGAAAAGACGGGCAGTCAGATGCCGTCTTCCTCCAAGATGTGAAAGCGTTCGCGGATGCACAGGATGTCGGGGAAGGAGTGGGGAAAGTCCCCCACAGCCCCCATCCCAGTGCACAGGAGGTGTGCAGGGATTCTGTAGCCTCTCCTCTCCTGTGGGGAAGGCACTGACCTTGTCTCCAAGTCTGCCTTACCGCCAGTGCAAAACCCAAGCTTCGCCTATGCCAGGTGATGGTAGTGTGCATAGAGTTCCATCCTTGGCCACGCACGCTGCTGCCGGGTGGAAGCTGTGTCTTCTTTCGCCTTGGCAGTTCCAACCCAGAACGCGAAAATGGAGCCCAGGAAAGCAAAGCCAAAGAGAAACCAGGACTCCCGCAACTCTTCTTTTCTGATGTGACAGAGTGAATGCCCAAAGCTTTGCTGAGGAAGTGGCGAGGAGGTGCTGTTGTTTCAAAGCGCAAAGCCTCTGCGAAAGAAGAGCATTTGCTGAGAAATCGGAGTCGGTTTTGCTGGCTGCTCTTGCTGCTTGCCTTAGCCTAGTATTCGCAACAAGGTAGGAGAAACCCACATACAGCGAAAGCCTCTTTGCCCGGGCATCACGTCTGGGAAAGCACAGCATTCTTTGGGAAATCAGAGTCGGTTCTGCGGGATGCGGCTGCTGCTTGCCTGAGCTTGTATCCGGCTCGGTGTAATAAACCCGCATGGAGCGAAATCTTCTTTGCCCGGGCATGCCCTCTGCCTGAGAGAGAGGCTTGGTTGCGCCTGTGGGAAGAGCCTTAAGGAAAGGGACACGTCTGTCACTGCGCTCCCCAGGAGCATGTCTGGGGAAGGTGCAGCACGCTGCCCCAGGGAAGAGAAGGAGTCGTTGGTCCTGTTGTCAGAAACGGTCGCAAGCAGGAGAGCCTGCCCTGTCTGAAACAGCGGGTCTGTGGTAAGACAAGTGTCATCAGCTCTCTGTGCGGAGAGAAGGAAACATGGCTGAGAAGGAGACACGAGTGGAAGTGTTGACATGGGGCACTTGCTGCACTCTGATAAGGAGTCTGGGCAGAAGTCATGCCTGTCCTGGGCCCCTGTGCACAAGGGGAAAGCAGCTCTTTGTCCACTGGTCCTAGGTGCATTCATGTGCTTGCCACCAGGCACCTACGATGAACTCACAGGAGTAGATCCCTGAAAAGTCGGGCAGTCAGATGCCGTCTTCCTCCAAGATGTGAAAGCGTTCACGGAGGCATGGGATGTCCGGGGAAGGAGTGGGGAAAGTCCCCGACAACCCCCCCCCCCGATCCCAGTGAACGGGAGGTGTGCGGGGATTCTGTCGCCTCTCCTCTACTACGGGGAAGGCACTGACCTTGTCCCCAAGGTCTCCGTACCGCCAGTACAAAATCCCAAACCTCGCCTACGCCAGGTGATGGTAGGGTGCACAGAGAGCCATCGTAGGCCACGCACACTGCTGCTGGGTGGAGGCTGTGTCTGCTTATTTCGCCATTCAGTTTGAACCCAGGACGCGAAAATGGAGCCCGGGAAAGCAAAGCCAAAGAGAAAGAAGCTCTCCCGTAACTCTTCTTTTCTGATGCGACAAGAGCGAACGCCCAAAGCTTTGCTGAGGAAGCAGCGACGAACTGCTGTTGGCTCCAAGCCCAAAGCCTCTGCGAAAGCACAGCTTTTGCTAAGAACTCGGAGTCGGTTCTGCTGGCTGCTGTTTCTGCTTGCCTTAGCCTAGTATTCGCAGCAAGGTGGGAGTAACACGCATACAGCGAAAGCCTCTTTGCCCGGGCATCTCGTCTGGGTAAGCACAGCATTCTTTGGAGCGAAATCCTCTTTGCCCGGCCATCCCTTCAGCCTGAGAGAGATCTTAGTTGCGCCTGTGGGAAGAGCCTTAAGGAAAGGGACACGTCTGTCAATGCGCTCCATAGGAGCATGTCTGGGGAAGGTGCAAGAGCTGGCCCTTTCTGAAACAGCAGTCGGTGGTAAACAAGTGTCACCAGCTCTCTGTGCGGAGAGAAGGAAACATGGCTGAGAAGGAGAGACGCGTGGACGACTAGGGCAGGGGCGCTTGCTCCACTCTGATAAGGATTCTGGGCCAAAGTCATGCCTTCCTAGGCCCCTGTGCCTAAGGGGAAAGCAGCTCCTTGGCCACCGGTCCTAGGTGCATTCATGTGCTTGCCACCAGGCCCCAACATGAACTCACAGGAGTAGATCCCTGAAAAAACGGGCAGTCAGATGCCGTCTTCCCTCAAGATGTGAAAGCTTTCGCCGATGCACGGGATGTCCAGGGAAGGAGTGGGGAAAGTCCCCCAAAGCCCCCCATCCCAGTTAACGGCACGTGTGCAGGGATTTTTATCGCCTCTCCTCTCCTGTGGGGAAGGCACGGACCTTGTCCCCGAGTCCGTCTTAGAGCCAGTGCAAAATGCCAAGCCTAGCCTACGCCAGGTGATGGTGGTGTGCATAGAGTGCCATCCTTGGCCACGCACGCTGCTGCCGGGTGGAAGCAGTGTCTTCTTTCACCTTGGCAGTTTCAACCCAGAACGCGAAAATGGAGCCCGGGAAAGCAAAGCCAAAGAGAAACCAGCTCTCCCGCAACTCCTCTTTTCTGATGTGACAGATCGAACACCCAAAGCTTTGCTGAGGAAGCAGCGATGAACTGCTGTTGGCTCCAAGCCCAAGCCTCTGCGAAAGCACAGCATTACCTAAGAACTCGGAGTCGGTTCTGCTGGCTGCTGTTGCTGCTTGCCTTAGCCTAGTATTCGCAACAAGGTAGGAGAAACCCGCATACAGCGAAAGCCTCTTTGCCCGGGCATCACGTCTGGGAAAGCACAGCATTCGTTGGGAAATCAGAGTTGGGTCTACGGGATGCGGCTGCTGCTTGCCTGAGCTTGTATCCGGCTCGGTGTAATAAACCCGCATGGAGCGAAATCTTCTTTGCCCGGGCATGCCCTCTGCCTGAGAGAGATGCTTGGTTGCGCCTGTGGGAAGAGCCTTAAGGAAAGGCTCACTGCGCTCCCCAGGAGCATGTCTGGGGAAGGTGCAGCACGCTGCCCCAGGGAAGAGAAGGAGTCGTTGGCCTTGTTGTCGGAAACGGTACCAAGCAGGAGAGCCTGCCCTGTCTGAAACAGCGGGTCGTTGGTAAGACAAGTGTTATCAGCTCTCTGTGCGGAGAGATGGAAACATGGCTGAGAAGGAGACACGAGTGGAAGTCTTGACATGGGATGCTTGCTGCACTCTGATAAGGAGTCTGGGCAGAAGTCATGCCTGTCCTGGGCCCCTGTGCCCAAGGGGAAAGCAGCTCCTTGGCCACCGGTCCTAGGTGCATTCATGTGCTTGCCACCAAGCACCTACGATGAACTCACAGGAGCAGATCCCTGAAAAGACGGGCAGTCAGATGCCGTCTTCCTCCAAGATGTGAAAGCATTCGCGGATGCACGGGATGTCCGGGGAAGGAGTGGGGAAAGTCCCCCACAGCCCCCCATCCCAGGGCACGGCGCGTGTGCAGGGATGTTATCGCCTCTCCTCTCCTGTGAGGGAGGCACGGAACTTGTCCCCGAGTCCGCCTTAGCACCAGTGCAAAATGCCAAGCCTCGCCTACGCCAGGTGATGGTAGTGTGCATAGAGTGCCATCCTAGGCCACCCACGCTGCTGCCGTGTGGAGGCTGTGTCTTCTTTCGCCTTGGCAGTTTCAACCCAGAACGCAAAAATGGAACCCGGAAAAGCAAAGCCAAAGAGAAACCAGGTCTCCTGCCACTCTTCTTTTCTGCTGTGACAGAGCGAACACCAAAGCTTTGCTGAGGAATAAGCTTCGAGGTGCTATTGGCTCAAAGCGCAAATCGTCTGCGAAAGCACAGCATTTGCTGAGAAATCGGAGTCCGTTCTGCTGTCTGTGTTTTCTGTTTGCCTTAGCCTAGTATTCGCAACAAGGTAGGAGAAACCCGCATACAGCGAAAGCCTCTTTGCCCGGGCATCACGTCTGGGAAAGCACAGCATTCTTTGGGAAATCAGAGTCGGTTCTGCGGGATGCGGCTGCTGCTTGCCTGAGCTTGTATCCGGCTCGGTGTAATAAACCCGCATGGAGCGAAATCTTCTTTGCCCGGGCATCCCCTCTGCCTGAGAGAGATGCTTGGTTGCGCCTGTGGGAAGTGACACGTCTGTCACTGCGCTCCCCAGGAGCATGTCTGGGGAAGGTGCAGCACGCTGCCCCAGGGAAGAGAAGGAGTCGTTGGCCTTGTTGTCGGAAACGGTTGCAAGCAGGAGAGCCTGCCCTGTCTGAAACAGCGGGTCTGTGGTAAGACAAGTGTCATCAGCTCTCTGTGCGGAGAGACGGAAACATGGCTGAGAAGGAGACACGAGTGGAAGTCTTGACATGGGGCGCTTGCTGCACTCTGATAAGGAGTCTGGGCAGAAGTCATGCCTGTCCTGGGCCCCTGTGCCCAAGGGGAAAGCAGCTCTTTGGCCACTGGACCTAGGTGCATTCATGTGCTTGCCACCAGGCACCTACGATGAACTCACAGGAGTAGATCCCTGAAAAGTCGGGCAGTCAGATGCCGTCTTCCTCCAAGATGTGAAAGCATTCGCGGAGGCACGGGATGTCCGGGGAAGGAGTGGGGAAAGTCCCCCACAGTCCCCCCGATCCCAGTAAACGGGAGGTGTGCAGGGATTCTGTCGCCTCTCCTCTACTGCGGGGAAGGCACTGACCTTGTCCCCGAGGTCTCCGTACCGCCAGTGCAAAATGCCAAACCTCGCCTACGCCAGGTGATGGTAGTGTGCCTAGAGTGCCATCTTAGGCCACGCACGCTGCTGCAGGGTGGAGGCTGTGTATGCTTATTTCGCCTTGACAGTTTGAACCAAGGACCCGAAAATGGAGCCCGGGAAAGCAAAGCCAAAGAGAAAGCAGCTCTGCCGTAACTCTCCTTTTCTGATGCGACAAGAGTGAACGCCCAAAGCTTTGCTGAGGAAGCAGCGACGAACTGCTGTTGGCTCCAAGCCCAAAGCCTCTGCGAAAGCACAGCATCTGCTAAGAACTCAGAGTCGGTTCTGTTGGCTGCTGTTGCTGCTTGCCTTAGCCTAGTATTCGCAGCAAGGTGGGAGAAACCCGCATACAGCGAAAGCCTCTTTGCCCGGGCATCACGTCTGGGAAAGCACAGCATTCTTTGGAGCGAAATCCTCTTTGCCCGGGCATCCCTTCAGCCTGAGAGAGATGCTTGGTTGCGCCTGTGGGAAGAGCCTTAAGGAAAGGGACACGTCTGTCACTGCACTCCATAGGAGCATGTCTGGGGTAGGTGCAAGAGCCGGCCCTTTCTGAAACAGCGGGTCGGTGGTAAGACAAGTGTCACTAGCTCTCTGTGCGGAGAGAAGGAAACATGGCTGAGAAGGAGAGACGCGTGGACAACTAGGGCAGGGGCGCTTTCTCCACTCTGATAAGGATTCTGGGCCAAAGTCATGCCTGTCCTGGGCCCCTGTGCCTAAGGGGAAAGCAGCTCCTTGGCCACCGGTCCTAGGTGCATTCATGTGCTTGCCACCAGGCCCATACCATGAACTCACAGGAGTAGATCCCTGAGAAACGGGCAGTCAGATGCCGTCTTCCTCCAAGATTTGAAAGCGTTCGCGGATGCACCGGATGTCCAGGGAAGGAGTTGGGAAAGTCCCCCACAGCCCCCCATCCCAGTGCATGGGACGTGTGCAGGGATTTTATCGCCTCTCCTCTCCTGCATAGTATTCCATTGTACATATATACCACATCTTATTTATTGATTCATCTGTTGAAGGACATTTAGGTTCATTCCATAGTTTGACTATTGTGGACATTGCTGCTATAAACATTTTGGTGCATGTGCCCCTTCAGAATGCCACGTTTGTATCTTTAGGGTATATTCCCAGTAATACAATCACTAGGTCATAGGGTAGTTCTATTTTCAGCATTTTGAGGAACCTCCATGCTGTTTTCCAGAGTGGTTGCACCAGCTTGCATTACCACCAACAGTGTAGGAGGGTTCCCCTTTCTCCACATCCTCGCCAGCATCTGTCTTGGACTGACTTGTTCAATTTAGCCATTCTGAAAGATGTGAGGTGGTATCTCATTCTGGTTTTGATTTATATTTCCCTGATGCCGAGTGATGTGGAGCATTTTTTCATGTGTCTGTTGGCCATTTGGATGTATTCTTTGCAGAAATGTCTGTTCATGTCCTCTGCCCATTTCTTCATTGGATTATTTGTTCTTAGGGTGTTGAGTTTGATAAGCTCTTTTTAGATTTTGGATACTGGCCCTTTATCTGGTATGTCATTTGCAAATATCTTCTCCCATTCTGACAGTTATCTTTTGACTTTGATAACTGTTTCCTATGCTGTGCAAATGCTTTTTGATCTGATGAAATCCCAATAGTTCATTTTTGTCTTTGCTTCCCTTGCCTTTGGCGATGTTCCTAGGAAGAAGTTGCTGCTGCTGAGGTCAAAGAGGTTGCTACCTGTTCTCTCCTCAAGGATTTTGATGGATTCCTTTTTCACATTATGCTTCTTCATCCATTTCCAGTCTATTTTCATGAATGGTGTAAAGAAATGGTCCAATTTCATTTTTCTGCATGTGGCTGTCCAATATTCCCAACACCTTTTGTTGAAGAGGCTGTCTTTTTTCCATTGGACGTTCCTTCCTGTTTTGTTGAAGATTAGTTGACCATAGAGTTGAGGGTGTATTCTGTTCCATTGACCTATGTCTGTTTTTGTGACAGTTCCCTACTATCTTGATGATGACAACTTTGTAATAGAGCTTGAAGTCTGGAATTGTGATGCCAACAACTTTGGCTTTCTTTTTCAATATTCCTCTGGCTATTCGAGGTATTTTCTGGTTTTGTATAAATTTTAGGATTATTTGTCCCATTTCTTTGAAAAAAATGGAAGGGATTTTGATAGGGATTGCATTAAATGTGTAGATTGCTTTAGGTAGCATAGACATTTTCACAATATTTGTTCTTCCAATACAGGAGCATGGAACATTTTTCCATTTCTTTGTGTCTTCTTCAATTTCTTTCATGAGCACTTTAGAGTTTTCTGAGTATACATTCTTTGTCTCTTTGGTTAGGTTTATACCTAGGTATCTTAGGGTTTGGGGTGCAATTTTAAATGGGATTCACTCCTTAATTTCTATTTCTTCTGTCTTGTTGGTATAAAAAAATGCAACCAATTTCTGTTCATTGATTTTATATCCTGACACTTTACAGAATTTCTTAAACAAGTTATAGCAGATTTGGAGTGGAACCCTTTAAGTTTTCCACATACAGTATCATATCATCTGCAAACAGTGATAGTTTGACTTCTCTTTGGCCAATTTGGCAAAATTTGGATGCCTTTGATTTCTTCTTGTTGTCTTATTGCTGAGGGTAGGACTTCTAGTGCGATGTTGAATAGCAGTGTTGTGACAATGGACATCCCTGCCGTGTTCCTGACCCCAGCGGGAAAGTATTCAGTTTTTCTCCATTGAGAATGGTATTTGCAGTGGGTTTTTCATAGATGGCTTTGATAATATTGATAATATGTGCCCTCTATCCTTACACTTTGAAGAGTTTTAATCAGGAAGGGATACTGCACTTTGTCAAATACATTTTCAGCATTATAGAGAGTATCATATGGTTCTTGTTCTTTCTTTTATTAATGTGTTGTATCACATTGATTGATTTGCAGATGTTGAACCAACCTTGTAGCCCTGGAATAAATCCCACTTGGTCGTGGTGAATAATCCTTTTAATGTACTGTTGAATCCTATTGGCTAGTATTTTGGTGAGAATTTTCGCATCTGTGTTCATCAAGGATATTGGTCTGTAGTTCTCTTTTTTGATGGGATTCCTGTCTGGTTTGGGGATCAAGGTGATGCTGGCCTCAGAAAAAAAGAGTTTGGAAGTTTTCCTTCCATTTCTATTTTTTGGGAACAGTGTCAGGAGAATAGGAATTAGTTCTTCTTTAAATGTTTGGTAGAATTCCCCTGGGAAGCCATCTGGCCCAGGGCTTTTGTTTGTTTGGAGAATTTTGATGACTGTTTCAATCTCCATACTGGTTATGGGTCTGTTCAGGTTTTCTATTTCTTCCTGGTTCAGTTGTGGTAGTTTATATGTCTCTAGGAATGTATCCATTTCTTCCAGATTGTTGACTTTGTCGGCGTAGAGTTGCTCATAGTATGTTCTTATAATTGTTTGTATTTCTTTGGTGTTGGTTGTGATCTCTTCTCTTTCATTCATGATTTTATTTATTTGGGTACTTTCTTTTTTCTTTATGATAAGTCTGGAAAGGGGTTTATCAATCTTATTAATTCTTTCAAAGACCCATCTCCTACTTTCATTGATTTGTTCTATTGTTTTTTTGTTGGTGGTGGGTTTTTTTTGTTTGTTTGTTTCTATTTCATTAATTTCTGCCATGATTTTTATTATTCCTCTTCTCCTGATGGGAATAGGCTTTCTTTTTTGTTCTTTCTCCAACTCCTTTAGGGGTAATGTTATGTTGTGTATTTGAGATCTTTCTTGTTTTTTGAGAAAGGCTTGTACAGCTTAATATTTTCCTCTCAGGACTGCCTTTGCTGTATCCCACAGATCTTGAACACTGTTGTTTTCATTATCATTTGTTTCCATGATTTTTTTCAATTCTTCTTTAATTTCCTGGTTGACCAATTCATTTTTTAGAAAGATGCTGTTTAGTCTCCACGTATTTGTGTTCTTTCAAAGTTTCCTCTTGTGATTGAGTTCTAGTTTCAGAGCATTGTGGTCTGAGAATATGCAGGGGATGATCCCAATCTTTTGATAATGGTTGAGATCCGATTTATGACCCAGGATGTGGTCTATTCTGGAGAATGTTCCATGTGCACTAGAGAAGAATGTGTATCTGTTACTTTGGGATGGATGTGTTGAATATACCTGTGATGTCCATCTTGTCCAGTGTGTCATTTAAGGCCTTTTTCCTTGTTGATCTATTGCTTGGATGATCTGTCCATTTCAATTAGGTGAGTGTTAATATCCCTACTATCATTTTATTATTGTCAATGTGTTTCATTGATTTTGCTATTAATTGGTTTATATAGTTGGCTGCTCCCATGTTAAGGACATAGATATTTAAAATTCTTAGGTCTTCTTGTTGGACAGACCCTTTGAGTATGATATAGTGTCCTTCCTCATCTCTTATAGTCTTTGGCTTAAAATCTAATTGATCTGATATAAGGATTGCTGCCCCAGCTTTCTTCTGATGTCCGTTAGCATGGTAAATTGTTTTCCACTTCTCTCTTTAAATCTGGGGGTGTCTTTGGGTCTATTATGAGTTTCTTGGGCAGCATATGGACAGGTTTTCCTTTTTATCCATTCTGATACACTGTGTCTTTTGATTGGTGCATTTAGGCCATTTACATTCAGGGTAACTATTGAGAGATATGAATTTAGTGGCATTGTATTGCCTATAATGTGATTGTTACTGTATATTGTTTCTGTTTTTTTTCTGATCTACTATTTTTAGTCTCTCTCTTTGCTTAGAGGACTCCTTTCAATATTTCCTGGAGAGTTGGTTTGGTGTTTGCAAATTCTTTCAGCTTTTGTTTGTCCTGGTAGCTTTTTAGTCTCTCCTTCTGTTTTCAATGATAGCCTAGCTGGATATAGTATTCTTGGCTGCATGTTTTTCTCACTTAACACTCTGAATATATCATGCCAGTTCTTTCTGGCCTGCCAGGTCTCTGTGGATAAGTCTGCTGCCAATCAAATATTTTTACTGTTGTACAATACAGACTTCTTCTCCCAGGCTGCTTTCAGGATTTTCTCTTTTTCGTAAACAGTTGTAAATTTTACTATCATGTTGCGGGGTGTGGACCTATTTTTATTGATTTTGAGGGCCATTCTTTGCATCTCCTGGATTTTGATGTTTGTTCCCTTTGCCATATTAGGGAAATTCTCTACAAAAATTCTCTCCAATATACCTTCTGCTCCCCTCTCTCTTTCTTTTTCTTCTGGGATCCCAATTATTCTAATGTTGTGTCGTCTTATGGTTTCACTTATCTCTCTAATTCTCTCCTCGTGGTCCAGTATTTGTTTGTCTCTCTTTTGCTCAGCTTCTTTATTCGCCATCATTTGGTCTTCTGTATCACTAATTCTTTTGCCTCACTTATTCTAGCAGTAGGAACTTCCATTTTTTATTGCACCTCATTAATAACTCTTTTGATTTCAACTTGGTTAGATTTTAGTTCTTTTATTTCTCCAGAAAGGGCTTTTATCTCTCTGGGGAGGGTTTCTCTAATATCGTCCATGCTTTTTTCAAGCCCAGCTAGAACCTTGAGAGTTGTCATTCTGAACTCTAGTTCTGTCATATTAGCAATGTCTGTTTTGATTAGGTCCCTAGCCTTGGTGCTGCCTCTTCTTCTTTTTCTTGTGGTGAGTTTTTCCACCTTGTCATTTAGAGAAGATAAGACTATATAAAGGAGCAAATAAAATGCTGAAATGGTGGCAAAGACCCCCAGGAAAATGTGCTTTAACCAAATCAGAAGAGACCCCAAGTTGTGGGAGAACGAAAGGGGATAAAAAAGAAGTTCTAGGGGGAAAAAAAAGGTTTAAAAAAAAGATAACAAGGAAAAAATATTTAAAAAGAAAAAAATTATGTATATACTAGACTTGTGACTAGAAAATGGTCACTCACTTAATTTTTGGAGTATTTTGGTCTCTTAGAAGAAGCTACCTCCCAAGATTTTAAAGGATGAAAAACATATAAGGGTAGGCACAATGAAGGAATGGAATAAACCTATAAAAATGAGGAAAAAAATTTTAATTTCTGAAAAATAAGTTGATAGAGCAAGTTGGTTGGGACAATAAAGAAAAATAAACTGGAGAGAATTTGCTCAGGCTGGACACTACAACAATCTTGGAGCTAGATTTAGGGTATATTTTGATCTATTAGGAGAAGTTATACCCCAAATTTTTTAGAAGAAAAAACCGTATATGTAAAAAAATATATAGTTAGATACAATGGAGGATAAAATATGGCTATAATAATGAAGGTTCAAAATAGATTTTTATTTTTTTGTAAGGTATTTTAAAAATAAACTCGTTAAAAATATCATTAAGAGAGGAATGGGTAAAAGGTAAAAAAAATTAGCAGAAGGAAAAAGAAAAAATATATAACTGCAAGACTAAAGAATCATTGGGAGAAAGCCATGAATTCCTTGTTTTGCTTTCTCTTCCTCTGGAATTCCACTGTTCTCTTTAGTAAGTGAAGTTGATCTTGGCTGGGTTTCTTGTTGGTCTTCTGGGGAGGGGGCCTTTGTATTGATTCTCAAGTGTCTTTGCCCGAGATGGATTTGTCCAGCCCTTACCTAGGGTAGGGCTAAGTAATCCAGGAGCTTTGGTTCCCTGAAGGCTTTCCGTAGAGTTCTGGATGATGGAATGATAACGGCGGTCTCACAATCCGGCCCAGAGGAGTGGAGAGCTCAGGGCCCCGCTCCTCAGTGCACCCTCAATGAAAATTGCTTAATCACTCCCATCTTCCCGGCCTCTGGCCATGCTTGGAAAAAAGCGCTCTGTCACTCACACTTGGAGAAAAGTCCTTGGTCATTCTCATCTCCCTGGCCTCTGGCCATGCTTGGAGAAAAGAGCTCAATTACTCCCATCTCCCTGGCCCTTGGCCATGCTCCAAGCTCACCCTGCCTATGCCTGGTTCAAAGTAACCCTGGGTTGAGAGCTCACTCCTCAGCTTTGTCTCTGTAGCTGGCTTCCTCACTCTAATACGTGTGAGTTCTGTGACACTCAGATACCCCTGGTCCTTCTGTGACCCTGAGGGACCTGGGGCTATGCTGACCCCACTTGGGCTTCACTCTGGTTTAGCCTCTGGGGTGATATCCCTCATTGGATCAAACTTTTAAAAAGTCTTGATTTTCTGCTCCGTTGCTCCACAGCTTGCTTGGAGCTGGCCCCTCCCCCCACAGTCTACCTTCCCGTTCTTTGGGTTCACTTTTCTGCCAGTTCTACCTTTCAGAAAGTGATCAATTTTCTGTTTCTAGAATTGCTCTCCTTCTCTTTGATCTCCCATTGGATTTGTAGGTGTTTGTAATGGTTAGATAAGCTATCTAGCTGATCTCCTGCTACCTGATATCATCTCAGCCTACTACTTCTCCGCCATCGTGAATCCTTCCATGGAATATGTGGTTTTTATTATGTTGATGTGTATTCTTTCTGTACCCAGTTTGGGGAGTATTTTTATTATGCAAGGGTGTTGAATTTTGTCAAATGCCTTTTCTGCATATATTGAATTGATCATATGAGTTTTTAATGATCATTCTATTAATATAATGCATCACATTTACTGATATGTGCTGGTGAATTTAGTTTTGTAGCATTTTGTAGAGAATTTTTACATTTTTTATTTATCAGGGATATGATCCAGTAGTTCTTTTTGTTGCTGATTTGAAATGTGCCTCGGAGTATTTCAACCACTTCAACTTTTTGGGAAGGGTTTTAAAAGTGTTTGTATTATTTCTTCTTAAAATGTTTGGTAGAATTCACTGTGGAAATCATCTGATTCTGGACTTTTATTTGTTAGAAGGTTTTTATTACGTATTCAATCTCCTTATCCTTATTGGTCTGTTCACATTTTTTATGTCCTTATGATTCAGACTTGATAGGTTGTATGTGCCTAGGAATTTGTCCATTTCCTCTAGGGTTTTGATTTGCTGGCATTTAACTGTCTTTTATCCTTTATATTTCTGTGGTATTTGTTATAATGTCTCCTTTTTCATTTCTGATTTTATTGAGTCTTCTCTCTTTTTTCTGAGTTAGTCTAGCTGTCTTTTTTTTATTTATCATTACCAAGTCTAATTTTATTTACCGTTTAAAAAAAACTTTCTAGTTTTTTCATTCTATATTTCATTTATTTCTGCCTTAATTTTTATTTTTTTCCCTTCCTTTTGCTACTTTTAAGTTTACTTTGTTCTTTTTGTTGTTTTTTTTCAGCTCTTATATTAAGTTCTTTATTTGAAATCTTTTTAAATATACATTTATAGATATAAAATTTTCTTTTATAACTGCTTTGCTGCTTCTCATAATTTTTTGGTATGTATTTTTTTATGTTCCTCAAGATGTATTTTTATTCCCACTTTGTCTTCTTTTTTTGATTTTTTGTTTGTTTAAAAATGTGTATGTCTGTGTATTTGTAAATTTTCCAAATTTCCTTCTGTATTGATTTCTAGTTTCATATTATTTTGGCTGGAAATATACTCGATATGCTTTCTATATTATTGATTTTGGGGGGACTCTTGTTTTGTGGTTTAAAATGTGATCTATCCTAGGAAATTTTCAACGTGTGTTTGAGAAGAATATTTATTATGATACTATTGGATGGAATATCCTGTAAATATGTTAGGTTCATTTGACATAGTTCGTGTTTGTTTGTTTTGTTTTGTTTGTTTCTTTGTTTGAGAGAGAGCAGGGCAGAGAGAATGAGCAAGGGGTAAGGGCAGAGACAGAGTGACAAGACCCCCTCCTGAGCAGGGAGCCCAATGTGGGACTCTATCTCCGGACCCTGGGATCACGACCTGAGCCAAAGGCAAAGGCTTAACTGACTGAGTCACCCAGTTGTCCAGACATAGTGCTTAAATTCACTATTTTCCTATTGATTTTCTGTCTGAATGATATTTACAATTACTGTATTGATGAATTGATGACACTTTTCTTATTGTATAATGACTGTGGTGATTTTTAGCTTATATAAACCCTATTTTGTCTGTTATAGTTATTGCTACCCTTGTTTTCTTTTGTTATCATTAGCTTGGAATATCTTTTTCCATCCCTTTACTCTCTGCCCATGTGTGTCCTTAAAGCTAAAGTGATTCTTTTATACGCAACATATTGTTGGATCTTGTGTTTTTTGTTTGTTTTTTTAATCTATTCTAGCCTTTCTATGTCTTCCAACCGGATGATTCTATTCACTTACAGTTAAAGTAATTATTGATAGGTAAAGACTTAACTATTGCCTTTCATTCTTTTTATATTTCATGATTTATTTAAATTTTAGTTAATATATAGTGTAATATTAGTTTCAGGAGTAGAATTTAGTAATTTGCCATTTACATATAACATTCAATGCTCATCACAAGTGACCTCCTAATAATTATTACTGACTTAGCCCATTCCCCTGCCCATCTCCCCTTCAGAAACAGTCAATTTGTTACTTATAGTTAAGTGTATTATGGCTTGCCTTCCCCTCCCTTTTTTTAAAAATTTTTTTCTTTCCCCAGTGTTTATCTGTTTTGTTTCTCTGTTAATTGTTTGCTCTTTTGTAGATGCTCTGCTCTTTATTTCCTGTATTGTTCTCTTTGTAATCTGATGATTTTTTGTGGCAGTATATTTTAACTTCTTTATCAAAATCTTTTGTGTATCTACTACATATTTTTT
Source organism: Mustela nivalis (assembly GCF_964662115.1). Lineage (NCBI taxonomy): Eukaryota > Metazoa > Chordata > Mammalia > Carnivora > Mustelidae > Mustela > Mustela nivalis. The sequence goes on from NC_139040.1 coordinate 83,924,022, forward strand.
TATATTTACCATTAAGGTTATATAAAATATGTTAGTTATAACATTCCATTTTATGTTGAAAAAAACTGAACTTCAATAGTGTACAGAAAATTTATACTTCTATAACAAGAGGTTATTGATGTATTTACATTTTAGATCATTTTTATATTGTACTTTTAATAGCAAATGATTGCAGTTATAGTTATTTTTAATAAGCTTGTTTTTTTAACTTTTAAACTAGACTCGTAAATCATTTATATATCACCATTACAATATTGGAGAATCTGGTTTTGACTATACATTTACCTTTAGCAATAAATAAGGAGCCATCCATGCATCCATGTTGCCATCTTGATGACATCACCGTCCCCAAATCTTCAGTAAGTGTTACTTTATATTTATCTTTTTTTAAAGACTTTGTTTATTTGACACAGAGAGAGCTCAAGTTGGCAGAGTGGCAGGCAGAGGAAGATCTAGAGGCAGGTTTATTACCCAGCAGTGAGCCCGATGCAGGTCTTAATCCCAGGACCCTGGGATCACGACCTGAGCCAAAGGCAGCTGCTTAACCGATTGAGTCACCCAGGGACCCCTAAATTTTACTTTAGTTAATATATGACCATTTTTTATTTCTAGTAATAGACACATCAATTTTATTGCTTTTTATATTAAGGTCTTCTCCTTAACATCATTATCATCTATTTCTTTTTCAATTTTAAAAGTGTTGTTTACATTTGTGGTGGTAAGTATGTAATTCATGTATGTGGTGGTATGTAAGTAATTCAAATATGAATTTTAAACTCTAGATCATATGCTCCATTGTGGCAGATATTTGTCTTATTCATCACACCCACAAAAAATTAGTACTAAATAGGTCTTTCTTGATTGACTGAATGAATTAAGTGTTCTGACACTAGCATAGCTGACCAAACCAGAGATAAAGGAGAAAATATAATGATTGTCAAATGGGTGAATCTGAGATAAAAAGACACTTTTAGCTTTGTTAATTTGATATACACTCCGGATAACATTCCAACTTTGCTTTTTGGAAAGCAAACAACTCCTCTCCTAAATAATAAATGTATTAATTGCCTTCCTTATGAGTCCTGACAGCAATCAGCTTTGTGGGTTTCTGATTCCATTCCAAGAGGTTGAATGTCTGTTTGATTTATGTCATAGGCAACAGTGTCATTAGGAAAGACTTGTAGGATAAAATTTCTTAAAGATGGGAGCACAGATGGCTGCCTATGGACTGTGAGGTGGGTGTTAATGAAAATGCATTGAGGAGTAAGGGAAGGGCAGCTCACAACCATAGGAAAGGTGCCCTGTGTTTTTGTTTTGTTTTGTTTTGTTTTACAAACAGATACCATTTCCCCTCCCCATGGAAATTTTCAAATTTACTTTTCTTTAACAACCACAAATGCTTGGGACATTATGAACACAATATGGGCATTAAAGGATAAAAATAAACAAAAATTTAAGTAAATGTTAAGTGTTTATCATTATTTCAGCCATGTTTTTCTGTGCTTAAATGCTCAAAGAAATTACACAGTCTGGTTTCTAAATATTATACCAGGCTGTTAAACTAATGCAAAGGGTTTTATGGAATTTCCTATAACACCATCTAGATTTTCTACATTGGCTGTCACTCCTGAAAATTCTCAGTTTATAAATGTGCATGCATTGAAACAGCATATATTTACATTATAGTAAATATTCACTGGTTATTTACCTGGTTTATTACTGTATTTTGATCCTTTCTAATTGTTCACTTTCTTCCATGTTTCCCCCTTATTTTTACAAATTTCAATCCATCACATGTTATGTAAAGTGAAACAAAGAGGAACAGCTGTTAGTAGAAAGGATTAATAGGTGACTTGATGTTACTCTGTGAGATATTAAGTAATAGGCAAGGTATTTCCAAATCATCATTTTAATATATTTCAGTAATACAGCATAGTTGTTAAGCTTTAATTAAATCTTCATTAAGTCTTTATATATATATTTTTTTCCTAACTCACAAGTCTGCCCTTCATGTCCCATTCAAAACCCACTCATTTTATGGAATAATTGTTTTATCTTCCCAGTACAATCTTCATTTAACTTATTGCTCTGGTGTGCTCCTTTGGCAGCACATATATTAACTTATTGTTCTGGTTATACAAAAGGATAGGAATGGAATATTTTGTAATATGATATTTTGTCCTTTCTACACTACAGAGTCTGTGTAAGCATTCTTTGATCAGAGACCTAAGGAGGAGGTCCAAATTGAAGAAAAACAAACAGAAAAAAAGAAAATGTTCCCAGCCCTTTCTTGTAGTTTCATTTGCAGGAACCACAAAAGCAAAGACATTAATTTTTTTTTCTTATTTCTTAAAATTAATTTTAAATTTTTTATTGGATTATACTCCCTTAAACTCATCTGACACCATGAATAGAAAACCAAAGCAATCCACCAAACATTCTTTCATGATGTTGCCTTTAAACATGTTGCCTTTAAAAATTTTACACAGTAGTCTCACCTGTAGAGTAGATGAGCCTTGACTCAAAATTGTCATCAAAGACTGTGGTGACACTTGTCTTGCCACCCGCCTGCTGTTCCTGCCATGGCAGGCTCTCCTGCTTCAGGACCGTTTCCCGACAGCAAGGCCAACGGCTCCTTCTCTTCTCCCAGGGCAGCGTGCTGTGCCTTCCCCAGACATGCTCCTGGGGAGTGCAGTGATAGTCGTGTCCCCTTCCTTAAGGCTCTTAAAAAATAATAATCTATTTTGAACCTTATTACTATAGTCATATTTTATCCTCCATTGTATCTAACTATATATTTTTTTACATATAGGGTTTTTTCTTCTAAAAAATTTGGGGTATAACATCTCCTAATAGATCAAAATATACCCTAAATCTAGCTCCAAGATTGTTCTAGTATCCAGCCTGAGCAATACTCTCCAGTTTAATTTTCTCTATTATCCCAACCAACTTGATCTATCAACTTATTTTTTAGAAATTAAATTTTTTATTCCTCATTTTTATAGGTTTATTCCATCCCTTCATTGTGCCTAACCTTATATGTTTTTCATCCTTTAAAATCTTGGGAGGTAGTTTCTTCTAAGAGACCAAAATACTCCCAAAATTAAGTGAGTGACCCTATTCTAGTCACAAGTCTAGTATATATATATTTTTTCTTTTTTAATATGTTTCCTTGTTTTCCTTTTTTTAAAACCTTTTTTCTCCCTTGAACTTCTTTTTTATCCCCCTTCGTTCTCAGACAACTTGGGGTCTCTTATGATTTGGTTAAATCACATTTTCTGGGGGTCTTTACCACCCTTTTAGCGTTTTATTTGCTCCTTTATATATTCTTATCTTCTCAAAATGACAAGGTGTAAAAACTCACCACAAGGAAAAGAACAAGAGGCAGTACCAAAGGCTAGGGACCTAATCAAAACAGACATTGCTAATATGACAGAATGAGAGTTCAGAATGACAACTCTCAAGGTTCTATCTGGGCTCGAAAAAGACATGGAAGATATTAGAGAAACCCTCTCCAGAGAGATAAAAGCCCTTTCTGGGGAAATAAAAGAACTAAAATCTAACCAAGTTGAAATCAAAAGAGCTATTAATGAGGTGCAATAAAAATGGAAGTTCTTACTGCTAGGATAAATGAGGCAAAAGTATTAGTGATACAGAAGACCAAATGATGGCGAATAAAGAAGCTGAGCAAAAGAGAGACAAACAAATACTGGACCAGGAGGAGAGAATTAGAGAGATAAGTGAAACCATAAGACGACACAACATTAGAATAATTGGGATCCCAGAAGAAAAAGAAAGAGAGAGGGGAGCAGAAGGTATATTGGAGAGAATTTTTGTAGAGAATTTCCCTAATATGGCAAAGGGAACAAACATCAAAATCCAGGAGATGCAAAGAATGACCCTCAAAATCAATAAAAATAGGTCCACACCCCGCAACATGATAGTAAAATTTACAACTGTTTACAAAAAAGAGAAAATCCTGAAAGCAGCCTGGGAGAAGAAGTCTGTATTGTACAACAGTAAAAATATTTGATTGGCAGCAGACTTATCCACAGAGACCTGGCAGGCCAGAAAGAACTGGCATGATATATTCAGAGTGTTAAGTGAGAAAAACATGCAGCCAAGAATACTATATCCAGCTAGGCTATCATTGAAAACAGAAGGAGAGACTAAAAAGCTACCAGGACAAACAAAAGCTGAAAGAATTTGCAAACACCAAACCAACTCTCCAGGAAATATCGAAAGGGGTCCTCTAAGCAAAGAGAGAGCCTAAAAGTAGTAGATCAGAAAGGAACAGAAACAATATACAGTAACAGTCACATTAAGGGCAATACAATGCCACTAAATTCATATCTCTCAATAGTTACCCTGAATGTAAATGGCCTAAATGCACCAATCAAAAGACACAGGGTATCAGAATGGATAAAAAGGAAAACCCGTCCATATGCTGCCCAAGAAACTCAACATAGACCCGAAGACACCCCCAGATTTAAAGAGAGGGCGTGGAAAATAATGTACCATGCTAATGGACATCAGAAGAAAGCTGTGGTGGCAATCCTTATATCAGATCAATTAGATTTTAAGCCAAAGACTATAAGAGATGAGGAAGGACACTATATCATACTCAAAGGGTCTGTCCAACAAGAAGACCTAAGAATTTTAAATATCTATGTCCTTAACATGGGAGCAGCCAACTATATAAACCAATTAATAACAAAATCAAAGAAACACATTGACAATAATAAAATGATAGTAGGGGAATTTAACACTCCCCTCATTGAAATGGACAGATCATCCAAGCAACTGATCAACAAGGAAAAAGGCCTTAAATGACACACTGGACAAGATGGACATCACAGGTATGTTCAACACATTCCAACCCAAAATAACAGAATACACATTCTTCTCTAGTGCACATGGAACATTCTCCAGAATAGACCACATCCTGGGTCATAAATCAGATCTCAACCATTATCAAAAGATTGGGATCATCCCCTGCATATTCTTAGACCACAATGCTCTGAAACTAGAACTCAATCACAAGAGGAAATTTGGAAAGAACACAAATACATGGAGACTAAACAGCATCCTTCTAAAAAATGAATTGGTCAACCAGGAAATTAAAGAAGAATTGAAAAAATTCATGGAAACAAATGATAATGAAAACAAAAGTGTTCAAGATCTGTGGGATACAGCAAAGGCAGTCCTGAGAGGAAAATATTAAGCTGTACAAGCCTTTCTCAAAAAACAAGAAAGATCTCAAATACACAACATAACATTACACCTAAAGGAGCTGGAGAAAGAACAACAAAGAAAGCCTAAACCCAGCAGGAGAAGAGGAATAATAAAGATCAGAGCAGAGATCAATGAAATAGAAACCAAAAACAAAACAAAACAAAACAAAAAAATACCACCAACAACAAAAAAACAATAGAACAAATCAACGAAAGTAGGAGATGGGTCTTTGAAAGAATTAATAAGATTGATAGACCCCTTTCCAGACTTATCATAAAGAAAAGAGAAAGGACCCAAATAAATAAAATCATGAATGAAAGAGAAGAGATCACAACCAACACCAAAGAAATACAAACAATTATAAGAACATACTATGAGAAACTCTACGCCAACAAATTCAACAATCTGGAAGAAATGGATACATTCCTAGAGACATATAAACTACCACAACTGAACCAGGAAGAAATAGAAAACCTGAACAGACCCATAACCAGTACGGAGATTGAAACAGTCATCAAAAATCTCCAAACAAACAAAAGCCCCGGGCCAGATGGCTTCCCAGGGGAATTCTACCAAACATTTAAAGAAGAACTAATTCCTATTCTCCTGACACTGTTCCAAAAAAATAGAAATGGGAGGAAAACTTCCAAACTCTTTTTTTCTGAGGCCGTCATCACCTTGATCCCCAAACCAGACAGGAATCCCATCAAAAAAGAGAACTACAGACCAATATCCTTGATGAACACAGATGCGAAAATTCTCACCAAAATACTAGCCAATAGGATTCAACAATAAATTAAAAGGATTATTCACCACGACCAAGTGGGATTTATTCCAGGGCTACAAGGTTGGTTCAACATCTGCAAATCAATCAATGTGATACAACACATTAATGAAAGAAAGAACAAGAACCATATGATACTCTCCATAGATGCTGAAAAAGCATTTGACAAAGTGCAGTATCCCTTCCTGATTAAAACTCTTCAAAGTGTAAGGATAGAGGGCACATATTATCAATATTATCAAAGCCATCTATGAAAAACCCACTGCAAATACCATTCTCAATGGAGAAAAACTGAATACTTTTCCGCTGGGGTCTGGAACACGGCAGGGATGTCCATTATCACGACACTGCTAATCAACATCGTACTAGAAGTCCTAGCTTCAGCGATCAGACAACAAAAAGAAATTAAAGGCATCAAAATTTTGCCAAATTGGCAAGAGAGAAGTCAAACTATCACTGTTTGCAGATGATATAATACTGTATGTGGAAAACTTAAAGGACTCCACTCCAAATCTGCTATAACTTGTTTAAGAAATTCTGTAAAGTGTCAGGATATAAAATCAATGCACAGAAATTGGTTGCATTTTTTTATACCAACAAGACAGAAGAAATAGAAATTAAGGACTGAATCCCATTTACAACTGCACCCAAAACCATAAGATACCTAGGAATAAACTTAACCAAAGAGACAAAGAATGTATACTCAGAAAACTCTAAAGTGCTCATGAAAGAAATTGAAGAAGACACAAAGAAATGGAAAAATGTTCCATGCTCCTGTATTGGAAGAACAAATATTGTGAAAATGTCTATGCTACCTAAAGCAATCTACACATTTAATTCAATCCCTATCAAAATCCCATCCATTTTTTTCAAAGAAATGGGACAATTAATCCTAAAATTTATATGGAACTAGAAAAGACCTCGAATAGCCAGAGGGATATTGAAAAAGAAAGCCAAAGTTGTTGGCATCACAATTCCAGACTTCAAGCTCTATTACAAAGTTGTCATCATCAACATTTCCTAATTGGAATTTTGTGGATTATTTTTTTCTTTTTTTTTTTCTTAATACTTTTGAGTTTTTGGAGTTTTTTATACATTTTAATTACTAAGCTATTTTTGCTGAATATGTAGTTTGCAAATATTTTCTCCTACTCTTTAAGCTTGCTTTTGTCTGTTTAATGGGATCAGTCACAGACAAGAATTTTTAATTTTTTTTTGAGGTCTAAATTATTACTTTTTCCTCATATGGATCTTGCTCTCTCCTGAAGTACTCTGCATTCGCTGTCTGGATTCTCATCAACCATCTCAAAATACAAACATATAGATCATAAATGCTATTAGTTACTATGTAGACCTAATTAGCTCTTACTTTATTTCTCTTGCCTATTGATGATAAGCAAAAGTTTATCCATAAACAATCCAAACATTCATTGAGATACGCTCTCCCTAGAAAGGACTCCATGCCATTGTTGACCCATTGGCTTAAACAGCCCACAGTTAATTCTACTCAACCAGAGACATGTGGTTAGGAACAAAAAGAAGAAAAAAACACCTCTATTAATACTACATATCTTAATCAGATTATAAGTAACTATTAGAAATGTCATGTACTAAGTGGATGATCTAGTGAAGATAAGCTGTAGAAATCTACACTGAAAATATCATTGCTATGATAAATTATCCAAGAAGCAAATCTATTTCATTAGTTTCAGGGTTTGGAATATTATAGAGTCAAATACAATCTAGTACATGAATGGAATAACCACAGCATTGACTTCACATTTGAAGAAATGCTAGAAATAAAGATGAACACAAAGGAACAGAAGAAATAGGAGATTCATGTTCCCTCTCTGGGAACATATAATCTATCAACGAACAAAATCTAAAGGTTATGGGAACTCTAGGGACGTTCCAGAAGTGATATATCAGTTGGGGAGATAAGTACTACATTTCACAGAGAAAACCATGCAAAGAAGCTTGTTAGTAACTACAAGAGATGAATCTGGAAGAGTTAATTTGAACTTGCATCCAAATAGCATAGAAGGAGTGGGACCTGTGGCTGAAGTTAGACTCATTTGTAGAGAGTCTGGGGGGAAATTGCTTAAGCAAAGTTTCAGGGGTAAAGAGCATGAGAGCAATGGCTTTAAAACTGAAATCAAGCCATTTAGTAACTTGGCTTCATTTAGTTTATTTGTATTTAATGAATATTTCTCCAGTTCCAGCTGTATGCTTGGCAGTTACTAGACATTGGAACTGTGATGAGGAAAACCACAATACAGGTTATTAAATAATATTTTAGTATATCAGAGGAGAAGGTCAGCTAAAAGTAGTAAAAATCCAATTATAATTACAATGTGCAATAATAGAAATTTGTAGAAGCAAATAGCTTCTATTAATTAAATGGATTATAGGCATGACTTTTAATGAATACAAAGGACTGGTATCTATAATCCCTTTCTAAGTGAGAACAAAGGTTGTGTTAATGTTACTTTCTTGACCCGGCCTGCTTTTTCCTGCCACTCTCATAATTCTTTCTGGTCCTTATGATACTTATGTTCCAAACAATATTTTGTTCTTGGGGTTTTTCAAACATCTTTCCCTTGTTCTCTCTTTCATCCACTGCATTCAGGCTTTTGGCCTAACCTCTCCACAAAAGCTCTTTCTTCCCTATGGACCTTTGGTTGCTCCAGCACCACTTTCTGAAAAAGGGTATCTTTATTCTACTGAATTGCCTTTGTACCTTTGTCAAAACACAGCTGGACAGATTTAGGTGGATCTATTGTTGGGTTCTCTCTTCTGTTGCACTGACCGCAGGCCTTCTCCCTCTACCAAGACTACACTATGTAATTAGTCTAGATATATATATATATATATATATATATATATATATATATATATATATATATATATATATATTAGCTCTTCCATAAGGGTAGAGTGATTTTTCTCACTTTACTCTCCTTTTACAAGATTTTTTTTAGTTACTGTAGTGCCTTCTCATATATATTTTATATGAATTCTAATGCCTATTCTAGAAGTGATATATCAGTTGGAGAGATAAGTACTACATTTCACAGAGAAAACCATGCAATGAAGCTTGTTAGTAACTACAAGAGATGAATCTGGAAGAGTTAATTTGAACTTGCATCTAATGTTTGTGTATTGGTCTTGGATGCTGTGACCTAACCAACCTCATGTATTCATTCTAGGATTTGTTTTTTAGAGATTCTTTTGGATTTTTCATACAGACATTGAAGTCATCTATAAATAGAAGTAGTTCTTTGCCTCTTCTTTTCTAATATGTAGGCTTTTAATTTTTATTACCTTAATGCAATGACTAGAAATGTCAGTACTGTGTCAAATGAAAATGATGAGAGCAAGCATCATTACTGTGTTCCTAGTCTTAGAAAGAAAGCATTCAGTCTTTTGTCATTAAGGAGTAGGCTATCATTAGAATTTTGTAAACACTCTTCAGAAAATGAAGATGATTTCTCTCTATTCCTAATTTGTGGAGAGTTATTCATTATAATATATTTTGAATTTTGTCATATGTTTCATCCACATTAATTCACATGTACATATAATTTCCCTTCTTTAGCCTGAAAATTAATTTATTTTGTCTTTGTATGCCATAAAATAATTTTATATCACCTTATTTTTGAAAACATGTCCACTGGCTATACATTGAATGTTTCTTGCCTTAGGCGAAATTCCCTGCCACTGCCTTTGGGCTTCTACTATTTCTGAGTAGAAGACAGACATCTTTTTTTTTAAGATTTTATATTTATTTGTTTATTTGACAGAGAGTCCCAGTAAGAGAGGGAACACAAGCAGGGGGAGTGGGAGAGGGAGAAGCAAGCTTCCTGCTGAGCAGGGAGCCCAATGTGGGGCTTGATCCCAGGACCCTGGGATCATGACCTGAGCTGAAGGCAGAGACTTAACTAAGCCACCCAGGTGCCCCTAGACATCTTTATTTTTGTTTTCCTGAATGTCATGTGTCCAATTGCTTGGTTGATTTATAGATTTTCATTTTATCTTAGGTCTTCAACAGTTTGTCTCTGATGTGTCTAAGTAGTATTTCTCCTGTTTGGAGTTTATTGTTGTTCTTAGATCTGTGGGTTTATTTTCTTCATTATTTAAAACAAAACAAAACAAAACAAAAACATTATATCTCTATCCCTCTCACATCTCCTACTAGGACTTCAATTGCAAGTATGTTAGACCATTTAATACTCTCCTACAAGTCTCAGATGGTCTGTTTGGTTCTTTAAAATCTATTTGGGTCTTTATATGTTAGTTCCTGATCCTTTCCTTTGTTGTGTCTGGATTATGGTCAAATCTACCAAATGACTATTAATTTCTAATGTATTTTTTAAATTCTAAAATTTCCATTACTTACTTTTTGTAGTTTCCCTTGAGTTCTGAGACTCCTTATCTGATCCTATATATCACTTTTCTTTTCCACTTGGTTTTATTATATATTTACCATAGTTATTTTAAAATCCTTCATTAGGCTGCTGCTCAGCACCAAGCAATGGTCTTGGATGTTTTGGGAGAAATTATATGGACTTTATTACTTATTCCTGAGTCTTTTCTGTACTGCTGCCTGCAGTGGAAGTCCCATGGCGGGGTGAGGGGGGCGGGGAGTACTGATTGTTGTCGATTCACTCCGTGGTAGGATATCTGGGAACTCTCATTCCTCATACCAGGCCTCATGGTGTCATTTGAAGGTGGGCTTTTTCTTCAATTCCCTCTTTTATGATTGTTCCTTCTAGCTCTGAACCAGTACTAAAGCATCCATGGGTCTCTAGACTCCTAAGAACAACCTCACCCATTTAGAATTTAGCTCATTTATGATTCTTTGTGTTTTCTGCCTTCTGATGAAATATCTTCTTGTCATTATAAGATCTGTGGGCCAGTCTTCTGCAGCTTTTTATAAATTAGATAAAAAGGTCCAGAGTGATCTTTTAAAATAAAAATCTTATCACATAATTCTTCTCAAAGTCTTTGCTAGATAACCTACTACTAGATAGCTTATCTTCTTTCAGCCAAAACCAAAATCTTTAGAACTTTCTTCCAGACCAGTAAGAGCTGGGCTTCTATTAACTGTCTGATCTCATTTGTTCCTGGGCTCCTCACCATGAACTCATTCTGCCCCACTGATTTCTCTGTTATTCCTCTGGCACACAAGGTACAAGCCCATCTTTACAATCATTTCTCCTGCCAGGAATACCCTGGCCAACACCAGCATGGGTTGTGCTTGATCACCTTCAAATTTTAAAAACAAAAAATCACAAAACAAGAGCAATAAAAAGGAAAAAAAAAAGAAAGAAAGAAAAAGGAAAGAAAAGGAAAAAATCTAAAAAGGAAACGACTTCTCACAGTGATTTTTCCTGAACACACTATTTAAAATCACACCTCCCTTTGTTTGAACTGTATTTCCTCTTATTTCCTGCTTTCATTTTCTCCATAGCATTTATCATCTTTATATGTAAGGTGGTGTGGTGTATGTAAAGGGTGTGTCTGTGTAATTCACCAGTTTATTATCTTTTTTCCCATTTGAATGTAAGTCTTACACATGCAGGGATTCTTTCCTATTTTGTCCTTTGCTGTATCTAAAACCCTTCAAACAATAACTGCATGTAGTAGGTATTTGGTAAATATTGTAAAATGAGCACCTAGGTAATACATAGTTTGAAAACATGATAATCTCTTCCATGTCCAAACTTTATTCATTATAATCTCATTTAGTGATTTGTGACCACTAAAGAAAGCCTGAGTTTTAGATATGGCATCATGAACAAGGAAATACCCTTGTCAACTTGACAAATTAAATCTTCTACTGACGCCGCTCTTTATGAATCCAGTGTACCTGATTCGTATGTATAAGTGAATACTTCCTTAGAAATTATAGGAGTACTGAGGAGATTAATGAAGTAAAATATGAAATATTTTATTTCCTCTTAAGAAAATGTGCTAAGTGTATGTCTGTGCAACCTCACATAACAATACAACTGAGTAAGCAAGCCTCATGGTTAAGCTAAGACATACCATTGATATTGATTTATGGGGAGAACTTAAACAGAAATTTTCAAAAATCTAATGAATAGAAAAATAGAAAATTGGGAAAATAATCCCTTCATTTTTCTCACATTTTACATTAAACATAGAAGACGGCATGGAGTATTCAGATTCATTGGGATAATTCCTGATTCCGTGTTTTGCTGCCCTTAATCTGGTTGGTGTGCTTCAGTTGCCTTGCCACCTAGCCTCTCCATGTGAGAGTCATGGCTGGATTGGATTTTCGAGCTCCTGTGGCTCCTATGGCTGCAGCAGGGAGCTCAAAGAAGTGAACTTTCACATCAGTAAGTCCTGGTTTATAATCCAAGTTCCATGTGTTACTAGCTGTGAAACTTCCTCTAGCCCCAGTTTCTTTATCTGACAGTGACATTATTGACCTTATAAGACTAGCATGAGGATTTGAAATAGCAGGTGTCAAGAATTGTGCACATTATAGGGACTCAGCTGATGGTAGCAAATGCTTTGCTAAATGCTTCCTATGGAGACATGTGCTTATACTTAGTCTCAGAACAGTATAGAGGTTAAATGTGCAAAGGTTCTGGCCAAAAGACTTCTCCAGCTCTTGAGGGAACTTGCCTTGGAGGCATGCTAGAGAGATTTTTATAAGACTGAAAATGCATGATACTTAATGTATATGTGTTACAACAGTGAAACATAAGCTAACAACTTGGAGATGTTTTTAAATATAATTATTTTTAAATTATTTTATTCATGATTGTAGGAATATTTATGCCTTATAAATATATATGCCTTATATATATAATTATATAATTATAATATAATAATATATAAATATTATTTAATAATATATGTTCATAATACATAACTTATATAAGACTTATAATATACTGACATATAAATGAATGTATATACATATATAAATAGTATGTTATTTATAATTATAGCATAACATGTATATTTCTTATGCATATATATAATGTATAATAATATATTTAATAAAAAATAAATCACATGTACATTAGCTAATATTCACTGAGTTTTTTTCTAGGCTCTTTTATAGGAATCATCAAAACAACCCAATTCTGTCTCAAAAAGAGAAGGGCACACTTGAAGAATCAGGAAAGCAGTGAAGAGGGGAAGGAGGCTGTGCCAAGTTAATGCACACACCACACATATGTCCATGTGAGAAGAAAAAAACGTGAATTAGAAAATGAAAATGTGCAGCTATAGGTTCTAAATACATTTATCATTGCAATTTGTCTTCTTTTATTATCCTTATTTAGCCTATGAGTAAATCAAAGAACAGAAAGCTAAATTATTTGTTCCAGTTCACACAACTAGTAAGTGGTAGAGCCACGTACAAACCCAAGCAACAGGATTCCACACCCATAAAATCAAATATGCATTTAAGACTATCTATACACATACATTTTTATTTTTTAGAATAACAGTAAGTAAAGTGATGTATCATTTCTTATGTGTCTTAATATTTCACAAACTGTGATTTGTAGGGCACAATCTTCAGGAAGCTTTTTAACCTTGGCCACAGAAACTAAAGAGAAACTGATCATTGCCTTCCTTTCTTTGAGACTGACAGTGTTTATTAACATATTAAGGCTCTCTGCAATAAAGAAACCTGTAATAAAAATAAATGATTTAGCTTTAACAGTTAAAGAAATAAACTTATTTATGTATGGAGAGAATAAATATTTATTTTATTCATCTATCAAAAGTCCTCCTCAGTATGGTATTTCTTTAATAGTACCTTGGGGAGTATGACTTGAGGTCATTCTCAAATTAGGACCCAGGGGTGATGCCTACAGATTTCCTTCTACAGCAAGATTCAGCACACTAATTAGCTTTGTGACACTTTGTAATATCTTCATTCATTTCAGACCTTCCTTGGCACAGTTTCTGACATAGTCCTGATGCAGATGCAATTTTTTGTTTCCTTCTCAAAGTTGGTCAAACTAGGGAACTTTAACTTGAATACTATGTTACAATATTTGCCATTTAACAAATCCCATCCCAAGCATTACTTATCAATAATAAATCCACAGAAAAGATTTCAAATTCAAGGTTTAATATTTGGCATGTGTTAAGATTCCTAGTTGAAATTTTGCAAAAGAAAACTTGAGGGGCTCCTGGGTGGGTCACTGGTCTCAGGGTCCTGGAATTGAGCCCCTCATTGGGCTCTCTGCTCAGTGGGAGCCTGTTTCACCCTCTCTCTTCCTGCTTCTATGCCTACTTGTGATCTTTCTCTCTGTCAAATAAATAAATAAAATATTAAAAAAAGAAAAGTTGAACTCAAGTCAACCCGTTTTCTTTCTCTCTTTCTTTCTTTCTTTTTTTTTTTTAAGATTTTATCTATTTACCTGATAGAGAGAGGGAGAGATAACAATTACTTGCTGCAGAGCAGCAGGCAGAGAGAGGGGGTAAGCAGGCTCCCTGCCGAGCAAAGAGCCCAATGTGGGCTCGATCCCAGCACCCCAAGATCATGACCCAAGCTGAAGGCAGAGGCTGTAACCCACTGAGTAACCCAGGTGCCCGTCAACCCGTTTTCTAAGTGGGAACACACTGGGTGTCTGGGGGCACAGTCTAATCTAAGTCAACAGTCTTTTTCTTTACCTTTTTGGGTTCTGTTGCAAATGGGGCAGAGGGCACAGCTGAGGACAGAGTGGAAACCAGTGAGGGATGAAACTATGCAAGTTTGTGTGCGCTCATCACATGTCCCTGTGAGAAGAGGAAAACAAATGGGATTATGAAGATTCACACAGCTATGGTTTAAAAATCTGTGTTTGTCCTTAGGTCATGTTACACTTCAGTGCCTCAGGTTCTTTATCTGTAAAATGGGTTCCCACATTTTTCTGTTTCTACTTTTAACTTGGTAGCTTGTACTGGAGAACAAATTGTCTACATGTTTATCCCAGTTCCTTCTAAGGACTTTCAGGCAAATTACCAAAAACATGAATAATTAAGATAAAACTAATTTTTAAACTCAAAGAAAAATGAAAATGAAGTATTCAACCACAGTGAAAGTGAGCACGTAGAAACATATGCATGCAGCGAGGACTTGAACAATTCTTAAAGTTGTGCTATTAGCTCAGATCAGAATTTCCCAGAAGCTAATGCCGATAGAACAACTGGAGGTTACAAGTTTTGTGTTATCAAAAAGCACAACTTTCTGGTGCTTTGAAGCAGAATGCATTTTTAGTGAGAATGTATGGAATACACCAAGGGCATGTTCCCTGCAAAAGGACGCACACATTGTTCTGGCTTCAGCAGAAGAGTGGTGCATGACACTGCATCACGTCTGTGTGAACAGCTCTTCAACCTGTATTCTTTTGTAGCTAGCCATTGTAAACATATGTGGCAGATTTGATGACATCTCCACAATTAATATGCTAGAGACAAGCTTTCAAAGTGGCTATTTCTAATAGCATTCATCACAATATTAAGCTCTATATTTAGTTGTGACAACTTTCCAAGGTCACTTGTTGAAACCCCTAAGGACAAGCATATTAACTTGGGTTTGTTTCTCAAATAAACACAGGCAGCATGGCCTCTACCAGAAAAACATTTCTAATTTGGAGGAAAATAAACTATTTTATTTTATTTATTTTATTTTTTTAAAGATTTTATTTATTTATCAGAGAGAGAGAGAGGGAGAGAGAGCGAGCACAGGCAGACAGAATGGCAGGCAGATGCAGAGGGAGAAGAAGGCTCCCTGCCGAGCAAGGAGCCCAATATGGGACACGATCCCAGGACGCTGGGATCATGACCTAAGCCGAAGGCAGCTGCTTAACCAACTGAGCCACCCAGGCGTCCCACTATTTGATTTTAAATACCATTATGAACATGTAAGAGAATGCTTAAGTGACTTTTATAGTTTAGTATACTCTTTATTACCTGTACTCTGCAGGAAATGTGCTTTCTCCACTCCTTCTTTTAATAAGAAAGCCACAACAGAGAGAAAATTCCACTTGCTGGCCTTGTGACTCTGATTTTTCCCACTCCCATCACAGGATGCTCAACAGTATGAAAAAGTCCATGGTGTTTCACTTATGTATGTAGTGATAATTAATATTGAATTTATTTTATTCCTTTAAGAAATATTTGCCAGGAGGCTACTATTCCAGGTACCAACCTAGGCATCAAAAAAGAAATGGAAAGGACATGGTTATTATCTAATGATGATGTACCTTAAACCTGTAAAATAGTCTTTAAATGCTAGTTACTATTGTTAAGTAATAACTGATAATGAGTAAAGGTTATGGTGATTATTATCTTCCAAACTCTTCTCATTGCCTCACTGACATTTGTAAAAGTAGGTGGCAAAGTTGCTGCAGCTACAATTTGCTTGATATCCCTGAGATTTTGTTTCATGTCAGATATATCTGAATTGTGCATATCTGTTCATAAACCATTCATGTGGCATTGTGCTAGGTGATCTAATGTATACAAAAAATTACAGAAATACTCCATATCCTAATTTGATGGAACAGATATTATCCCTTTAAAATGTTAATTATGAGGAGCCATGAAATTACTTATTTATCTGAACATCCTGTGGCTTATATAAGGATGCAGTCTCTGGACAGACTATAATTGCAACATGACTTCCTCTATGGATGGAATCTTTCTATAAAAATAGTCTTTCTTGGGGCGCCTGGGTGGCTCAGTGGGTTAAAGCCTCTGCTTTTGGCTCAGGTCATGATCCCAGGGTCCTGTGATCAAGCCTCGCATCGGGGTCTCTGCTCCTCGGAGAGCCTGCTTTCTCCTCTCTCTCTCTGTCTGCCTCTCTGCCTGCTTGTGATCTCTGTCTGTCAAATAAATAAATAAATGTTTAAAAAAAATAGTCTTTCTTTGCTCTGGGCAGATGCAGCTTTATACTGCTTGAGTAGCCAGCATGCACGCACTGGATAGCTTTTCCCACTCACCCTGTTAGCTGGGCAGCTTTGAACATGTCCCAAAATGCAATGAGTTTATGCAATCCTGAGTTAATGCCACTAAAATGGATGCCAGAGTAGTAAAATATTAATTAGAAAATTAGTAAAGTAATATTGGCATTAAGATATTCAAAGAACTCCATTTTGTTTTGTTTTGGTTTGTTTTCCTTCCCCCCAGGAAGACTTTATAAAAGATGAAGAAAGAGTAATTGCATTTTGAAGAATAGGTAGGATTCACATAGGCAGAAAAAAAAAAGATAGAGATATTTTCAGTTGGGTAGATGAAACAGAGTGCACAAAAAGTATGAAGATTGGAGAGAGAAATTTGTGAGAACAGCTGGTAAAATCATTTGGTTGGAATTGTTGTATTGAGTGTGAGAATTAGGATAAGAGAAGAAATACAGTTTGCTGCCAAGTGACAGAGGACTTTGAATATTAGAATGAAGAATTTAAACTCTACCCTTTGGGAACAACAAATCACTGAAGCATTTTGAGAAAATGATTGATATAATTAAAAGGAATCATTTTGGAAAATGTCAGTACAATATAAAAGAAAATTTTCCACTTAAAATGAAAATCAGTAATGGTTGCTCCTGAGAAATGCTAAACTGCAGATTAGGTAAATAAAATCATCTCCAATTCACCTACAGTGAGGTAAAGAGTACTAATGTTTTAGTGTACTTAAATCTAGATTTGTTCCATGCATGTAGTGCATTTTACAATTATATAAGCATATATGTTATAAAAATATTGTTTCACTGTGCATAATATTTTAAAGATACTTTGTCATTGCACCAGATAATATGGATTTATAGTTAATAAGGAACAGATCTCCTATTGAACTACATAAAAGTTTTACACACACACGTGTGTGTGAGTTCAATTTAATTACAAACAACACAAACACAGACTGTCATTTGTACACAGATATACGTATGAAACCTGGAAGAAGATTGAAGACCTAGACACAGGCAAATGGTGGGAATGGCCAGCAATCCCTATACCAACAAATGAAAGGTCACTCCAGACTTGGCTGTGAAAGGGAGTAGAAGGCAAGGGGGTCAATGCCCAGAGCAAAGACCCTTTGCTCTTCTTTGCTCCTCCTTTTATTGATCCTTCACAATAATCACAAATCCTTATCACTGTTTCTGAGGCCTGTGATGTTGACAAGGGGTCTTTCTGAAACTAGGAGGATCTGTTTACAGGAAAAATAAGATATGCTAATCTGCCTGTCCTCCTAGACATAACTTAAGGGACAATGCATATATCTCTTAGATCACAGGGTGGCTGTTTGGGTTAAGAGAGCCTTGGGGAAAGCAAGTCTCTGCAGCATTCCAAAGGCAGAGAGGTCAATCAGGCCTAGGCATTCCAAAGGCCTATTCCTTTTCTGAAAACTTCCTTCCCCCCAGCAGCCTTAGTGTTACATTTTAGCAAGCCCAGTATTATGGCTGATTTCATGCTGAACATTAACCTCAAAAGGCAAACTTCTATCACAACTGACTAAAAATAAATAAATAAATCCTCAGACAATATTGGGTTTGAAAAATTGAAAATAATTCTGAATATATAAATGAAATTTGAAAATCAGAATTGGAGTGCCTGGATGGCTCAGTGGGTTAGCCTTTGCCTTCAGCTCAGGCCATGATCTCAGGGTTCTGGGATCCAGCCCCACATTGGGCTCTGTACTCAGTGGGGAGTCTGCTTCCCCCTCTCTCTCTGCCTGACTCTCTGCCTACTTGTGATCTCTCTCTCTCTCTGTCAAATAAATAAAATCTTTAAAAAATAAAAATAAAATCAGAAGAAATTATAAACAACTTCAAATGATATATAAGAAAAAAGGTAAAAATGACATTTCTAGCAATATATCTTTATAAATTTTCTACACACACACACACACACACACACACACACACAAATAAAATCTAAATATATCCAAAGACATAAAAGAGATTAAATCAGCAAGTAAAAGTTACCAAAAATATTATTTGTTAGTTTGAAAATGTTTTATAAGCTAATGCCAGGAAACCTTCAATAAAGTAGCAATTCCCTTATTGTACTATTGGGTCCATGGAAGAGGGGGCAAGACCGATCCAAAGAGAAGGTCAAGCAAAGCTTTATTTTGTGCCGAGCATTGAGAATCAAACTGACCAGCCAGGACCATCTCATGCAAAGAGTTGACCTCTCTCTGCCTTACAGACTAGCTTTTAAGGGCAAAGGCCATGTGGTTGGGCCTGGCCATGCACAGGTGGCCAGTGAGATGGTAACACACAGAAAGCTGTATAGTCTTGCTAGGTCACACATAAGTGACCAATTGAAATACAATTTACCCTATAGTAAATATTTGAACTAGCCTTTCACCTTGGTCATAATTAGTGCCCAAAAGGCACCCAAAGGCAGGGCCCATACTCCTTGGTAGCTAGGGAGACAGTATGAGCCCCTACTGATTGAATACCTCCACCTGGCCTGACCCACCCTTGTATTTGGGCTTTGTTACCTGGGACTAGTTTCCAGGACTTGCTAAACAAGGTCATTGTTTAACCGGGTGGAATTGCTCTGGCTAAATAGGCCCTTACAGTACTTTTTTTTTTTTTTTTAAAGAAAAACACAGCATGAATATTTGTTCAATAAATAAGAAGAAATGGCTAACAAACTTTATAAGGATAGAATAAGATTTAAATCAAACAAAGTAAAAAGAGATAAAAAATATAAAAGTTAGACCAACTCTCTTACAGAAAAAAATGCAGTAGTAATAATTATAAAAATAGAAAAAAAAAACATAAAATTTCATCCATATTAGTTTATTTAACCCTTAAATATACATGTGAGTTAAATGATATTTTAGTTTTTATAAAGACATGATTTGGGTGACAAAGAGAGTAAATGCTTTTGCTCATGTTTCAGCTACTTTGATAGCACCAGGTAGTCTAGGAAAAATATATGTTTCTACTGATTTCATTATAATTCACCTTCATATTAAATAAAGTATGCTAAATCAAACACAACAGTATATTTTGAAAAACAAAATCTAAGTTCAAATAGTCTTTATCCCAAGCATAAGATGTATTTCAAGAAAAGATTATGTATTTATGCAATATGTATTATTAAGAGAGTAGGGGAGAAAATGTAATTGTATCAATCCATGAGGATAAACTACTTGATAAAACCCACAGCTAACATCACACTTAATGATGAAAGACCAAAAATTTCTCCATAAATTCAAAACAACACGAGGATGTCCACTCTCATTATTTCTATCTAATATTTTAAAAGATTGTAGCCAAAGCAATAATGCAAGAACAGATAAAAAGATATTAAGATTAGAAAGGAAGGAATAAAACTATCTGTATTTTCATGACATGATCTTGTGTATATAGAAACATATGAAATGTTTCTAGAGAAACATATGAAAATATACAAGGAAATTTAGAGCAAATAAATTCAGCAAGGTTTCAGGATACAATATCAATATATAAATTTAGTGGTGATTTTATACACTAGAAATGAACAATCTGGAAATGAAATTAAGAAAGCAATTTATTTTTCAATAGAAAAAATAATAAATTAAGTGGAAATAAACTTAAAAGAACTACAAAACTTGTACAATAAAAAATACAAAAATCACTGAAAGAAATTTTATAAAATACTAAATGCATAAAAAGATATAGCATGTTCATGAGCTGGAAAATTTAATACTATTAAAATGGCAATCCTATTCAAATTGATCTATAGATATAATACAATTTCTATCAAAACCAGCAGGCTCCAAATAGCAAAAAAAAAATTAAAAGAACAAAATTAGAAGACTCATACCTCCTGAATTCACAACTCATCACAAAGTTAAAAATTTAATTATGTGTGTTATTGGATTAAGAGTAGATGAATGAATTAATGGGATAAAAATTAATGTTCCAAAATAACACCATATATCTTTGAGAAACTGACATTTTTTTTAAAGATTTTATTTAATTATCTGATAGACAGAAATCACAAGTAGGCAGAGAGGCAGGCAGAGAGAGGGAAGCAGGCTCCCTGCCGAGCAGAGAACCTGATGCGGGACTCAATCCCAGCACCCTGAGATCATGACCTGAGCCAAAGGCAGTGGCTTAACCCACTGAGCCACCCAGGGGCCCGAGAAACTGACTTTTGATGAGGGTCCCAAGACAACTCAGTAGGTGAAAGAATAGTCTTTTCAACAATTAGTGCTGAAGGACACTAGTCCTTCTGGGATCTTATGCAAAGGAATGAAGTTGGACTCCTACCTTATACCATATATAAAAATTAACTATCTAAGTAAATAAATAAATAAACTATAAGAGCTAAAACTATAAAACTCTTAGAAAAAAACATATGTGTAAATATTTTTGATCTTGAATTAGGTAATAGTTTCTTAGAAATAATTCATAAAGTCCAACATAGAAAGAAAAAACAGATAAATAAGATTTCACCAAAATTATTTTTTTCTCCATCTCCAAGGACATGATCAAGAAAATGAAAGACTATCCACAGAATGGGTGAAGATATTTGCAATTCATATATCTTGTGACTTTCACATCCAGAGTATATCAAGAACTCTTACAACATGACAAATAGACAACCACCCAATTAGAAAATAAGAAAATAACTTGAATAGACATTTCTCCAAGAATACAAATAGCCAATAAGGGCATGTGAACAGGCACAACATCACAAGCCATTAGGTAAATACTTATTAAAGCCACAATGAAATGTTACTTCATACCAATCAAGATGGCAATAATCAGTAAAGTCAGAAAATAAAAAGTGTTGCCATATATGTTGAGAAATTAGAATCCTCATCTATTCCTTGTTGAAACATAAAATGGGGGTGATGGACATTGAGGAGGGTATGTGCTATAATGAAGACTGTGAATTGTATAAGACTGATGGATCACAGATCTGTACCCCTGAAACAAATAATACATTATATGTTAACTTAAAAAAAAAGAAAGAAAAGAAAAAATAAAAAATCAAATGCATTTAAGATTTAAATAATTCCACTCCTAGGAATTTATGCTAAAGATATAATCAAGTATCTGTACAAAAATTAATCTATAAGAATGTCAACCATAGTATTATTCATCATAAAATAATTGAAAAACTAAATATTCTATACAAATGGAGTAATTAAAAGAAAAAGAAACATAAAATGATGGATTTCCTCTGTAAAACAATTTGACAGTTCCTCAAAAAAGTCAAATTTAGAGTTATCATATAAACCAAGAATTCTACTACTAGGTATATATTTCTAACAGAACTGAAAACATATGTTTACATAAAGAAAACCATGTATATGAATGTTCATAACAACATTATTCTTAACAGCTCCAAATGGAAACAACACAGATGTCCAACAACTAAAAATGGGTAAACAAATTGTGATATATCCATACAATGGAATACTATTTGACTATTAAAAGAAATAAAATATTGTATGTGCTACAATACAGATTAATTTTTAAACCTTATGCTAAGTGAAAGAAGATTGACACAAAAATCTGCATATGGTATAATTTCATAAAAATGAATTGTCCAGAAAAAGCATATCTAAGAGACTGAAATCAGACTAGTGGCAGCCAGGGCTGGGGAGGAAAGAATAAAGTATAACTGCTAGTATATATGCAGTTTTTCTTTTGAAGTAATAAAAATATTCCAAGCATTAAATAGTGGTGATTTTTATACAACCTTGTGAATATACTAAAAACCAAATAAGTGCAAAAAAAAAAAAAAAACCAACAACACTCTAATGTCATGATATGTGAATTGCATAGCAATAAAAAAGATGGCAGAGAAAGAGGAAAAAGATGGTAGAGAAGTAGGGGACCCTATTTCAACTGGTCCCCTGAATTGAGCAGGATATCTACCAGACCAGTTGGAACACCACAAAATCAGTCTGAGATATAAGAAGATATATCTGGATCTCCACAAACAGAATATCTCTGGTGGTTGGTATTGAGGTATGAAGCAGGGATCAATGATTCTGTGAACAAATATTGTAAGATAAACAGAAGGAGAAGAGACCTGCTTCTCTCTTCAGCCTGGAAGGTGAAATAACACAAGAGCACTCAAAAGCTGCCCACACAATGGACCAGGCACAGACTTGAAGATCCATAGCAGTAAGGAAGGACTTTAGGACAGTCCACCAGACTTATACCTAGAGCTTTAGGAGCACACAAGCAACCCAAGGGTGCCTTGCAGTTGTAGAAGCACAAAGGGTAGAGACATGCCTGGACCTAGAAGCAAGGGCTGAGAGTGCTGCTGTGGGGTGCACAACCCAGAACACTGTGGTTTTTAGCAGCACATACAAAAGTAGAGACAGTGTGGCCTGGAGAGTTCCATGAAGATCAGACCGCATTCTCTCTATTCTGAGACAAAGGTTTGGATACAATCACTTCTGCTCTGACTCTCAGAAGAGATGCACAAAGCTGCCAGGGAAAGAAGCCAGACAACAACAACAACAAAAATCAAAACTAAAAAGGTTTCAATGAATACATCCCCTCCCCACAGGGGGCAGGGTAATTTCTCCCGAACAAGGTTGCCTGAGTAATAGCACCACAGGCCTATCCACCATCCACCAGAAAATAGGCTGGAAGAACAAGAGGCCAACATCCCTAAGGTCCCTATAAAACAGGTGCATCTTTCTTGGGTTGTGGTCAATAATTTGGACTCTGTACATCCCTTCAACCACCCCTCAACAGAATGACTAGGAGAAGGAACCCTAAAAGAAAGAACCAAAAAAGTGGTCTCTGCCATAGAACTACTGGATATGGATACAATCAAGATGTCAAAAATTGATTTTAGAGTAACAGTTATCAAGGCAATATCTAGGCCTGAGAAAAATATTAACAACAATGTAGAATCTCTAAAGACAGAGATGGGATCTAATCAGGCTGAACTTAAAAATGAATGAAATGCAGTCTAAGCAGGATACATTGACTGTCAGAGTAAACGAGGCAGAAGAACGAATTAGTGAGATAGAAGATAAGATGATAGAAGAGATGGAAATTGAGGCGGCATGGGAAAAACAACTTAAAAACCAAGAAATCAAACTGGAAGAGATTAGTGACAGAATGAAATGTTCAATTTAAGAATTATTGAGATCCTTGAAGGGGTAGAGAGGGGGGGGTTCTAGACGATATATTTGAGTAAATTGTAGCTGAGAACTTCCCTAATCTGGGGGAAAAATATAAGCATTCATGTCCAAGAGTCAGAGAGGACCCTTCACAAGATCAACAAAAACAGACCAATGCCACAGCATATAATAGCACAATTTGCAAATTTAGATCCAAGGAAACAATCTTGAAAGCAGGAGGAGGGAAGAGTTTCTTATTTATAAAGGGAGGAAAATTAGAATAATGTCAGACCTGTCCCCAGATACTTAGCAAGCCAGAAAGGGCTATAAGACATATTCAGGGTAATAAGAGAAAAAACATGCAGCCAAGGATACTTTATCCAGCAAGACAACAGAATGGATGGAGAGACAAGGAGCTTCCAAGACCAGCAGAAATGGAAAGAATTTGTTACCATCAAGCTAACCCTACAAGAAATATTAAAGGGGGTCTATAAAAGTAGAAAGACCCCAAGAGTGATATAGAACAGAAATTTACAAACTATAGAAACAAGGACTTCACAGGAAACATGATGAAAATAAAATCATATCTTTCAATAATCACTCTTAACATGAATGGCCTAAATGCTCCGATGAAACAGCACAAGGTTGCAGATTATAAAAAGATAGGACCCATCCATATGCTCTCTACATGATACTCATTTTCAACCTCAAGATGCATCCAGACTGAAAGTGAAGGGATAGAGGGCCATCTTTCATGCCAGTTGACCTCAAAGTAAGCTGGGGTAGCAATTCTTATATCAGACAAATTGGGTTTTAAGTTAAAGACTATAGTCTTTACAGAAGGACACAATATAAATATTAAAGGGTTTATCCAACAAGAGTATCTAACAATTGTAAATATGGTATGCTACCAACATGGTAGCAGCCAATTACATAACCAACTATTAACCAAAATAAAGAGACATACTGATAATAACATGCTAACAGGAGGAGACCTCAGCCATCAACTCAGCAATAGACAGGTCATTGATGCAGAAAATCAATAAAGAAACAAGAGCTCTGAATGAGATACCACACCAGATGGACCTTATAGATATATACAGAATCCACCCTAAAATAACAGAATATTAATTTTTCTTGAATGCACTTGGATATTTCTCCAGAATAGATCGCATACTGGGTCACAAATCAAGACTCAGCTGATACCAAAAGACTGAGATTATTTCCTGTATATTCTAAGACCATAATGCTTTGAAACTGGAACTCAATCACAAGAAAAATTTAGAAGAAATTCAAACACTTGGAATCTAAAGACCATCCTGCTAAGGAATGTTTGGGTCAACCAGGGAATCAAGAAAGAACTTAAACAATTCATGGAAACCAATGAGAATAAAAACACATTGGAGAAAACCTATGGGATCCTGCAAAGGCAGTCCTAAGAGGGAAATACATAGCCATCCTAGCCTTAATCAAAAAAAAATAAAAATAATTATATATATATATATATATATATATGTATATATATATACATATATATCCTGAATCCTGAATACACAAATTGACTATACACCTTAAAGAACTGGAGAAAAAACAACAAATAAAGCTTAAATCATGAATTAGAAGAGAAGTTATTAAGATTAGATCAGAGATCAATGAATTAGAAGCCAGAAATATAGTATAGGGAATCAACAAAACTAGAAGTTGGTTCTTTGAAAGAATTAATAAGATCGATAAACCACTAGCCAGATTTATTCAAAAGAAAAGAGAAGGGACCCAAATTAATAAAATTATGAATGAAAGGGGAGAGATCACAACTAACACCAAAGAAATAGAAACAATTATTAGAAATTATTATCAACCACTAGCAACCTGGAAGAAATGGATGTCTTCCTGAAAACCTATGAACTACCAAGACTGAAACAGGAGAAACTGACAGCCTCAGCTTCCACAAACAATAACCATAAACAAGATTGAAGCAGTGATTAAAAATCTCCCAAAGAACAAGTGTCCAGGGCCTGATGGATTCCCTGGGGAATTCAACCATTTAAAGAAATAATACCTATTCTCCTGAAGCTTTTTCAAAAAATAAAAGCAGAAGGAAATCTTTCAGACTCGTTCTGAGGCCAGCATTACCTTGATCCCAAAACCAGGCAAAGACCCCATCAAGAAGAGTTTCAGACCAATATCCCTGATGAATATGGATGCCAAAATTTTCAACAAGATCCTAGCTAATAGGATCCAACAATACACTAAAAGGATTATCCATCATAAGCAGGTGGGATTTATCCCAGAGGTACAAGCGTGGTTCAAGATTTGCAAATCAATCAATGTGGTAGAACACATTAATAAGAGAAGAGAGAAGAACCATATAGTCCTCTCAACTGGTGCAGAAAAAACATTTGACAAAATAAGCATCCTTTCCTGATTTAAACTCATCAAACTGTAGAGATAGAGGGAAAATTCTTTAATGTCATAAAAACCGTCTATGAAAGCCCACAACAAATATCATTCTCTTCCCTTAAGATCAGGAGCATGACAAGGATACTCATTCTCACCACTATTGCTCAACTTAGTACTAGAAATCCTAGCAACAGCAAACAGACAACAAAAAGAAATAAAAAATATTCAAACGGGCAAAGAAGAAGTCAAACTCTCTCTCTTTGCAGATGACATGATACTTTTCTGTGGAGAACCCAAAAGACTCCACCCCTAAATAAATAGAACTCATACAAAAATTCAGTAATGTGGCAAGATACAGAATTAATACACAGCAATCAGTTGCTTTTCTATACACTAACAATGTAACTGTAGAAAGAGAAATTAGAGAATTGATTCCATTTACAACAGCACCAAAAACCACAAGATAACTTGGAATAAACTTAAACAAAGAGGTGAAGGATATATACTCTAGATAAACTATGGAAGACTTATGAAGGAAATTATAGAAGACACAAAAAAGATGGAAAAACATTCCATGTTCATGGGTCAGAAGAATAAACTTTGTTAAAAAGTATATACTGCCCATGGGGCACCTGGGTGGCTCAGTGGGTTAAAGCCTCTGCCTTCGGCTCAGGTCATGATCCTGGGGTCCTGGGATCGAGCCCCGCATCGGGCTCTCTGCTCAGCGGGGAGCCTGCTTCCCTTCCTCTCTCTCTGCCTGCCTCTCTGCCTACTTGAGATCTCTGTCTGTCAAATAAATAAATAAAATCTTTAAAAAAAAAAAGTCTATACTGCCCAGAGCAATCTATACTTTCAACGCCATCCGAATCAAGATACAAATGGCATTTTTCAAAGTGCTAGAATAAATAATCCTAAAATTTGTATGAGACCAGAAAAAAACGTGAATTGCCAAGGAAATGTTGAAAAAGAAAAACAAAGCTGGGGCATTATGTTTTCTGATTTCAAGATACATTACAAAGCTGTGATAATCAAGACAGCATGTACTAGCACAAAAACAGATACAAAGATCAATGGAACAGAATAGAGAGCCCAGATATGGACTCTCAACTCTATGGACAAAGCAAAAAAATATATCCAATGGAAAAAGACAGTCTCTTTAATTAATGGTGCTGGGAAAATTGGACAGCGACATCCAGAAGAATGAAACTTGACCATTCTCTTATACCATAAACAAGATAAACTCAAAATGGATGAAAGACCTCAACATGAGGCAGGAATCTATCAAAATCCTAGAGAACATAGAAAGTAACCTCTTTGACATCAGCCACAGCAACTTCTATCAAGACATGTCTCCAAAAGCAAGGGAAACAAAAGCAAAAATCAACTTTTGGGACTTTATCAAGATCAAAAGTCTGCACAGCAAAGAAAACAGTCAACAAAACAAAGCAACAACCACGGAATGGGAGAAGATATTCACAAATGACACTACAGACAAAGGATTGATATCCAAGATCTATAAAGAACGCCTCAAACTCAACACACACAAAACAGATAATCACATCAAAAAATGGGCGGAAGACATGAACAGACACTTCTCCAAAGAAGACATACAAATGGCTAACAGACACATGAAAAAATGATCATTATCATTAACCATCAGGGAAATTCAAATCAGAACCACACTGAGATACTATCTTACACCAATCAGCTTGGCAAAAATTAACAAGACAAGAAAAAACAAATGTTGCAGAGGTTGTGGAGAAAGGGGATCCTTTCCCAAGTGTAACCTGTTACACTGCTGGTGGGAATACAAGGTGGTAAAACACTTTGGAAAACAGTGTGGAGGTTCCTCAAAAAGTTAAAAATAGAGCTATCTTATGAACCAGCAATTGAACTACTGGGTATTTAACCCAAAGATACAGATATAGTGAAAAGATGGGCCATATGCACCTTGATGTTCATAGCATCAATGTCCACAGTAGCCAATCTGTGGAAGGAGCTGAGATGCCCTTGAACAGATGAATGGATAAAGAAGATGAGGTCCACATATACAATGGAATATTACTCAGCCATCAGGAAGGATGGATGCCTAATATTTGCATCAACCCAGATGTAAGCGGAGGAGATTATGCTAAGTGAAATAAGTCAAACAGAGAAAGGCAATTATCATACAGTTTCACTTATTTCTGGAACATAAGGAATAGCATGGAGAATATTAGGAGAAGGAAGGGAAAAATGAAGGGGGAGAGGGATTCAGAGGGTTGGATGAACCATGAAAGACTGTGGACTCTGGGAATCAAATGAGGGTTGGGGGGTGTAGAGGGGATGGGTAAGCCCAGTAATGGGTATTATGGAGGGCACATATTGCATAGAGGACTGGGTGCTGTACACAAACAATGGATCATGGAACACTACCTCAAAAACTGATGAGGTTTTTTAACATTAAAAAAATGTAAATAAATAAATAAAATACCAATGCAAAAACATTACACAAATGCCTGACGTTTAGTAAATACTCATTAAATATTAGTTTTTATTAATAAAAAAGATGCCAAATCTAAATGTGAAATGTGATTCAAGATTGTATCATAGAGCAGAAATATAATTTTTGCCGTAACAAACATTATTGAGACAATCTACAAAGCTTGAAATCTAATGGGAACAGAAGGAGACAAACCATAAGAGACTCTGAATCTCATGAGACAAACTGAGGGATGCTGGAGCGTGGAGGGGTAGGGATACGATGGCTGGGTATGGACAATGGGGAAGGTATGTGTTATGGTGAGTGCTGGGACATGTGTAAGCGTGATAATTCACAGACCTGTATCCCTGGGGCAAATAATAAATTGTTAATTAAAAAAAAACTTGAAATCTTTACTTAGCCAATATTATTTTATTAATATTAAGTTTCCTATTTGTGGATAATTTGGGGATCTGAACTGACATACTTAATAGGAAAGGAGTCCTGTGATTGCTGCCTACTCTCTAATGAATCAGAAAGACAGTAATAAAATTGAATATGACAAAATGTCAGCAATTGCAGAATCCAGGTGAAGGGCAAAAAGAAATTCTTGGTACTTTTCTTGTCATTTTAATGTTAGTTTAAAGTTGCTTAAAGATAAAAATACTTGCCATAAAGTGAAAAAAAAAAAAGAAAGAAAGGAAAACTTAATTTATCTAGCAGCATGTGAATATGGTCCTTTCTAAAAAGAAGTGATGTTGAATTCAATGATTCTTAAAGGTTGGTGGAAGTTTTCTCAGCCTCCTGTTACCAGTAAACTCATAACATATTAGATTAACTGTTGAAAAAAAAATGTCCACTATCTTGTTAGGGGCAAAAAAAAAAGATATTTATCTGATGGACTTATAAAATTAATTTTACTGTCAATATTTAACTTTATTTACATTAGTGAAGTTTATAAAAGTTGGATGATTATTTCATGATTCAAATGAACTTCACTCAGAATTCTAAAGAAATGAGAAGATTTATGGATTGATAAAATATTATGATTAAATATTGATACAGTGATTATGTTTATATTTCCTGACTTTGCTTTATTTTATTTATTAGGAGTATTTCTAAATCACCAAATATTAATATTTTATTATCAAGTCTCAGGTATTTTCCCCTACCTCTATGAATTATGGCATGATTGTTGACATAGCTTTAAATTTGTGTTTTTCATGACTAGATTATAGTAGATATTCTAAATGTGAGTTAGTAGTAAAGCCAAGAAAAAAAGTACAGATGATTAAAATAATTCATTTTTATCTACCCTCAGATGAAAATAAAATTTATCTTCACTTTCTTTCCATTAGCCATATCAGTATTTCTCTGACATTGAGAAATATCTGATATCAGGCAAGTGGATTGGCACTGAAAGACAGGAGAGAGGATGGCCCAGTCCCGCCCAGCACTTTTAGGTCACCAGATGTGTGCTTGCACTGAATATCTGTCACCTCAGTCCTTCAGAGCTTTAACCTGTACTTCATACTCTGGCCTTCTTTACTTTCCATTTTTCTCATTTCTTCCCCACCCTTCCTGCTTCTGAACTTATTTCTCATCAAAGTCATTAGAAGACCCTTAATAGCTCAAAGTATATACTTTTAATATTCCAGGCTTTGAGTTAATCATCACATCATGTAATTCTCACAAACATTATCTCAATTTTTATTTTATTCTAAAAAAATAGGGCAACGTAGATGGATTTCCAATTCTGTCAGTGTGGAATAGTCCCATTCCTCATGGGTCTTCTCACACATAACAAAAAAGCCCTGCACATAAAGCATGGGAACTCTCTGAAAGATGGGAATAAGAAAACATGGTGCTTGGAGAATGGAGGACTTGAAGAATAGCATGTCAGGGGGTTCCCTGGATTTCTTAATGTCCTACAGAAGCATCCAATCCTGAATCACCAATACAAACAAACCAAAAAATCTCCAATAAAGCCTGCTACTATAACCAAATGGCCCCAAACTGGACAACCCAACATTAGATGTTGTCTGGTAATCTATTTTCTACTCCAGCTAAATACTAACAGAAAAACCAGGATGCTTTCCTCCCTCCCCACTATGGTTTCATTGGCACTGAGCAAGAAGTTGATGATTTTTCTTCCACCACATCTCTTCTTACCCTTTTCACACCCTTCCAAGCAGGAGTATGTGTTTCTCAGAGTACTTCCAATTAAAATAAGGTTACTGAAAAAGAAATCTTTGGGCCTAGATTGCTTCTCTAGAGAATTTTACCAAATATTTAAAGAAAAATTAATACCTATTTTATAAAATTACCTCCAGAAAACAGAATAGGAGGAAACACTTCTCAAGTAATTTTCATGAGGCTAGTATTATTTTGTTACCAAAACCAGACTAAGACAATATAAAAAAAATACTCTACAGATACTGTCTCTCATGAACTTAGATACAGAAGTTCTCAACAAAGTATAGCAAATCCAATCCAGCAATGTCTACAAAGAATATATATACCATTGTCAAGCAGGATTTATTCGGGTCATGCTAAAGTGTTTTAACATTCAAATACCAATCTTTATAATCTACCATCTATATGAACAGACTAAGGAAATCATATTTTGATATAAATTGATAAATTAGTATTTTACAAAATCCAAAACCCCTTCACATGAAAACTTTTACCAAACAAGATACATATGGGAGCTTCTTCAGCTTAATAAACAGCATCTACAAAAACTTCCTATAACCCACATTATATTTAGTAATGAAAGACTGATAACTTTCCATCTAAGATTGGTAAGAGGGCAAAGATCCACTCCCTCATTCTTATTTAAACAAAATATGAAGGTTCTAACCACTACAATGAGATAAGAAAGAAATATATAGACTGGAAATAAGTAAATAAAACTGCTCCTATCTTCTGATGGTATGACTGTCTATTAAAAATCCATAGGAAGCTAACAACAACAATAATAAAACCCTAGAACTAATTAGTAGTTCAGCAAAGTCATAGGATACAAGACCAAAACACAAAAAGTCACCACATTTCTGTATACTAACAATGAATATGAAAACTAAAACTAAAAACACAATATCCAAGAAAGCGTTTTTGCAAAGATAAACTCATAATAAAATCTAAACAAAAAGGCACACATCCTGCAATAGCAAAAACAAACTTGACAAAGGAAAATATGGTGGGAGGAATCACTGTACCTAATATAAAGCCTGATAAGCACCTACACATATATATTAAGTCTGGTATGATGTTGGAAAAATGGAAAACACATAGATCAATGAAACAAAACAAGATAAACCAGAAGCAGGACCATAGAAATGTACCTAAATGATTTGTTATCAAAAATGCAAAGAAAAACAGACAAACAAGCAAAACACAATTCAGTTGAGGAGAGCCTTCTTAGCAAATGGTACTGAAGTAGCTGGGTACCCATAAGCAAATTTTTTTATTTTTATTTTATCTCTATTTTATTTTTATTAATTTAGAAAATGAGGGGGAAGGGCAGATAGAGAGAGAGAATCTTAAGCAGGCTTCATGCCCAACTTGGAGCCCAATGTGGGACTCGATCTTACAACCCTGACGTCATGACCTAAGCCAAAATCAAGAGTCAGACAGAATCATCTGAGCTACCCAGTTTCTCCCCATAAGGAAGTTTTTAAAAGAACCTCAGCCTAAGCCTCACATTGTACAAAAAAATTAATGCAAAATATATCCCAAATTTAAATGTAAAACATAAAACTGTAAAAGTCTTAGACAAAACTAAATAACAAATAATAAAAGAAAAATATCTTAGGGTCCAAGATCTAGGCAAGATTTCTTTGACTTGACATTAAAAGCATGATCCATAAATGAAAGAACTGAGCAACTGTACTTCATCACACTTAAAAACATTTGTTCAACAAAAGACCCTGTTAACGGGGGGGAGGGGGGGAGTGAAGGTACAGAATGAGATAAAATATTTGCAAATCACATATCTGACAAAGAACTTTTGTCTAAAATACAAAAAAAATCAAAACTCAACAATATGGAAACAATTCATTTAGAAAATGAACAAAAGATATGAATAGACGTTTCACCAAAGAATACATATAAATATAAATTAAGCAAATAAAAATATTCAACATCATCATCAATCATGGAAATGTAAATTAAAATCACAATGAATTTTCACTTTGTACTTATCACAAAGACTGAAATTAAAAATAATAGTCTCAACATCAAATATGCATGAGGATATAGGAAAACTAGATCATTCATAGGTTGTTGATGGGATTATACAACGGTACAGTGATTCTGAAAAACAGGATGTCAATTTCTTTTTTTTATGATATTCCATGTATTTTATTTATTTTTTAAAGATTTATTTATTTATTTGACAGAGAGAAACACAATGAGAGAAGGAACATAAGCAGGGGGAGTGGGAGAGGGAGAAGCAGGCTTCCCACTGAGTAGGGAGCCTGTTGCAGGGTTTTATCCCAGGACCCTGGGACCATGACCTGAGCCGAAGGCAGATGCCCAATGACTGAGCCACCCAGGCGCCCCCAGGTTGTTAGTTTCTTATAAAACAAATTATGTAACTATCAAATGACCCAATTGCATATTTGGTCATTTATCTCCAGGAAATGAACATTTATGTTCACCCAGAAACCTGTACACAATTATTCCAAGAAGATCCATTCATAATTGCCAAGAACTAGAGATACTAAACACATTCTTTAAGGGGTGATTGGTTAAATATCCTGGGTTCATCCATATCAAGGAATATTACTCAGTAACAGACTCCTGATGTACACAACTACTTGGATAAAAGTCTATGTAATTTTCTGAGGAGGGGTAGCCAATCCCAAAAGTTTATATACCCCATGATTCATTTATATGACATTCTTACAAATTAGCTGTCACTGGCATTCAGGGACCAGAAGAGGGAGGTGGGAAGAAGATGGATGTAGTCTTTAAAAAGCAACAGGAAAAATCCTTGTAGTAATGGATCTGTTCTGTATCTTGACTCTATCAATGTCAGTATCCCAGTTGCGATATTTTACTCTACTGTTGCACGATGCTACCATTATGGGAAACTAGGCATGTTAGTTTTCTAGGGCTGCCATAACAAAATACCATACACTTGATGACTTAAGCAAAATAAATTTATTTCCTTGAAGTTCTAATGGCTGGAGATCTGTGATTAAGGTGTCAGCAGGTGTGACTTTACAAGAGAAGGTTCTTTTCTTTCTTTTGTTCTTTAGTTCTTTCTTTCTTTTTAATGTTCAGTTAGCTGTTCTAGGCCTCTCTTCTTGGCTTGTCAGTTGCTGTCTTCTCCCTATGTCTCTTCATATCATCTTCCCTCTACGTGTCTCTGTCTCTCTGTCTAAATGTCCCATTTTTATCAGGATAACAGTTCTTTTGGATTAGGGGCCACCAAAATGGCCTCGGTTTAACTTAACTCTATAAAGATCCCATTTCTAAAACAATATCACTTTCTGAGGTGCTGGAGATTATGATTCTAACATATTTTTGTAGAGTATAGGGGACAGAATTCAGGTAGAACAAAGAATATGAAGTAATTTAAATGGATAGCCTCCCCTATACTCACATAGTTTATAACTACTGTGATAGAAATGGATACTACTTTTGAGTCAGATGTGTCAGTCATTTATCTCATCCCCAAATTGGGGATTGAATATGTGTTAAAATGTACAGATAGATTGAGAAGTATTTTCCTGATTGGCAGTCATAAAAATAGAAATATATATATTTTATATATATATATATATATATATATATATATATATATATATATATAAAATCAGTAATGTTATTTGACCTTGTGTACCAGGTGTTTTACTGCATAATATTCTAGGGTAATAGTTGAGACCTTCTGCCAATAGAAGGGTAGAATATATTCTCAGTTAGGATTATTTCTCTACCCTTTTACTGAAAAGCTTTGCTATTGTATAATTCTGATGTTACAACTACTATTTCTAGGGCTGGGTCTCTCTCTCTCTGTCTATATACTGAAGGAATAGAGTCTAGAGCCTTTAACAGCAGAAATATATATGTATAGAGAGGTTAAAATATAGCCAGGAACCTGTACTATTTTTACTTCTTGTGTTACTCTGATTGCTTGATATTTTAATAAAGATAGAGTTAGAAATTAAATTTGAACTAGAAATTATACTAAACTCAGGGTTCCTGGGTGGCACAGTGGGTTAAGCCTTTGCCTTCAGCTCAGGTCATGATCTCAGGGTCCTGGGATCGAGCCCCACATCGGGGTCTCTTCTCAGCTGGGAGCCTGCTTCCCCCTCTCTCTCTGCCTGCCTCTCTGCCTACTTGTGATCTCTGTCAAATAAATAAATAAAACCTTTAATAAAAAAAGAATCACTGCTCAATATACTGATTGTAACATCTCATATGGGTACAAATATGTACATAATGACATAAATATGTATATTTATGTATATATAGAAATATAACTATTTTCTCATTGATGGAAGCATGAGAGTCAAAGTTGTTCTTCTGTTTATCCTTCTTGTGCCATAAATGTGTGATTATTTTTACCCCACCTGATCCGAAAAATGATTTGAGATAACCTATACAATGAAATCAGTCCAACAGTGTAAGTAAAGGTAATCCAAAAACTTGTAATAAAGGAAAAGGTCAGTAAAATAATATAAATTCAATAGTATGTTTACTATGTAAAATATGGTAACACATTACATTACATTACATTACATTACATTACAGAAAGAATCTAATCCAAATATTCAAGGATGATTTATCATTTGAGTATCAGGCAATGTGTCACTGTGCTAAAAAATATGTATCTTGGTAGATGTCATAACATTTTAAAAAAGATTTTATTTGAGAGAGAGAAAGAAAGCACAAGTGAGGAGAGGGGAAGAGGAGAAGGAGAAGCAGACTCCTTGAGCAGGCATCCCTACATGGGGCTCCATCCCAAGAATCCCAAATCATGACCTGAGCCAAAGGCAGATAGATACTTAACCTACCAAGGCACCACTAGGCCCCATAACAATATTTTATAAAGTTCAGTATTTTCAATGATTACAAAATTTTAAAACACTAGGCATAAAAGGGAACTTTTTTTAGCATAACAAAACCTGCATATTTAAAGACATCATATATGCAATGAACAAATTTTAAGACATCCCATCCTTGCCAGTTGCTCTTTTGTTGAACTTATTTCTCTGACTTTTTAGGAATTCCACATTTGGAGCTCTCTAGTTTACTTTCCAACCTTGGAACTCAGAACTTGTTAATACCATTCAACTAATAATATTTCCTGTTTTGGCCCTGTCTGTGACCTTTGGAGGCTAGAAGATATATACTTCCTAAGGAGATAATTGGCCATTCAAAAAAACCTCCAATTTGCTAATAGGCCAACTAGAAATTTATGAAAACTTGTACAATTTTAATTGATATGAACTCTTTATAAACTATTTTCCTGGTTTATTTCTCAATTTGTGTATGCATTTTATATTCTTGTTTTTGTAAGAATATGAGTATATAGTATACATGTATGTGCACATATTATGTAAACAGAGAAATGTCATAAATTTATGATTCTCAAATGATGTTTATGAGTACATTGATTTTGGTTTTATTTTTAGAACATTATTAGAAATATTAAGAATACAGATTCTATTAGGCTATTTCTGACCTAGAGTGTTGATCCCTGATCAATAGATCAGACAGATTTCTATAAAATAATTTGGGGAAAGGAAGATACAAATGGAAGAATAAAAACAGAATTTGGAGTCCTTGAGATTACAAATAATAATTTCAGCTCTTAATATATTTCTTATTTAGGGGATTTAACCACACCCTAGCCTTCTGGTCCTTTGACAGAGCCTAAGTGACCTAAGAGGAGCAAAATACTCAATTCCATTCCATTGGAGCCATATTGTCCCACCTAATAGTGTAAGTTTTTGACCCTCCATAAGATTGAACAAGTACAGACAGACATTTACTGTGCTTTTGTTTATTTGCTCATTCATCTAACAAATCTTTATTGTACATCTGATGTGTGCTAGGTACTGTATTCAATGAGGATATAGCAGCAAAGAAATACAGTTCCTGCCCTCCTAAACTTGATATTCTAGTGTAGAAGAGAGATGGCAAGTAAGTAAACAAACAAAGGCACTACGTAATTTTATGTGTTAAAATTTTCCATAAGGACAATCAATTAGTTTAAAAACAGTAATGCATGAAATGAATTATCATAAAGTTTTTGCCTTTGTAAGTGAACTGTGTTCATAATGTTTGATATGCCTACTATGGAAATGGAGGTACATAAAAGCAAAATTCCATGTGGACAGTACAAATATAAAGCAATTAAGAAAAAATAAAACCATGAAATGAATAAGCTATTGAGTTATATTGGGTTAACTATGTGATTTTGCTGTTTAGATATATTGTGATATGGTGTTGAAGTGAAATTACTGTGTTTGCATTGGAAGCAAGTACTATAGTGCTTTCAAAGGCCAGGTCCTCAGACCCCATGATAGACAGCAACATTGAAATATAAGAAGAGATCATGCTTAAGTCGAGCACATTGGCAAAGTGACAAAAATCAAAGTTCTCCTATTCCTCAGCATACACAGAGGCAAAATTTTAATGACTCACACGTATGAAATTACCAGTAAGAACTTGCCAATGATGAGATTCATTAAAAAGTTTTGTTTTTGTTCTAGAGATTTAGAAAGGTCTGCAGATAATAAACAGGATGTCTGCTGTTTGACTGTATTGATTAAAATTTCTTAATCTTTTCA
The DNA here is from genome assembly GCF_964662115.1 of Mustela nivalis. Lineage (NCBI taxonomy): Eukaryota > Metazoa > Chordata > Mammalia > Carnivora > Mustelidae > Mustela > Mustela nivalis. The sequence continues at coordinate 83,961,790 of NC_139040.1, forward strand.
AGGTGTAAAGGGAAAAATGAATGAAACAAAACAATGAAAAGACCACAATGAACACATTATTGGATAACTAATTTATTTCAGGTACCAGGTAAAGCACTTTTGTATAGATTATATCAATGCAAAGAGGAGAAAAAAAGAAAACAATGACCTACGTGGCAGTGGATTTTAGTGACTCTAAACCTTCCTTCCATTTATCATTAATAAGGGATTAAATGAAGGCAAACTCTGGATGTTTGTAAGCAATGTTGATTTCTGTAAGTGTGTCCTACTGGGAGAATGGAACCATAGGGTCTAATTCTTAGTCCCAAGGAATGTGGTTGTTTTGAAGTTCTCAAAAACTTTTTCTTTTGACTGAATCATCTATTTTACTGCATAAAAACTGATTTTTATCTTGAAAAACCTGAGGCTAAAAAAAAGGATGACTGTCAGTATCAATTGAAATGGTGGGGAACAGAAACATTCAGTGAATCTTTGCTGTTCATTGGGACATATCTTTATAAGCATATAACCCCCCTAAGACAGATCATGGACATTAGATCAGATCTGGCTATGATGTGCTGAATTTTGGTGCAGAAATGAAGGGTAAAATATTTGTCCCCATGGGGACAGATCCATGACTGCATTTTTCAAAATGTCAAGGTTACATTTGAAAAGTAGTTGCAATTTTCTCCCATTTCCTAAAGATAATTCTCTGCTTGTACTTCACACATAAAAATCCATGACTTAATGAAAATTTTCTTCACAGTATTAGGATAATAATTCCAACCTAACATGGCTTAGAGTAGAGTATTTTTTCCTTAATCTCCAGATTCCAGCGAATAAAAACATAGTATTGTTGGTGATTTAGTAATATTTTGTCTTTTCAACCACTTCAGTTTTGTAGGAGGTCATAGTTTGTTTCAGAAACTTTGTCAAATAAGCGATCTCTTTTTGGAAGTATTAATCTATAAAAGAAGAAAACATATTCCTATTTGTTCGAGATACTTCTATATAAAACAGTCTACCTCAGATAAATTGAATCTTACTGGATAAAAAATGTACATTTGTGTATATTTGGTATGCTTTACCAAGTCCTGATTTTATATGCAATAGCAGTATAGCTAACATTGCAGTATACTTTGACAACTATTAAACCATCAAAGTTTATTGTGGTATAAATGTTAAAAATGCTAGTAGCTATTTGGAGGTGGATATTAGATAGTGATGTTTAATGAGATGGAATAAATGGCAAATGCAAAATAAAATTCTCAAATAATTTTAAGGAAAATTAATTTCAATTTATTAGAAATCTTTTTTTTAAAGATTTTATTTATTTATTTAACAGGCAGAGATTACAAGTAGGCAGAGAGGCAGGCAGAGAGAGAGAGGAGGAAGCAGGCTCCCTGCCGAGCAGAAAGCCTGATGTGGGGCTCGATACCAGGACTCTGGGACCATGACCTGAGCCGAAGGCAGAGGCTTTAACCCACTGAGCCACCCAGGCACCCCTAGAAATCTTAATATAAGAATTATTTTTAAAAGTCCATGTAAGAAAATATTGGAGAATGGTCAGTTGTAGAAAATCAATAACTAGAAGCATTAATTAAAAATTCTGTCACCATGCTGGGAAGTGAGAGGACATATGGACAAGATTTTAAAGATTTAAGTTATTTTGCAGATGTCAACAGGTAATTTGCCTTTATATTGGACAATTATTTTTAGTCCATAAACCACTGATACAGAAAATGGTACCAAAATTATGGCCTTTCTGCAGAAATTAAACCGTGTATCTTTGTAAGAAATACTCAAACATGAAACATCATTTGGATTCAACTAAATATTATAATTTGTATATGTTAAAAACAGACATTTTCACATGGATCATCTTTTTTTTCAAGATTTCATTTGTTTATTTGAGAGGGAAAGAGAGGGAGAGAGTGTGGGCACACAAGTGGGATGGAGAAGGGGTAGGGGCAGAGGGAGAAGGACAAGTCAACTCCCCACTGGCAGGGATCCAAATTCTGGGCTTGGTCTCAGGACCCTGAAATCCCACCTGAGCTGAATGCAGCCACTTTAACAGAGTGAGCCACCCAGGCACCTCTTCATGTGGATTGTCTTAGGTCATCTTCACAAGGACCTTGTGGAGCAATTATTTCAATTTTAAATATAAGCAGATTAGACTTAGAGAGTTAGAGAGTCTAAGGAACTTGTTCAGAATCTCAGCTACTTGATGGTCAATGTGAACCTTAACTGAGCTCTTCTACCCCCAAATATTGTGATTTTCCCACTACCTACACCAACTGAAGTAATTAATAGCCTCATTTGGACATCTCAATAAATATCTTATCTCTTCAGTAAATATCTACAAGATTTCTACTATTTCTGACATCTCTGCCTTACATCGTGGAGATTGAAGAGTTACCTTGACTGATCTCAAGTAAATTTTGTTCTTCTGTAGGTTGTTTAATATGTTGTTTTTCTCTGGCTGCTTTCAAAACTTTCAAATGAAGCATACATTTGACTGTATGTGTGTATATGTTATTTTCCTTGCATTTACTATGCTTATGTTCTAATGAGCTTGAATTTGTACATTTATGTTTTTCACCAAATTTGAGAAACAAGCCACATTTCTTCATCCATTTATTCTGTCCCTTTATTTTTTTTTTCCTCTCCTGGTAGAATCACTGCATATATGTTAGGCCATCTTCAATTGTTGCACTTTTTCTGAGTCTGTTCATTTTTTGCATTTAATTCTCTCTTATCTAATTTATTATTTATCTGTCTTAAAGTTCATTTACTTTATCCTTGATATGTTGTTAATCCTGTCAGGTGAAATTTTTATTTCAGATTGTTTTTTCCACTTTTTAATTTCTTTTTTATTCTTATAGCTTCTATTCCTTTGCTGAAATTTGTCTTTTTATTCATCATCAATGTATTTCCATATGCATGAAGATAATTATAGTAGCTTGTTTAAAATTTGTTCTGATGCCAACATCTTGATCCATCTCTACTTTTGTCTTTGCTGATTGTTTTTTTCTTTGAGTGTGGCATTTTTCCATTTCATTGGAATTTGTGTAATTTGGATTTGTGTTCTGGGTATGAATTATACATTGTAGAGATTCTGGATTAGGTTATATACTTTCAAAGAATGTTGTTGTTGTTTTTGACTGTGCAGTTTGACAGAACTCAAACTACATTTTTTTTTCCATGTGATGCATGGCAAGTTCGCCAAATATTTAGGCATAATGTGATGTTTCTACCTTATCTCTCTTTTTAGAAATCCTGCCCTCACTCTACTCTGCACCCTCTTAATTTTTCAGCTGTGTAGTTGTCTCAGACTCTGCTCTTCTTGGTCCATCAGTCTATTAAAAAAGTTTTATCACATCCGTATTGTGGTTGCACAACATTGCACTAATGTTGGTGCTGTCTGTCCTCAGGCTCTGAGTGGTGAAACTAGGAAGCTTACCTAGGATTTTTCTCTTCTAACAAGTGTTGAATTACCTGTGACATATGTCTGCTTTGCTCAGTCTTCAGTGACCTTAGATAATTGCTTTTCTTTACACATTACACTGTAGTTTATGGAATCATATAACATCTGGTGTTTGTACCTGGCTTCTTTTACTTAGCATAATGCTTTAAAATTAATTTGCAATGTTGTATATATAAGAGATTATTCCCTTATGTTCATATTCTTTTACTATTGAGTAGTATTTTGTTGTGTGAATATGCCACAATGTGTTAATCCATTAACTATTTAATGAACACATGGGTTGTTTTTAGTTTGGGCTATTCTGAATAAAGTTCTTTAAAAATTCAAATAGAAGATGTTGGGTGGAAATATAGTTTTATTTATTTATTTTTTTTGGAAATACTTGGTCATGTGTAGGTGTTACATGTAACTTAAAGTATATTTTTTTTTCAAAAGCAATAACATTATTTTATATTCCCATCAGTAATGTTTGAGATTTCCTGTAGATCCATATTTTCACTTGGTATTATCAGTCTTTAAAACAGTAATTATTCTAGGGGTGCCTGGGTGGCTATATCCTCAGAACCTATTCATCTTTTACCTGAAAGTTTGTACCCTTTGACCAACATCTCTCCATATTCCTCAGCACCTAACTCTTTGCAACCACCATTCTACTCTCTAAGTAGAAAGCCTTTTTCAGATTCCAAATATAAGAGAGAACACATGATATTTTTCTTTTCTGACTAATTTCACTTGGCATGATGCCCTCAGTTTCCACCCGTGTTGTTACAAAAGGAAGGACAGGAAAATACCAGGGACTGACACTGACAGAGTCACCACGATCTGGAGCAATGCTGATCAATGTTTCTGGGGGAAGACAATATAGCACTGCCTCTTGAAGTTTTCTGGCATCAAAGCAACACATGTTGCTTCTGCTCTTATTTTATTGGCCAGAACAAATCACATGGCCCGACCTATCTTCAAAGCACATTCTTACCATGAATCTGGAAGGTTATTGGTTATTAGTCTTCATGTCAACCATCACTCATTAAAAATAACATTAGATAAGGATTCTAATTCAAAATGTGTAGCCTACATAATCATTTTAGTCTTGTGGTTTTAAAGTCAAAGGTCAAAAGATTATGCATAATATTGGAATATTTAAGAGAACTTGATGTCCATGTCTATAAGTTTAATTTATTATGTATAGAAGAGTTAAATATATGAAAGATTTTAAATATTTGGACAATTATCCAAATAGATATAGATGCAATTAAAAATATTTAAAGAAATCTAAAGTAACATTTAAAAATTTTTAAAAAGATTTTATATATTTATTTGAGAGGGAAAGAGACAGTGTGTGTGCGTGCATGTTCCTGAGAGCAAGGGGGAGGGGCAGAGGCAAAGGGAGAGGTACAGGCAGACATGCTGGGTGAAGTACCCACCTTGGGGCTTTCTTACAGCCCTGAGATCACAACCTGAGCCAATACCAGACTCAGATGCTTAACTGACTGAGCCGCTCAGGTGCACTAAGCTAATTTTTTAATGTGTTTATAAAGTAATCTCAGTCTCCTGAGAAGTGATTGTTAATATTTTTTGAGTTATAAATGGAGTAATAAATTTTGCCTGTTGAACTTAAAAATATAAGAATGAATTATGTTTATGAATTTATTACTCAAATAAATAAATATTAATTTTTAAAACCCAAAGTAAACTTGAACAAATGCTATCCTTTTTGGGTATCAAATTCTCACATTTAATACTAGTCAATGCTATTATAATCTCAAGGTCTCCTTTATTTTCCTTTCTGAGCACAAAAGCCTGTGAAATGAATACTATTAGAGATTTAGTATGAAGAACATACTAAAAATATATGTTATAACAGAGGAAGACCTGAAGATGCAGTTGGCTAAGTTTCTAACAGAATGATTATCTTTTCTTTTTAGCTTACATTAAAAAAGAGACAAAACTTTAGAAGGAAAAAATACCATGTTTTCGAGACTCTTTAACATTTCTTTTTTACAAGAATAACCAGTACAGGTTAAGTTGACGGGATTTAGTGTAAGTAAAGTACTTACTGGAATTGGATGAGGGTACAAAGAGAAGAAAAATATTATATTTGATGAAACCTACTTCCTTTAAGTATGGGCCTATGCAGTGATTTACCTCTAATGAGTAAGAACAAGTAAGATACTCAAAAACATATGAGACAATTTATGTAATATGTGTATATTTATAAATATACTTATTTATAAGTATAAATAAAGTATAAAGTATATATATATAAATATACTTATTTATAAATAAATATAAATATATTTATTTATGGCTTCATCTGTACCACAAGAGAAATTGTAATGACTCTGCAAAGACCACAAATCTTTTGCATATAAGTCAAAGTGTCTATTCCATATGGCTTAGGAATATGTGTAAAGCTTCCATATGGGAAAAGATTTTCTGATACCCAAATAAAGGCATCAAAGAACCTACTGAAAAGTTTGGCAAATATTGACAATTGTCACAAAACTTTGAATTCCAATTTGAAAGTCTACATATTCTATTTTGCAATATTCTCTATCATTTTATATTAGAGCTGTTCAGAACTTTCTTCCAAAGCCATGGGATTTAATATATGTTTATACCGTATAAACAATGCATACATGTATATGGAGGTATATATTAGCATTCATTTCAGTTTGCTTCCAGTTTACATATCCTACTAGATACCCCAGTGACTGATTATTGCTCTCACAGTGAAACTAAAGATATGCCAACTCTCTTGAAGCAAAGTCCAAAACTTTAGAATAATGCTTATATATTTGATTTATATAGTTTATTTCTCCCAGAGTGTTCATTTTAAATTAACTCCACATTGAAATAAGTGATCATGCTAATAGCTGACAGGGCTAGGTTAGGCTGACTTTGTCTTCATGTCATTGACAGTAACAAGAAAAAAAAAAGAAAGTCATAGATCCCTTTTTTAAAATACATTTTTTCTTTAAAAGTATTTATTTAAGTTTTTTTCAATTTTTCTGTTTGTTTTTTAAATTTTTATTTTCAGCATAACAGTATTCCTTGTTTTTACACCTCACCCAGTGCTCCATGCAATATGTGCCCTCTCTAATACCCACCACCTGGTTCCCCCAACCTCCCACCCCTCACCCCTACAAATCCCTCAGATTGATTTTCAGAGTCCTTAGTCTCTCATGTTTCACGTCCCCTTCCAATGAATTTAATTTACATTTTTAATTTTAAATTTTAATTTGTTTTCTAAATTTTAAATTTAAATATATTTAATTTAATTTAAATTTCATTTCATTTTTTTCTTTTAAATGCTGATAAATGCTGTCAGCCCCCAAAACTGTGGTCACATAAAGCACATGCAAAATGAGAAAATGGAATGCAGACTCACAAAAAAGAACCATTTCGCTTTTCTAGGTCCTTGTTTTTAAAGAGTAGAAAATTTACTTTCCCAAAAAGGAACAAATTCAGAACGAAAGAGTAGGACGAAAGTCACCTTCATCAGCCTATAAACATATACTCAAACCAAAAACACTCTAAACTGCAAAAAGATGCCAACTGTTTTTAAAAATAAATGGCAGACGACTTTAGGTAAAAATAACTTTCATGGAAATTGAGGAGGTAGAGGTGTTCAAATTGTTCAGGAGGCACCAAAAGCATACGAATCATATTCTTTTTTTTTAAGATTTTATTTATTTATTTGACAGGCAGAGATCACAAGTAGGCAGAGAGGCAGGCAGAGAGAGAGAGGAGGAAGCAGGCTCCCCACTGAGCAGAGAGCCCGATGCAGGGCTCGATCTCAGGACCCTGGGATCATGACCTGAGCTGAAGGCAGAGGCTTTAACCCACTGAGCCACCCAGGTGCCCCGCGAATCATATTCTATTGAAAGGAAGGAAGACTGAGTTTCTGAACAAAAATGTTTTATTAGGCAAAAAAAAAAAAATCAAAAGTATATGTACATATAAATATAAATGTAAATATAAATATATAGAGAGAGAGACATACACACAGACGTGTGTGTGTGTGTTTGTGTGTGTATGCATATATACTATCCCAGTCCTAAACCCCAGCACCTGGGTTTGTGACCTTATTTGGAAATAGGGTCCGTGGAGATGTAACTACCGTGAATGAGATCATATTTGAATAGCCTGGGCCCCTAATTCAGGAGGACTTGTGTCCTTCTAAGGGAGACTGTGGATACACAGATATGCACTGAGGGAGAGGGCCATGTGAAGAAGTCCAAAGTCCAAATACATCAAGCTGGGAAAGGGGCCTGGAACAGATCCTCCCATAATACCTCCAAAAGGAGCATGGTCTACAAGCACTGTAGCCTCTAGAACTGTGATACTGTCCACTTCTGTTGTTTCAACCTCTAGGCTTGTGGTATCTTGTAATAGCACCCCTAGAAAACTAATACAACCCTGTTAGAGGAAAAGTAACCAATCAGAAGCCCATTAGGAATTGGAAAAGAGAAAAAAATTTATCTATATATATAGATATGTCTATATTTATAATTTATGTCTATATCTATATCTACATAAATTACTCTTTAAAACATTGAAAATGAACGGACACTTGAAAACCGTGTGAAAAGGAAAGCAAGCAAACAAACAAACAAAAACTGAGCCCCAGGATTCACTCGAATTTTCACCTGGAATAGTTCTGAATGGTGCGCATAGGGAGGAGATTCCAAGGAAAAGATGGAAGTCTCCCTGCTGTGAGTAAAGAGAGATTGGGATTCAGGAAGGCTGGAGTGATGAAAAGGCCATGGGTTCAAGGGAAAAATAAGTCAAGTAGAAATCAAACTCTTGGAAAAATACACACTGGTGTCCTCTTCAGTCCTTGCTCCATAGGAAGCAGTGTGTGTCTAAGAAAATACTTCAGGTACTAACAAAGAGTCAAGGCAATGGAACCAGATGGTTGCCAAAACTCCTACAAGGCTAGAGGTCATTGGAGTAACAACCAGCCAGAGGGAAGAGTTCCTCTGGCTAAGTCAGAATATTCTGTAGAGACCGGGTAAGGAGCCAGAGTTAGTTAGTTGTAAAAAGGGTCAGAATTACCTACTAATCTCTCACTGCCCATGTGACAGCCAATAAAAGAAGGCAGACAGTAGCCTCCAAAGGACTCATGTTATAAAAAGGAAGGCAGTTCAAAAGGGAAAGGGAAGAAGGAATAGACAGGAAAAAGAAAATACGCCTAGCGAGGTAGTAGACTTCAAATTTAATATTTGCAATGACCTTCAGAGTGAACGACTCAAATTCTGTCCACTTTGTTGTTTCAGCCTCTAGGCTTGTGGTATCTTGTAACAGCACCCCTAGAAAACTAATACAAACCCTGTGAGAGGAAAAGTAACCAACCAGAAGCCCATGGGGAATTGAAAAGAAAAAAAGTATCTATCTATATAGATATAGATATGTCTATATCTATCTCTCTCTATATATATCTATATATCTAACTCTTTAAAACATTGAAAATGAACGCACATTTGTGAACCCTGTGAAAAGAAAAACAAGCAAAAAAATAAAAAAAAATAAACTGAGCCCCAGGATTCACTCGGCTTTTCACCTGGAGGAATTCTGGATGGTGAGGGTAGGGAGGAGATTCCAAGGATAAGATGGGAGTTTCCCTGGTGTGAGGAAAGAGAGATTGGAATTCAGGAAGGCCGGAGTGATGAAAATGCCATGGGTTCTAGAGAGACAGAATTCAAGTAGAAAACAAGCTATTGAAAATACACACTGGAGTCCTCTTGAGTCCTTGGTCCACAGGAAGCAGTGTGTGTCTTAGAAAATGCTCCTGAAAGACCCCCCCCTGTCGTTAACTAATTGACTGCTCTTTTGTTGTGTAAAAGTACCCCTCCTCCCCTTGCAATGAAAAGACCCTTCCCCCAGGGTTGAATTCAATGTAACTGCTCTTTTGCCTTTCTGTAACCCGCTTGGCTTTTAGGGCATGACACTTGACTCCTGTTTGAACAAGATACCCTCTCCTAATAGCCGGGGCATGGTCACGTAGGCAAGGGGGCTGCATGGTCACACAGACAGGATGTCTTTCTGCTGAGTAATAAGGTCAAACTTCCCCTCTTTGTTTCCCCTTCCCGCCTTTCTCTTCGCGCAAGGGGGGTCTTCCAGGGCCAATCCACTAACACCAAGTATGCCTTTTTCAAAAGTTCAAACTGTCCACCAATCAGTTGCGCCCCACCCAAAACTTGTTTGTACCTTCCTATAAAAGACCCTGCTTCTCTCCGGTCGGTGTGCTCGGTGTGCTCGGTGTGCTCGGTTAGCTGGAGCTGCCGACCACCCGCCGGTACCTGCGTGACAATAAACCTCTTGCTGTTTGCATCCAGTGGCAGTGTTGGATTCTTGGGTAAGGAGATCCGCGGGTCTTTCATTTGGAGGTTCCACCGAGATCATCGGACTCCTGCCCATGGATCCAACTGACTCCCACCGGGAGGTAAGCTGGCCAGCATTTAACTTTTAATAACTATGTCTTTGTCTCCTTTCTCGCGTCCTCGTCTTGTGAGGCCTCTGTTCTGCCTGTTCTGCGGGTAGCAGAATAGGACTGTACAACAGCGTGCGTTGTTGGATTATATTTGTAGGCAGCTTGAGAAGGAGCTGACGAGCTCGGACTTCTCCCCTGCCGACCCTGGAGGACGCTCCAGGGTGTCGAGGGGCCCGATTTTTCGGGGCCCCTCATTTGTCCGAGGGTTATATCCGTTTGTCCGTTCCGGAAGAACCCCTCGGCCCTGGACGGAATTTGTCCACCGCAGGGAGATCTCGAGGCTCCTCTGGGCCGGTGGAAACCTTGCTTTCGGTAGTATACCGAAACCGCGCAGCGACCTTTTTGTTAATTGTCTTGTGTGTCTTGTGTGCTTTTCTCGTCACCCTTTGTGTTTCCCTTGATTAAGGTTAACTGGAGCCAACTGGGGTTGGTCTAACTCGAGACAGAGACCATAAGGAATATTCCCAAGCAGCTGCCGAAACTCTCTTTGTTTCGGGGAAGTTTCCCTGTGTTCTCTGGCCTGACTTGGACTGCCTAACCCCTCCCCCCTTGCTGGTGGGAAAGCATGGCGTCTGCTCCTCTGTTGGGGCTTAGGAGCTCCAAAACTGGGAATCCTTTCTCTGCCTCCTGGCGGCGCTTTGTTTCTTCTGTTTCCCCCTTACGTGTTTCTGTACCAACGTGTGTGCAGCCTGCATGACTGGCCTCTAGATCATGCACCACAGCTCCTTCTCTTTTCACTGTCAAGGAGCAAGAACAACACCCCCTGGACCTAACACCTCCCCACTCCAGATCTTCCCACGTATGTCTCAGGTAAACATTCAAAGTGGAGTGGGTCCAGGTGGAACGTAAATCAGTGTTGGAACTAAGTTAAGTTTGTTGGTTTAATTAAGATAAGATGTGTCTTTGAAGTTATCAGCAGTAAATGTAAAACTTTGAAGTTTACTGAAGGTCAAATAAGCTCATGTTATTTATTAAAATTTGTTAGCAAAGAAATGACTAAACTGATGGTTAATTGTCTATCTCAAAGTTCGAATGGGTAATTGCTTAAGTAGCTTTCAAAGTCTTTGGTAACCTGAAAGTTTAAGTTTTGCTTGGATGACAAATGGAATTAAATTGCGGACATCTAGGTCTTAACCAAACAGGATAAAATGCTAAGTCGTTAATTATTGGATGTAGGTTTGTGCTTTTGACTTCTCACTGCAAAGAAACTAAGAGTATTTAAATCTGCTGGTAAGCTTGTTTTCTACTTAACTGATTCATAAATTGCCACCTGAAGAATTCTGTTGTAACAGTTCACAATTGGTTAATAACTAAAGGTGTTTCTAAGAATACAAAGTTCTGCTTAGTGTAACTAAGACTGATGGAAATAAAAGGAAACTCTGTATGTAGGAAAGTAGGAGATATGTAAGAAAGATTTAAGGAAGGTAATTTTGTCCTAAATGAGATGGTTGTTTGGAAGGAAATGGCTTGGGACAAAACCTGAATGCAAAGGAAAGTTGTAGAAGGTTTGTGAACGGAAATCTTCACAAAGGAAATTTTAGACATGGTCAGGACAGACTAAAAAAGAAAGAAAAACAGCCTCCAAGGTAATTTAGCACTCTCCTGACCTGCCTCCACATAGATTATACTTCCAAGTATAAGGGCCATTTGGCCTTGAGAGATTAAGGAAACAGCCCAACCTTGAGAGACTGTGAAAACACCCTGTTACCATCCTCCATTGCCTGTAACCATAGAAACTCACTCTAATCTGTAAAGAGTGAAAGGGGAGACTGATCACCTCCCATTAGCCAGAGATGCCCAAAAGGGGAAGGTATCCAACCTGTTTGTTTCTGAAGAGTGCCTGAAGCATTCTTCTATGGCAATCAGTCATTTGCATAAGTTCAATAAGAATCTGTTCTCCTTGTAACAGGATTTTTCCAAGGCTTTGACTGGGATGTCATATTTGAAAAGACTCAGATATGACCAGACAGCTTTAAGGAACTAAGGTTGACTTTACGAAACCTGGAGCCATAAAGCCCCTTGGGACTGTTGGCCTGATACCTTGCTTACAGAGTTCCCAGCAGCCCCACCAGGTGAGTAAAGAATGTCACTCCTTGGTAGGTGCAGTCTCGGGAAGAGGAATTCGCCCAAAGGCATTGCAGGCATGCCTGATGGTAAGTACAGGGCTTGGCTTCTGGCCTGGAGAGGCTGATAAAAGTTCAACCTAGAGATTCCTTATAAGAAGTTCCAGCAAAGCGGATTCTAAAAGATCTATTGATCACAGTCACTGTTCTTGCTGAGCTTATGTAAATAATTAGGCCAAGTTTGTTAAAATTGGACTTGTTTCACAAGTGAATTAGTCCTGATTTGGCTATCTCTGGAAATGAGGGTTATTTTAGAGAGAAAAATTGTTTTAGTAACACACCTTTATGGATGTTAAATTCTAGATTTGATTGTCTTTAAATGTTTGTTTACCTAAGCTAAACAATTTGAGGTAAACTTCAGAGAAGTTGCACAATAGCTTCTTTAGTCGATCTTATTATTTTGTGGGGATATTAGCAGACCCCACGGCACATGATTAAACAACTGGAAAAAATGGGATTGATTCCCCAACAATTATATAACTTAACTAATACCTTATGTGTGGCTGGGATAATGAAATTGCCTAAAAGCCACCATACCACACTCCATAGGATTAACTATGGACTTGTGGAGATAATGGATGACCCCACTTTCTTTATGAGTGGATTGGATGATGCATGGCGGACTCCCCTTATCTCTTGACAAGTTTTCTCACTTGCCAGTGATCCTCTGTAATCAGGATATTGTTAAGGCTGGACCACTCAAAGGTCTTATTGGTTTTATCCCTTAGTCATATTTATCCTAGAAGTCACCTCTGTTGAGGTGCAATTGCAAACAGATGCTTTAGCTAAGCATGGAACAGCTCTCCTATAAAAGAGCCTCAAAGCTCACTATGGGACAGTCCTTGACTGTAATGATGTCACATCAGGTCCAGATTTGTCTTAGAAGCCAAAGGCCACCAATGAATGATAGAGGCCGACTTATTAAATACTGGGCTACACTAACAGATATGCCAGAAATAAAACTTGTCAAACTTTAAACCTAGTTACCTGTATGCCTGAACCTGACCACTGTACTTCTTTCTCTATAGAGCAAAAAAGGTTATTGATCTTGCTTACTCTGTCCAGATTTAAGATGCCCCTGTTAAAAATATGAATGGCAGTTGGTTTTCTGATGACAGTAGTTTTCATAGAAAGAATAAAGATAAGCTAGGTATGCCATAGTGCTCACTAGCACTTTGCAATTGCCAAAGCCTAAGAATTAACATTTATACTGACTCCAAATATGCTTTCCTGGTACTACATGCCCATGGAGCTATTTGGAAGGAAAGGGGATTGCTATCAAGCCATAACTCCCCAATCAAATATGGGCCTAAGTTCCAAAACCCTCCTTATCGCTATACTAAGGATGGCATATATCAAATCTGAGATACGTATCTGTGGCTTACACCCACGATTGGACAGCTCAGTCAAAAGGCAGTTTTATGCTGGGAACAAAGAAATCATACGAGTAATACTTGGGCAAATAACGCACGATATCTGGGATGGCTACCACTAGAAATGTGTTCCCAGATAATAGTACTCCAGACTACTGACTGGTTTGCTACTGACTGGGCAAGGCGACCTGTCCTCAGATAGCCAGCTCCAAATGGAACCCAGTGGATATGTGGAACCAACCTGTGGCCCTGGCTTCCTCCAGGATGGATAGGTCGCTGTACTTTAGGATTTGCCTGGATTCATGGGCGCATTACTAAAACCATTACAACTCCAGCTAATCTCTCCAACTTGAAACAAAGATGGACACGATCTGTTTTTAAATGGTATGATCACTTAGCATCCATTTTTGTTCGATCTGCGGGACTAGAGGATGTCATGTGGCATGTAGAAGCCCTTAATAAATATACTGCAAAGGCACTCAATGATTCACTAAATGGCATCTCCCTACTTAATACCGAAGTGTCACAGATACGCAGGGCAGTCCTACAAAATAGGATGGCCTTAGATGTCCTGAGAACAGCCCAGGGTGGCACACATGCAATATCAAGACAGAATGTTGTGTGTACATCCCAGACTATCACAAAAATATCACAGGACTAATAAAGGATATTTATGCCCAGATTAAGGCTCTACAAGGTCCCTCTCTCTCTTTTTTTAGTGATTGGTTAAGTTCCTGGCTTGGAGGAGGGCTATGGCCAAATCTCCTTTTCGGGCTTCTTATTCTTATCGCCTTATTAACTTTAATATGTTCCCTTGTTCCATGTTTTCCTACTTGGTGCCGTGGTGCCGAGACTCCATTGCTACAATGACTACACCACAGCAGACGATCCTTCTCGTGCGCGAGGACACCTCTTCACTGTCAGCGCTGGATTCAGCTGCCTCCACCTTTGTAACTCCCTTATGTTCCTACCCTGATCAATATTGACCTGACCAGGTAGGGACAGCTCTACGCCCCTATTCAGCACGAAGAAGTTATAGAAGATGAGACCTTCCACCTTCAACCCCCTTAAAGATTTCAGGGTCAAGATTGTTCAGGGGGAAATAAAGAAGCAGGAGGCTGGCTGAGGAGAAAGCAAAAGCTGGTGCCTTGTACCCCACTTAGTGCAAGAAAAGGGCAAATGGATATAAGATTCTATCCATGATCAAGAAAAAGGGGGGAATGAAAGACCCCCCCCCCCGTCGTTAACTAATTGACTGCTCTTTTGTTGTGTAAAAGTACCCCTCCTCCCCTTGCAATGAAAAGACCCTTCCCCCAGGGTTGAATTCAATGTAACTGCTCTTTTGCCTTTCTGTAACCCGCTTGGCTTTTAGGGCATGACACTTGACTCCTGTTTGAACAAGATACCCTCTCCTAATAGCCGGGGCATGGTCACGTAGGCAAGGGGGCTGCATGGTCACACAGACAGGATGTCTTTCTGCTGAGTAATAAGGTCAAACTTCCCCTCTTTGTTTCCCCTTCCCGCCTTTCTCTTCGCGCGAGGGGGGTCTTCCAGGGCCAATCCACTAACACCAAGTATGCCTTTTTCAAAAGTTCAAACTGTCCACCAATCAGTTGCGCCCCACCCAAAACTTGTTTGTACCTTCCTATAAAAGACCCTGCTTCTCTCCGGTCGGTGTGCTCGGTGTGCTCGGTGTGCTCGGTGTGCTCGGTTAGCTGGAGCTGCCGACCACCCGCCGGTACCTGCGTGACAATAAACCTCTTGCTGTTTGCATCCAGTGGCAGTGTTGGATTCTTGGGTAAGGGGATCTGTGGGTCTTTCACTCCAGGGTTCTGACAAAGAGTCAAGGCAACGGAACCAGATGGTTGCCAAGACTCCTACAAGGCTAGAGGTCATTGGAGTTCCTACCAGCCAGAGGGAAGTGTTCTTCTGGCTAAGTCACAATATTCAGTAGAGACCCGGTAAGGAGCATGAGTTAGGAGCGGGATGAAATGATTCCTCCGAAAAAGCTGACTCTAGAGCTTCCCTAAAGAAAAGGATAACAACTGTAAAAAGGGTCAGAAATACCTACTAATCTCTGACTGCCCCTGTGACAGCCAATCAAAGAAGGCAGAGATTAGCCTCCAAAGGACTCAGGTCATCGAAAGGAAGGCAGTTCTAAAGGGAAAGGGAAGAAGGAATAGACAGGAAAAAGAAAATACGCCTAGCGAGGTAGTAGACTTCAAATTCAACATTTCAACAATGACCTTCAGAGTGAACGACTCAAATTCTATTGAAAGAAAAGACCTCAATAGGGCAGTGAAAAATAAACTCTACTTAGAAGGATGCAGAGGCCACTATAGATTTTGTGGAAAGAAAAATGATGAAAAGGACTAGACCTTACCCAAACGAATCCTCAAAGGCTGCTTTTCCTAGGTCTTGAGAAGAGACAATGGAAAGACACCTGATAAATGAACAAAGAAGACATTTCAGAACACAAAAGGACCTTTTTAGAAACACATGGCTATCCTCAAGTTGTCTGCATCCGACGAGAAAACTCATTGAGATCAACCATATTAAAGCCCATAAAAGAAGGCTAAAGACATTTTTTGGAAAGCTTTTCTTTCTTTCTTTGTGAGAGAATGAGTGAGAGAGAGCATGAGAGAGGAGAAGGTCAATGGGAGAAGCCGACTCCCCAAGGAGCTGGGAGCCCGAAGCGGGAGATCTTGCAAGACCGGGGTCATGACCTGAGCCCAAGTAAGTTGCTGAACTAACAGAGCCATGCAGGCACCCCTCTCCAGAAATTGGTCCACAACAGCTGAGGGGCACCTGGGTGGCACCCTCAGTGAAGCGCCCAACTCTTTGGTTCTGGCTCAGGTGGTGATCTCAGGCTCTTGAGATTGAGCCCTGAGGCAAGCTCTGGGCTCAGGGCAGAGTCCACTGGGTCTCTCTTTTGGTCCTGCCCTTCCCCCCTCACACTCAATTGTACTCTTGCTCTAAAACCAAGTATGAAAACCCTTCACAGAAGGGAACAATGGTTGAGAGTGGGAGGGGTGGGGAGAGAAGTGACAGGCCCCAGGGCGAGTGGGAGGTGCCCGAGGTGCTGCCCGCCCTGCCAGGGCCGGGGTCCCTCAGCGGATGCCGCCTTCGCCCCCCCCCTCCCCCGCCCTCAGTGCTGCCGTGGCAGGGAGCAGCAGGGAGCAGCTGAGCCCAGGGAGCCTTGGGGCAAACCTCCTTGAGCGCTTCCAGCGCCCTCTGAGTGTGCCTATTGAGGGGGGGGCACAGGTCAGTCCAGGGAGGAGGTGAGGGTGGCGCCCAGGTGCCCCCGGCTGGGGGCACTCTCTTTCTCCCTTACTCTTGCTCTCACTTCTTTCTTCAGATTTGCCAGGGAATGACGAGTCCTTTTAATTCCTATGAAAATAGAAGAATTGGCTGATCCACAGATACCATTTTTAGTGATATACAAGTGTATATATAATAACTGATATGGAGATGTACATGTGCACCTACATATATATTCTTTAATCTATAAAGTATGGAGGTTGGATTAAGTCTGAAGTCTCTCGTACAGCTTGATAACCTGTGACTCTTTGATCAATAACTTCCATTTTCCCACAGGTCAGAGAAACGGGAAAAAATGCACATATGAACATATGTAGCACGTTAAAAAATGATCACAAATCCTATGACTCCCCATTCCCTTTGATTCACATGGGCTATGTGACTGTGTTAAACAGTGGAAGAGAGTGGAAGAAACGTGTCAGTTTCAGGCCCAAATCCAAAAGGAACCCCTCTCTTGGAACATTTGCTATTGGAGCTCTGAGTGGACAGGAAAGAAGTCCAACAACCTTGTTACAAAGACTGCACGGAAGTGGAGGGCCAGCTGAGCCTCATCTCCCAACTGTACCCATCAAAGTCACAGGCATGTGCATAAAGTCATCCTGAATCCTCTAGACCAAGCAGCCGCCTGTTGAAGGCCACCACCCATTGACCTCAGTTAATGCCGTATTAAGCATAAAAATTGCCCCATGAGATCCTGCCCTAATTTCTGACCCCCAAAACATATGTAATATGACAAAAGGGTTGTTTTAAGCCCCCAAATTTTGAAGTCATTACATAACTAATTGGGTAACATGGCAAATACGTATCCAAAATAATGTAAATCAAGGAATATGTTTAAAGGCACCAAGTTATCTTAAAAAGTTCTCTGAACACACAGAAAAACAGAAAGAGACCCATAACTACAGAGAACAAATTGATCATTTCCAAAGAGGAGGCAGCGGGTGGACAGGCAAAATGCGTGAAATACAGTGGGAGATAACAGGCTTCCAGTTACAAAATTAATAAGTTGCAGGACGAAAGGCACAGCATAGGGAATATGGTTGGTGGTACAGTACGGCAAACGCAGCATAACATACAGACTTGTCAAATCTTGTGTTTTATATCTGAAACTAATGCAACATTGTGGGTCAGCTATATTTCAATTAAAAAATCAAAGGAAGTTTAAAAAAATTAAAAGTGAGCTCTGTTATCCAAATAGGACATATGAGATGGATTTCCCATCATACCATAAATTGAAAACGACTTCTCTTGATAGAACAATGCTTTCCTTAGTCTTAGTCCCTACTCCCTCCACAAAAAAAAAAAAAAAAGAAAGAAAGAAACTACTTTCAAAAAACATCTTGGTATTTTGAAAATTATAACTGCAGTGAGTCATGAGAGTGAAAACAAACTGATAATCCATGTTTCCTCATTTCTTATCCTTTTTATGAAGATGAACAGTAAAATCATATGTAAGAATTAACCAGAGAGAGGTCCATTTTCCACTCACTATAATCAAGCTGGAATTCTCAACTATTATTTAGTATTAGTTGATTCTGGTGGCAAATGCAAATATGGTTTCACTTCTTGGGCACATGAGGAGGATTTGGTCGGTGAAACAGACATACCAGGTTGGCCCAGGCCTGCACTGCCAGGGTTCAGGAAACTTCAAGATACAACCTGACACTTAAAACCTCCCATCAACAACTACCGCTGCCCCCCCAACATCTTGTTTCTTTCCACAGACAGCTCATACTGAGACCTGTCCACTGTCAGGGTCAAGCTAAAGGGGGATGCCCACAAACTAGGTGGGAAATGAGAGGATGCAACTGCAGCTCTGTGGGGATGCCTAAGGCCACTGAATGCCCCATTATGATTCTCCAGCACAGATGGGGGCAGCCTGCACCACATGGGTAGAGCTCTAGGACACAGAAAGTACTGGAGTGGCAGTCAACAAACAAATGTGTTTGTGTAATATATAAACCCCCATAGGGTTGTCAATTTGTGGGATTCACTTTTTCTAACTGTTCACCCCATGACATACAACTTCAGGAAACCCAGAGCCCATGGATTATTGTTGAAGGGCACATTCAGACTCAAAGTGTAACTAAGCGTAATCATACACATAAAGACAAATATCATTAAAAAAATCAATACCACCTCAAACTTTCTTTTTCATTCCCAAATGAGCTTTTATGTGTTTTAATATCAATTAATGTGCTTATAGAACTGGTAAAAAACAGTCACTGATGAAATTTTAAAATTACCACTCTGCTTTCCCTAATTTCTGTTGATGTACTTTTATCTCACACAAAAATGAATTACTAAGGAATAAATCATACTTCACTGAACACGTTTCAGCTGAAATGATGCACCAAGATGTACAGCTTTGGTCAGGCTTATACTGTTGTTGTCAACATAGTATATGGGGTGTAAGAGCTACTGTCTTTTCCTTCTCACATGAATATTAGTCCTAACAGATTCTTCACGTGGAAAGAAAACTTAGTCTAGAAGATACACTAATTCCTCTCCTCCCTGGTGAAAAATACTGTTAGAGGTATTAGTTTTAGATAGAGAAGCAAGTTCACTTTGGAAAAAAACACACACACACAAAAAAAAACCTCAAACATGACCTTTAATACAGTGATAAGGGTGAAAGTGTAAACTTCATTTGGAAACAGCACTCAAAATACTGTTTTGAAGGGCCTTTACAACAGAGGTATACTCTTGAAAAGATTTTTTAGATTAACTGATTGAATCATATTTAATTTACCTAGGGACAATTAGATAAAATTTAAAATTCCAAACAAAAACTTTTAGGACACAAATAAAATTATGTGCTTTTATTCCCGCAACTATCTCCAAAATCAAATATTCAATGGTTTAAATTGCTGCATTTCTCATTTGCAATGCAGATGAAGAGAGGAACACAGCAGACACATGTGAGATGAGGTGTGAGGCATAAAAGGGAGTACAGGAGGCAACTGATCAGCTGAATAGCGACTGCCCCAAAGATGACCATACCCTGAGCCCAAAAAGCTCTGAGTACTTTACCTTACCTGGCAAATGGGATTTAGCAAGCATGATTAAATTAAGGTGTGAGGGGGGGGAGAGATTATCCTGGATTACCTCGGTGGTCCCAATGTAATCATGAGGATCCATAAGGAGACAGGAGGATTAGAATCAGAAGGCAATGTGAAGTTGGAAACAGAGGGATAAAAGGTGGTGCAATGAAGGGCCACAAGTCAGGGAATGCAGGCAGCTTTAGAAGCAGGACAAGGCAACAAAGTGGATTCTCCTCTAGAGCCTCCAGAAGGAACACAGGCTGTTAACACCCTGATTTTACCACACTGAGACTAATTTTTGAACTTCTGACCTCCAGAACTGCAAGATAATCAATTTGTGTTGTTTCAAGCCACTGAGAATTTGTCATTTGCTACAGTGGCACTAAAAAACTACTAGAAGAACTCACTGAGACATATTGAGTCTGTACAATGGCAGGGACCATTTCTAGGTAGGACTATCTTCAGGGTGTGGTAGTACTGGGTCTGGAGAGTTGACTGCCAGCATCCTTCCTCCCTCCTCCTCCCTGAACCCCAGAGCACTGTGTGCCTCCTCCACTGAAGCCCAGGTGACTCACAGGAAGCTGGCCCCATCCACACGACAGGGAAGGGTTCTGTCATGGAAGCCAGTCATGTTCCTCCTGGGCCATTCACACAGCCAGCTGCACGACAGTCAGTGCCTTCTTACTGTTCTATGAGAGACAGTAACCTAGGTTGTCCCACACACACAAACGGGAAGGGCTTTACAGAAATATCTGGGTTGTCTCTGAATGTGAACAAGGAAAGCAGTGCCCCCACTGCGGGCAGCCATCACACAGTCAGCAGGGGGTGGAAGACAAACTGGCCAGAGGGAAAGGGCAGAGTAGGGAAAAATGGAGAAAATCATGGAGACAGTGTGAATAAAACACATTCTCTGCAAGCCCTGCCATGAGCTGCTTCTTCATGAGATTGAAGGTTTTTTTTTTTGTTTTGTTTTTTTTTTGTTTTTTTTTTTAATCTTTAAGACAGTTTGAGTTAGGATGAAACAACCATCCAAACTGATTCAGGAGGTCAGACTTTACGGAAACTAAGAAAGCCAGATAATAAAAGTAGATGACTCACATGAGTGAAAAGTTTCCTTTCCAACTAAGGGCGGGAGGAAAACTAGAACCTTGAACTTGTGGTTATTCCGCTATTCTTGCTATTTTTCATCACTCAAATGTATTTTTCAAGAATGAGGAACTTATTCTCAATAAATACAGTGATGGTTCCCTGAAAATTTGTAACCAAGTAGGGAACAGTGTCAGAGTCTCTAAACAGATTGTTTTGAATTGACTTAACAATCACACAAGATAGACTGTAAAATTTATCAAAGAGTGGGGCTGAGTTTCTTATATATGATTTCATGCAAATTTTTGTCTACCTGATTATTTTTAGTTTTTGTCTACAGGGTGAGTGAATAAAGGTGTCTCAACATGGTCCAGAACTAATGGTGTTCCCTGGCTCACTATGAAATCCAGGGTCATTTCTGTTTCCTTTTCCATGAACTTCTCCTTCCTCTCATTTGGTCTGTTTTTCAATTGGACTGTTTGTCTTCTTCTCAATTTGTAGGCACATCAGAGACATGAACTCCTTGAACAGCTGATGTTACAGATGCTTTTCACAACCTGTTGCCCACATGCAGCTTTACTCTTTTTTGATATACAAATCTTTTTCAAATTTTTAAAATAAAGTGGCATGTCATTTCTTCTATGGTCTGTGGGTCTTATCTCTACCTAAGGTAGTCTACCACTTCCCAAATTTTTACATGCCCCTAGATTGTCTCCAAATTCTTTATCATTTTGTTTGTAGAGTTAGAACTTAAACCAATTTACAATGTTAATCAATCCTGACATCTGCTTACATATGTGATAGGAAGCAAGAGTTCTAAGAAAGAGAGTTCTTTCAGCTCTGAGGGATAGAGCTTAAAGTCAATATTCAATGATACTCTGTCTTATTTTCTAGAAGGAACTGGTGGTTTCTGTTTGGAACTCTGACAATATTTTCTTAGTCCCTGAAAGTCAAATAGGTTTATGTCTATTTTGGTTTGAGTCTGTTCAGCTAATTCTCCCTGGGACTTAAAGGCTTTATGAACTGAATGCATGACTGTTTTTCAGCTCAAGTAAATGCTGCATTAGTTCAGTTATAACTTCTGTTATTTTCTCCTTTTGTCCTCAGGATACTTGCAAGGTAGATTTGGACCTGACCTCAGATCTTACTTATTAATTTCTCATTTCCATCTCTTTGAAATTTTCCTCAGTGTTCTGGGATATTCCTTTGGAAAATCAATTTTGTGGGGCACCTGGGTAGCTCAGTGGGTTAAGCCACTGCCTTCAGCTCAGGTTATGATCTCAGGGTCCTGGGATCGAGTCACTGCTCGGTGGGGAGCCTGCTTCCTCCTCTCTCTCTGCTTGCCTTTCTGCCTACTTGGGATCTCTCTCTGCCAAATAAATAAAATCTTTAAAAAAATCAATTTTGTTCTCAGCAGTGATCATTACTGTTTACAGGGTTCCTATTACATGTTACAACTAGTGAATTTAAGTTTCAAATCTTTCTTGTATTTTTATGTTTTAAAAGATTTATAAAATTTATTTGACACAGAGAGACAGAGAGAAAGTGAGCACAGACAGGGTGAGTGGCAGAGGGAAAGGGAGAGGGAGAAGCAGACTCCCCACTTAGCAGGGACTGCCCACCCCCCACCACAGGGTTTGATCTCTGGCAGACATTTAACCAACTGAGCCATCCACGCACCCCAAAGCTCCCTTTCAAAATCTTCAGTAAGTATTTTGCTGCTCTTTACTGTAATTGTATCCCCCTCAGACTTCTTGAAAATAAGTTTCTCTAGCTCTGTAGTCAGTTCTTAATCAATGAGGACACGTGCTCTGAACCTCAGTTTGGTGCTCCTCCACCAAGATGCTACCTGCCACTCAGGTGTGTGAACTCTTGCAGCTCAGGCCTAGTCACACTTTTGGGAACTCTGGGGCATCAGCGAACCTGCTCTAAGGGGACCATGCTTTGTGCATAAAAGCAGGCCCCTGCCATGAAGCAGCTCCTCTCAAACCTCCCCAAGTTGTCCTTCTCTATACAGCACAAAGTCTCTAAGCAACTCAACCTGCTGGGAAAGCCCATTTCTCTATGACCGAGGACCACAAGAGAGGGAAGGTATACCATGGGCCCCACACAGAAAGAGGTCTTCACTGAAAGCCTTCGAAAGAGAGTCTGCCTTTTCTTCCAGGCATTCCATCATGGCACCTCAAAATCCTGAGATGCTCTTCCACTCCTCCCCCTGAGATGCCAAAAGGCACTTGGCAGTCGAATAGGTCCTTCCCACAGCCCACCTACATGATTCTTGAGGGCCTGCCTGGTGCTTGGGATGGGTGAAGGCAACACAGGCCCCTGGTCTTATGCTCTGATGTCACTGGTTCTTGAGCAAAGGAAGGAAAATGAGAGGGTCCAGGAGACTGCACATAACACCATGTTCTCAGAACATCTCCCTGGCCCCCAAGATCACCTTGTCATGGCAATGTCAGCAGAGCATGGCAAGTGCTACCTCAGAAGTCCCTCTGACACCTCAGCAACAGAGAGCCCACCCATAAACATAATTCCTAGAACCAGCATTCTTTAGGAACCAAAACCCCTATGAGTCAATTACTTTGGTATGTGTTACTGTATTTTTACCTATGTAAAATATAAGAAAAAGAGGAATGACATACCTGTATGATTTGGGGCAGTACAGCAACTCGATTTTGAGTGTTTTGGATTATAGCTAGATACCTTTTTTCCAAAAAGAAATTTATAATCCATTTAATAAAAACAATGTGAATTGCCATGTATGGAATTTTTATACTATAAATGTTTTCATTGTTTTGAGTTGTAGTAATGTACATACACTGGCGCTGGTCTCAAATGGGGGATGTCTGGAAGGAAACAGAATACATGATTAGGGGAGTGAGTGTAACCCACCACCCTAAACAGTTCAATTTCTCACAAACATATACCTCAGCTATATATTTGATTGGATGAATATCAACTAAAACTTTAAAATTAAAGCACCAGAAATTATTAGGGATGACATTTTTTGGTAGACTTGTTTCTGATTCTGCCTTGTGACCTGACAAAGGTGGGATGGTGGCTCCTGTTACTGCTTGCTTATTACAGCTATGGCATACAGCAGTGGAAGTACTAAGTACTAAGCCACTAAAAAAATTGAGAAAGGATAAGCAATTCTAATAGTAAGGATATTTTCACATACATTATAACTAATTTAATATTTTAGGACTGAAACAAATCTAGAAGAATGTACAGACATTCTTCATCATTTCAGGTACTTTAACATCCAATACTACCCTAATCAATCCATGGGACTTTAGTTTTATAGCCTTTTCCTTGTAGATGAATCTGAAGAATAGAATCAGTATAAACTACTTTATGTCTGAAAGAATTCATCTTTGAGTATCAGACTTGACCAGCTCCACAGAATTAATAACAAGTCCCTTTCCTGGTGCAGCCACATTGGGAAACTGTGCAAATTCCTCAAAAAAATTAAAATGGAGCTGCCCTATGACCCTGCAACTGCACTCGGTATATACCAAGAAGATACAGATGTAGTGAAAAGAAGGGCCATCTGTACACCAATGTTCATAGCAACAATGGCCAAAGTCACTAAAGTGTGGAAAGAACCAAGATGCCCTTCAATGGATGAATGGATAAAGATGTGGTCCATATACAATATGGATTATTATGCCTCCATTAGAAAGAATGAATACCCAACTTTTGTATCAACATGAACTGGACTGGAAGAGATTATGCTGAGTGAAATAAGTCACCAGAGTCAATTATCATATGGTTTCTTACTTCTGGAGCATAAGGAGTAACACAGAGGACATTGGGAGATGGAGGGGAGAAGGGAGTTGAGGGAAATTGGTGGGGGAGACAAACCATGAGAGACTGTGGACTGTGAGAAGCAAACTTAAGGCTTTAGAAGGGAGGCAGGTAGGGGGTTGGGTGTGCCTGGTGATGGGTATTATGGAGGGCACGTATTGCATGAAGCACTGGGTGTGGTGCATAAACAATGACTTCTGGAACACTGAAAAGAAATACAATAATAAAAAAAAGTCCCTTTCTCCTTCTTTAAATTTCATAATCAATACAAAAAGTTACATGGTATTGGCCTTGAGCTACTGCTACTTGTTGTATGTCCGGCTCTCTTACTGACTTTCTTTTTTTTTATTTTCAGCATAACAGTATTCATTGTTTTTGTACCACACCCAGTGCTCCATGCAATCCATGCCCTCTATAATACCCATCACCTGGTACCCAGACCTCCCACCTTTTATATACCTGGAGGCACTTGCATGAGGCAGACAAGTTCTCAATAAAGAACTTTAATTTCAATATATTAAAGTATACTATGTTTTCCACAGTGAATATAGACTATTTATCAAATCAGAAACAAGTTCTGAAAAAAATACCCATATGCAGATAGCTAACAAATACACAGCCCGGTACCTCTAAAGGTTAGTACTTCCACATATTTCAAAAGGCATCAAGTTTCTGCTGTTTTCCCCTGATCCAAGCATGCACATTTGTGTGTATGTAAGTAAACGCCCAAAGACAACTGAATTAGTAGTCCACATTCACCACATGGATTAATGCCTGTTGTGATCTCTTTCCCTCCCAAATTGTTTCTGATTATTCACTTTAACTAATTTTGCCTGCTTTCCAATAATAGGGAGAAGAAAATTTGCTTCCCCACCCCAGCACCAATCAAAGGGATACTTCTGTCCTGTGAGCCTTCATTTTTCATAGGGGAAAACAAACAAACAAACAAACAAAAACCCAAAAAACCCTGAGCAGTGAAACTAGAAATTCCCTCATGTTTCCTTCCTTTCTGGAGCTTACTGCCCTTAGGTTGCACAGTTGCCCAAATATTGGCCCCTCCATAAGAAGCTGTAAGTAGCACCTAGTGGATGAAAGATCCAGGATATAAAGAAGGGCTACTCTGGGCAGTTGCATGGCCCGGGATGGTCTGCCTCACCACTGGGCAAGATCTGGGGTCTGGGGTCACCATACCTCAAAACCTTTAAGAGAAGATTTCAACAAGAATGTTTATTTCAACATCTTTGCATGAGAAAATAAACATTGCCTTCAATAAACAGTTTCAATTAAAAATTAAAATTTTAAAACATAATTTTAAATATAATTATACCAAGAAGAATCATGACATATGTTGAATTATTTTAGGAGCCACAGTCTTCCTGAGGTACAAATAAATAGTTTGTACAAATAGGTAAAATCATTTATTAGGAAACTTTAAACCTCTTACAATAAAGTTACCATTAAATATAAGAATAAAGTGACTATCTTGCTTAAAAATAAACAAAGGTCACTTTGAAAGAGAATGGCAGCTTCCCTGTGGACATCCTCTATACCCAGCCCAATCAGTACTTACCAAGTACAAGTCTGTAGATTTTGCTAACATGGTAAATGATGGAAATAAACGAGGAAGACAATATTTTCAAAACAGTGTAAAAAGAACTTTAAAACAAGTATCTTGATTATCCTTATTCTTCCACTCTAACTTGTAGTCTTTGGATAATATGTGGGAAAGAACATATGTACATTTAAATTTTAACTTAAATGTCTACTGAAATAAAATGCTATCTTATTAAAATTCCTATCCGAAATTTAAAAAAAAAAGTCTTGGTAACAAATAATGTTGACAATCATGTAATGTAATCCTATATTAAAACTCAAATGATGCTAAGAATGAATATTTCAAAACTAAATGGTTTACTTTGTTAAAAATATTCTTACTGAGTATTAAAAAAAATCACCCAATGGTATCATGTTTTTAAACTCATTCTACTCATCATGCCTGTATTTTATCCCACCAGTTTTTTCTAATGACTTAGCATTCTTTCTTGTCTGCTCTCCTCTCTCATTTCCTTTCGCCAGCACCAAAAACACAAAGACTCCAAAGTCCTGAGAGCAGACTGGAGTATCCCTTTGTCTTCTAGAAGCTGTGCATTTTGACCCTACTTGTCCATTCCACCTGCCCAATAGGCAAGATTGCCCAATAGGACAGTGCAGTCAGGAAGGGAGGCAAGGACAGAATCTTGAGGGATAGCAGAGAGAAAGAATCACCTTAAGAAAACTGGCAACCATTCCTATCTTACATTGAGGTCTTTCATCCATTTTGAGTTTAATATTTTGTTCTAATAACACAACTCTGGGTGGGCTCCCAGATGGCTCCTCAGTGGGGACACATCACCAGGAAGACAACACCATGATTAGAATTTAGAATCTTTGGCACCCCCACCCCAACCCCTACATTCCCCCAGAGAGGGGAGGGGGCTAAAAGAAGAGCACATCTATGTAAGGAAGCCTTCATAAAAATCCTCATAGCAGGGACGCCTGGGTGGCTCAGTTGGTTAAGCAGCTGCCTTCGGCTCAGGTCATGATCCTAGTGTCCTGGGATCAAGTCCCACATCGGGCTCCTTGCTCAGCAGGGAGCCTGCTTCTCCCTCTGCCTCTGCCTGCCATTCTGTCTGCCTGTGCTCGCTATCTCCCCCTCTCTCTCTCTGATAAATAAATAAAATCTTTTAAAAAAAAATTCTCATAGCAGGGGTTTCAGGAAACTTCCAGGTAAGTAAACATATCCAGGTACCAGGAGGGAGATGAAACCCAGCTCCACAGGAATAGACATTCCTGTGCTTGGGACCCTCCCAGACTGTGCCCTTTGTGTCTCTGCATCTGACTGTTCATCTGTATCCTTTATCATACCTTTCATAAATTGTAAATGAAAACAAATGTTTTCCAGAGTTCTGTGAACCACTCAGTTGAACTGGAGGAGGAGTTGAAGGAACCTCTGATCTGTAGCCAAGTTGTAGAGAAGTTGTGGGTAACCTGGGCCCTTCCTACTTGTGACTGGCACCTGAATGTGATGGAACAGTCTCACGGGACTGAGACCTTAACCTGTGGGATCAGATGCCATATCAAGGCAAATAGTGTCAAAGCTGAGTGAAACTACAGGACACCCAGCTGGTGTTGCAGAGTTGCCTGGTGAGGGAAAAATCCACAGCCTCAGCCTCAGTGTTAGAAGTGAAGTGTTCTGTGTGAATATGGTAATATGAAAGCAGATGGGAGAACTGAAATGTTTCCTTGACATACACTCTCACACAAAATATTATGTATGCCAGGTCTTTGCTGATGTGATATAGCACATATTCAAGTTCTAGTGAAATATCATAAAGAGTCAACTCAAAAAACAAACAAACAAAACAAACAAGCAAACATACAAAATATGGATGAGCTGGGAGAAAATAAGCAATGTTTCCTCTTTCCTATCAAGAGGAAGACCATTCCTGAATTATCCAAGATTTTGCTTTTACCTGAATAACCATACAGTTCAATAGTACTGGAAGGAAAAGGCATGTTTGGTCCTCAGCGATCCTTTCCCCTGATATGGCCGGCAAGAGTGGAGTGATTCTTGTAGATATATCTTTGCTCCAGAGTGGGGAAAAAAAGGAGTTCTTTCACCAACATTCAAAGGGTTTTTAAAAAATGGCCTTCATTAAAATACATCTGCCCCTCCTTTGGAACCTGCTCACACTACACTCCAGGCCAGCGAGCATCAAGGGGTTGGAAATATGGTACAAAGTCCCATGAAGCCACCTCTCCCTCTAAACTATTTTTCTCTCTGCCAAATTCTGCTTTGGTCAGCCTAAGGATCAAATACCTGTCTTTGGGCAATAAAGTGATGTGCATTAATCAATCATTGGCCCTAACTGGCAAGTTCCTTAAAAACTCATGGGACACAGATGGTTGCCATGACTTTCCCAGGAAGCAGCTACTGTCTTTCCATGAATGCAGCACGAAAATACACAGCTGGGTGAGCAGATGAATGTCCACTCGTGAAACAATCATGCTGAGGACAATAAACAGTAGTTTTGGATGGCAGATTTAAATTTCATTTACAGCCAAGAAAACACTCCAGATACATGATGTGTCTCCACTTCCCGCTGTTTCCAACATCTGTTTCCATTCCTGTTTCCACCACTTCAGTAAATGTCTCCTGTCCTCATTGCATATAAAAAGGGCTCTGATTCTTTCTATTCTAATGTCTGTAAGACATTACTGTGAACAAGAGCAGGGGATAATTCCTCCTCCAAACCCATCTACAAAATAAAGGGTTCTATTCAGGATCATGACAAGCTGAGGAATCCCTCAAGAGAACTTCCAGAGTCATTTCAACCTGTAAGGCTGGCTAAAATGTTCCTCACCAACTGCCACATCAGGGCTAGGACTGATGAGTGTCTCCACCATGCAGGTCCCTCTGGATGACATGATCGCTGGGAAACCAGGCACGAGGCAAGCAAAAATCAGCACCTGCTCTTCTGCAAAGTTTGTCTGAAGTGCTTGAAGCCACAGAAGAAAGAGATTGACTCCTTCAGATCTTACCTAAACACAAAATTAAAGGTGACAAAATTAAACACATGTTTATGCAGAGATGCACTGCAATGCAGATTCAGTTCTGAGAAAGAAAAACTAGAAGTTAAAGGTACTGTTAAACTCCTGCACCAAGTTCTTAGTGACAAGGAAGCAGGCGTGCTGCAAGAAGCCCAAGGGTGAAGAGTTGGGGTCTGGAGCCACAGTGCCTGGTTCCAATGCAGGCTCTGCTTTTTTCTTTTTGCTAGCTTAGCTGTGGCCAGTGGAGAACCACCAAACTTCTCCCTTTGCATCAGTCTCTACCTCTGAAAAATAAAATAATTTACCACAAAGTGCTGGCACAGGGATAAGTGACTTACAACAGTGCCTGTATCATCAACTGTCATTTAATCACAAAAATAATGCAAAGACAATCGTCCTCCAAATTTACAGTGTGCTTTGAATAGGGTTTTTTCTATAATATGCATATGTATCATGGAAAGTTCTTGAAAAAT
This sequence comes from Mustela nivalis, assembly GCF_964662115.1. Taxonomy (NCBI): domain Eukaryota; kingdom Metazoa; phylum Chordata; class Mammalia; order Carnivora; family Mustelidae; genus Mustela; species Mustela nivalis. Next base: position 83,991,572 of record NC_139040.1, read on the forward strand.
CTCAGAGCTAAATAAGACCTTAAAGACCTGGCTCAGTTATTTGACCTTGAAGCCCATTCACCAGGCATTTCTACACCAGCCCTCCTTTTTTTTGTGCCTGTGCAGATAGCTACCTTGAGGGCTGCCGCCAAATCATCACTTCCACAAAGAACCATTCAGAAATTTCTGGAACTCATATCATTGCTGGACTTCTGGCATAAGTCCATTGTTCCTGGTGGATGCTTCCAGTAGTAGGAAATGGAACATGCTCAATGAGGGCAGGGGGTTGTGTCTGACTTGCCCACTGCCATATCTCCAGCACCTAGAAAGGTGCCTGAAACACATAGCTGGCATCCAGTAAATGTGTGCAATAAATGAGTGAACTAGACAAGAATAGATATGCACTGGTAGACGTGGCCTGTGGAGTACAGCTTCAAAAGCAGGAAAGTATTGAGACTCCTACATGGTAGGTTGCATGGCACTGAGTTAAAGAAAATGGGTCCTACAATCAGACCAAAGGTTAAACCTAGAAAGCTGTGCGATCTTGGACAAGTCACCTACAAGAGCAAAGACCCCTGTCTTCTATTGATAACAGCTGGGAAGAGAGAATCCATTTCAGAAGGAAAGGGGACACAGGACGGCTGTATACGACACTTATATTGTGGTTAAGATGGCAGTGTAAATTCACTTCATGGGGTCCCACACCATCATCCCCCACTACCATTTGAAATACATGGTAATGATAGATGAAATATATATATATATATATATACATATATTTTTTTTTTTCAGTGTAACAGTATTCGTTGTTTTTGCACCACATCCAGTGCTCCATGCAATCCGTGCCCTCTCTAATACCCACCACCTGGTTCCCCCAACCTCCCACCCCCTACCCCTTCAAAACCCTCAGATTATTTTTCAGAGTCCATAGCCTGTCATTGTTCACCTCCCCTTCCAGTTTCCCTCAACTCCCTTCTCTCCATCTCCCCTTGTCCGCCATGCTATTTGTAATGCTCCACAAATAAGTGAAACCATATGATAATTGACTCTCTCTGCTTGACTTATTTCACTCAGCATAATCTCTTCCTGGAAGAGATTATATATATATTTTTAAAAGATTTATTTACTTACTTATTTATTTGACAGAGAGAGATCACAAGTAGGCAGAGAGGCAGAGAGGCAGAGAGGCAGAGAGAGAGAGAGAGAGAGAGAGAGGAGGAGGAAGAGGGCTCCCTGCCAATGCAGGACTCAATCCCAGGACCCTGAGATCATAACCTGAGCTGAAGAGACAGGCTTAACCCACCCACTTAGCCACCCAGGTGCCCCTAGATTAAACACATATATTTTTTAAAGATTTTATTTATTTATTTGGCAGACAGAGATCACAAATAGGCAGAGAGGCAGGCAGAGAGAGAGGAAGGGAAGCAGGCTCCCTGCTGAGCAGAGAGCCTGATGTGGGGCTCAATCCCAGGACCCTGGGATCATGCCTTCGACCCGAGCCGAAGGCAGAGGCTTTAACCCACTGAGCCACCCAGGCACCCCTAGATTAAATATATTTTTAAGAGAAGAGAAAAGTTAGCAAGTGAACCTCGGTAAAAAACAAAACAAAACAAAACAAACAAAACCCAAACTAACAAACATCTCCATGAAGCAGCAACCGCAGAAATTCTCAGTGATGCACAGATGTGTAGCGACAGGAAAAGATGTCTGGAGGCTGACTTCAAGGAGGACAAGTCGCTCCCACTGGAGATAAAGGCAGACAGAAAGGCCTGCTCGCTTGCTGCCTGAAGCCACAACTTCAACTGGGCTGGCGGACTTGATTGCACACCATTTGCTTCACCAGAACACTGTGAGGTTTCCAGTAGCTCATTACATCTAAACACTACTGCCTCCTTTAACAATGTTTCCCTTCCGGATTGCCCCTGACTTACAGGGATAGGCAGGTGTCCCTACACGTGCTCCTTCCAAATTCTCTCCTCCCTTTGCTTTCTTCTGATCCACTTTTTATTTATGGGCTAGCTTTACAGGATATCCCTTCTGTGATTAAACAGGTCTTAATATTTCTACCTTTTGTAAAGGAAGCCTTCCCAATTATTTATATGTTGATAAATATTTACCTCTGAATCTCCATAAATCATCACTTTATATGGCACCAACATGTAGAAAATAAGAATGAAGTTACCCAATTTTCAGAATGAACCATACAAATGTCAACCTACCATCTAAAGCCAGAGACAGAAAGAGAACGTCTGCATAAACTAAAGTAATGCGGGTTCCTTATTCATTCATATTTATTATGCAAAATGGAAGTTTTAGGAAGATTAGAATAATGCATACTTGTTCTATTATATAGGCAACTAATCCTCTGTAGATGGTAATGTATCCATAACTCCATCTCCAATCTAGAATTTCTGAACACAAGGAGAGGGTATTAAAATCTCCTCTGTGGGAGGTAGAGCATTACAGAGTCTGGCTCTGGCCTTCCTGCTGCAGGATGAGACTTGCAATTAGTGATGGCAAATGGAATTCACAAAACATTTCTGGGCTTTAGAGGACATCAGAAAACTAACAAAGGACTTAGAAAATGGTAGGAAAGGAAGCAGGAAGAAGGGAGGTGGCAGAAACAAGTGAGCCAAAACCTGATCTGTAAGCAACAAGCTCAAGAGAAACAAATCAGGGTGCCAGAGAACAAATGCCATTTTCACTGCAGGATCTCTACAGGCCTGTGCCCTCCAGACCCCGTTCCCACCACATGGTAAGTTGGGGGAACTGAACCTGAGATTTTCTTAATAAACCAGGACCCTCAAATGGAACCAAAGTGATCCCAACCAAGAACACTCCCAGCCTCCTGGCAAAGGAAAGACAAACCCTCCAGGAAAAAGCAAACAAACAAACAAAAACAGAATTAAAAGAGATTACATCTATGTTCCAATAAATCTGGTCTCAAAATCCCTTCACAGAGCATGCAAGAAATGAGGCCACTGTGAGAGACAGAAGACTGAGGGAAAATGAAGACTTTAGACACTGGAATGATCAGATACAGAATAGAAAATATTACATGTTAATTGTTTAAGAACACAAAAGAGGTTTAAAAATGAAGAAGGATCAAGAGCCTATCAAAAGCAACAGGCCAAGTGTGAACATGGAACTGAAGGAAGTTAAACAGGGACCAAAAATCACTGAGACGTAAAACACAACAGAAAACACACCAGAATGGTGGGGCAGTAGATGAGCCCCGAATGAAGGACTTCACAACACTGCACCAAGAAGTGAAGACATTCCCCAGAATGCAACACAAGAAGGCAGGAGAAGAGGATGAACGCCAGCTTGAGAGACACGAACAACAGACGGGAGGTTTAAATAAGAATCCTGGGAAGTACAGCAGAAGGACAGAGTCAACATTTCAGAAGAAAACAGCTGAGGATATTACGGAAATGATAAATCCAGAAATACAGGAAATGCACAGATACCAAGCAAGATGAGAAATCTTCAATTAGACATTTTGTGGTAAAGCTATAGAACACCAAAAACTAAGAAAAAGGTTTTAAGGAAAGCCAGAGAGAAAAGGCATTTAAAGGAATGAACAGGGTAGAAACAGGGTTTAAAGCTGCTACAGTGGTAATGATGCTAGTAAAATGGTACCTGTAAAGGGTGACAGGAGTATTTTTACTGCCACTACTGCTAATACTGTGTCTAATGCACATAACAACTGAAGACTGCGAAGGTTAAGCTGGAGCAGAAAAAAATTAAACGAATTATGACCCTCAAAATAAGGATCATGTTGGGGCGCCTGGGTGGCTCAGTGGGTTAAGCCTCTGCCTTCAGCTCAGGTCATGATCCCAGGGTCCTGGGATCAAGCCCTGCATTGGGCTTTCTGCTCTGCAGGGAGCCTGCTTCCTCCTCTCTCTGCCTGCCTCTCTGCCTACTTGTGATCTCTGTCTGTCAAATAAATAAATAAAATCTTAAAAAAAAAAAAAGAAGGATCATGCCAATGAATTTCACAACTCTGGTGATCACTTTAAAAGCATCTCCTCTTTTTATCATAGCATTTGTATCATGTCCAGGATGAGATATTACAGCACACATGATAGAATATTTTAAAACAATAGTCCATTTTGCTCAAACTCCATGTTGAAAGCAAACGACTCTGTCAAACACTTTGAAGAAGGTAAAAGTAGTGGAATCATGTTTTGTCAAGAAAGCCCAGGGAGAAAAGCAGGTAGTAAAACCAAGTAGCAGTACGGAGGAAGGGCAGCCTCAGGAAGAAAATAAACACCGTTTTCTTCTGCTTTTTTCTCTTTTTTGTTTTCTTGTTGTTGGTATCTTTTTTTTTTTTTTTTTTTTGGTCTTTCCCAGAAACCACTTCATATATATACATTTATCTGTTCAACTTCAGTGAAAGTTGGGAGGAAAAGGTGCCAGAACTTTTGAATGGTTGTCTTCAGCTGAGTGCTTATTTTCTTCCTTCAGTTTCTTTGGGGTTTCCCACTATTCTTCAATAAACATGTGTTCTTTCTGGCAGGGTAAAGCCAGATGCATTTTAAAAAAATGTAATGGCAGGTCATCCATCCATCCAGATCAGGAGAGAGCCCATACCAGGGAAGGCAGAGAGGGTAGTAGACTCCCCTCTGTGAGTTCCTGCCCTCTTGGTCTTTCCTCAGCCCTTGCTCTCTGCTCTGTCTCTCCAGTCACACCCCAAACCCAGAGCAACAAAAGGACTGTTCAAAACTTAAACCCTGTGAGAAGGGCCACGCAGAGGCAAGGAGAGCCCTGTAAGACTCTGAGCCATGTGGTCTGTATCTGAGACTGCACATCTCCTTGAGCCACGTTCCATGCCCTCCATGCCTAATGTTGGCCTCGCGTTCTACAGAAGCAGTCAGGGCATCCATACACTCCTCTCTGTGTGCTTTTCTGTATACCTGATCCCATCTCAACCCACAACACCCCGCACCATGCACCATCTGTCATCTCCCTTCAGTCAACCTGCAAATAGGTAAACACAGCCTGTAAAACCCACCCTTGTCCAAGCTATGTCTGGAGTTATGATCGTCTGTGTCTTTACCATCAAACTTTCTAAAAGGCTATTTTGTGTGTGACCTCCATGGTCTCACGCCCAGTCACTCTATCTCTCTGTCTGGCTTAGGACTCCACTACTCACCCTCCATTTTCTTTCAGTACTCAGTGACAACCTTCTCGATCTACCCCCACCCCCTAATCAAGCTGCTTTGCAACATTTCACATCAGCGAACACTGCTGACATTTCATTCCTTGAAATCTCTCTTCTCTACACATCTGTGCAAAAATGCCTTCCTGGCATCAAAGCCACGTCCCTCCCCTTCCATCCACTACTCCTTTATTCTTCCCCTTTATCTGCCCAATAAAAGAAGGAATTACCCTAAATCCTTAACTGTCACTCTCTCTACAAGGAATATATCCCTTAGCAACAGCATGATTGCATCTCTCTTCCCCCAAGCACCCATCCCTACATTTTGACTGTCCAACCAGAACCTACACCTGCGGGTCCCACAGACACCTCAACTCAGATTGCCTAAAGCTGCACTCCTCCTCTTACCTCCTGGACCTGGCTCACTTCCTGAGTTGCCACGACTGTTGTGGCAGTTGACACATCAGACTCAACATTCTGAAAGCACAGAGGCACACCTAAGCCTACTGCAGCATTTTTTTTTTTTCCATAGCCGAGATATGGAAGCAGCCCAAGTGTCCGGCAACAGAAGACGAAGTGGTACATAAACACAATGGTATATTACTCAGCCATCAAAAATGATGAGATCCTGATATTTACAACAGTATGAATGTACCTAGAGGGTATTGTGCTAAGCAAAATAAGTCAGACAGAGAAAAACAAATACTGTATCTCCAGGGGATGAATCCTTGAAAAATGCGCTACATATTCAAGTTTTAATGTAGGACAAAAAGCAACAGTTTTAGCATATATCACCACGATATAAAATAAAATCTTTTAAAAAAAAAGGAAATAATAGGACAACAGCAATTTGGTAAAAAGACTTAACAATTGTCTTGCTCATCATCACCAGCACCACACTAGTTACACGTCTGACCCCCAGGCCAGCATAGCAGGTGTGAGGACAGGTCCAGGCAGAGAAAGTGTTACTTGTCACATTTTTGAAAAATGATAAACAGAAGGGATGCCTGGGTGACTAGGCTGGTTGAGCAGCCAACTCTTGATCTCAGCTCGGGTCTTGATCTCATGGTGGTGAGTTTGAGTTCCACACTGGGCTCTGCACTGGGTGTGGAGCCTGCTTTAAACTAAACTAAACTAAAATAACACCTCTGTCAAAAGTACATGAATTCACAACTTACATGTAAGTCAAGTTCTACTTGTTCTAAGACAGCATGAAAACCAAGATGTCGTTATCAAGACAGGAAGCAAGATCAATTGTGTATTCCATGTGCTGTGAGATGACCCCAACTGCATCCAAGTCAGCCATGGTCCTCCACACATCTGCAAGAGAGGGTATATTATCCCTATTAGCACAGAGGAAACCAAGGCTCAGAGAGGTTAAAAAAAAAAAGAGTCCAAGATCATAGCATCATTTAGCAGCATAGCCAGAATGTATAGGAATTACCTCAAAACAGGCCACACTAGTGGAAGAATACCTTAGTGTGGAGTTATGAAAACCCAGGTAGAATGCTGCCTCAGAAAGGCAGATAATCAATAAAGGAAAAATAAAGAGGCACCTGGGTGGCTCAGTCGGTTAAGCATCTGCATTGGGCTCAGGTCATAATCCTGGGATCTTGCCCTATGTCAGACTTCCTGCTCAGCAGGGAGTCTGCTTCTCCCTCTGCCTCTGCTCCCCATTCATTCTCATAAACAAGCAAATCAATAAAATCTTACCCCAAAAAAAGAAAAAAATAAAGATTATAAGCTTACAATAAAGATATGAATGATGAGTCAAAGCTTTCAGTGACACACACACACCTGCCTACAGTTATCTGGCTAAAACATGGGTGGAATTGATGGGGTTAGAAGAACAGGAGGCACATAGGCCCGGACAGCACAGCCCCAGCAGATGCAGAATCCTGGTGTAGGTTTAGCTAGCTTTCATTGTCCTTTAAAATGTCAAAGCTAAAGAAATCTGGTAGGATTATTGAAGTCTGATCCTGGGGGATGCCTGGTTGGTTCAGTCTGTTAGGCAGCAGCCTAACATGACTCAGGTCACGATCACAGGGTTCTGGGATCAAGTCCGGCATCAGACTCCTTACCCAACCAGGAGTCTGCCTCTCCCTCTGCCTGTTGCTCCCCCTGCTTGTGCTCTCTCACTGACAAATAATCTTTAAAAAGAAAGAAGAAAGAAAAAAAGAAAAGAAAAATAAAATCTGATCCACAGTATAGAACAACACAAAAGATGGTACTTTCTTGGGCTGATTTCTGTTTGTTTGATTTTAAGTAGGCTCCACAACCAGCATGGACACTAGTGCAGGGTTTGATCTCAGGACCCTAAGACCATGAACTGAGCCAAAGGCAGACCATTGATTAAGCCACCCAGGCACCCCACTTTCTTGGGTTTGAATGGGACTTTTCCTAGGTTCTAATCCTAGCTGTACTGGCTGCCAGGGGGAATGAAGTCCAGCACCACAAGAAAAGCATCCCAAGGCAGCAGTCCTCTGCAGTAGATTTGCTGGTGGCTGCCATCATCAAAGAGTCAGTGGGTGAAGTTGTTGAAGCACAGTGGGAACAATGATAGCCACTGCCTTTTGGGTGTCACTGAATCATCCTACTCATCTTCAGGAAGCCTGGCCCTTCTCCAGTCAATGCAGCAAAAGCAAACTTGTTAGAAGAACAGGGGAGGGGGTCATCTCCCTCCCTCCCAGAAACTGAAGCAACCAGCAAAACAGTGCAGCACTGGAGTAAAAATAAAAATATGAAGGAATGTGGGGGCACCTGGGTAGCTCAGTCTGTTAAGCATCTGCCTTTGGGTCAGGTCCTGATCTCAGAGACCTGGGATCTGAGACCCACATCAGGCTCCCTGCTCAGTAAGGAGTCTCCCTTTCCTTCTCCCTCTGCCCCGGCTCCTAGCTCATTCTCTCTCTCTCTCTCTCTCAAATAAATAAAATCTTTAAAATAAGAAATTTAAAAATGAAGGAATGAATCAAAATGCAGAATTCAGAAACAGAACTACAGATATAAAAACTACATATAAAAACCTGAAATATGACCTGGTGAGTGAGGAAGGATTATTAAATCATGATACTGTATGAATTGATTGCCAATTTTTTCTTAGAACATAGAGCACACTGTACTACATGAAAACAAAAACACAAAATTAGGATTGAATACAAAAACAAAATTATCACTGTTATTCTATCAAGTGTTTCTCTAACCTACTGATCAAAACCTCAGTTCATTCTTTAAAAGAATCTGGGCACCACCTCAGCACACACGAACACATTTTCAGGCCACAGTTCACACTGCTCCAGTCCCCACTCTAAGTCCTGAGCCATGGGCTCCTCCAGGCAAAGCCACCACCAACTATGTCAGGGCCCCTGCCCTAGAAATCCCCAAACCCAACCACTTCACAACAGGGAGACTCAGGGAGATTCAAATGGGCAGAAACGTGGGACTTTGACTTTTTTTTAATTAAAAGAAAAATACAGCAAGAAACATTTCTAGCACAAAGTGAAGAGCTAATCTCTCCCAATGTCGAGAGTATTAGAATTATCAATACACCATCAATAGTTTGATAGGTCAAACAGGCGAAAAGCTGGAAACACAAGAGGAAATGCTCACAACAAACAGACCTGAAAGCCAGGGCCTGGACCGGCTGACATGGCTCTGCCGCTTACCACAGCGAGAAAGTGTAACTTTCCTGGGCCTCAACTTCCCTCCTCGCCAACAGGAAAGTGGCAACACCACAAAACTCATGTCTGGTCGGGGATTACGTGAAAGGAGAATGCTCAGTGAGAGCCCTGCCACACTGCCCGTCCAGCCACAGTCTGTGCCCAGTGAATGGGAATTTCCTCTACTGCAGCCACACGAAGAGCTGAAGGATCTGCACAAGATGCCTGTTTATTTACCAGTCACCAAACCACGTTCTGCCATAAGCAGAGAGGGCAAGAGACCCCAAGAGATGGGAATATCCCTCACCCTGCCTGGACCAGGCTTTCAAGACAAGTTGGAAAGCCCACAGCAGCTCTGCCACTGACTCTGAATGAGCCTTTGGAAGACAACACCATCCCAAACAACAGTTTAATTTACTTCTCTTTAAAAAGAAGTGAGACAAGGTCTTGGCCACATCTTCATAAATTAACAGCTTAGGAGGCTAAACCCCAATGATTTAGTTATGTCCCCAGCAGGCACACCTCCACTCGTGGGCAGCTTCAGGGAGAAAGGGCGCCTCCCCATCCATGAGGACACCCTCTGACATTCATCTGCCTGAAGATGCTTCCTACCCATGGGCATTTACTCCCTGGAACCCTCCCCATCTAAGTTCTTCTCTGGATGCTGCACAAGGCAACTTCCTCACACCCCCATCACCACTGGCGACACCGCAGCTACCCCTGAGCCTTCAAGCAGGGTGCACCTGTCTTTGCTGCCAAGCGTCCCATCAGCCCAGCTCCATCACTGATTTCTGTACCCATAATTAATTAACTTATGCATGTATGTATTTATTTATTTTTACAGATTCATTTATTTTAGGGAGAGAGAGACAGAGACAGAGATACAGAGAGAGCACACACACACAAATACAGGGAGATAGAACCTCCAGCAGATTCTACACTGAGAGCAGAGCACACCTCAGGGCTCAATCCCACCACCCTGATATCATGACCTTAGCTGAAACCAAGAGTTGGATGCTTCAACGACTGAGCCACCAGGCACCCCTCTGTACCCTTAATCTTAAGAAAAGACAGATACCGCTTCTTTCTGTCAGCCACAGCCTCATAAGCCATCTGTCACACAGCCAAAGCTTCCAGAGGGTGGGACCAGGTCTGCAACACCAGTGATGCCAGAGTATCACCATAAAACTACAGTCTAGTGAGTACCAGGCTCTGCTCTAAGCTCCTAATATGGCCTTCTATTTTGTACCCCTCACAGACCTACATGCTAGGTATTATCCCCAGTGCACAGAGGAGGACACTGAGGTCCATGGCTTACCCAAGCGATCTACTTTTATGTGGCAGCAGCAGGGGCCTGAACCCAAGTCTGTGACTCCAAGGCCCCTCCGTCAACTCTGCTACTCATGCAGCCCCAACACAGTCATCAAATACCTCCCTAAACCCTCATCCCTCCTGTGAAAAAGCATGGTCTTCTGCCATTTCCCAGATGGGAAGAAAGCCGGCTTGAGCCAGATATAGTGACCTGCCCATGATGGTACAGGCGATGTCCCCCCTGTTCTCCCTCCAACACCCATGTCATTCTGCACGAGGCCCCATGGGGTCCTTCATGCTTCCAGTGGAAAACTCTGGTGAGACCACCAGTCTCCTGGCAGGCCTTCATCTTGACCCTGGAGGACAGGACCAGTTAGGAGAAACCGGCTAGTTAAGCCTCTGAAATGGGGTCCTACCACCCCGGAAAACCCCCTTATCTCCAGGGCATCGCCCGTGTGAATTAGCTGGCTTTGTAGAGGGCTCCACAAGCACCAGCCTTGCTGAGTCACTTTCTCTAAGGTGGTGGCTGAGACAAAAAGGACCCAGGAAAGAAAGGTATAGGCTGTTGTGGAACTCCAGTGCCTTGGCATCAACAATTAATGTGAGCAGCTGCCTCTGCTCACAAGATCTGCATTTTATGTGGGGCACACTGTTCAAAGTATACACCCCCCCATCTCTGTAACCTTCACGACAACCCCCGGAGCTCCCTGCACCATCATTACCACCTCACAGACAAGGAGACAAGGCATGAGGGGTGTGTAGAATGATGCAGCTCTGTGCTGGGGCCAACCTGGGGAGGACTCCCACAGGCTTGCTCTTCCCACTGCTGCAGAAGCAGCTGAAAACAACGAGTTTTTCAGTTTGCATTATGTAGAGTGGAAAAGTCAACCATAAAGGTCATTCAATTTTTAAATGGGTTATTCCTCAGGATAAAAACAGTTCCAAAAAATAATTTCCAAGAAGTTCAACATATTCCTCCTTCCAGGTGCCTGGATTGTGATGGAATGTTGTTAAAATAAGTTCTGGCCCATCAGCATGCCAGACAGAAACTGGAAGTAAGCTGTTGCAGGTCCCCAAAGGCTCCGTCACAACCCTAAGGAGAAGACATACAGCTTTCACTGTCCCAAAGTGGTTATGTTTAAAAAAAAAAAGGCACAGGTGGAACATTTTAAATTACAGACTTTCAATGCAGGGGCAGTGGGGGCAGGGGGCTGTCCCCCCACTACCCCCAAATGTTTCAGCTATATATAGTGACTTACCAAAGTGACTCATCACAAGTACCTACAAGGCAACTGACAGGCAACTGACCGATGAGGAAGGTATTTGGACCGCTTAACAAAACCAACACAACTTAGAATCTTCATTATTGAGAAGAGAAAACCATTTATTAAACACTCGCCAGGCACCAAACCCGCTAGACACTGTCACATGCTCTACTCATCACAAGACTGCCAAACTCAGGGCAGAAATTGAGGCTGAGTAAGTCACCTATGGTCATGCAGCACCAGAAACTGGATTCCAACCAGGTCTGACATCAAAGCCCACCCCAGCTTGCTGCAATGCTTCAGAACCTAAGCTTTGTGATGATCAATAAACTACATGCTTAACAATGTTTATACATCTCTGTTAGAATTCAGGGAAAGGTTTTTAAAAATGACATACACAAGGGGAAAAAATAATGCAGGTTCTGGAGGCAGGCTGCCCAGGGTTCAAATCTTGGCTCCTCCACTTGCAAGCTGTGTGACCTTGGACTCCTTTAGCTCCCCTGTGCCCATATTTCCATGCATTAAAATGGTAGCCATAACAGACCCTATCTCCTAAGGCAAATAAAGCATTTTGGTGTTGTTGTTGTTGTTTTAAGATTTTATTATTTATTTGACAGAGAGAGAGACAGGGTGAGAGGAAACACACACAGGGAGAGTGTGAAAGGGAGAAGCAGGCTTCCCACTGAGCAGGAAGCCTGGTGAGGTTTAGATCCCAGCACCCTGGGAGCATAACCTCAGCTGAACAACTGAGCCACCCAGGTGCCCACAAATAAAACACTGAGAATCATTCCAGGCATGAGTTAAGCCTCAGAAGGTGTGGGCTGGTGTTACTTCTTGCTGGGCACTAGATAGGGTCAGCAGCCTCAGGCCCACTGTTTTAGCAACTCATTTGCATAAACAAAGCCCAGGCTCAGCCACTTTGTGCTTACCCTATGGTTTCTTCCTGTCACTAACATCTCTCCTCACTCCTGCTCTGTGGCACTAAGCTCTGGGCCTCAACTTCCCATCTGTCAAATGGGGTGAGGAGCCCAGCTGATCTATCTGAGGTCCTTCCAGCTGGGCAACCTAGGATTCTTGGTAACTCAGGGCCCAGAAATTTCAAAACCATCCTAACACAAACATTACTAGATGACACCCACTCATTTTCCTCAAATCTTCTCTTCCGTATTATGTATAAATGCTTATTTTCATGGCAAATCTTCTCCAAGATCCCAGAGCTCCACGAGCACCCAGAATAGGCTGGGCAGGCATCCCCAGTGCTGAGGCTGGGGACATGATGGTCAGAAGCTCTGACCCCCAGGGGAGACGGATTCCAAATCAAGCTGCTCTGATAAGCAGGTCCTCCCTGTTAGAGAGGATTTCAACAGAGCACAGTTAAGAGGAAGTGCAGGCAAGAAACTCAGAACTTGGCCCACTGGACAGAGGGCAGTAGGACAGTGGGCCGAAGGGGTGACAGAGGGATGGAGAGGAACGGCACGATCAACAGAGGCCAGCCAAGGCAGCACTGATGCTCAATGTGAGAGGGTGGGCTGGGGACACACTGTGAAAATGGCTTCACAGGCAGGAAGCAAGCCCAGCTCAGCACAATGCAAAGTCCTGAGCAGGAACCTTCTGGGACCAGGTTGGACACTAAGGTGAGCTGAAAATGGCTGTGGGACCCAGTGCAGTCTGAATCTCACCCATGCCTCTCACAGGCTGGGTGACCCCGGACCAGTTATGCTACATCCTTTAATGTTTCCTAAAGGGTATATTCACTCCATAACCCTGAGCCATGTTCTCATTTTGGTGAGTGTGGGAGGCTGCAATAAGGCTTGAGACGAGAACCAAACCAGACCCTGACTTGTGCCTCCTTTAAAGTCCAAATAACCTAACAAAAGGTTTAGGATGGGAAAAGTTGAGTAGCACTGGGAAAGGGTCTGTGCTATGTGTAGTGCGCTCGCCTACGTGACTTCCCACATGCTTGCTAAACAAATGAGAACAATTCGGTTGGGCTAAAAAGTTCGTTGCTGGCCCTTGCTGCCTTAGTACAGCCCAAAAATTACTTTCAGGTTTGCTGTATTTTTACTGGTATCAGCCATTTGGCATCATGAGGAACCATGGTTGCTTAACTAGACACAGATGTAATGTCACTATGTATATGGCCTTAATGCTTTGAATAAACTTAGCACTGTTGGACATCCTCCTCAGTGCTCCTCCTGCCCCACATCTCTTTGCTTCTCGAGTTCTTTACTTCATCTTATTACCCTCATGTTCCTGGTTGATTTGTTGTGCTGGCCATGAAAGGGGAGGATCTGATGGTGCCCACAATCTACAGGGATCCAATATATACAACTAGGACAGCCTGGAGGGGGGTGGGCAATGCAGGCTGGACAGGGAGCTAAGGAGGAGTCAGGAAGGGCACCTGGGTGGCTCAGTGGGTTAAGCTGCTGCCTTCCGCTCAGGTCATGATCTCAGGGTCCTGGGATCGAGTCCCGCATCGGGCTCTCTGCTCAGCGGGAGCCTGCTTCCTCCTCTCTCTCTCTCTGCCTGCCTCTCTGCCTACTTGTGATCTCTCTCTGTCAAATAAATAAATTAAAATAAAAAATCTTAAAAAAAAAAAAGGAGCCAGGAAGAAGTCATTCCCACACTTGAGGCATGGGTTGGTACTGACCAGAGACACGGGGCAAGAGATGGTGTTCTAAGACTGCTGTAAGACTAGCCAGGTCCAGGCAAAGCACCTAACAGTGTGTAGATGTAACCCATCTGTAAAAGGGGGGCGGGGGGTGGTGGTTGCAGCTGGTTGAGCATCTGACTCTTTGTTTTGGCACAGGTCCATTCACCTGGCCCATTAACTTGTGCCTGCATGTGTTCTGTGGTATGCTCTTTATCTCTCTCTCTCTCTCTCTCTCTCTCAAATAAATAAATCTTAAAAAAAAAAAAGAAGTCAGGAAGGATCAGGAGACCTGCTGTTAAGGTCCCAAAGACTCCACTCTCCTCAACTAGCCTCCAGAAATAAAGTAAGTGCATGCCCAGGAGCCTCCTGGATACAAAACTTTCCAAAGCAAAGCTTTCAATTTCATACTGGAGAAAAGGTTGCTGTGCAAATTCAAGACAAAAAAGCCGGCCAGGGTGGGGTGGGTTTGGACGGGGTTGGCCCTGTAGGGCTCTGGCCACTAAATGCCCACTGCCCAAGCCAGGAACCTGGAGTCTGTGCAGCCAGTGCTTCCTGAGGCTTCCACATCATGGCCTCGCCCTGAAGTTTCCTCCTGGAAGCTCCTTACCCAGGGAGGCCACCTGTGAGCACCCACTAACACGCACCCCAGCTTCTGCCCCTCCATCCAGCTGGAGTGAAGGATCCCCAAGCCTGCTCTCTCTGGTCTCTCCTGCACAGAGAGGAGTATGTGCCCCGGAAAGGAGGGTCCCTGAGGATATCTGAGTCCCTGGCCCGAAGACAGCTGGCTTGAGAATGTGGGGTTTCTGTGCTCTAGGCACAGCAGTTCCTAGAGGAAACAGGGTAGGGAGCTCCAAGGTGGAGGGGAGTCCCGGGAGTCTGGGATCGCAGATGCCAATGGCCCCCTATTGGAAGGGTTTCAGTGACTCCAGAGGTGAGAGGGGCCAGGAGTCAGGCCTGGAGGTGGACAAGGACCTGTGGGGTAGGGGGCCGGAGATGGAATTGATCCCAGGGTGGTCGCAGCCCCAAAGTAGAGGTGTGGGGGTGGGGGTTGGGGGAAGGGGTCCATGGGCCAGAAAGGAATGGTATCCTGGGGCTCCTGGGTAAAAGGCACTTGAGGTGGAGGGGGCCCAGTGGGGCCCAGGCTGAGCGGGCAGAGCCAGCTCCTCTTGGGCTGGGGAGCCTGGCGATTCTGAGGGCCAAAATTTTCCATCAAGTTCTGGAAAAGAAGCCTGTCAGCACAGGCGTCTCTCCGGGGCTCAGACGAGCCCAGTGGTGCTGGGCCCTTGATGTCAGTAGGGCCCCACGGGTTCCCTGGATACCGAGAAGTGGAGCGAGGGCTGTGGGGCAAGGGCTGTGGGGCATAGGAGCACCAGGCCACCAGGAACCTGTCCGCCAGGCCCCCCTCCCGCTCCCGGGGACAAAGCAGCAGGTGGCAGCGGGCAGGAGGGCCCCAGCCTCCCTCTCTCCCTAGCGCCCCTACCCCTCCCCAGCCCCTCAGTACCTGAGTCAGCGGGACTCTGATGCAATCCCTGGCGCCCTGCCTGGCCAGCCCAGAACCCCTGCCTCCCCAGGAGGCGCTACTTGCTCAGTGAGTTTGTTGGGCCCGCAGAAGGTGGTGGGTGGGGCAGGCAGGTGCAGGCGCGGTGTGGCAGGTGGGGGGCGGCAAACAGCGGTGCACGCCTCTGCGGGCCCCCGCACCCTCGCCCAGCCTCCTGTTCTGTCCTGTCCAGTGAGGGGGCTGGCTGCGCCCCCTGTCGGCTCCCGCTGCTCTTCTGCTGACGCAGGGACCCCAGTTCCCCGCCCAGTCCCCGCCTCCCTGCCGCTGCTTGAGCTCCAGGCTAGGCCCGCTGCAGCTCTGGTGTGGTGTGGCCGGCCCTTTTCTCTCCCCAGGGCACAGTAGAGCCGCAAGGGAAGGTCTGAGGGGATCTTCCGTCTGCTCAGCGCCAGTGGACACTCTCCAGGGGCCTCTCTACCTGGTGGGCTCCACCCGTGGCCATCTTGGAACCCCCAGAATCCCCTTCAGAGACCAGGTGAAGCCCTCCTTGGGGGATCCAGGCACCTGGGGCCAAAGCGAGTTGATCTTGTGTACTGCTGTGTTTGTTCCCTGGCCTGGCATGGATTGACAGTTGCTGAATTGATCTATTCTGGGGTCATCAAGGGCAGAGGAAAGAGTTCAGGGCTGGGATCCCCAGGCCTGGGGTCCACACAAGGCTTGGAGCCCTCTTGGCTGTCCCTGACAGAATGACCAAAGAGGAACCCTCAGAAACATAGATCTGCCTTGAACTGGCAGAACATTCAGGGACAGGAAGGGGAATGTCTCCTTCGCAGAGTATCTGGAAGCCTGCAGTGGAAGATGGATTTGTCTGAGCCATGGTCATTAGTGTTGGGCCAAGGAACCCCTGGCTTGCTTCTCTTACCTGTATCCTAGGTCTAAAAGGGTGTCTGGGTGGCTCCCTCAGTGCAGCATCTGTCCAGGGTCCTGGGATCCAGCCCTGCATCTGGCTCCCTGCTCAGTGCAGATCCTGCTTCTCTTTCATCCTCTCCCTCTACTTGTGCTGTCAAATAAAATTTAAAAAAAAAAGTTAAGAGGGGGGACAAAATGGCGCGGAAGTAGGAGGAGGTGTCTTTTCAACTTGTACCCCAAAATGAGCTGATTACCTACCAATCACCCATGAACTCCAATCACCCATGAAATCAGCCTGAGATCAGAATTATACACGTCTGGATCTCTACAGGGGGAGAAGATGCCAGTGGGCAGGTAAAGCGGAGTGGGAACTGCGAACTGATCAGAAGATAAACAAAAGGGGGAGGGAGCTACCAGAGGTGACCAGTTGGAAAGTAATACCCCAATATGAGCGAGAGTGCCCTGCGTCTGGGGACCAGCATTAACTCGGAGACTGGTTGAAAGCACTCCAAAAGAGCAAAGGATCTTGGGGGAAATTGTGGGAATCGGGGCGGCTAGGGACAGGGGCTTAAGTCCTCGGTCCCAGGACAGCCTCCCTGGCGCTGAGGCAGAGAGAGTGCGGTGGAGAAACCAGCTCTTGGTCCCTAAGCTGCCAGCGCACCCGAGAATGCATGGGGTCCGTTTCCTGTGAGGGTATGGGAGCCACACCAGGTTGCAGAATGCGAGAGTCCTGCTATAGAGCCTGAGATACTCCCCTGAGAGAGGTATAGAGGCCCAGCCGGTGCCCTTTGATACACGCCCTTGTTTCAGAGCCTGCACCAAACTCTCCCCCCAGAGAGGTCCGTGAAGGCCCAGCCTGGTCATCTCCCACCTGTGCCCTGTTCTCAGAGCCTGAGACCCACGCGCGAACCTCTGCCTTCCCTGAAATTGGTGCGTGCAAGGTGGGCACTCTTAGACCCAGAAAGACCAGGCACTCCCAGCCCGGGGCCAGCGGAAAAATCTCAGTGTGCGATTGCTGCTTGGAACCTCTCTAGCGGTCTGGAGGTGCCCAAAGCTGCTGCTGCCGAGGTTTTGGGTACAAGCAAAAGATCCTCCATCCCCAGGGACAGAGACTTGGAACCTGCTCTGCCAGCGGCCAAGGGGGAACTTCTTTGGGCTCTGCAGCCAGACTGACGCTTCTCTCTGAGAGGGAGATCAGGGTGTGGTTTGTTTTCCTCTAAAACTACAAAAACCATCAAAAGCGGTCAAAGTGAGAAAAAAAAAGTGAACAAACAAAAAACCGCCAGAGAACAAAAGCCTGAAAAAAAAAAAAAGTTTCCTCAGAGCCCACCCCCTTGAGGGGGGTGGGAGGACTTAAGTCAGGGAACATCATTGACTGAAAACCCACAAGGCAGGCCCCTTCCCCAGAAAACAAACCAAGAAAGAAAAAAAAAGAGAGAGAAAAAAAAAAGTACTACAAGAGAACCACCACTACTTCATAGGAAAACTTTTATTTTTTATTCATTCCCACTATTCTGGTTCATTTTTATTTTATATATAGGTAATTTTTTTTAACCCCAGCAGGATGGTGGAAGGGGTACATGGCTGAGTGCCTCCCGGGTCTGACCCTGTGTGATGCCACCCGGTGCCTGCAGCTGCCCTCTGGAAGGTGTTGCTTTAGCGGCAGAGCCGGAGGGCACCAAGCGGGTGTCTGTCTCCAAAGTCCTGGGCACCACATCACAATGCCTTCCTGAGAAGCAGAATCAAGGACAGTTGCTGATCTTCATTCCTTCCCACCAAAGGTATCTCATACACCATCTTTGGAAGTTGGAGCCAGGGAGCGCCTGGGTGGCTCAGTCGGTTAAGTGTCTGCCTTCAGCTCAGGTCATGATCCCAGGGTCCTGGGATTGAGTCCCACACCTTTGCCTCCCTACTCAGCAGGGAGCCTGCTTCTCCTTCTCCCTCTGCCATTCCCCCCCACTTGTGCTTTCTGGCTCTCTGTGTGTCAAATAAATGAATAAAATCTTTTTAAAAAGTTTGGGCCATACTCTTTAGCCATTCTACTTTCCCTGGGGTAATTTTCCACCTCCCTGAATTTACCTGCATCTTTCTCAAAATCTACTTATCTTCCAGCCTTCTTGACCATAATGAGTCTATAAATTTTCAATAGACAGTGTGAACTTACACTTGCTAATATTTGCATAACATGCACCTCTTTCGATCTCAAAGAAAAGCTTTGCACCACAATGGTCTCTAATTTCCAATTAGGTTCTGTTCCAGGATCCCACTGGAATTCTACATGCCTGTCCCCTAAGATGCCATAAATTGTGGTCCAGTTTCCCAGCCAGCCAAGGAAAGCACATGGGAAATCTTGCTGAAGTATGAGTAAGAGCCAACGAAAAGGAACATATTTATCTGCCTCGAATGCTGGGACCTGAGGAAAGCAAGTTTCATTACAGACAAATCAGGAAGGAGGTGCAGATTGCTTTTTATGTCACTCTGGAGTGGAGTTCTGCTCACTCACAGAAGCTCAAAATCTTCACAAAGGACAATGCCCCCCACCCCCCAAATCAGCTGGGGATTCTCAGGAAAACTTTAATTGAAAGTATTACGGATTCTCCAACTTCCCAAAATGCAGGAGGAACATCTACAAGCAAGACTGTCACCACTTTTAGACAATTACACTTATTTACATTTTTTCTTCCTACAAAATCATCCTCTCTCCCAATCCATGATCTTCTTTTTGTAACAGTTTCCTAAAGAAGGAAACAGGTGTCCTCCCATTCCAGTTCCATCCAAAATAATAAAATAATAATCTTTAAAATTAAAAAAAAATTGTGATTTGTTGAGACAGAGCACATAAGCAGAGGGACAAGCAGACTCTCCCACTGAGCAGGAAGCCCGATTTGGGGCTCGATCTCAGGACCCTGAGACCATGACCTGAACCGAAGGCAGATGCTTAACCAACTGAGGCACCCAGGAAGCCCCCCAAAAATTCAATTTTTAATCACTTTGCCATAGACACTTTTGGGTGGCTTTGAAACACCAGAATCTCATTGACTTATCAGTGTCCTCTTCACCATCTCAGAAAAGGACTGGGTGCCTCTCAGAGGCCTCTCTCCCCTCCTGACCCAGGTCCCAGCCAAAGGCCCTTCACATTAGAGAATGAGGAACTGAGGGGCTGCCAGGAAGCGGGATGGGGTGTGGAAGCACCCTGGGGTGGGGTGGGGGCCCTGGGGCCCTCCCACTCCCAACTTCAAAGACAGCGCCTGCTTTCCCCTGCCTCATATAGGTACCCTGGGTTTGCCCTCTTTAAGGTTCCTGGTTGCTGCAAAGGTCTGAAAATCTCCTAAGTAGCACAAAAGCCATCATGTGCATTTTGGCCACACGGGACAGAGGGAGTTTAAAGGAACAAAGATAAAGCTCCCCAGAATGAGCCAGCAGCTCTGGGCTTCCCCGCACATCTTTCCTTACCCTCAGAACCCTGGGAAGGAGCCCCTTGGTGCAAAGTCACAGGGTGAGCCCACGCACAGCCCAGGCCTCCTGCCCCAGGTCCTCTCCAGCCATAAACTGACCCCCTAGCCCCTTCCAAACCGTCTACAGCCTCAAACCACCGACGTGCCGTTCAGCACCCATCTCCAGAGCGCCGGATGCACGTGGCTTCCCGGCACCCTTCCCTGGCCGTTCCCCAAATCACCGTGGGAATGTCGCAGCAAGGAGACAGGAAATCGATTTTTATCCTCTGGGTTGTCTTCCCTCGTAGCCCCTCAGGAGTCCCCACGCAGCAATGCCGCGTGAGCCCTACTGCTCTGAATCCACTTCACCCAAGGAATCCACTTTTCTTCAGCGTCTGTGTCTGCAAACCCGGCTCCTCTAACACCCCCCACCAAACGTACCATGAACCAACTGGGGAAGAAGTTCATTTCTGGTCTACAAGCCTTTAATCCCTGAGAGCTGTGGCTGATGCGGGAGCAGCTTTTCTCCAAATGGTGATTTCGATACGAGGTCCTTTTGCCTGCCAACTCCCCTGACATGTGGCTCCGAGGGGCCTCCCACGGCCAGGCCTGAGAGTGGAGCCAACCCTTGGGCTCATTTTCCACCGCCCTGAATCAGGCAGCTGCCCCGTCTCACTACAAAGGGTGCTGAGTAACGAGGTGCCGCCACCAGGAAGAGAGGCAGCAGGTCAGACAGATCTGGAGAATGACACTGGCCTTCAAGGGCCCCTCACAAGGGAAATACCATTAATTAGCAGATCTGACCAGATATACTGTGTTCCACATTCACGCTGTAAGGATGGGGTTTCCTAGAGCCCTAATCAAAGGAACTCTTTTACCCAAGATCACTTGACCAATCGGTGACTCAGTTTCCTTATACTAAAAATGAGGATAATAATACCTCACAAGATTGTTTTGAGAAGCACACACGTTACAAAGTGTTTAGAGCCTGGGTGGCTCAGTGGGTAAGCATCTGACTTCAGCTCAGGTCACGATCTCAGGGTCCTGGGATAGGGCCGTGTCAGGCTCCTTGCTCAGCGAGGAGTCTGCATGTCCCTCTCCCTCCCTCTTCGCTTCCTGCCCTCTCTCTCTCAAATATATAAATAAAATCTTAAAAAAAAAACGAAGTTCTTAGAACACTATCTGCACATAGTACAGGACACAAAAGAACTTGTTAAACAGATAAAAGGGTACAAGAGGCTGGCTTCCCTTCAGATTTCTAATAGGCTCCTGTCTTGGGGTCTCTAGCTCTTAGGAAGTGGACAGGCCGCAGAAGCCCAAGGTTGTAGAGTTCCTCCGAGGCCAAGTTCAGTTTTCTATGCAGGACAGAAAACCTGTAAAATACATCCCAGACTTGCTTCGCTGCCTTCCTAGTAGGGAATCCGTTCCCTCAAGAGTGGTCCAACTTCTCTTCCACTATTTGGGATGTAGAAAACGTTTAGACATTTCTCCATTGGTGCTGATTCCATCCTCATTTTTAACAATCTAGCTGTGTGTTCATCTGGTCTTCTGTTAGTTCCTTTATTCAACAAACACAGAGGACTCACCGTGTCCTAACTGTGACCAAGACATCCAGCATCTCATCCCACAAGGGAAACATATTAGCAAATGTGGCAGCAAAGAGGGATGGGGTAAGGCAGTGACATCTGAATCAAGACCAAACTAACAAGCAGAGCCTGCCATGAAGAACATTCCAGGTATGGGCCCCATAGGTATGAAGGCGGAAATGAATAGATTATGTGCAGACGGCAGGACAGGGGACTAAGGGGACACTGGAAAGGAAGGCTGCGGAGCAGCTGTCGGCATTGGAGGCCTTGCGAAGGACTTTGGAATTCCCTTTGGTTTCAGCCGAAAGCTACATGAAGGTTTAAGCGGGGAATCATCAGATTAGCCTATATTTGTAAAAGATTGCTCCTCTTCCACAGAAGAAATGGGGATGGGGTGGGGGTGTCCACGAGCCTAGAAGCTGGAAATGGAAGCAGATGAAGTTTCCAATATCCTGGCCAAGGAGTGAGTCTGTCGCAGTGAGAGTGTAAAGATTTGCAGTTCGAAACTTTTTAGTAAAGTGGCTTATTAAACACACAGCTAACTATGGCCCGGGGTTCCTACTTTTGTAATAAGTTTTTTCTGAAACTCAAAAAGGGGAGAGGGGCTCTCTGCACCACGTGCCAGTCAGGGAGGAACATCATCGTCACAGTATAGGGTGTTTTCGGAGCCTGTTATCCTTTTAGTATGACATCCCTCCCACCCCGAGACAACACCGTGCCTCTTTCCGCCAACATAAGTTGTTTTTCCCTTTCCCTCTTCTTTCTTTCGAGGGCAGAGCTCAGGGCTTCTCCAGAGATTCCATCCTAAGTTCGTAGATCTCACCGAGCCGACCACATTCCCCTCCCCATGGGCGCCAGGAAATGCTGGAAAAATCTGTACCTGCACCTGAACATGGGACCTTGGATCCCAGCTACAGTTACTTGTGCTGTGGTAACAATGACATCATGTTGCGTTTCAGGACATTTTTGTAAATAAGGTCTCGGGTCGGGATGCTCAAGATAGGAAAAGGGTGGGTCCACCCCTGGGCAGAGTGGCATACCTTCTCTCTCCTCCTGGCCTTTGCCTGAGTTGGAGATGCCCTGTTCCTTCCTCTTCACCTGAGTAATCATTATCTCTGCTTCCAGAAGCAGCTCAGGGGGCCACCTCCATCAGAGGGACCACCTCCTCCCCAACCCCGCTGGACCAGGTGACCCTCCCCAGAATTCCATATAAATCCCTGTTAACGTTGATCTCACTGCTTCCCAGAGGCTCTTTCTCCTTGTCTTTACTTTGTCTCTCCTGTTGGACCCCAGGAGATAGGTCTCACTTATCATTTTATCCCAGCAGGGTTCAATATGTTGCTGAATTAACACATGGCATGTCCTGCACATCGCTGGCAGCTGGATGAACTGGAACACAGTGTGGCAGCATGTACTGAAGCAGGGGTTCTCAGAGCACCAGGGGGCTCAGTCGGTGAAGCATCTGCCTTCGGCTCAGGTCATGATCCTAAGGTCCTGGAATCCAGCCCTGCGCCGGGCTCCCTACTCAACAGGGAGTTGGCTTCTCCCTCTCCCTCTGCCTCTCCCCGCCCTCTGAAATAAATAAATAAAATCTTTTCAAAAAATAAATTTTGAATAAATTAAAAAAAAATTAAGCAGTTTTTCTCAGCTGCAGGTGATTTGGCTCCCCAGGGGACATATGGCAATGCCTGGAGAAACGTTTGGTTGATGTAATTGGAGGAAAGGGTGGCACTGGGCATTTGGTGGGGAGAGGCCGAATGGAGGCGGCCAACATCTGGCCATGCACAAGACAGGCCTCAGCAAAACATCACCCAGTCCACGAGGTCGACAGTGCAGAGGGGGAGACCCGCATCTAATCTAGGACCTGGCAAACCTTTTCCTAGGTTTACATGCTCAAGGGAAATGTATCTGTCCGTCAAAACCACAAGAATGTCTGAAGCAGCTTATCCTCAGAAGCCCCAAACTGGACGCCATGTAAAAGACCATTAACGGGAGAATGGATAACCGACTACAGTACCTACGTGATGGAAGACAACACACGGTAACGAAATTTAAGATGCCACATACGCGACAACAAGAAGGAATCCACAGGTGTCCTGAGGAACCAAACCACCAGAGCAAGGTAACAGGCAAACTTGATCGCTGGTGATGGAAGAGAAGCAGGGGGCAGGGAGTGACTGACTGGGAAGGAGCAGGACGGAACCTCTGGTGTGCTCAGAACATTCCTGATCCTCATCTGGGTAGTAGTTACACACAGCATGTCGCATGCTAGGACTCACGTGCTGTGTGTGTGTATTACACCTCAGCAAGCTTTACCAAAGGCAACGGTCCTCTAAGAGCCCCAGCGGGCAGGAATCACACACTGGAGCAGGTCCTCCGAGCATGACTTTCTAAGGATTTTGGTGCACAGCCAGCAGGAGCATTGTAGATATGTTTCTGGAGACCTATTTCACCACAGACACCAAAAACCTTACAGTGGGTCCTTGATTCAATTCTGCTTCGGTCATTTTCTGCTAAGGATTGTGCTACAGATGTGCACACAGACTTAGGTTTCAAGAATATTTATCACAGCAGAACAAATACAAGAGGGAGGCAGCAACAACACCGACCCAGAGGAAACTGTGTGATACCACGGACTCATTAAAATCGACATTTAAAAATGTAAATGGAAAACGACTACAATATATTAATTACAATTAAAGAGCAGGTCACCCAACAAGGTGACACCTAAGATATATGAAGAATATACTCAATATGATTAACTATGATTAGCTAAGGTCATGAGGGGTTATGGGATTTCTTAAAATTTTATCATTTTTCCCTAAAATGTACATATATTAGTTATTAATAAGAAAAAATACACAATCACACTTCTTAAAAATAAAGGTGATTTTTCAACTCTAAAACTGAGTACGAGGGGCGCCTGGGTGGTTCAGTGGGTTAAAGCCTCTGCCTTTGGCTCAGGTCATGATCCCAGGGTCCTGGGATCGAGCCCCGCATCGGGCTCTCTGCTCAGCAGGGAGTCTGCTTCCTCGTCCCTCTTTCTGCCTGCCTCTCTGCCTACTTGTGATCTCTATCTGTCAAATAAAATAAATAAAATCTTTTTAAAAAAATAAAATCAATAAAATAAAACTGAGTACCAGACCCCACACAACCCCTAGATTCCCCATGGATTCAGAGCCCTGCTGCCTGCAGAAGCGCTCTATAAATGTTCATCACAGTGGCTGAGACAGATTAAATAAAGAGATAACATTCCAGATTTCCTGTCTCTTATCCGACTGTGCAGATTGGTTACACAAATCCAAATCCATACACGCATTAGTCCTCACTGAACTGCGTACGCCATGAGAAAAAGTTACAAGCAATTCCCTGTAAAAATACAAAAGTATTTCTGACAGCAAAAGTTTTCAGATGCTGTAAAGAAAAAAAAAAAAAAAACTAAAAAGGCACGACCTTCCCTGATTAATCAAGTCTCTCTCGAGAGAAGGCTACCACTTCCCCAGGTAATCTCATTGCCTCAGACAAAACCATGTTTCTCTGCGAAGTGGAGGTGATTGCGGCTCTCTCAGAGTACTCGCAAAGGTTTGGCGTGGTTATGAAACGGAACGCTATGACTGGGGCCCGCCAGTTGTGGTCACCCTCATGCCCACAGCCTGAACACCACCTCCCTCCAGGAAGCTCCCTTCTCTGAATTCTGTGTGGTAGGGGTACGTGGCTGACTATTAGGGAGCACTGCATAAGGCATACCCTGTCGCTCGCCCAGATGCCCAGTTCCTCCCAGAGCCACCGAATGCCAGCTAAAGCTGGGAGCAAGGGCTCACTCTGGACACCAATGACGAGGGTCCAGGTACCTCAGCTCACAAACCCATTACGAGCGTATACATTTAACTCTAGCTTTAAGATGTTTCTCCTCTTACTTCTCAGTTAAAAAAGACTTTAAGCCGAGTAAACAAACAACAAACCCTAAGATAAAACATTTAACCGTGTTAATTTCCAAAGCTCTACGGTCGTCTTCAGCTTCTCAAGGTCACACCTCCCTGCTGAATGATTACCGAGGGTTGCTGACATGGTACACAGAGAAAACACTCTTAGGATGTCCCTCTAAAAGAAAAAGCAAACAGCTCAGAATCCAACCAGCCACGGCAAAGGAACCACCGACAAAGCCAAACACAGAGGGGCCCCTGAGCATCTGGGAATCTGCCTGTTCCTTTGCCTCCTTAGAGGGAACGAGTCACAAGATTGCTCAGAATGAGAAATAAAAAGGGCAGAAGCCCAGAAAGCAGCGGGTCCTGAATTTCTTGCTGCTTCCAAGGAGTGAGCCCGCCTGCTGTGTCAGTTATTTACACAGTGGGCAGGTGAGGCTGACAGCTTGAGGGGGTTATTTTAGAGGGAGAGCTGTAAGTCTGATCAGGAGAAGGTTCTGGACCCTGGGGTCCCAGCACACATCTCCAGCTTCCAGGCTGACCCTCCCTTCAGACAGGGTTTAAGAGGCAGCCGGGCAAGCATGGTCTTTGTATTTATTTATTTTTTCTTGATTTTATTTATTTATTTGACAGAGATCACAAGCAGGCAGAGAAGCAGGCCGAGAGAGAGAGAGAGAGAGAGAGGAGGAAGCAGGGTCCCCGCTGAGCAGAGAGCCCGATGTGGGGCTCGATCCCAGGACCCTGGGACCATGACCCGAGCCAAAGGCAGAGGCCCTAACCCACCGAGCCACCCAGGTGCCCCTGGTCTTTGTATTTAAATCACCTCAAGGGGGCCCATATCTCCAGGCACAACCAGAACCCAGGGAGGAGAGGGAAGCAGGAGAGGGAGAGGGTACCTCCACTCCTATCTGCTGGCTGCACTTCTGGAGCGCCTGATCCAGGAAGCTAAATGCGTGGACAGAACAGAAGGAAGAATCTGGGAAGACTGGAAGACGAGAAGAGCTGTTCACGGACTAGTCTCAACCTGAACCACAGAAACACCTCTGCCTCCCTGCCCTCCTCCCCTCGGCTGGGCACCAGGTGCCTCCCTACTGCACTCCAGATGCAGATCCAAGCTCAGGGGTGCCCAGTGCCGATGCCTCTCTCTGGTGCAGGGACTCTAGGGCATCAGCGGGACTCCCAGACAGCACCTGTGATCTCTAATTTAAAACCAAAACCAAAATCCCCAACCAGCCCAAGCCAGCACAAGCAATACATATTTATGTGTAAGACACCTATGCACACATACACATTCACTTATTACACATTCACTTATCTACACACACACACACACACACAGATGCTTTTGCAGCAGAAGGCAGGCAGGAAACCTGTTCCCTAAGTCCTTTGCTTTCCTCATCTGCTTCTAGCAGCAACAGCCATTTCTGCTACAGATTTTCCTATTCGAGGGTTGATCACAGATCCAAATGCCACCGTCCTATTTGCCAACCTTTCCTACTCCACTGGCCCGCTGACGTCTGTCAGTGAACCAGGGAACAAAGATGGAACACAAGCCCAAGCTGCCTTCCTTGAAAGTGGGGTTATATTTGACACTTTAATAAACCTCAGAGCCTGAGCCTCTCTGCTCTCAGACTGGCCAGGGTGCAGCTCTCACTCTTAACAAACCCGTCCATCTCTCCCCCCCCCTACCGCGGGGCACAAGGGTTTTCTCTGCCCGGCATCTATTTCCAGGCCCCATTAATCATATCCCATTGTTCCAGGCCATCTGAACTCATGCTTAATAAACCATCCACCTCACCCTTACACCACCACCCCGAATTTCCCACAGGGAAAGACTGTTTCAAGAAGAAAAGGAAATTCTTCATTAGGGCTGTATTTTAAAAGCAAGCTTCCACAAAAAACTGGAAAACAAAATTGGATATAAATACCATCCAATAACCACTAAATGTCTTTGGTTAAAGCACCTGCCTGCCTGTGATTCTCAGGTCCAGATGTGAGCTCAGTGCACATCCAAAGGAAGCAAAATTTGAACCTGATGCTAAATGACAAATGATCTTGAACTTCATGACCAATTAAGTGCCGTAGTGGCTAGATTAAATTGCTCTGATGCAGAATTTCTCCCAAGTATAGGTTACTGAGAAACATAATATTGCTTGAAAATGTATTTAGGTGCGCTCATCCTTCTCAGACCAACACTCATGGCTCTTAGTCATAACCAGGCTTAAGCTAACACGATTCCCCTAGAAAGGGAGGGAAACAAGAGGGCATGTCTCTCTTGTTCCAAGATCAAAAACTGGATCACAGCACTCACAGCATCAAGTCTGCCAAACCAGAGTTCTGGGTACATACAATTCTTAAAGAGCTAATTGAATGGAAAACAGCCATCTGGGGCTGGAAACCCTTATGACATTCTGGGAAATGTATGGGGTTTAAAAGGATTATGCAGGGTGATGTGACTTTCAAAATTCCGAAACTCTGAACTGAAGCCTAAATGAGAATATGTTAAATTCACCCGTTCCAAAACTCAGCACAGTTGACTTGCACCCTACGAGCCCAGCTGTAGCTCAGGGTGTCCACACTGCAGCCTGTCCGTGGAAGGTCTGCCGACCACTCCCTGCTGAGAGAGTCCAGCCAACCCAATCAGCCTACCAGCAGGCTGTGGCACAAGGTCCAGATCTAAGCCCAGGCACCAGCCAGGGTTCCCTTTGGCCTGCCCTCCTATGGTTGAACAACAATCATGGAGAGCCACAGGGAGAGCGGCATTGGGTCCAGTATGGCCACTCCCTGGTCCTCCACAACACTGGTTGCACACTCTTCAACACAAGAAAATGGTGTGCAGAAACAAGGGCCTGCCACAGTAGGCTGTCGAGCAAGGAACAGAAAGCATCAGGGGACAGGTGGGACTGCTGGCTGGTCTCCACCTCTCCCAGAGGGCAGAGGCTGCAGAGCTTCTGCAGGCTAAGCAGAGACGTGTCAGAATTACCTTCCCAAAAAGAAGGCAGTAAAGGAGGACTTCAAGCAGCCACAACTGCCAGCAGGTCTGCGACCTCCAGATATCAGGCGCTTGACCATGACCATGTCGGTAAGCAGAACACACAAGTGTCTTCTGGAGCGAGAGCAGACAGCGTAACGCTGCTAACTGGTCCTCTCACTCTTCTCTGCTCTGAGCAAGTGATCCTGAAAGGCATGGACAAAGTTGGTCAGATTCACTGGAGAAAACACGAGCCAGTGAAGACATCCCGGCTCGCACTGGGCCTCCCTCCAAAGGCTGGCTGCCCCACCCCTGGCACCTGGGTAATGCTGCTCTGGGGCTATCCACACAAAACGATTTACGCACCCCCCACCCGCAACACACACACACACACACACACACACACACACACACACACACAGGCTGCATCAGGCTTTAGGAACCTAACTCAAACGCACCCCTAAGGAGCAACCCCACAGGTGTGACTGGGTTGGACACTCCCAGCAAGGGAGGGAAGGCCCCCCTCTGGGTCCTTGCCAGCGGCAGGGTGCCGGCTGGGCCTCCGCCTCATCCTCTCCATCTGCGGGGAAGTCGGAGCGGCCCCCACCAACCACCACCACGCAACCAGATTGATTCTCGCACTTCAAATCCCCGCTGCCGGGGCCCCATCTGTGTGCTGACACGAAAAGCCGCCCTCGAGCAGCCGGCCTGCGGAGCGTCTGGGGTTCTCCCGGGCCGGCGCTCACGCCTCCCCAGGCCGCCCCCGCCCCCGCGGGCCGCGCCTTACCGCCAGTGTCCTCGAAGCGCGGGGGCGGGCGGTCCCGCAGCGTGGCACTCCAACCCGCGCTGGCCTCGTCCTCGTCGGACTCCTGCGCTTTGGGGGCGCCGGGAGGCGGCGCGGGGCCGGGGCGCTCGTGTTCGTCGTCTGAGGAGGCGGCCGAGGAGGAGCGCGAGGTGGCGGACGTGCTGTAGAAGGGGTTCCCGCCGCTGTCCGGGCTGGACTCGCCCAACACGTCGTCCCAGATGTGCAGGCTCTCCTAGCGCGCGCGGGCCGCCTCGAGCAGCTCGGGCGCCCTCCTCCGCGCGCTCCCGCCGACCTCGGCCATGGCCCCGGCCGCCTCCCGCGCGCCCACCCCCTCAGCGCCTCCCAGCCGCACGCGCCGGGCCCGACCCGCGCCGCGGACCGCCGCCCCCCACCAGCGCAGCCCGCAGCACAGTGCCCGCCGCCCCGCCGTCTTGGTCGCCTCGGGCCCAGCGCCCGAGGAAGCGCCCTGGGAGCTCGGGCGCCGCAGGCTGCAGGCCCCGGCGGGACGCAGGGCGCGCGGGCGGGAGGCAAGGGCTGCGGCCGGGCCCAGGAGCCGCCGCTACCGCCGCCGATGCGTCTCCTCGGCGCCCGCTGTCCCCGCGCGCCCTCCCGCGGCACCCCGCGCTCCCTGGCCGACCTTCCCGGGCGCAAGCAGCCAGAGACGGACCCCGCCTCCTCGCACCTCCGGCTCGCCCGCCAATGGGGAGCAGGCCGGGCCGGGGCCCGCGCGGGGCAGGCCCCACACCCCTCCGCCGAGCGGGGCGAGGAGAGCAGCGGCGGCGGCGGCAAGGGGGAGGGCGGCCGGTGGCTTCCTCGCCTGCGGGACGTGTGGCCCGGGACGGCCTCCCGCAGGCCCCGCGCGGCCCCGCAGGGGGGAGGGAGGAACCGAGTGGGTGTCGGGGGTTGGGGGGTACGCAGCCAGTCTTCCCGCCACCCGAGCCGGCTCACGGAGCATGAAGCCCGCGCTCTTGGTCCCCTTCCGCTGTCGGCGCCAGCGGCGGCGGGGAGCTGTCCGCCCCGGTGGTTCTGAACCAGGCGCTGCGGAAATTCCAGGTAGGCGCCTGGCCCGAGGGTCACGATTCCCGCGGGGCTGCTGTGGCTGCTGCTACTTCCGTGCTCCACAGCCGGCTGTGCCTTGAGCTCTTGCAAGCACAAGGGCTATCTGGCTTCCTGGAGCCTTGCTCTAATAAGCAGCCCGCCTTGCCGGTTCATTCCTGGGGTAAGGTGGTGACTCAGTTTCGCTTCAATACCCCTGTAATTTGAGGGATCAACATCCGATCTTAGTCATTCCTCCCGTCTTTGACCTTTGACATCTTTAAACTCAAAATATTCCTTACCTTCCAAATATTAATTACTCTAACACCACCATTGCAACATCTTCACCCATACATTTGACACACTTGTCTGTTAAAATACGGCACAATCACCCAGGCTTCAGTGTTCTGATAAACAATAGATCAGAAAGGTTTCATCCATCCCTCTGCCTTGGTCAGGAGTGCATGGCACTCATTCCGTTGATGACGATACATATGATCAGGCGTTTCTTGCTCCTCTCTCCCTCCCACAATAATGCAATAAGTCACAATGATGGTAATTGGGCCATAAAGTCACTTGCACTCTGAAATAAAATAAATCCACAGAGATGTGAAGGGCTTGCAAATCCTACTGGGTATTAACTAAATAAGGATTACACGAAAGGGAAAGGCATATTGCTATTTCATGCATAAAGGATGCAGATGCAAAAAGGGTGAAGATGTTGGGACCACCAGCTATGGTCAGTTCTAACAGCAGGTGAGCAGCTTCTGCTCTCGCCCTCCCCTCGCAAGCCCCTGTTTCCTCCTCCCAAACCAGAGTCTCTGTACCAGCATGAATTCCTGATCATCACTGAAAGATGATATATAAAAAGGAAAGGATTTACATGACATTGCTTAGTATATGAATTGGCTGATATACGTGAAATTGTTTGCAAAGCATTTCAACTCTGTTGGAAGAATTGTGTCACAGAAAAGAACTGGTTTCCAGCACTTCTCTATACTGTGTTAACCAGGGAAAGATTCTGAAGAGAGTTCATACAGGTAATCAGACTTAAAAAGGTCAATGACACATAGATTGAAGACGAAAAGTAAGACTGCGTAGCTCAAGTTCAAATTATGCAATTAGGAATTCTGTAATACTCCTGTAAAATTTAATGATACATATTTTAAAAAATAATTGAAAGGGATCAAAACACTGAAATACATAGGCAAGAACTCCTTCTCTTCTCCAGGCAGCCAATGAAAATGTCAGCAGCTAAAGTGAGTGTGTATTTTAAAAACAGTGGCTTGCTTTGCTACCCAGAGGAAGCAGGAAGTAGAGCAGTAACAGTTACAAGGATGGACACAGTCTTCCATTGTCCCAAATCTGCATTTGTATGGTGCTAATCCCAAAGAAACCTTAGAGTCTTTGTGCTTATGAGCTCTCAAGTGCTTGTAGCTCACAGAGCACGCAACACTGGGAGAGGATTATATGGTCACAAAAGAAACAGACTGGGAAATCAAATTGTTATCCAAACCCTGGCCCAACAAAAATGAGATGGCTGTGTCCATTTAGAATCAAGGGTTTAGCAACCAAGTGCTACTTTGTTTAAACAAATGCTTCCAACCAAGAACAGTAAAAATACTTCAGCCTTTAAAAACAGGTGGCTGATTCTCCTTGTGAAAGGAGGGGAGGAAAGGGAAGAAAACAACTGGAAAACAAAAACCAAAAAACTTTCCCATCTGCTTGGCAACCTCCTCGATGCTATGATTATGGTTCTACATCATTAAGTTTTACAAGTAATGTTGTCTCAGCATTATACTGAGATCTTTTAACTTTGAGTCATTTAAACACATCTTCCAAATAATACAACTTTGTAATGTAATTAATTTTAAGATTAATATTGAGCTTTTGGTTCAGAGTCTGCACAAAAGGCTCCAGGATAGTAAGAACAATCCATTTCTGTAGTAGATTCCTTAGGCTTTGTTAAGCCAGAGAGGTTCATGCACTTGTGAAACTGGGGATAATAGCCATATTTCATTGAGTCTTGGCCTCCTTTCCTGGTATAGTTTAATAAGAAACAAAAAATGCTACCATTCATACTATGATACAATGTTTTCTTTTCATTAATATTTTAATTTAAATATATTCAAAAAGCTATTTGGTAAGTATTTAGACAGATTTTTATCATGTATGGCCTTAATGCATACATAAAAATAAAAGTTAAAATTTTTGGTTAACGTTTTTCCAAACCTCAAATTAAGAATCTCACTACTTTTATTTACTTTCTGAGAGATTTCAGTGCCCAGATTTTTCTCACAATATCTTTCTCTGAGCCACCCAGAGCTTCTGTCATGCTGCACTTAAAAAATTATTATTAGACATATAGCTGACATTCAATGTTAAATTAGTTTCAGGTGTACAACATAGTAATTTGACAATTCTATACATTACTCAGTGATCACCACAGTAAGTATATCATCACCTCGCCATATAAACTTATTATAACATCATTGGCTGTATTCCCAATGCTGTACTTTTCATCTCCAGATGAGAACAGGAAATTATTTTATTTATTTTATAACAGGAAATTTGTACCTCTTAATCCCCTTCGCCTATTTCACCCATCCCCCATCCACCTTCCCTCCCCAAACCACCAGTTTGTTCTTTGTATTTAAGAGTCTATTTCTGTTTTTTTTTTTTTTTGTCTGTTCACTTGTTTCTTTTTTTAGATTCCGTATAGAAGTGAAATTACAGGGGGCCCTGGGTGGCTTAGTGGGTTAAAGCCTCTGCCTTTGGCTCAGGTCATGATACCAGGTTCCTGGAATCGAGCCCCAAGTCAGGCTCTCTGCTCGGTGGGGACCCTGCTTCACCTGCCTCTCTGCCTGTCTCTCTGCCTACTTGTGATCTCTCTCTCTCTCTTTCAAATAAATAAATAAAATCTTAAAAAGAAAAAAAAGGAAGTGAAATCATATGGTATTTGCCTTTCTCGATCTGACTTATTTCTCTTAACCTAATATCCTCTAGATCCAGCCATGTTGTCACAAATGGCAATATCTCATTCTTTTTTTATAGCTGGATAATATTCCATTATATATCTATATACACCATATCTTTACCCATTCATCTACTGATGAACACCTGGACTGCTTCCATATCCTGGCTATTATGAATAGTGCTGCAGAAAACCTAGGAGGGCATATATCTTTTTGAATCAAGTGTTTTTATTTCCTTTGGGTCAATATCAAGTACTAGAATTACTGAAGCATATGGTAAATCTATTTTTAATTTTTTGAGGAACCTCCATACTGTTTTCCACAGTTGTTGCACCAATTTACATTCCCACAAAAAATGTACAGAGGTTCCTTTTTCTCCACATCCTGGCCAACACTTGTTCTTTCTTGTCTTTTTAATACTAGCCATTCTGACAAGTATAAGGTAATAGATATCCCTGTGGTTTTGATTTTATTTTCCTGATGATGAGTGATGTTGAGCATCTTTTCACATGTCTATTGGATGTCTGTATGTATTTTTTGGGAAAATGTCTATTAAGTCCTCTGCCCATTTTTCAATTGGATTATATGTTGGGGTTTGGGTTTTTGGGGTGTGTGTGTGTGTGTGTGTTTTACATATTTTGGTTATTAATCCTTTATTATATTTATCATTCACCCCATCTTCTCCCATTCTGTAGGTTCCCTTTTGGTTTTGTTGTGGGTTTCCCTTACTGTGCAAAAGCTTTTTATTTTGTTGTAGTCTTAATAATTTATTTTTGTTCTTGTTTCCATTGTCTAAGCAGACATATCCACAAATAATGTTGCTAAAACCAATCTCCAAGTGATTACTGCTTATTGTCTTTTAGGAGTTTTATGGTTTCAGGTCTCTCATTTATTCATTTAATTTTTTTTTTTTTAAGGAAGCTTTACACTGAATGTGGGACCTAAACTCACAGCCTCAAGAATAAGAGTTGCATGCTGTACAGGCTGAGCCAGGCAGGCACACCTCAGATTTCATATTTAGATCTTTGATCCGTTTTGAGTTTCTTTACGTGTATGGTAAAAGAATGTGGTCTAGTTTCATTTTTTTGGCATATGGCTCTCCAGTTTTCCCAACACTGTTTTTGAGGAGACTTTCTTCTGTTACATATTCTTGCCTCCTTTGTCAAAGATTAATTGACCATATAATTGTGGATTTATTTCTGGGCTCTCTATCCTGTTTCCATTGATTTATGCGTATATTTTCTCCCAGTACCCTACTGTTTTGATTACTATAACTTTGTAGTATATCTTGAAATCCAAGAAACTGATACCTCCAGCTTTGTTCTCCTTTCTCAAGATTGTTTTGCATGCTGCACTTCTTATAAAAGTAATTCTGAGGTCATCCAAATTGCCACCCCTCCGTTCTGCTTGGTTTGATGCTGGTGGGGTTTCTCTTTTTTTTTTTCCTTTTTATTTCCTTATCTGAGATTTTCATATAATAACCAGTTTATTTTCTTTCTTTAAATGGTCCTCAAAAGGCCTGTGGCTTTGCATGCCAAGGGATGTAGATGATCAGTTGTGCCCTAGGAGCAGTAACCACATGGCATAGGGTCAAGCTGTGGTAACTTTATAGGGACTTCCACCTGCTCAGCTTCAACTATAAGACAATTCCTGACATTGGAGATGTGAAAGAAAATGGGAAGGGAGGGGCATCTTAAAATCCATAAAATATGGCATATTGTCTCCTGTTTGTACTTTTACAATTTCTGATTTTGCAAATGGCCAAGCTGCCACAGGGAACAAAAATGAGGTCCTAAGGTGGCAGAGACTGACCTGGCCAGCCCTGTACTGCACAGGCTATGTGTTACTGGATCAGTATGAATGGAGAAAGCAGGGGTGAGTCAGGGCAGCTGCTGCCTCTCCCTACATTGCCTTCATCACCCACAAGGAGGGGGCCCAAAGCCAAGGAGGACCTCCTGGAACTGAGACAGGGGAGGGGAAAAGAAAGCTGAACGATGCCACAGCTGCTGAACCATGACCAAAATATGGGGGAGAAGGCTGGAGGCAAATGTGCATGGTACACCGTGACATTTGGAGTCCTAGGTGACATAGAAGCTTAAGGATCCAACCTTGCTCAAACTGATTTTACATGATGATTTTATCTACTAATCAACCCAGAGATGCAGAGAATGAAATAGGGCAATACTATAGAAAATGCTTGAGAGAAATCTCTCTTATGATTGAGATAACCTGATATTTCCATTGATTCATTCATTCATTCATTCAATTATGTACTGAGTATTATGTATCAAATCCTCTTCTGAACACAGAATAAATCAGGAAAAAAACACCCACAAATACCATTTTTATAGCACATGCATTCAAATAGAAGAGAGAGAACAGACAGTAAATAAATAAATATATAATATGTCAGCTGTTGATAAGAAGTCAAAAGTAGAGAGGGACAGAAATTATGTTGATTGTGATGGTGCTGCTGGCTGTGTGTGCAGTTAGGGGAGATTACTCTAATAAGAAGACATTGGCAGATCCTTGAGTGGATTCAGAGAACAAGACGGGTACATTTAAGAAGAGGAAACAAGTGCTGGGGCGCCTGGGTGGCTCAGTGGATTAAGCCGCTGCCTTCGGCTCAGGTCATGATCTCAGTGTCCTGGGATCGAGCCCCGCATCGGGCTCTTTGCTCAGCGGGAGCCTGCTTCCTCCTCTCTCTCTGCCTGACTCTCCGCCTACTTGTGATCTTTCTCTCTGTCAAATAAATTAATAAAATCTTTAAAAAAAAAAAAGAAGAGGAAACAAGTGCAACCCCCCAAGGGAGGCATGCACTTCCTGTACTCTGTTAAACACTAAGGAGGCTGGTGAGTGGAGGCAGAGACAGCTGAGTGAAGAGGTAGGAGTTGAATTGAGAAGGAAGTTGAGTGTTAAATTTTGTAAGACTGAATTTTGTATTGAGTGAAGTGGGGAGCCATTGGAGATCTTAGAGCAGAGAAATAACAAGGTCTGACTTTTGTCTTAAATAGATTGCTTTATCTGCTGAGTGGAAAATAAACTAGAACAGAGCAAAGATGGAATCCAGAAGACCAGATAGCAGACTATTACAATAACTCATAGAAGATGGTGTTTTGGACCACAGTGGGAGTAACTGAAGTGTGGAGAACTGGTCAGATTTAGAATATATTTTGAATATAGAATCCACAGCTTCTACCAAAGAATTAAACGTGGGCAGTGAAAGAAAGAGATGAATCAAGAATGACTCTACAGTTTCCTGTTTGAGCTATTGCAAGACCAGCAGAGCTCGAGAAGAATAAGTGCTTGGTTTTGAACATGTTGGGTTTAACTCATCTAGGTAGATCTGGAAAGCAGGCAGTGGAAGAAAGTTCAAAATCCAGGTCTGGACTGGAGGTGGAGATGTGGAGTCATCAGGAGATAGATGGTAGAAGAGGGACAGTCAACAAAGACTCAGTGTAGACAGAGGAGAAGTCTGAGGTTGGGTCCTGGAGCACATTCATACTCAGAGATCAGGGAAATGAGAATAAACCCCAAGTGGAGGGGCTTGTCCTCACTCAGAAGGGATTGGAGTAAGGGTTCCACCCAGGTAAACTTAGTGGGATTCTGTGGGTCTTCTTTCCTTACCGATTTGATTTTCTTTTCAAGATTTATTTGAGAGAGAGAGAGAGAGAGCAGGAGCACACACATGCAGGGGGAAGAGACAGAAGGAGAGGGAGAGAATCTCAATCAGATTTCCCGCTGAGCATGGAGCCTGATGTGGGGCTCGATTCCATAACCCTGAGCTCATGACCTGAGCCAAGATTCACACGCTTAACCACTTAGCCACCTAGACACCCACGCAATTTGTTTTTCTTTCTTTTTTTTTTAATATTTTATTCATTTATTTATTTGACACAGAGAGAAAGAGTGAGAGAAATAGATCACAAGTAGGCAAAGAGGCAGGCAGAGGGAGAGGTAGAAGCAGGTTCCCTGCTGAGCAGAGAGCCCGATGCAAGAGCCCGAGACCCTGAGACCATGACCTGAGCTGAAGCCACCCAGGTGCCCCCAATTTACTTTTCTCAGTGAAGTCATCAGAATGGTCGGTCATCAGCTGTATCTGATGGAAGGTGTTCAGTTCTCACTCTGAACAAAATGGCTGTACATTAGAATCACTGGGATAATTTTAAAAGCACACTTATATCAAGAACCTAATTGGATATTAATCTAATTGGTTCTACACCAATTAGATCAGATCCTCTGGAGGTGGGCACTCCTGTGTTTTAAAGTCTTCCAGGTGATTCAAAAGTGTGGCCAGTGTTGAGAAGCCCTGGCTTAAGGTTGGAGGAAATAAGATGTGAAATAGTCAAAATATTTCACAAGAAGAGTGGAGATTCTGTCGGTCAGAGAAGCATACTTGGATTTGTGGCTGAGAATTTAATGTGAAAGGGGCGCCTGGGTGGCTCAGTGGGTTAAGCCGCTGCCTTCGGCTCAGGTCATGATATCAGGGTCCTGGGATCGAGTCCCACATTGGGCTCTCTGCTCAGCAGGGGGCCTGCTTCCCTTCCTCTCTCTCTGTGATCTCTTCCCTTCCTCTCTCCTACTGTGATCTCTCTCTGTCAAATAAATAAATAAACTCTCTTAAAAAAAAGAATTTAATGTGAAAGCCTCCAGCATCGTTGCTTTTCTCACCAACCACGTTCAGCTGCCAGGGGTAGACGTAGGGTGGACAGAGGGTTGGGTTTTTACCAAGGTGGGGTTTTATCAGGTATGTATGATGTATGATGGAGGTGAGTGTATGGGACAGGGATTATAGTTATGGGAGCGGATTCTGTGCCAGCTGCGAAGGCCTGTGATAATTTGGGGGAAGGAGCAAGAACCACAGAAAATGAAATAGGGGGATGCCTGGGTGGCTCAGTTGGTTAAGCAGCTGCCTTCGGCTCAGGTCATGATCCCAGCGTCCTAGGATCAAGTCCCACATCGGGCTCCTTGCTCGGCAGGAAGCCTGCTTCTCCCTCTGTCTCTGCCTGCCGCTCTGTCTGCCTGTGCTCGCTCTCGCTCCCTCTCTCTCTCTGACAAATAAATAAAATCTTTTAAAAAAAAAAGATTCTCTTCAAAAAAAAAAAAAAAAGAAAATGAAATAGGTAAATGGCTTCTTCTGAGTGACTTAGATAATTAATACTTCTTGAAATAATTTAGTGCAGCCAGACCCCTGCAAATCAGCACAAACAACTCCGATGAGTGCTTCAATCTACCATTTCTTCCCAGGGCTTCAATCAATTGCTTTCAACAAGTGAACATTGAGATATTTAGAGCAAAGGAAAAAAATACATATTGGGAGTTCGCATTTTTTTTAATTTTATTTATTTATTTGACAGAGACACAATGAGATAGGGAATACAAGCAGGAGGAGTGGGAGAGGGAGAAGCACGTTTTTCCGCTGAGAAGGGAGCCCGACGCGGGGCTGGATTCTCAGGCCCCTGGGATCATGACCTGAGCCGAAGGGCAGATGCTTAACAATTGAGCTACCCAGGCTCCCCTGGAAGTTAGCTTTTTACATTCTTGGAAAATGGGATTTTGTACATTTATGTTCTTTTTCTGTCCCCTTGTGGATATTTTCCCTCTTGAAACACACCCAACCCCTGCTCCACAGTTGTCCAGTAAAAGAAAGGGATCTGAGTGCCATCCCCAAAGTTCACTTGCGATTAAAGGAGAAACAATCCTGGGAAGCTGTTTTACACAGAAGAGTAGATTGCTCAGTTATAGAAACTCAGGTATTATAAGAAAACGGGAGAGATATTCCTTACTAGAAGGGGGGCCTGCTCAGTGTTTCTAAATTCACATTGGTAGATTGTTGAACTGTTGTAGGCTGAGTGTTAAAATCACATCTTTCCCTCCATTTTTTACAGAGACAATGATGGTTCTTCCAAGATTGTCTGTGAAAGGCTAGGCAGCTGCAAAACCACACATTTGACCTGAGCCATCACCCAAGTAGAATGTAATCCGCTCTCAGATCATAGGAGAAAAAAGAGAGAGAGAGAGAATCCCAAGAAGAAACACTCACGTCAGGATTTTCATCAAATTTAGTGCACGTCTCACCATTTATCTTCATTTGCGGTAATTTTTGAAATAAACACTAATGTCGAATTGCCCTGCGTTACAACGAGCAACTCAATTATCAGAAAACCACAAGTCTCCAACGTTTGTTCTAATTACTAAAGCAGAAGAGCAGACAGAGTTTAGAAAATTTTCAACAAGGCTTAAACAAGAGAGATTTTCCACTTTTTTCTAATCAGGTCAACATAGATACCACTTTCCCTACAACCTTGTAGGCAGTTGGTATTTTTCAGAGATATTTGGTTCCTTATAGAAGGCTTAAAGTTGGAGGTCCATAAAAACGATAATCAACTTTTATGTGTGCCTTCTATAGGCCAGGAACTGTGTTAAATGAACAGTATCTAATTTAATCCTCCTAACAAGCCCTGTGAAGTGAATACTACTGACTATTCTCACTCCAAGGGGGGGCAAAGCAGATGCTTTGAGAGTTGAACTCAGTTTTCCAAGTTCATATGGCTCGTATATGATGGAATCAGGACTTGAGCTCAGTCTAATGCCAGGTTGGACCCTCAGTGGCAGCTACTGTAGTTTTTTTGACCATCACCTGCTTCCCTCCCCCACCCCCGCCCCCATCTCATTCCCATTTAGGGATAATCAGCCATACCTAAATGACAGTGGCCAGGCAGGAAGGGTGGCTACTGGGTTTAATTATTTATATCCAGGGGGAAGATCCACCTCGCCCCATACATTCTGCTTTAGCTCTTGACCTGCCAGGTGAGTAGCCATCCTTCAAACCATCAGTGTTAATTGCTGGTGAGGGATGAATTAGGCGGCAGGGGTCACACACAGTTTACTAGTCATGCATATTTCTTTCAGAATACCTAAGTACCATTCCCTTGGATATGAGAAGAAATGATGGGAGGG
The DNA here is from genome assembly GCF_964662115.1 of Mustela nivalis. Lineage (NCBI taxonomy): Eukaryota > Metazoa > Chordata > Mammalia > Carnivora > Mustelidae > Mustela > Mustela nivalis. Next base: position 84,031,693 of record NC_139040.1, read on the forward strand.
ATGTTAAAAGGGACTCCCAGAAATATTTCCGGACCAGTCATGATCACTAGCCTTTATGATACTCTTGGAGTCATTTTACTGGTTCTTGAAATGAGTGCACTTCCCCTAGGATGGCTTGGCCCCTCCCAGTAATCAGAAGCTCCCAGGATGGGTCAAAGATTACTTTCTTTGCTATAATTCTGCAAGTTGAATGTATCTCTTGAAAGACCCTGGAGCCGCACCCAAGAATCAAACAGCAGGCCTCCACTGGATGCAAATTGCAAGAGGTTTATTGGTTACACAGGCGCCTGCGGACGCATCAGCCTTTGTGGGCTGAGCATGCCGGGGTAAGTTGGGGAGCAGATTATATAGGGCAGGGTTGGGGTGGCAGGATGCAAGCTTACAGAAGCAGATGCTTGGTTACAGGAATCTGATTGGTAAATTTAAATCAAGCATTGTCAGGCACTGGGTTTAAGGCAAGGATTGTTCTGGTGGGCCTTGGCTCAGCACTCTGGAAAGTCCCAGGTACACTCTATTCTTCATTTGTCTTTTCTTTTGACAGACCGGGTGATCATAGACAATAGACATCCTGGTATGTGTTGCCAATGGCTATGGGGACAATCAAGCCTTCAGCAAGGGGAGAGGGGGTGCTGTGGGGACATCAGGTTACTTAAACAAGCCTTTAGCAAGGGGAGAGGGGTCTTTCATCCCCCCCTTTTTCTTTATCATGGATAGAATCCTATATCCATTCACTTTGTTCATGAAGTAAGTCAGTTTGAGATCCGGTCTGTTTAATTAGTTGATATTGCTGTGTCAGTACCATTGTCTGGATTACTGACAAGCGACCTTTTACAAACTGTACGAGTTTATTTAAGATACAAGGCCGATTGAAAATTGGGCTATTGATAAGGTAACTTCTTTGTTGTAATCTCAAGGACATTTGTAAACCAAGGGAGGCTCCTGTCCTGCAGGATTGTGATCTCAGCAAGTCAACTATTTATCATTTTATGGCAGTCAGGGGTGCCTGAGGAATGCTACACATATGGAGAGGAACGGGTGAAGGTGGGATGTAAGGCACCAGCTTTTGCTTTGTCCTTAGCCAGCCTCCTGCTCCTTCATTCCCCCCTGAACAATTTTGACCCTTAAATTTTTAAGGAGGTTGAAAGTGGAAGGTCTCATCTTCTGTAACTTCTTCGTGCTGAATAGGGGCGTAGAGCTGTCTCTACCTACTGGGGTCAATATTGATCAGGGTAGGAATGTATAAGGGAGTTTCGAAAGGTGGAGGCAGCTGAATCCAGCACTGACAGTGAAGAGGTGTCCTTGAGCGCGACAAGGATCGTCTGTCGTGGTGTAGTCATTGTAGCAATGGAGTCTCGGCACCAAATAGAGAAACATGGAACAAAGCAACATATTAAGGTTAATAAGGCGATAAGAATGAGAAGCCCGAAAAGGAGATTCGGTCATAGTCCTCCTTCAAACCAGGAACTTAACCATTTACTGAGAGAGAGAGAAGGATCTTGTAGGCCTTAATTTGGGTATTCATATCTTTTATTAGTCCTGTGACATTTTTGTGATAGTCTGGGATATACACACAACATTCTGTCTTGATAATTGCACGTGTGCTGCCCTGGGCTGCTGTCAGGACATCTGAGGCCATCCTATTTTGTAGGACTGCCTTGCGTATCTGTGACACTTTGGTATTAAGCTGGGAGATGCTATTTAGTGAATCATTGAGTGCCTTTGTAGTATATTTATTAAGGGCTTCTACATGCCACATGACATCCCCTAGTCCCTCAGATGGAACAAAAATGGATGCTAAGTGATCATACCATTTAAAAACAGATCGTGTTCATCTTTGTTTCAAGTTGGGGAGATTAGCAGGAGTTGTAATGGTTTTAGTAATGTGCCCATGATTCCAGGAAAATCCCCTTTCCTTCCAAATATCTCCATGGGCATGTGGTACCAGGGAGGCATATTTGGAGTCAGTATAATTGTTAATTCTTAGGCTTTGGCAATTGCAAAGTGCTAGTGAGCACTATGGCACACCCAACTTTTCTTCTTCTTTCTATGAAAACTATTTTCATCAGAAAACCAACTGTCATTCGTAATTTTAACAGGGGCATCTTAAACCTGGTCATATAGAATAAGCTAGATTAATAATCTCTGAACATTTTTGCTCTATAGAGAAAGAAGTACAGTGGTCAGGTTCAGGCATACAGGTAACTAGGTTTAAAGTTTGACAAATTTTAAGTTTTATTTCTGGCATCTCTGTTAGTGTAGCCCAGTATTTAATAAGTCGGCCTCCATCATCCATTGGTGGCCTTTGGCTACTAAGACAAATCTGGACCTGATGTGACATTACTACAGTTAGGGACTGTCCCATAGTGAGCTTTGAGGCTCTTTTATGAGGGCTGTTTTAGGTTTTGCTAAAGCATCTGTTTGCAATTGTACCTCAACGGAGGTGGCCTCTAGATAAATATGACTAAGGGATGAAACCAATAAGAAGATCTTTGAGTGGTCCAACCTCAACAATATCCTGATTAGAGAGGATCATTGTCAAGTGGGAGAAGAGTGTGGTATGCTGGCTTTTAGGCAATTTAATTATTCCAGTTGTTTAATCATGTGCCGTGGGGTCTGCTAATATCCCCACAAAATAATAAGATTGACTAAAGGAGCTATTGTACAACTTCTCTGAAGTTTACCTCAAATTGTTTAGCTTAGGTAAACAAACATTTAAAGACAATCAAATCTAGAATTTAACATCCATAAAGGTGTGTTATTAAAACAGAATTTTTCTCTCTAAAATAACCCTCATTTACAGAGATAGCCAAATCAGGACTAATTCACTTGTGAAACAAGTTTAGTTTTGACAAACTTGGCCTATTATTTACATAAGCTCAGCAAGAACAATGAGTGTGATCAATAGATCTTTTAGCATCTGCTTTGCTGGAACTTTTAATAAGGAATCTCTAGGTTGAACTTTTAGTAGCCTCTCCGGGCCAGAAGCCAAGCCCTGTACTGGCCATCAGGCATGCCTGCAATACCTGTCGATTTGGGCGAATTCCTCAGTGGGCGAATTCCTCTTCTGAGAACGCACCTACCAAGGAGTGACATTCTTTACTCACCTGGTGAGGCTGCTGGGAACTCTGTAAGCAAGGTATCAGGCCAACAGTCCCAAGGGGCTTTATGGCTCCAGGTTTTATAAAGTCCACCTTAGTTCTTTTAAACTGTCTGGTCATATCCGAGTCTTTTTAAATATGACATTCCAGTCAAAGCCTTGGTAAAATAACCCGTGTTTCCAATTCTTTCCTGTTACAAGGAGAACAGATTCTTATTGGACTTATGCAAATGACCGATTGTCATGGAAGAATGCTTACTTACTGAGACCTTTTGGTTTCAGAGGGTTCAGATAGAGAGAAAAGCTTGAATGCTTTGAGCTCTTTTATAAATGAGCACTTTTACATTTCTATAAGTTACAGATAACTAGGAGGAAGTATCCCTAGTCTGAAAGAGCAAACATCAGAGAGAACCAGCAATGTTTAAAGTAAGACAAAACATTAAGAGATATAACATTATAATTTTTTTTTTTAGTTCATTTAGTCCCATGTTACTAAATCTAGTGAATGTGGCTTTAGTCTGTTTTGGAAATTCTTACCCATTTCAGTTTTAGGATTTTTAAGTAGATCAAAAATCTGTATTTGTCCTGAAAGTCCTTTATAGGAATCTCCTTGAAGATAAAACTCATTTTTCAAGAGAATTAAAACAATTATAAATGACAAAAACCCAGTATGGATATGGTTAAAGCTAAAGAGACATGGGAGTTTACAATTTAGCTGCAAGGAAATCAGGTTATTTTTGTGATATATAACATTTCCATAATTACAGTATCAAGCGATGATCTCTCAAAACATTAAAACTTTAGGAAGTGCGTAGAATCTCTAGAATAATTATAGTATTTTCCCAAATGTAATCCAAGGTTTATCATTGGTTCAGTAGTATTTTATGAGCAACTTCATATATCAAGGAAAAGCCTGAGTTAAAGAGATTTTACAATTTAAATCTTGTCAACATTTGTTAAGATCTTAGAAAGTTTTGAAGCACATGCCTAAATATAATTAGGGATGTTAAACACCTGATAAAACAAAACATAGAAACTGGTTTTTCTGGGCAGGCAAAGAGAAAATCACTTACATTCTCGTAACAGGAGATTAATTAATCTAAGAAAACTTTGTCCTTTGAACAGAGAATTTCAGTCTTGTACTAATGTAATGTACCTTTAAAACCCATTCATTTAGTCTATCTTAGTCCGTCCTGACCATAGCTAAAATTCCTTTTCTGAAGATTTCCCTTTATAAATTTTCTATAACTTTCCTTTGCATTCAGGTTTTATCCTAAGCCATTTTTTTTCCAAGCAACCATCTCATTTAGGATAAAATTACCTTCCTTTATCTTCAACAAAATGTATTCCCATTCCTTAAATTTTTTTTATCATCTATTTTTATAGAGTTTCCCTTATTTCCATCAGTCTTAGTTACACTAAGCAGAATTTGATACTCTTAGAAACCACTTAATCTCTAGTGAAGACTAAGTATTAACCAATTGTGAACTGTTTCAACAGAATTCTTCAGGTGGCAAATTTATAAATCAGTTAAGTGGCAAACACGTTTACCAACAAATTTAAATACTCTTAGTTTCTTTGCAGTAAGAAGTCAAAAGCACAAACCTACAACCAGTAATTAACGACTTAGCATTTTATCCTGTTTGGTTAAGACCTAGATGTCCACAATTTAATTCCATTTGTCATCCAAGCAAAATTTTAAAACTTTCAGGTTACCAAAGACTTTGAAAGCTACTTCAGCAATTACCCATTAGAACTTTGAGACAGACAATTAACCATCAGTTTAGTTATTTCTTTGCTAACCAATTTTAATAAATAACATGAGTTTATTTGACCTTCAGTAAACTTCGAAGTTTTACATTTACTGCTGATAACTTAAAAGACAAGTTTTATCTTAATTAAACCAATAAACTTAACTTAGTTCCAACACTGATTTACGTTCCATCTGGACCCACTCCACTTTGAATGTTTACCTGAGACCTGGTTGGGAAGATCTGGAGTGAGGGGGTGTTAGGTCCAGGGGGTGCTCTTCTTGCTCCTTGACAGTGAAGAGAGAAGGAGCTGTGGTGCATGATCTAGAGGCCAGTCATGCAGGCTGCACACACGTTGGTACAGAAACACGTAAGGGGAAAACAGAAGAAACAAAGCGCCTCCAGGAGGCAGAGAAAAGATTCCCGGTTTTAGAGCTCATAAGGCCCAACAGAGGAGCAGACATCATGCTTTCCCATTAGCCAGGGGGGAGGGGTTAGGCGGTCTAAGTCAGGCCAGAGAACACAGGGAAACCTCCCCAAAACAAAGAGTTTCGGCAGCTGCTTGGGAATATTCCCTATAGTCTCTGTCCCGAGTCAGACCAACCCCAGTTGGCTCCAGTTATAGCCATCAACACAGGAAGTGAGTGAGCGCGAAGCTCCCACATCTATTAGGAGAAACAGAGAGAAATAAAGCCAGAGTCCCCTTTGCCAGGGATGGCCCAGCAACCTGGGTTTACTAGAAGAAGGCTTATTTACATAATTATTATCCAATATGTCAGGAGGAAATTTACTAGCTGACTCATTGAATCTGGTTTTAGCTCTTAATACCTATCTTTTATATTTCCTTCCGATATGTACGATGTTGCAGACAAGGGGAGGGGGACCTTTCAGGTGCTGTCCTGCTCGCATCCCTCGCGGGAACTTAGGAGCGTCTTAGCTAAGGTCTATCCATATAAACCCCGGACCAGGCTACTCCATGGAGTAGATGACCGTTATGCCATATGACGCTCCGTGAGACTCAGGGTGCAGCCCACTCAGACTCCGTAGCCGAAGGCGGTGGAGCCACATAAACATTCATACAGTCAGGCATTCCTCAGATTCAAACGGATCAGACATTTTTCCCTAAACAGAATGTTACCTTCATAACTGATACAAAGAACATATAGACACTTAGGACGTCGACAGGATAGCCTGGACACAAGAGACAAAAATAGAAATTGCTGTGCGGGTTCAGTTCAGAAATTGAGACTACGGGTTATGGTCAGGAGGAACGTGAGATCCTCTCTGACCAACAGGTGGCCCAAGATAATGGCCCTCTTCGGAAACCCCAAGGCATCCCCTGGAGTAAACTGAAACCCCCGAGGCGTCCCTCGGTTGCAGCAGGGGAGAAGTCTGAGTTCGTCAACTCCTTCTCAGCCTGCCCCAAAATACGGAGCAACAACGTTGTTGTACGGAACAGAAAAACAGACAAACAGAGAGACAGAGACACGGATGACAGAGACACGGATACTGGCCAGCTTACCTCCCGGTGGGGACCGGCTAGAGTCTTGGGTGGGACTTCAAGAGATCTCGGTGGAACCTCCAAATGAAAGACCCTGGAGCCGCACCCAAGAATCAAACAGCACGCCTCCACTGGATGCAAATTGCAAGAGGTTTATTGGTTACACAGGCGCCTGCGGACGCATCAGCCTTTGTGGGCTGAGCGTGCCGGGATAAGTTGAGGAGCAGATTATATAGGGCAGGGTTGGGGTGGCGGGAAGCAAGCTTACAGAAGCAGATGCTTGGTTACAGGAATCTGATTGGTAAATTTAAATCAAGCATTGTCAGGCACTGGGTTTAAGGCAAGGACACAACGGTTTGTTCTAGTGGGCCTTGGCTCAGTACTCTGGAAAGTCCCAGGTACACCCTATTCTTCATTTGTCTTTTCTTTTGACAGACCGGGTGATCACAGACAATAGACATCCTGGTATGTGTTGCCATCCAGCTATGGGGACAATCAAGCCTTCAGCAAGGGGAGAGGGGGTGCTGTGGGGACATGAGGTTACTTAAGCAAGCCTTTAGCAAGGGGAGAGGGGTCTTTCACTCTCAGCCATTTCCTGAAAATGCTATTATGGGGCAGGCACAGGCGGACGACTATGGGACAGAAACATATCAGGTGAGAGGGATCCTATGCTTTTGTATGAAGGAGAAGCCCATTCTCCTTGGTGATGGGAGTTTCCCTTCTGCTCTGACTCCTGCCCAGCCTGGATCAGTGGGGAGCCTCCTCCTTTGGGCGACAGGTCTCTTTCTTTCTATATCCTCTTTTTTTGGGCCAAAAAGCAAGACTACCCTTCTTTTCATCTTTCAGCTTTTTCATCTTGGCCAACAACACGCAAACACCCTCGCGCCCAATTTGGGCTGCTAGACTATGGCAAGAGGCCACATACTGGGTATATTACCTCCGGCCCCCCAGTGTTTAGACTTCACTGAACCTTAATTGTAACATCTGAGAAGGGTTGGTGGGGGCGGATGTTGTGAGGATTCATTAAGACAATGTTAAATTTTTATCACGGAGTCAAGGAAGATCTCTTGTTAGGAATGTGTTCCATCTTACCAGGAAAGAGGGCAAAATAGCATTTTACTTATTTTTTTAATAAAGTGTTTCTTTTTAAAAAATTATTTATTTGACAGAGAGACAGAGCAGGAATACAAGCAGGGGGAGTGGGAGAGGGAGAAGCAGGCTTCCTGCTGAGCAGGGAGCCCAATGTGGGCCTCAATCCCAGGACCCTAAGATCATGACCTGAGTGGAAGGAAGATGCTTAAGGACTGAGCCACCCAGGTTCCCCGCAAAACAGCATTTTTTTAAAAGATTTTATTTATTAATTTGACAGACAGAGATCACAAGTAGGCAGAGAAGCAGGCAGAGAGAGAGGGAGAAGCAGGCTCCCCGCTGAGCAGAGAGCCTGATGCGGGGCTCGATCCCAGGACCCTGGGATCATGACCTGAGCCGAAGGCAGAGGCTTTAACCCACCGAACCACCCAGGCGCCCCGCAAAACAGCATTTTAAACAATATTTTTATTTTTATTTTATACATATATATGTAAACATAGAATTGAATATATACATATAAATATAATTTGTAAACACATTTGATATATATTTATGTTTATCCTAGGACGCAACACTGCCCCCCTGAGCAGCGCAAGAGGGTGGGTTTTTACAGAGAATCACCAAACAGCTTGACCCAACTGAAGGGCCAGCCTTGCGCTGGTGCTTAAGAGAAAGCCTTGAGTTGGGAAAGGTTTGACAAATACTGAGAAAAAACAGTCAATTAATATGTTAAAAACACTACCCAACCACAGTATGAACCATTTAGACATATGGCTTTAATTTTGACTTTAGTCTCCAAAGCCTAGGGGTCCCTGGGGAAAGGGGGCAGAGGGAGAGACAGGACCAGCTTCTCTGTGGGCCAGGTTTCTGGGGTTGCTCCCAGCCCTGCCCCCAGAGGGAACGCCCCCACCCAGGGCTTTGCTCCCAGAAGGGACCCTCCCCCAGAAAGCCCCTTCCCAAAGGGCCCTGCCCTTTGGGCCACACCTTCAGCGGTCCCATTATCCACCCACAAACCCCCCCCCACGCCCCTATCCCCGCCAAGCACCTCCCTCAGAAGGGTTGTAAGGTGAAGTCAGTGTGCTTCTCTCGCACTGTCTAGGAATTACTCAGTTTTATTTTTGACTTTGTGTTTTTTGAGCGAAGTGCGTGGTGTAAGGACCTATTTTATATTTTTATATTTTAGCCAGAGGCTTCCATTGAGGTTACACAATAACCTTGTTGTTTAACCCTTAAGCTGTCCCTGCTCCCCTTCTCCCAGGGGACTTACTTAAAAACACGTCCCGGAAATCAACCTCAGGTAACAAAGCCCAAATACAAGGGTGGGTCAGGCCAGGTAAAGACATCTGATCAGTGGAGGGTTGCATACTGTCTCCCTAGCTACCAAGGAGTATGGGTCCCGCCCTTTGTGAGTCTTTTGGGCGCCAATCCTAACCAAGGTGATAGGCTAGGTCAAATGTCTACTAAAAGGTAAGCTGTAATTCAATTGGTCACCTAGCATCACTGTGCAGCTCTCTCTGTGTGTTACAATTTCATTGGCCTCCTGTGCATGGCCAGGCCCAACCGCATGGCCTTTGCCCTTAAAAGCTAGTCCGTAAAGGAGAGAGGGGTCGACTTCTCTGTAAGAGAAGCAGCCCTGGCTGGTCAGTTTGATTCTTGATGCTTGGTGCGAAATAAAGCTTTGTTTGACCTTCGCTTTGTATCAGTCTCGCTCTTTTAATCATGGACCCATTATTGGGCCATAACAGGTGGGATAGTGGAGCACGTACATAGTGGAGGGGACAGCCCACTGTGGGTATCCACCATTCCTTGCCTGTACTGCTCATTTGCATGTACTGCTCGCCCTGCCCGGTGAGCACAGCATGGGAATGGACACCTCGTGAGTGGTGGTCAACGAGACTCGCTGACCACGTGATGTCTATGACCGAGTCAACCGGAGCTCGCCTTCCCTACAGACCAGAGCTTGCTCTGAGCACCGGCAGGAGGCGGTGGCCTCTTGTGAGCAGCCCAGAACCCTGTCTTGTCCTTTCTCACTCATGTCACCTCCCTGTGTTAGCCAAGCCTTGGAAGTGGTGACTTAGGAGGGAAGGGAAAGAAAGGCAGCCCCCGGCTCCTGATCCTGTCAAATTCCTTACTCATCAGGAAGCCGAGGGCGGCAGGGTCGGTGGAACAGGTGTGAGTCCCCAGGTGAGGTAAAGATGGCAGAGCTGGTCTTGTGCAGGATTTCCACGGTTCTGATAAGAAGAGGGCACGTGGGTGTGCCCCAGCTGTGGAATCCCTGCGTGAATTATTTAACACTGACATTGCACCCTGCAAAGATGAATGGCAAAAATCATGCCCATAATCACATTTTAAAATTTTTATTTGCTTGGAATGACATTAAATGCAAATAGAAAACAGCAGCCATGCCCCTTCAGAAGACAGACCATGGAGGAAATGAGCTTTCTATTTTAGTACCTTTAACAAACACTTCCTCCCTGTTTTTGCCCAAAGGGCCCTATATCTTCATTTTGCATGGGGCTTGTAAATTATGTAGCCAGCCCTGGGGACAGCTGTGCAGTGTCTCAATGACCCAGTGCGGGGAATGACAGGAGCCTCCCTCCTTGATACAGTAGTATTACACAAGCCCCTGAAGCTGAAAAAAAACTTCAGGATAAAGTTGGGGGGGAGGTCCTCAAATTTCTGAGTCATGGGCTGTCGTAAACAAAATATCAACAGCCAGGTGGCTTAGGCAACATACAATTTATTTTCTCATGGTTCTGGGCGCTGGAAGTCCAAGATCAAGGTGGCAGTAGGGTTCGATTCTTCAAACGTCTCTCCTTGGCTTGCAGATAGCTGTGTTCTCCACTCTGTCTTCAAACGATTGTCCTTCAGTCTGTATTGTCTGTGTCCTAATCTCCTCTTCCTGTAAGCACACCAGTCCTGTTGGCTTGGTGCCCACCCCCAGTGAGCTCGTTTTCCCTTTATCACCTCTTTAAAAATTCCATCTCTGAATACTGCCACATTCTGAGATGCTGGGTGTTAGGACGTCAATGTAGGGATCTGGGGGCATCCAACTAAGCCCATAACAATAGTCAAAACTGGATCCGAAACTGAAATTTAGACACATTTTAAAATGCTAAACGTGTATACATATAATTTTTGTGGTAGGCCTGAGATGGTTGGTAGGCTGAGATGTATTTGTAACCTTTGAGGGAAACATCCTTTGGAATGATCAAAGAGAGCTTCTATGTAATTCCATACATCCACAATTAAATCCCAGAGCTTTCTAATTTGGAATTTGGCTGTTTTGTGCTTGGTGGCAACCAAAACCAGCCTAGGGCTTTTCTTTTGTTTTGGCAGAAAAGTAGGAGGCAGAGGACTTGAGCATTTAGACATCTTGCTTCTCTTTGGTTTAATCATACTCTACTGAGATGCCCGAAACTAATTAAGCTCTTGGCTCTGTAGAGGAGAGATGATGTTCCTTACATGTCATTGGCCACAATGTTCCTTTTTTTAATTGTTGTTAACATTTGTGTTATTATTCAGTATAAGAGACAAGCTTTATCTTAGTTTTGGCTGATGTAACAAGAGCACCATTAACTAGGTGCTTTAAATACATACTTATTTTTCTCAGTTCTGGAAGCTGGGAAGTCTACGTTCAAGACTCTGGAAGATTCCGTGTCTGTTCAAGTGCCCACTTCCTGGGTCACAGATGACCATCTTCTCCCTATAACCTCCAAGGTGGAGGAGGCGAGGGATCTCTGTGGGGTCTCTCTTATGGAGACACTAATCTCGCCCATGAGGACTCCACCCTCATGACCTAAACATCTCCCAAGGACCCCATCTCCTAGTTATGTCCCTTTGGACATTGAGTTTTCAACTTATGAATCCTGGAGGGATACACTGTCTACAGTGAGCTTCATCAAACATCTTTTATGTTCAAGGCACTGTTTTTTAGCAAAATTAATCATTTCCTACACATCCTTTGAAGCAAGAGTATTTCTGCACTTTGCCTTCCTTTAGAACCTTTCTCTAGAGAGGATCCTAAAAAGTTCAGAAAAGACGCAGAAGAAACCTGCTGGTTAGCTTGTTTTTCACAGTAGAGCAGAATTCATTTTGAAGCAGGTTAATCTTTGAAATCCAGGTGAAGACAATTCGCTTGAAAATCATCTCAAATGATCAGTTTTGTTAGTATGAGTAATAGTAACTATAAGATCAATAGAAAAACTTTTTGTTCTACTGTGGGCCTACTGTGTGTTGGGTACCTCAGAGCACCTGAGTCGAACCATCTCATGATCCTTTCAACAGCCCACTGAGGGTCACACTGTCTTCTCCTCCACGTTATGGATGAGCCTTAAGTCTGGGCCAGAAATGACACAACTTTCCCAAAGCCATATTGCTATTGAGGGGCCAGCTGGGATCTACGCCCACTCTGGTGCCAGAGCCTGTGATTGCAAACGTGGGCTGCACTAGCTGTTCAGAACAAAGGACTGTTCATGGGGGTGACACAGCAAACCCGTGAGACCCACCACCCTTTTCCCTAAGGTCATCCCGGTACAACCTGCAGTGATGGCCCGAGTTAAGCATTTGAACTTGGTGCTGCAGAGGGCGTGTTTTAGGGACAAGATTGGTGTTAAGGGGGTCTAATGAAGCCCAGAGGGAATGGAAGGAAACAGGACTTGGGGAAATATCTGGGTCCCTGAAGCAGTGATCTCATTTTATTACTGTGCACCTCTCTTTCACAAAAATAAATACATACATACATACATACATACATACATACAAAAATATTTGCAGACATACCACCAATTTAAGCAAATTTTTGATAAATTATAGACTCTACTACTCTACTAAATTATTATGCACATTATAAATGACATGCAAAAGCTAAACAGTTAAATGAATGACATGAAATATGAATAAAACTTATAATATTTTCTTCCAGCCCCTTACTGGACTATTTCTCAAACTCCCTTTGGAGAAGCCTTTTTAAAGATTTGTTTATTTATTTATTGAGAGAGAGAGATAACACTTGTGTGTAAATGTGAGTAGGGGGGTGGGGTAAAGGGAAAAGGAGAGAAGGAGACTCCCCATTGAGCGCAGAGGCCTCACTAGGCCTTAATCCCATGACCCTGAGATCATGACTTGAGCCAAACATTTAATCAAATGAGACACCCAGGTTCCCTGGAGAAGAGTTTTTAAGAAAGAGATAGGACACTTGGATTTATAGCAATAATTCTTAGAATTAATCTTTAAAAGTGGGAAGATAGAATTTTTTTTAAAATTTGTAAAGATTTTCTTTATTTATTCATAAGAGATGGTAGGCAGAGGCAGAAGCAGGCTTCCCGCAGAGCAGGAAGTCCAGAGTGGGACTTGATCTCAGGACCTGGGACCGAGACCCGAGCTGGAGATAGACGCTGGAGATACCGATAAACCAAACTTTAGGGAAAAATACTGAACTTTACTGGAAAGATGAAGCAGAACAACAGCATATGGCAGCAACATGAGTTTTAGATAGCTGTTGGTCACCCAGAAGGCTTAAGATGGAGAGAAAAACAAAAGGCTGTAGTGACCCCAAATTGTCCGAGTTGTGTAATTTGACCCAGGAACTTCCGGGTGACATAAAGATTTGTTTATTTATTACACGGACAGCGCCATGTGGGGACAGAGCGTGGGGGAATGAGAATTCCATATAAACGTGTGAGTGGCTCTTCTCCCATCTCCAGGGGGGAAGGAAGAGATTGGGTTTACTCCAGTAAGCATGGTGATGAGTTGGTGAGGTAGGTTGACTAGATGTCTGGACACCTGAAAAAGCCAGCTAAGGGGGCTTCCTGGCCATCTTGTCAGTGTCTTATGTACAAATCAGACTACCGGCCGCCATGTGTCATTGCTCAGGTGGTCCATGACACAATGTCCTGCAACTAAGGGGATGCACTTAGCATTACAGACATCGTTCTGTCTTTGTTATTTTGAAATTTAGAAAATATCTTATTAATTTGTTCACTCCAAAGAGGCAATTTATTGCTTACTATGACAGTCTTTTGGTAGAGGACACAAAACTGCTTTATTTGTTATGAGAATCAATGTGTTACACCAATTTTCTGAAAGATGGAAATGAAGTGCCTCCTTCCAGCTGGGTCAGGACATAAGTGTACCCTATGTATTGGTTTTTCAATAGAGTCCATTTACAGAATGTACATGTCTCTCAATACAGAAGACATTTGCTCACATTTATGTGTAGAACTGTCCCGAACCTGGTCCAGGTTGCGGATGAAAACGTCACTCTGACTGACAAGGCATAACGAAGAAGAGTTTTCCTGTAAACAACATGTGCTCATGGAAGGAATCAGCACTGCAATTCGTGGCTGATTCCAAAGGCTCTAAGAGGTGGTAGATGCACAGGCAAAGTGGTGACTTTTGCAGAGGAAGCAGGCTGGGGAGAGATAGCAAAACAGAAGATTGAGAGGGCCCTAAAATCTCTTCCTGTGGGATTATTGGCCATTGAGCTTGAGAAAGGCTATGGTGAAAACTTGAAAGAGCATCAGATCAAACCCTTGGCCACTGGAGGTTGAAACTGACATGAGCAGCACTATCTCTATTCTTGACCAAAGGCCATAGGATGTCAAGCTTTGCTTTTTCAATGTGGTCTCATGTCTCTATACTACCCTAGAATGTTTTCAAGGCTCCTCCGTGTCGTTGCACATATCAAAATTCTATTCCTTTTCAAGGCTGAATAATATTCCACTGGCTGGATGGATCACATTTTATTTATCTGTTCATCAGTTGATGAACATCTGTGTTGTTCTCACCTTTTTGCTATTATGAATAAACCCTAAACCTTCATGCACAAGTTTTTTGTGGGGATAGTTTTTTTCTTGGCTCTATACACAGGAGTGATATTGGTGTGTCATATGGCAACTCTGTGTTCAGCATTTTGAGGAGCTACTAAACGGTTTCTAATGTGGCTGTGCCATTTTCCAAGCCCACCAGCAATTTACAGGTTCCAGCTCTTCACATCCTTCCAACACCTGCTTTTGGGTTTTTTGATAGTAGCCATCCACGTGGGTGGGAGGTGGTATCTCACCATGGTTTTGATTTGCATTTCCCGAATGATTAGTGATGTTGAGCATATTTTCACGTTTTTATTATCCCATATATAATACAAATAAATGCTGAGAGTGTAAAGGGTAAGCAGAGCTCCCCTTGGCCATTTCCTAAGTTTTGTCCACTCCGAAGTGAGTATCACTTTGGTGAGTGCATTGCAGGAAATGGCCTTAATGATCAATGGCAGACCTCCACTCCAGAGTGACATAAAAAGCAATCTGCACCTCCTTCCTGATTTGTCTGTAATGAAACTTGCTTTCCTCAGGTCCTAGCATTCGAGGCAGATAAATATGTTCCCTTTTGTTGGCTCTTACTCATACTTCAGCAAGATTTCCCATGTGCTTTCCTTGGCTGGCTGGGAAACTGGACCACAATTTATGGCATCTTAGGGGACAGGCGCGTAGAATTCCAGTGGGATCCTGGAACAGAACCTAATTGGAAATTAGAGACCATTGTGGTGCAAAGCTTTTCTTTGAGATCGAAAGAGGTGCATGTTATGCAAATATTAGCAAGTGTAAGTTCACACTGTCTATTGAAAACTTATAGACTCATTATGGTCAAGAAGGCTGGAAGATAAGTAGATTTTGGGAAAGATGCAGGTAAATTCAGGGAGGTGGAAAATTACCCCAGGGAAAGTAGAATGGCTAAAGAGTATGGCCCAAACTTTTTAAAAAGATTTTATTCATTTATTTGACACACAGAGAGCCAGAAAGCACAAGTGGGGGGAATGGCAGAGGGAGAAGGAGAAGCAGGCTCCCTGCTGAGCAGGGAGGCAAAGGTGTGGGACTCGATCCCAGGACCCTGGGATCATGACCTGAGCTGAAGGCAGACACTTAACCGACTGAGCCACCCAGGCGCCCCCTGGCTCCAACTTCCAAAGATGGTGTATGAGATACCTCTGGTGGGAAGGAATGAAGATCAGCAACTGTCCTTGATTCTGCTTCTCAGGAAGGCATTGTGATGTGGTGCCCAGGACTTTGGAGACAGACACACGCTTGGTGCCCTCCGGCTCTGCCGCTAAAGCAACACCTTCCAGAGGGCAGCTGCAGGCACCGGGTGGCGTCACACAGGGTAAGATCCTAGGAGGCACTCAGCCACGTACCCCTTCCACCATCCTGCTGGGTTTGAAAGAGCGCTATCAAAGTCCCTGCTACCAAAGGACCATCCAGAGTGACATGTCCTACGGGGCACGCCGGCATTCCTTTACCCCTTCAGGTTATTGGCAGCAAGGCTGGAAATTTTTTAAATTGCCTGGGAAAATGATAGCAAACGGCTCCAAAAAGGAGTTTCAAAACGCAGACTTCATCCTATGTTTAGAGTACATTTCATTCATTTGGCAGGTACTGACGGTGCTTAAGTGCCAGGTGCTGCTGCATTAGAAACGGACTTGAGAAGTTAACAGGAGGGGGCTCCAGCCCTCAACCAGCACAAAGTGGATCAATGGACGCATGTGACAGAGCACTGTGACGGGGAGTACTAGGTGCTCTCATAAGAAGGGTGTGCTAGGAGCTAAGGGAACACTCGGGGGGAGCCAGCACCAACACTCGGGGAGAGCTGTGGGAAACATGATGGATGCAGATGGCTCCACGGGAAACCAGAGAACTGCTCAGATCCCTGCTTCTTAACAGCTCCAAGTGCCTGCTTCTTCAGAGTGGGGGCTGGGCAAGCAGGGAGCTGGGGTGGGCACAGCGATGCCTGAGTTCCGACCTGCAGCCCCTGAGCTGGTTCACCTGTCCCTTTAGGAGTACAATAACATAGGATGTCACCAACGGAGGATCTACCCCTGCATCCTGGTACTGGGAAAGCACGCGAGGGCTGCAGAGCTGAAAGCAAGAGTTGGTAGTTCCAGTAACGTGTGCAGGGTTCTAAAAACTATACACGGGGAAATATCCGGTCTTATTTGCATGTGTTTGCATCATGCACAATTTTTAACTGCAATCCTCCTTTTACCTTCTTCCCTGTTGTTAAGACTCTCCTCTCCTCACCGCTGCCTTTGTCCCTATAATACCTGTTGACAGCCTGGTGCTCATCCATGAGCTCATTCGCCTCTATCCACGCCCGCATGGGGCTCTGTCACTGTTTAACAAATATGGGCTCATTTTATCTACCTCTTGATCTAGTGCTTCCCGGTTAATAATCCCTCCTGCATAACGTCCTTGTTTTTATCTTCATTTTTTATAAAGAATGGCTGCTCACCTTTTATCAGGTGCCTTTATTTTTTATCAAGTGCATTTATTGCTATGGTCTTAAGAGTTTTTTCACAGTTAATTTAGTGATGAGGTAAATCTTATTGATTTTCTGGTCTTGAGCTCCCTTTATTTTCCTGGAATGAATCCAAGTTGGTCTCAGGATATAGTCTTTTGATAGATGCCTGACTTCTGTTATTTGCTAACATTAGTTCAGTTTCTGTTAACTAATCTGTCCTAAGCCAGATTTGTTAATAGCTTCCCCGTTCCTCCCTCTCAGGTTTGGGTATTAAAATGGTGCTCAGCTTCATCAAGTGAATTGACTTATTGTTTAATTGCCTGTTGCCATTTAACAGTAGGACAGTTATCCAGCTGCAAACCTGTCTGATCTTGGAACTCATCTTCTGAATTTTCCATTCTTGAATCATTTGGATGATTTGGTTTTCCTAGGAAATCATCGTTTCTTCTAGGTTATCAAATTGATTAGTATAAAGTGCCTTGCAGTTTAGTGATTCTTTTATATTATGCATTTGCTTTTATATCTCTGTTCCCAATCCTTATCTGTTTTGCAACTCTCTCTCTCCCTCTCTCTGTCCCCTCCTCCCTGAAACCCCCCTTTTCCCATCCCCCCTTCCCTCTCTCCCACCTCCTCCCACACCCCATCTTCCCTCTCTCTTATCCGTAATAGGACATGTGAAGTTTTTTTATTATTTCATTAGTCTTTCATAGAAACAACTTTGAGTTTATTTGCCCCTCATATTTTTTATTAGTTTAAAAATTTATCTTTATTATAATTACTTCCTTTCTTTTGATTGAGCTGCCCTTTTCTGATGGGTTTAAATGAGTAGTTTCTTTTATTCAAAAAATGTTTGAAATTGAAGACATGTGACACTGAAGTCTCCTTAGAGTATAACTTCTGGTGTCTTCTGTAAGTTTTGGTATGAAATAGTCTCCTTTTCATTGCTTTCAAGATTTTCTTCAGTCGTCTTATGATTTCTTCTTTGACTGAAGACTGTATTTCTTAACATGTATGTAGTTTCAATTTTTTGTTACCAGGTTATCTAATTCGGATTCTACTGGATTGTGATCAAAGAACTGTTCTTTAAATATTTAATTTGGAAGGCTTGTAAAGGTTTCCTTTGTTGCCTAGTATGCAATTAATCTTTACAAATATGGCTTTTCTTAGGTGTAAGAAAGAAATGTTTCCCGAGGGAAATAAGGAAGTCTATTTTATTTTTTTTTAAGATTTTATTTATTTATTTGACAGACAGAGATCACAAGTAGGCAGAGAGGCAGGCAGAGAGTGAGAGAGAGGAGGAATCAGGCTCCCCGCGGAGCAGAGAGCCGGATGTGGGGCTCGATCCTAGGACCCTGGGATCATGACCCGAGCCAAAGGCAGAGGCTTTAACCCACTGAGCCACCCAAGCGCCCCAGGATGTCTATTTTCTGTGTGTCCTTGTTTTTCCCTCCTTCTAGTAGATACTCCCATTTGAAAAGCTAAAATTTTACCTTGCTATTGCATTTTTAGAGTATTATGTTGTTAGATGTATACCTGCTAATACCTTTTACATCTTCTTTCCAAACTCTGCCTTTAAAAATGTCCCTCTTCATCTTAGTACCTATAACTTTAGACCCAACTTGTCTGTGATGAATTTTGCCATTCCGGCTTTCTCTTTTGCATGGTATCTCCTCACCTGATACATTCTCAATCCCTTTTGCATTTTAAGTATGTTTCTTGAACAGCGTGGATCTGTAACTCCCTGATAGGCGCTTTAATAGAAAAAGTCAGTCTGTACACATTTAAATTAATGATAAACAGTCATGATCTTATTGCTCCCATCTTATTTTGTTTGTTTTTATTTTCCCCATTTTTGATGTTTTTAATCAAGTTCATTCTTTTTCTACTTGATAAATATAGAAGTTCTTTGCAATTTTCGCTGACAGCTTAATTGAGATATAATTCACAGGCCATACCACTCACCATCTAATGTGGACAATTTAATGGCTTTCACTATAGTTAACTATACTATACTGAACTACCTACACATTTTCATTATCCTCAAAAGAAAACTTTAGCCATCACCACCAGTCTTAGGCAACCCCTAATCTACTTTCGGTCTCTGTAGATTTAGCTATTTTGAAAATTCCATATAAATCAAATTATGCAATATGTGGTCTTCTGTGACTGACTTCTCTCAATCAGCAGAATGTTTTCAAGGCTCCTCTGTGTCGTTGCACATATCAAAATTCTATTCCTTTTCAAGGCTGAATAATATTCCACTGGCTGGATGGATCACATTTTATTTATCTGTTCATCAGTTGATGAACATCTGTGTTATTCTCACCTTTTTGCTATTATGAATAAACCCTAAACCTTCATGCACAAGTTTTTGTGTGGGCATAGTTTTTTTCTTGGCTCTATACACAGGAGTGATATTGGTGTGTCATATGGCAACTCTGTGTTCTGCATTTTGAGGAGCTACTAAACCGTTTCTAATGTGGCTGCGCCATTTTCCAAGCCCACCAGCAATTTACAGGTTCCAGCTCTTCACATCCTTCCAACACCTGCTTTTGGGTTTTTTGATAGTAGCCATCCACGTGGGTGGGAGGTGGTATCTCACCATGGTTTTGATTTGCATATCCCGAATGATTAGTGATGTTGAGCATATTTTCACGTGCTTATTGTCCCATATAGTTTATATATACCTTATATGTATCTTTAAATATATATTATATATTTCATATTTTATTTATATTTAAATATTTAAGAATGTAAAATATATTTTTATATACATTTATATATTAATGTATACATTTGAATATTGGAGAAATGTGTATTCAAGTTCTTTGCTCATTTTTTTAAAAGATTTTATTTATTTACTTGAGAGAGATTTATTGAGAGATCACAAGCAGGCTGAGAGACAGGCAGAGAGAGAGGAAGAAGCAGGTTCCCTGCTGAGCAGAGAGCCCGATGCGGGGCTCGATCCCAGGACTCTGAGTTCATGACCTGAGCCGAAGGCAGCAGCTTAACCCGCTGAGCCACCCAGGCAACCCTCTTTGCTCATTTCTTAAGTGGGTTGTGTTTTTATTTGAGTTGTAAGAATTCTTCACACAGTCTGAATGCATGTTTCTTATATATTACCTGCAAATATTTTCTCCCATTTAGTGGCTTGTGTTTTGACTTTGTCAATGGGGTCCTTGGAAGCACAAAACTGGGACATTTTGGTTGAGTCCCGTTTATTTATTTTTTTTAAGTTGCTTGTACTTTGGTGTTATGGCTGAGGAGCTGTTGTTAGATTCAAGACCACTAACATTTACCTTTGTGTTTTCTTCTGAAAACTTTATCATTTTATTTTTATTTTTTAAAAAATTTTATTTATTTATTTGAGAAAGAGACAATGAGAGAGAGCATGAGCGAGGAGAAGGTCAGAGGGAGAAGCAGACTCCCTGTGGAGCTGGGAGCCTGATGCAAGACTTGATCCGGGAACTCCGGGATCATGACCTGAGCAGAAGGCAGCCATCCAACCAACTGAGCTACCCAGGCATCCCAAACTTTATCATTTTAATGCTTACATTTATGTCTTTGATGCATTTGGGGTTATTTTCTCTGTATGGTGTGAGGCAGGACTCCCGTTTCAGTATTTGCATGTGGCTGCTTGGGAGTAAAATACTGTTCTTACCCCCATTGAATTGTTTGGCACCCTTGTCAAACATTAGTTGACTGTAATTTATTTTCCTTTTTTTTTTCCATTGAGGCATTTCACGTGCCTTGTATATTATATTTCTAGGGAAAAGGAATCCCAGGATTTTCCCTCCTGCCTGGATTCTTCCTTCTTCATGGTGCATGATGCCAGAAGAATTTTTCCATGCAGTTAAACCAAACTGAGGGATGGAAATATTCTGCCACTTTTCTAGATCTTTCAGTTATACAAGTCTAGGGCTGGTCATGCCACACTTGTTTAACTTGCCCGTGAGGTTCACAGCAGTTTTCCCAGCTCTGTGGTCATCAATAATTTCAAATTTGCCGATGTACTCATGCTTCGTCATCACAGTGAGGAAATGGGACGATGACTTTGGTGCAGGGCCTCCTAAGAACCTGGCCTTCGCCTCCCCTTTCAGCAGTGTTAATGTTCTTGAGGGCATCTGTGGGACATTTGTTCACACTGTTACTGCAGCACGAAAAGATGGCAGAAAAAGCTTTTTTCCCTTTTATTAATATTTGGTCTTGTTCTCCTTCCCTTTCTCATAACCGAATGCGTATTTCCCGTCCGTCATTTGAAAACTGCATACTGTTCTCCAGCTGTTTTCCCCAGAACAAGACCTTGTGTATCAAGAATCCTTATTTCACAGTTATTATAGACAATCTTAAAGATTTATGACTGTCCTCTTATTTTACACATGCATACACACGAAGCACTAAATACGGACTTTATTTGAATGGCTAAATGTTGGCCAAGACAGAAGCCAGTTGTAGTGGGAACTTCTAGGATAAAGATATAGTCTGAAGTTTTTGTTCTTTAAAAAAAAGCCTTCATGGGGCGCCTGGGTGGCTCAGTGGGCTAAAGCCTCTTGCCTTCAACTCAGGTCATGATCCCAGGGTCCTGAGATCAAGCCCCGCATTGGGTTCTCTGTTCAGTGGGGAGCCTGCTTCCCCCTCTCTATGCCTCTCTGCCTACTTGTGATCTCTGTCTTTCAAATAAATAAAGTCTTAAAAAAAAGGCCTTCATATTTTATTAAAAATTTTAGGTGTCTGAATTCAAAAGGTTAACAATATAGTACAAGAATAATAGTAGTAATAATAATATATCATCTAATAATAATATAATAATAATTTCTCCTGCATAGTCACTGCTGCACACTAGTAAAATGAGATGTTTCTTTTCTTTTCTTTTTTTTTTCTTTTTTAAAGATTTTATTTATTTTATTTATTTGACAGACAGAGATCACAAGTAGGCAGAGGCAGGTAGAGAGAGAAGGAGGGAAGGGGGCTCCCCGCTGAGCAAAGAGCCCGATGTGGGGCTCATTCCCAAGAGCCTGAGAAGACCCGAGCCAAAGGCAGCTTAACCCACCCAGGCGCCCCGAGATGTTTATTTTCATTTGGGATTATGGAGGGGCAAGGTGTATTTGGCTCTCCTGCTGAAGTAGGGACTCCTGGCAGTATTGTCTCTACCTTTTTCCCTAATAGTAGCTCTGGAAGATGAAGACGTCCCTCCGTCTCCCAGACATGAGGGTTTGACCAGGACATGGGATGGTATAAGCTCATTGACATAGTCTCATGAACTAAGCCCTGGTTTATTGGTCACAGTCGTTCTCCAAGTATTTTCAGGAGTAAACTTCAGGTGTTGCCCTTACTCTAATTTTTCTTTCTGAGATTTCTGACTGCAATCGCTAATTCCTGCAGTCACTCGAGGAGAAACGAGGCATGTGGCAGCGCAACAGTGTGTTTTTCTTTCAAGATGACAGAATCACTCTTGATTTCTGTATGCATCTCGGATTTTCATATACGAACATGGATTTTGGTGTCTACCCTGAGGAGATTATATGTACGGTGTGAGGCACACTTGTATTCTCAAGACACGTCACCTGGGTTACCCAGAACTTTCTGGGCCCGGCAGAAAGGCAGAAACCCAGGTGAATTCCTCATTGTTCCAGCAGGCTGTCAGCCCTCAAAGGCCTTCTGGAAGTGTTTGTGCATCACAGTGTCTGCTGTGTAAGATACAGAAAGGGCACAGTAGTTCAGGGGGAAAATATTTAGGAACACATTTTCCAGGAGGAACCAGAATTCAGCTTGGGTGACTCGACCATTTTTCATTTTCTGACGACTGAAAGTGGTAGTTAGTCTACAGTCATGGTTTTAACATGCATTTCGAATGTAATGTTAGTTTCCATCAACATAAAACTATAAGAACTGTCTTCCTAAAGGGCATTCGTGTAAGGCCCGTTATTTTCCAGCTTGATTAATGAAAACAAAATTTTTCTGTAATGCTTTCTTCCTACTCTGTATTAGTTTTCAGGACTGGATTGAAAGTGATTTATTGTGGATAGGGTTATACCTGCTCGTGGATTTTTTTTCTGTTCCTGGGTTTTTAAAGGTGGCAGAGTTGACTTTCTGATTTTAATTCATCTTCACTAGATGAAGAATTCACAAATAGGACTTTTTCTTGAAATAATCATAGCCTGGGGGCGCTTGGGTGGCTCAGGTCATGATCTCAGGGTCCTGGGATTGAGTCCCACATCGTGCTCCCTGCTCAGTGGGGAGCCTGCTTCACTCTTTGCCTCTCCCTCTGCTTATGCTTTCTCTAATAAGTAAATAAATAAATAACCTAAAAAAAAAAGAAGTTGTATTTGACTGGAGCTTCATGTGGAGTGACAGATCAACAGAAAGACAAAGGGATATGAGACAGGAAGCAATGAAGGAAAACACAGAGGCGCACAGTACAGACAGATGTTCCTCGGCTTATGATGGCCTCGGCTTCTAATAAACCCATTGTTCAGCTGGAAATCTCTTTAGTTGAAAATGCATGGAAAACACCTAAGTGACTGAACATCAGAGCTTAGCCCCGCCAACCTTAAATGTGTTGAGAACACTTACAGTATTGCACAGTTGGGCAAAATCCTCTAACACAAAGCCTATTTCACAATTAAGTGTCTGGTATCTCATGTAACTTACTGAACACTGCACTGAAAGCCAGAACAGGACGGTTCAAGTGTGTTGGTTGCTGACCCTCGTGATCACGGGGTTTGCCTGGGGGCTGTGCTCACTGCCCCTGCCCAGCATTACAAAAGAGGACCCTACTGTAGATCGCCAGCCTGGGAAAAGATCCAAACTAAATGCATATCACTTCTGCACTATTATAAAATATCAAAAAACCATAAACTGAACCAAGGTGAAGTCAGGGATCTTCTGTACCCGGTGTGTTAGGGAAGGTCAAGCACTTCTGTCTGGCCAGGAACCATAGTGGTATGGGGGAAAGCTCCACAGTATAAAGTTCTACAGCAGAGAACCCCTAGGACTCAAGCACCAAGGGTCACAGGTTGCGACAGGAAGACTGGATGCTCCTCTGTGGGCGATGAGAAGCCATGAGCGACTCAGGAAGGCTGCAGAGCTCTGGGAAGGTGGGACAGCCGAGGGCTGCAATGAAGAGGGACAGATGGAGCTGGGAGACCACATGGGGAGAGCCCGCTACCCTTGAACAAAAGGCGACAAAGGTCTGGACTGGGATGACGGAGATGGTGGAAGGTAATGGGATATTCATGAAACAGAACTGGAAAGCCATGGAAATGAAATAAGAGAGGGAGGGAAAACCGAACATGACTTTAATTGCCATCAGTATAAAACGTGTTGAATTAAAATGAATTGGTATTTCTAGACCGATGATGACATCACAATAATGGAAGGAAACCAATTTTGATTTTGAACCTGGTTAAGGAGAAAGTATAGACAAGAGAATAGCAGAGGCTCTGAAGTCATACAAATGTCACCGTTGAGATTCATCCCCACTCTTCATTCCCTTTCCCTGTAAACCCAGACAAGCGACACCTGCCTCACAGCACTGGTAACAAATAGGGAAGAGCACACATATCCGGGTCAGACAGGACAGCCAGGGTCAGCGGCATATGAGGAGGTGACAGGTGGTCACTAAACTGAGCTCAGGTGCATACACAGCAGTTTACGTCACCTTGAGATGGCTCCTCCTGTGACCTCTCGAAGAAGGCGGCAGTGGTGAGGAACGAACTCCAGGAGCTTATTAGCATACATGATCTTCAGGCCGTCCGGATGAGACTCAACGATCTGCTCTACAATCACCTAGCAGAAGGAAGAGCGTTTTATTTTTATTTATTTATTTATTTGTTTGTTTGTTTGTTTGTGTTTTTGTTTCTTTTTAAAGCACCTACAAGAGAAGTATGAACTATACACTACAGAGAAAAGAATTGATTAAACCTTAAAAATGCACTTCGTCCTTCCTCCTCCCCACTCAGTATGCTTTCTAAACAGCAGGTAAGTAACAACGGCACAAAAATCTAGGTCCCGGGATTTGGGAATACTCCTCCAACCCTGGGGGACACAGAGGCTGAGGGACAGAGACTGGCCTGAAGCTAAAACATTACACACACTCATCTGCTTCCCTTCTGAGCTTAAAAGCAAAATACTGTATCTGCAGACAACAGCTCTGTACCATCTTCACACTGGCCTTATCCTCTACCGTCTCCAGAACAGGGAAAGGGCTGAGATGGAAAGTGATGGAAGAAAACACATCTTATTTTGCTTTAGTATTTTATTTTTTTTGGTGAGGCTGGGTTGCAGGAGGTGAATGACAAGCATACAAACTTAAAATACAAACGTGGCCACAGTTCATTTAACGACACGGAAACGTAAAGTACTTCCCTAATTTAGCATATTAGATTCAGTTCAATGAAAAGGGCATAAATTAAATAACTAAAATATTTTCATTTAGTGGCAAAGAATAATGTGATCTTTTTCACCCCCACAGAGAGAGCTATGAACTATAATAGGATACATACAAAGAACTGACAGATCATTTACTTTTAGTAGTCCTAATGAAGCTGAGAAGATTACTGAAATTAATCTTTCAATTTCACTTCTATCACTGGGATACTGTCCCGTTTTAAAACTGGAAGCCTTTCATCCTGAAGTCATGGTGGGTAGCTTTATACTTACCGGACAGAAAGAACACTCGCACGGGCAGGTGACTGGAAGAAAGCCCTCAAACGCTGAGACTGGCTTCATGACTTCTGTCAGCCTGAACTAGATGAAACCGACGCTCTCTAAATGGGAAGCTGCTGATTGCTGGCGGCCTCACACGGTGCAGCCCATACTCTGGCCGCTCAGAGGCAGGATACACTGACTCCCTATATTTAACTGTATCCTCATAGGTCAAGAACACTGGGTAACCAAGTTCCAGACTTAAGGTACTACCCCGCTAACTCGCCCTTAAAAGCCCTTTATCTTTGAATATTCCCTCCCTCCCACCTTCCTAGCCTGGCAAACTCCCCCATGGTCTTCAAGACTTAGGCCACATCAATTCTGCGAAGACGTCTCCCCTCACGGACTTTCCCTGAGCACAGAGCTGTCTTCCAGCTCCTCCAGTGGGCACGGGCGCCTTGGTGGGGTCACGCTTTTCGGCAACTTTATTGACGTATAACTTAGGGAAATGAAAATTGACCTGAAAATGTTCTGATCCGTACCTTCTTCCTAGGCAAGTCCCTCACCCCTACTAAATTAAGATGATCCCTGAGCTATGGCATCACTGGAAGAGACCAGAGTGCATGCCTGATTCCTGGCATGCTGATGGGCACCAAGCGGGACCAACCTTTTCTTACAACCAGAAGAGCAGGAACTAGGAGCATCTTCAAGGAAGAGCCCTGAGCTCTCTCGCACCCAGTCAAGAAACGAAGCCAGATTAGATGCTCTGTGTTTGCGGAATGAGGTGCATGGGGGCACAAACCTCATCCATGTACGGTTTCACCAGTACTTGACCGACTAACGCCTCTGCATCTCGTGTCTTGTCAATTGTAGCGTAAGTCCGGAGGCAGAGCCATATGATGTCCACATTGGAAGTCTGAAGCCCTTCTAGCAGCAGGCCTCCCAGGGACTACTGCAGCATGGCCGTAATGTGGGCTATACACTGCAAGAACAGAGAGACCAGGAAAGAAGGTCCAGGCACAACAGTTTCTAAAAGCTCAAATATATGTGTATAATTTATATACATATGTGTTATATATATAAAGCGAGCCTCTAATTCTACCAGAATATATGTAAGATTAAAATCCCAACATTTCCTAGAGAATAACAATCAATCTCTTCTTCCCATGATTGCTTTCTTTCTTTCTTTTTAAAAGGTTTTTATTTATTTATTTGTCGAGAGAGAGCACAAGCACACAAGGAGGCACAGGCAGAAAGAGAAGCAGGCTTCCTGCCAAGCAAGGAGCCCAAGGTGGGACTGGATCCCAGGACCCTGGGATCATGACCTAGGCCAGAGGCAGTGGCTTAACTGACTGAGCCACTGAAGCGTCCCATCCCTATGATTTCTTTGAAAGTAAATCGGCTTCATCAAAGTGAAGTTTAGACAATTACTGAACGACAAAAAGTTATTTGCCTCTTAAGCTATGTAGCAAATCGGACAAATGTGCATTTAAACCCAGTCAAGGGCTTTGGATAAATGAACTCTGACTACATCATATGATGTGTCAAGTTACATGAAATTCAGAATTAATTTTACTTGCATAGTTTGGAGACTACACTTGTGTCTTTACACAAAATCTATCTAGTGTGACATAATGGAAGCAGGGTCCCAAGCAGGAGACACTGAAAAAAAAAATTCAAAGCTAGCTTCAAAATCCTTTAGAGTAGCAATTATCAGGGGGCAATGCTAGGTCAAACCAAAATCATCCAGGAAATTCGCAAACAGCAAATTGAAAATCGAAACTAACCCTTACTGGTCTTACTTTGTCCAGAAGAGGCATGCCTTTGCTCTGAACAGCATGAAACTGTAATTGGTTAAATTCTGTGGCAAATCTCTCCAAAATCTGTCTAGTCCAGAGAGGGCTAGTAGAGACAATTAGAGAAGTGTAATTCCCAAAGTTAAAACCTGCCACCCCCACTGCCCCCCATGCCTTACAGCGCTCAGGCACCTGCACCTGCATGCCATCAATTTTCAGGACAAACTGTCTGTGCAGCAGGCCCCAGGTGCGAGGGGTGAGGAGCGGGGAGGTCGTAGAAGCCACCGATGCAGCCTGGCCCGGGACACAGGGCCCAGGCAAGGGGATGGAGCTATTTTAGGTCAGTGTGGGTACAACTGCATGTTTCCACCACGTTCCTCGGGCTCTCCCATTCGTGCCCTTCTTCTCCCATTCTCTAACCCCCTCCTCTCTCTTGCCCTGTCCTACCGTTCATACCCAAATCCCCCTCTTCTTCTCCGCCTGCCTCATTCTCCTTCTCAAGTACCTCCCCAGTACCAACTACTGCTGTCTCCTCAATCAGCTAAAACTGACCGCCTAGCAGCAACCTGGGAAATTGCTCAGAGCAGCGGACTCCAAGTTTACATTTACCCAACGGCAGAAAGAGCAAGGTCGGTGCTCCGGGAGCTGGTGAGAAATCACTCACAGTGCATCTGCCATAAAGTCGACTGGATACACTTCCCTCTTGCCCCCCACATTAGAAAGCGTCAACCCCATTCAAAAGGAAGCCGAACAGTGAAAGAAAAAAAAAAAAAAACACAACAAAGGCCCCAAAGACCCTGCTGGGCTCTATGAGGCATCCCACATCTGAGGATGGACAGTCAGGTAGTGAGGAAACACACTGTAAGGAAACCCAAAATGTCTGAAGACCTGCCACGGTGTGCCCCGTCCTAGAGCATCAGAACTGGTGTGGAGGGAAGGCAAGCGCTCAGCACAACCAACGCCAAAGCCTAATCCCAACCTCTACTGACTGATCCCATGTGCATTTCCTATTTATCCTTATCTCAGCATTTCTGGGCCTGCAGAGTATGATGGATTTACCGTGCACTGACGCTGCTCTGGCTTTCCTGACTCTAGAGCTCAGAGCTGCTCTTCTGGAGAAAAAAGTCCTCCAAGGTAATTCTGAGAAAGAAAGCGCACAATGTCTGTTTATCAAGGACAGTGTTGCAAAGGGACAGGATTGTAGACACAGAGCTCACTGAGGTGTTTCTATCCGAGGAGCACAGCAGCAACAGCAAAGACGGGAAGAACACTGGAGGGCCAGCTCCCCAGGGGCCGAACGTGGACATGGCTGGAGGGCCTGCAGGCGCTGCCAAGGGCCGCAGCAAAGCAGAGCCGCTGGAGACACACAGGCTGCAGAAGAACCGCGTACAGACTGTCTGCTAAGTGTGGACGAACGGGGGCAGAAACACGAGTGCTACGGGCTAGAGACACAAGCACAGTGGAGGCTGACCACTTAGTTGAATGCCTTGATGTGAAAGGGGGCAGAGACCTAGGACCAGAGAATTGCTTCCTTTGGGATGTGTCCGTTCTTAATCTCCATCATGAGACATGTGGAGCATATGGTCTCTCAAGTTCCTTCCAAATCTAAAACCTTAATTCCTAAAATTTAGAAACCTAACTCCGCCTGCAGGGGGAGGGACTGTTAGCCTCACACAACAGAGCACGCAGGGCACCAGGCAACCTTGACGCAGGCAGTCCAGCTGGTATGTGCAGGACCAGCCCGGGCTACTCCCACTGTACCACTGTGCATCTCACGGTGCTGACAGGACCTAACTACTCATTTTCTGAGTCACTCATCTACCCTGGCTGATTGAAAATTCACACCAGGAGGGGAACAAGACAATCACAGTATAACAAAGAGAGCCATCATCTTTTTTCTATTTCATAAGCTTTTTCTTTCCTGTTTGTAAATTTCAACTGGATGTGTCCTATACTGTTTCATAATAATATAATGCTGGTGCAAAATACATCAATGGTAATACTCTGGGCATGTCTAGGAAAAAAAATGAGATGGAGAAAAACCAAGATGAATGGTAGGTATGCCTTAAATATCAACAGAACTTTGCTAGTCCTCAGGGAAGGTGATTCCAAATATACTTTTCCACTGTAAGCATAATGATGTGTTGGAACTGTGGTCTATAACCAAAGGGTTTATAGGAACGTGTTATAGATTTCACCATTTCATGCTCTCCACTCCCCTGGAGCTACATTCTAGCCACAAACCTGGATTTTCTTCTTGTTCAGAAATGAATTCTAACTAAGCCGTCCCCGCCTAATTAGACTGGATGTGAAGTATTAATTTATGTGCTACTTAGTTAAAAAAAATGCTTACCTGCTTGCTTCTAGTGCAGAGGTTTCTTTAGAACTTTGTGAATTTAAGATTTTTTCAATCTTTTCAACTGATCAAATAACTTGTATAAGCCTCAACACACACATCTATAAAAATAAAAATTAAGCAAACAAAAAAGTCACCATCTTTACTCTTAATTATCTTTATTTCCCATGCTAAATGCAGGAAAATATAAGACCAAAAGTTAACTTCAAATATATAGGGCATGCTATATTTTGAATATTTCTATGAAACACAGAATTCTCAAGAATACAAATCTTAGTTCTAGAATAAGCATACTTCCATATTCTATTGCAAGTTTATAGAGAAAAAAAAAACCCTAGACTTTGCTTTCTCATATTCTATACTCTTATTTCTTCTTTTCCCCATCCTGAATCTTTATATGGGCCTTTCTTTATTTTTTTTTAAAAAGATTTGTTTATTTGAGAGAGAGAGAGACTGCATGTGCGCATGCAGGGGAAGGGCAGAGGGAGAGAGAGAATCTCGAGCAGACATCCTGCTGAGCACAGAGCTCAATGCGGGGCTCAATCTCATGACCCTGAGATCATGACCTGAGCCAAAATCAGGAGTCGGACGTTTAACCAACTGAGCCACCAGGCGCCCCTCCATTTGTTTTCTTATGGCCCTTTATTCATGTTTTAACTTTGGTTTCCAATCGTACTGACCCTCTCAGTTTACATGTGCATATACCTATATGCCCAAGCACCATATCATTAAAGACCTTTTACACTACAAATATTATCAAAGAGGTTGAGGGACATTATGAAAACTCTCATCCTTAAAGAACAAAAAAATACAAAGTCATCCATTCAATAAATAGTTACTGAACACCCCTGGGAGCTCGACATTCATTCCGACGGGGGGTGGGGGAGGAGGGGGACACGGGAAAATAAAGCAAGAAATACACCCTGCTCTCATAAAGCTTACTGTTTTGTCTGGAAGCGCATGACAAGCATTCTTTGGACAAAAGCTGTGAGGAGATCCAGAAGCGAATTAAAAAGAAGGTCCCTCAAATAGGCTTTCTCCCCACTGAGATTTTAACAAATATGCTAATAATACACATAGAAAACATTGTACAGAGCAGCAGGTGAGAGTCAGAAGCCCAGACTCCCAATGCCCGCTGTGCCCCTACATCGTTATGATCATGAATGACATCGGGGACACTTGAAACTGGAGATAGCACTAAGGGGCACACTCCCGGGGTGAGCCCTCAGATGTACAGAGCCGTTGCCTGTCTCACACACCTGAAACTAAGCCAACACCGCATGCTAACTACTGGGAATCGAAAAAATTAAAGTGAACAACAGAACATAAAGAATACAGGATCAGAAAATAACAACAAACCTGTGGCAGAATCCTGAGTTTGCTTTGGAAAGCCCACTTCTCCCCTAGTCTCTAATATAGGCCTATTTTCTTTACAGGCCGCTGACAATTTATACAGTCGTTAAATGTCAAGTGCTGCACCGACAACAGTTATCACTGTTTCTTGTTCTGGAAAAAGTGGGTGATCTTGAGATCGTGTGGGTACCTCTAAAATTCTGTCTTATTATTTCAGGTAGATAACGTGACATAATGCATAAAATGCACATGCGTGAGAGCTCTGAAAAAAAGCTGAATAGTGCTGACAAGTTCGCGGAGACAAGAGGAGAGGGCTTCAACTGGCAGGCAGCATAAGAAATCTACTGGAGGGTACCTTTTTCTTCCTTATGTCCTCTTGTTTACACATTCGTTCATCTACTGCCCGAATTCCTTCACTGACAGATGACCTGAGACTCTTTAAAAGAATAATAAAGAAAACATATTACAGACATTGTTTTGTCACATTATCAAGTTCCTACATCTCATTCAATTCCACAGAACTTAATACCTATGCACCAGTACTATGCAGATAATTGACAAAACAAACAAACAAACAAACAAACATGATATACCAGACACAGTTACTGTTGAGGGGACTCATGATCTGGGGGCATAATGACACGAAGGCAGGGTCGCATGGCCAGAAGAAGAATGACACATATACAGTGAAAGTTATGGGGATGAGGGGGCTTAGAATGGAGAACAGATAATATGAAGCAAAGTACAAGAGAGTCTGTAAATGGGACGGGGCTCGAATCGGACTCTGAAAGCCATGTGTACACAGCTGCCGAGGTGGGGAGGGGACGGGGAGTAGATGGAAGTGCAGACACACTCAGGGGCAGGGTCAGACAGGCACACAGCCATGTGCACTGCAGGCTTCCTTCTGGAGAGAAGCAGAAATAGGAATGGAGGGATAACTTCACTGAGATAAGGTCTTTAGATTCTGCATATTTTGGAGAACGAGAGAATGTCAAAGCACTGATGCATGATGATGAAAT
Organism: Mustela nivalis; assembly: GCF_964662115.1. Taxonomy (NCBI): domain Eukaryota; kingdom Metazoa; phylum Chordata; class Mammalia; order Carnivora; family Mustelidae; genus Mustela; species Mustela nivalis. The sequence goes on from NC_139040.1 coordinate 84,063,589, forward strand.
GTGGGTATGGAAATACCAGGAATCAAGAATGAAGAACAGAAGACCAGAAAAAGGCAGAGCGCAGAGGTAGAGAAACATGTCCAGAAGCTAATGAATAAAGAGATAATTAGGAATTAGGGCCAAAACAAAGGTTAACAGAAACAACTAGAATGAAGTAGGCATATCACAAAAATTCCACAGGAAGGTGAATTAATTCACTCCATCAACATTATGAAACACCTCCTGGACGTCAGTATTGTGGCAGCCCACAGGGATACAATGAGGACAGATATAGTCGTAACCCTCAGTGGTCTGAGAATCTCACAGAACAGTTTCAGAGTTGGAACCAGAAAGGCAGGTCAGGCCTGTGGCTGAGCAGGACCAAAGTGGCCATAAAGACAGGCCATGGAAAAGGGAGGGGATATGGTGATGGCAGGGGGTGAGGCGGGACGGGAGCCTGTGTGAGTAGAGCAAATCTGCCTCCAGGGAGGGGGTTCGAGAGAAGAGTGGGAGGCCAAAGGAAGGCTAGGCTTGGGAAACAACACCACTATGAGGCCCCGGGAGGAAGAGGCACACCAAGGAGGCAGTGGGAGAGTCCCACAGCGGCTGGTGTGGAATCCAACAGCGGACCACGAAAATCCCTTCCATTCCAAGGAAAAGTACCTTTAACATGATTTTGTAAAATTCAAATGAGACATAAACCATGGAAAGTATTGGCTACCTCAAGGCACAACTCAAGATTTTTACCTCTTTCACGAACTCTTTCCTGCCTGCCCCTCCCCTAGGCTTCTCAGCACTGATATTTCTGTTACTCTGCATTTTTCTTGGTTCTAACCATGTATTGTGTCTTCCCTTAAATTATGTTCTCCTTATATTCTCTCTAGGATGCAGGCACTGTCTTAGAGGAGGGATGGACGAGGCCACTCATGCTAGAGGAGACACACAAGGAAGGATGGTGTCGTTTATGACAAGTTTACGACAGGGCATCAGAATGGACAGAGGCCGGAAGCCAGGGCACCAGACACAGATAGGGGGGGCGGAGGGGGGGAGACAGGGCAGCACAGTTTTCTGTTTAGAAGTGATGCCACAACTCCCCCTCCACTGTTCACCCAGGTGGAGTTCCTATTCCCAATGGCTTAGAGGTGGGGAGTCCCATTCCCACAACAGAGATTTTTCTGAGAGAACATGCAAATGTAACATTTATTAAGTATGACATTTTATTTATATTATCCTTCAGTTCCATTAGGGATTACACAGTTTTTGTAGATAAGCCCAGGAACCTAACCACACGTAGATTACGTGTGTGTGGGGGGGGGATATTTACAAGATTACAAACTGTTAAAATACAAGTTATTCGTAAGTTAGAAACCACTTACATATGACCAAAGTGGCATTAATACGTTGAATTTGGAAATATGCTTCCTCTCCACTGACATTTTAAGGTTGTCTACTCTGAGAATATGTCTTCTTCAAATCGAACATTTTTTTTTTAGTTTTTTAGCATATGCAAAAACAAAATCATTTACAACTCTTCTGAAGGTGAATATTATAATCGTGAACCGTTAAAATACAACCACCAGTACCGCCAAACTAACAGATGAAAAAAATTCTTAGAGAAAAGCCGACGAGGACAACAGGCGTCACAGCAGGCTGTTTTCATTAATTGGGGACTTACCAGAACTTCTCGTAACTGTCCCAAAGGCACAGAAAGTTGATTGAGGGCTTTGTCCATGCCAACCTAAAGGCAAAACCAGGTTGGCACAAAGACATCATGATAAGGAGTAATAGTGACGTATCTATTTAACGATCAAAGCAGTACCAGATTTAAGTTATTTTTTTGGCACAACCGTATTTTGCTATATAACTAGCTAAACAACAGAAGTGTTATTTGGCCATTAATGTTGTTCATAGAATATGAAAAAAATCTGTTGAAATACATGAAACTATAAAAATAAGGGAAGTCATGAGAAACAAAAGTTTCCTTAAGAACAATTTGCCTTTAGATGACATTTTAAATGAAAGTGAAAAATTTTCACAGAAGGTGAACAGTTCTCTGTCTGTAATTGATGATACTCAGCCAGCTGATGTGAAAGTCTGACGGGCTATGTCTCTCTTAAACATTATCATAAGCCTTGAGGAAAATAGAAATTAAACAGAAGTAAAATTTTCTAGGTTTTTAATCCTATTGGGATATTTATCTTAGTGGTATATTTCCCAAAAGCAAATGTGCATCATTAATTTTAATGCTTCTTGAAATTCCCACGGAGCTTCAACTTTCTGTGCTTCTCTGGACAAACAGATTTAAAACAAAATGAAGCATCAACAAGGAGACTTTTCTGCCAAGTAACAAAATTCAACATTTCTAGACGGCTTTTACAAACAATTGATAAGCTCACTGCAAATCATCCTTCTATTTTTTAAAACCAAACTTTTTAAATATCAATATTGGCCAATGTTCCCTCAACCTAGCTCTGGCTAACAGATATACCTGGAAGTAAATTAAACATTGTAAGAGTGGTGGACATTTGCTCCTACAAATTAGTCTAAATCAAGGAAGACTTCAGGGTAATCACTTAGCAACTAATAAAACAACCCCTTGGGTATTATTATCCTTTACTTTTCACTGTTGACTGATGAATTTGAAACATAATCAAACTAGAGCAACCTTAAATGAATAAAAACTAAAACAAACAAAAAAATGTATTCCAAAAAGTTTAGTTCTTTTATTAATGAAATTGGTAATTTCTTCAAGTTTCTGGTGGGGTTGGTGGGGTAATCAACTGAAAGGTTTCTAAAAACTCTGCCCTTTTAATAAATATGAAGGAGAGAGAAAGTGTGTGCATGTATGTGTGTAGGACTTGTGAATTTCAGGTTTACCAAGTTTGTGGAAAGGTTGACAAAATCTGCATAATCCTTGTTGATGAGCTCAACCATGGCTATTTTAAGAAGTTTATAGTAGAGTTCCAGATCTCCTCTTAGTTCCTCCAGCTGGACACGCTTCCTACAGTCAGACACAAAGTGATCGACGTCGAAATCTTCCTGAAAATCAAACCAGAAAGAAAAAATGATTGCACTGATACCACATTTTACATAGAAAAATAAGATCAGAGAAAGAATAAGAGGCCGTATTACTGCAGGGGAACACACACAGGGACATCAGGGGGTCTGCTCACTTCCTAAGATTATGGGAAAGGGGGCCCCTCACCAAGACCATTCTCTCCTGTTGCCTAATTCTACAGGCATTTTATTTCTTTTAATTATACATTTCAAAGAGGCTCTTCTCAAAATAGAAACAGCTTTTTGTTCTTAATTTTAAAAGTAACAAATGTTCACTGTCAAACTTTCAACCAACCAAGAAATACTTATGTAAGAGAGAAAAAAAAAAATCACCCACTCTCTAATGCTCTGCAGTTGAACACTGTTAATGTTTATTTTTCTTCACTATTTAACACAGCGATTCACATCCTTCCAGTCTTTGTTTTGGTCTTTCTCTTTACTTTTTTTTTCTTTTTAAAGATTTTATTTATTTGAGAGAGAGAGAGACGGAGAGAACAAGTGGGAGGAGGGGCAGAGGGAGAAGCCCGCTGGCTCTCTGCTGAGCTGGGAGCCTGATGCCAGGGTTCATTCCAAGACCCTGAAATCAAGACCTCAACCGAAGGCAGACGCTTAACTGACTGAGCCACCCAGGTGCCCTAGACTTTCTCTTTAAAATATAAATTACTTTTGGGGTGCCTGGCTGGTTCAGTGGGTTAAGGCCTCTGTCTTTAGCTCAGGTCATGATCCCAGGGTTATGGGTTCAAGCCTCGCATTGGGCTTTCTGCTCAGCAGGGAGCCTGCTTCTGTCTCTCTCTCTGCCTGCCTCTCTGCCTACTTGTGATCTCTGTCTGTCAAATAAATAAATAATTTTTTAAAAAATAAAAAATCAATTACTTTTTAAAGAAACTGACATATAATGGACACATGTTAGTTTCAGGCGTACAACATAAAAATTCCATATTTTTACCTGTTATGAAATGATCACCCTAAGACTAGTTAACATCCATCACCAAACATACACATTTTTTTCTTGTGCTAAGAACTCTTCAGCTTTAGCAACTTTAAATATATAATAATATAGGGCACCTGGGTAGCTCAGTGAGTTAAGGCCTCTGCCTTCGGCTCAGGTCATGATGCCAGGGTCCTGGGATCGAGCCCCACACCAGGCTCTCTCCTCAGCAGGGAGCCTGTTTCCTTCTCTCTCTCTGCCTGCCTCTCTTCCTACTTGTGATCTCTATCAAATAAATAAATAAAATCTTAAAAAAAAATATATATATATATATAATATACTATGCAGCCATCAAAAGAAATGAAATCTTGCCATGTGCAATGACGTGGATGGAACTAGAGGGTATGCTGAGTGAAATAATCAGAGAAAGACAATTATCATACCATCTCCCTGATATGAGGAATTTGAGAGGCAAAGTGGGGGGTGTGTGGGTAGGGAAGGAAAAAAAATGAAACAAGATTGGATTGGGAGGGGGGCACCTGGGTGGCTCAGTGGGTTAAAGCCTCTGCCTTCGGCTCAGGTCATGATCCCAGGGTCCTGGGATGGAGCCCCACATCGGACTCTCTGCTCAGCGGGGAGCCTGCTTCCTCCTCTCTCTCTGCCTGCCTCTCTGCCTACTTGTGATCTCTGTCTGTCCAATAAATAAAATCTTAAAAAAAAAAAGATTGGATTGGGAGGGAGACAAACCATAAGAGACTCTTACTTAATCTCACAAAACAAACTGAGGGTTGCTGGGGGGAGGGGTGTAGGGAGAGGGTGGTGGGGTTGTGGACATTGGGGAAGGTATGTACTATGGTGAGTGCTGGGAAGTGTGTAAGCCTGACAATTCACAGACCTGTAACCCTGGGGCTAATAATACATATTTCTAATAAAAAATAACAAAATAAATATACAATAATACACAGTATTATTTACTACAGTCACTATGATGTACATTACATCCCCAGGGCTTATCTTATTAACTGGAAGTTTATACCACTGGACCCCTTCATCTATTTCCTCCACAACCTCGCCTCTGGCAACCACCAATCTGTTCTCTATGACTTCATTTTGTTTTGTTTTTTAGATTCCACATGTGAGGGAGATCATACAGTATTTCTCTTTCTCTGTCTGACTTATTTCACTCGGCACAATATCCTCAAGTTCCATCCATGTTGTTGCAAATGGCAAGACTTCCTTCTTTTTATGGTTGAGTAATATTCCATCGTATACACACACATTTTCTTTATCCATTCACCCCGTTGGTGGACACTTTAGTTATTTCCAAGTCTTGGTTGCTGTAAATACTGCAAAACTCACTACCATGAGTGTGAGTCTTGCTGGCCGCTAGAGCCAAGTGATCTAGAGGTATACCCTGGGTACCAACTGCAAACCTCGGGACATCATACGAGCATTCAAGCTCCTTTCCAGGAGATACCAGAAAGCAGAAGCGAGGCAGAGGGACAGCGCAAAGAGGGTACCCATCAGCTCCATCTTTGGAGAATACCTTACTAGGCTCCTAGATCCATGTTAAATTAGATGCCTGCCCCTCAGGGCTTTAAGATAAGCAAAAGAGCCTCTTTCACAGAAATCTGAACGCATTTCAGTCTGCTGCTTCTGTGCTGAGTTCCAGGGTGGGTCAGTCTACTCGCGCAACTGCTTTAAGAACTCTCTCAGTTTGATATAGCCTTGTGGGTCTCATGGGTGCAAGCTCTGATGGCTTTCAAAGCTGGATGTTTTGGGGTCTTGTCTCTTAGATGTATGTCTTGAAAGTTGGGGTGCCAGAAGTGGGGCTCAAACCCTTTGCTCATCAGGGAGAAGCCTGGGGTTGTGAGTACCCTCCCAATCCCAGGTCGCTGTACCAGGGGTGGGGTTTATGGCAAGACTGATTCTTACTTCAACATAGGGATTTTTCCCTTACTCACCTAATGTGTAGGAGTCACTCAGCTAGTTGTAGGGTTTTTTCCACAGGAAATTTTTCCATATGGAGCTATAGATTCAGTGTGTATTTCATAGAAGAGATGAGTTCAAGATCCTCCTATGCCACCATCTTGAATGGAAACCCCAGACCTTCGCTATGTATGTGTGTACACACACATATGTGTACACACACACACACACACACACACAAATATTCATGCTCTTCTAAACTATTTCCCATCTAGGGGCACCTGGGTGGCTCAGTGGGTTAAGCCTCTGCCTTTGGCTCAGGTCATATCTCAGCCTCAAATCAGGCTCTCTGCTCAGCTGGGAGCCTACTTTTCCCCCTCTCTCTGCCTGTCTCTCTGCCTCCTTGTGACCTCTCTCTCTCTCTGTCAAATAAATAAATAAAATCTTAAAAAAAGAATAAAAAATAAAAAAATAAAACCCATTCTATTAAAAAAAATTTCCCTTCTAAAAAATATAACTTGAATGTCTTTACGTAAAACACATACATTTCTATTAATATTTTATGTGCATGCTGAGTGTCCCATTGAACAGATGTTCCAAATCTTTCATAACCTATTTCCAAGTATTGGTCTCACAGGATTAGCTATCTTGTGTTTCCCCTTTATAATACTGTGATACCCCGGTAGGCTTATATGCTTAGAGGCAATAAATTACTATCTACTTCCCCTGTGACTCTGCTACTCCATGACCTGTTTAGTCAGCAAGAATCAAATGTGATGATTCCCAAACTAGTTAAGGACACCTACACTTACTTCGTAATTATATAGCTTCATTAAACACTATGTAAACCAACAAAATATGACTGCCAAAAAAAAAAAATCACTGTTCTTTTGAAAACTAACACAGCTACTTTGGAAAGATTTGATACAAAGAAATCAATAAGAAAATTTTTGCTAAGTTAGGTATGGGTGAGATGACCACGTACCAGAATCACAGGATTCTGAAACTGAATGCAAAAAAAGACAACATAGAAAGCTTTTTTAAAAAAGATTCTTTTTATTTATTTGAGACACAGACAGACAGTATGAGCAGGGAAAGGGGCAATGGGAGAAGGAGATTCCCTACTGAACAGGGAGCCCAATGCGGGACTCCATCCCAGGACCCCGAGGTCATGACCTGAACCGAAGGTAGATGCCTAACCTATTGAGCGACCCAAGTGCTGTGATAACTCAGAAATCTAATCTGCAGGCCAGTTTCCAGAGAAAAGACCTGGCACTGTTTCAATGGAGAATAAATATACATATATTTTTTTCCAAATAAAATGCTAAAAATTGTATGTACCATTCCCTAAGAGTACTTGTTTAAACTGACTTTCTTAGTTAATCAACCAAAGACTGACCCTGCTAGTGTCGGAGAGAAGGACTTCATATCAAACCATAATTTCACAGTCATCTACAGAAAGCCACCTGCTTCTTACACTGGTGACCAAATTAGCCTGGACCTTTCTCTCCAGAGACCATCTCAGACCTTACATCATAGTTATGTAGTACATCACGGGAGGGGGTCTCGGTTCATAATCCTGGCCATCCTACTCACCAACTGTATACCTTTAGGTCGATCATTTTCCCTGCCTCAGTAACACATTGTTGAAGTTCTTGAACTTCATGATGGCATTCTAAATTGTATAACTGGGGTGCCTATGTGGCTCAGTTGGTTAAGCATTTGCTTTTGGCTCAGGTCATGATCCCAGTCTCTTGGGTTTGAGTTCCACATCAGGCGCTCTGCTGAGCAAGGAGCCTGCTTCTCCCTCTGTCCCTTCCTCCTGCTCCCGCACTCTCTCACTCTCAAATAAAATCTTAAATAAATAAATAAATAAATAAATCATATAACTTAGCCTCAGTGAACAAATGCTATTAGATAATATTAGTACTCAACTTACCATTTATGCATTTGTTCTCAGATAAACAAAAGCTGCATAACACATGACTAAATAACTTGGAACATCTGTGAATACTGGGTTAGGCAGCATTTGCTGTGAAAAGCAAACCCAAACTCACAGTGCCATAATAGAGACCCATTTCACTTAACCAAGAATGGTTTTACTACTTTAGGAATGGTTTTACTTTATAGTATAGATTTCCCAAGTATTCAAAAAGAAAGTATTTACAACCCATACATTTATGGTCAACTGATCTTTCACAAGGATGCCAAGACCATTTAATGGGGGGAAAAACAGTCTTTTTGAGTGCCTACTACTGGGACAAGTGAATATCTACATGCAAAAGGATGAACTTGGAAGAGCAACTTCACACATACACAAAAATATAACTCATAATGGATCAAAGATTTAAATGTAAGAGTAAAAACTGTAACACTCAGTGAAAATCTGTATGACTTTGGATCGGGCAAAGCTTTCTTAGACATGATACACAAAGCAATAAGAAATATTAGATAAGCTGAACTTGATCAAAATAAAAACTTTCGTGTGTCAAAGGACACTACGGAGAACGTGAAAAGACAACCCACAGAATGGGAGAGAGTATCTGCAAATCATTTGTCTGACAAGGACCTAATAACCAGAATATGCAAATATACTCTTAGAACACAACAACAAAAGGACAAATAACCTAATTTAAAAACAAGCCAAAGACTTTTGAATAGACATTTCTCCAAAGATGATACACAGACGGTCAAGAGCACATGTCGGGATGTTTGACATCCTTAGATCATTGGGGAAATGCGAATCAAAAGCACATGCAGATGCCATGTCACACCCACTAGAACAACTATGGTAAAATAATAAAAAGAAAAAAAAAGAAGAAGAAAAGTGCTGGCAAGAAGGCAGAGAAGCTGGAACCCTCCTTATTGTCGGTGAGAATGTAAAATAGTGTGGCTAAGGCAGCAAACAGCTCGGTAGCTCCTCAAGAAGTTACACACATACAATTACCCAGCAGTTCTACGTCTAGGGGTATGACACCGACGGAACTGACAACAGATGTTCCTGCCACAACCTGTACATGAATGTGCACAGCAGCACTGCTCATAACAGCCAAATGAGTATATACCCAACATCCATCAACTGATGAATGGATACATAAAATGTGGAAGAGCCTCTTACACAACCATAAAAAGGAATAAACTGTTACATGCTACAACACGAGTGAAGTCTGAAAACATTCTACTCTCAGGTTAAAGGAAGCTAGACACAAAAGGTCACGTGTCATACAATTCCACTGATATGAGATGTTCCAGAAAAGGCAAATCCATAAAAACAGAAAGTAGATTCATGATTGCCAGCGAATAAGGGGAGGGGAGAATTGGAACTAAGAGGTTTATTTTTCGGGTGATGGAAGCATTCTGGAATTAGACAGAAGTGACGTATGTACCATATACACAGTAAATATACTAAAAACCAGAGAAGAGTACACTTTCAAATGGCAACTATTATGTTTTGTGAATTATATTTTGATGAAAAATGAAACAACTTAAATATCAACAAGTTAAATGCTAGTATACATTAAAAAAAAATCCAAGGGGCACCTGGGTGGCTCAGTGGGTTAAGCCTCTGCCTTCGCCTCAGGTCATGATCCCAGGGTCCTGGGATCGAGCCCCACATCGGGCTTTCTGCTCTGCAAGTAGCCTGCTTCCTCCTCTCTCTTGGCCTGCCTCTCTGCCTACTTGTGATCTCTGTCAGATAAATAAAGAAAAAATCTTAAAAAAAAAATCCAAAGTAACACTAATCACAGGAACAATGGAGTAGCTACATGAATTTCAAACAAAGCAGATTTCAGAGAAGCAAAACTATCAGGCATAAAGAGCAGCATTACATAATGATAAAGAAATCAACTGACCAAGAAGACACAATTACCCTTAATGTATGTTTGCCTGATCAACACAGGTGAGACACAACCTAACAGAACTGCAGGGAGAAATAAACAATTCCATTATCACAGCTGGTGACTTCAACACTTCTCCATCAGTAATGGGCCGATCCAGCAGCAGGGCAACAAGGATCTGACAGATGTGGACATTCAGTCCAGACATGGCACACTCAACACCACCATCAATTACCGTACAACAGACATACACAGACAATTTCGCCCAGTAATAGTGCAACACACATTCTTAAGCTCATATGGAACACTCATCAAGACAGAATAATTCTGGGCCACAAAACACAACAAATTTTTAAAAATAAAAATTATACCAAGTATGTTCTCAGACCACAATGGAATTAAAAATCAGTAACAGAAGATAGCTGAAGAAGTCCAAAATACATGGAGATTAAATGACACACTTCTAAATGACAGGAGACCAGTCTCAACAAAATACAATGTAGCAAAATGTGTGGAATGCTGCTTAAAGGGAAAATAAAGTACTGAATGCAAATATTAGAAAAAAAAGATTAAAGTCAATAATCTAAGCTTCCATTTTAGGCAACAACGACAAATATCAAATCTAAAGTAAGGAGGGGCTCCTGGGTGGTTCAGTTGGTTAATCATCTGCCTTTGGCTCAGGACATGGTCCTAGGGTCCTGGGACAGAGCCCTGCATCAGAACTTCCTGCTCAGGGAGGCTGCTTCTCCCTCTCCCATTCCTCCTGCCTGTATTCCCTCTCTCACTGACTCTCTCTGTGTCAAATAAAATCATAAAAAAAAAACCCTAAAGGAAGTAGAAAAAAATAAAAATTAGAGCAGAAATCAATGTAATTAAAACCAGGATTTTTTTTTTTTAATCAATAAACCCCAAGTCTGTTTCTTTGAAAACATCAATAAAACAGATACACCCTTAGCCAGGCAAACAAAGAAAAAAAGGTAGAAGACATAAATTAACTAATATCAGATGAAAGAAGGGAGGGCTACTGCTAACAATACCAATCACTGTAAATTCAACCAAACATTTATGGAATACTACACAATTCTCTAAAATCTCTTCCAGAAAGTAAAACTACAAGGAATACTTTCTAAATCATTCTAGGAGATCATTATTACCCTGACACCAAAACCAATACGACAAGAAAAGAAACTACAAACTAGTATCTCATGAACACAGACACAAAAATCTTCAACAAAAATTAGCAAATAAAAGCAAACACTATATTAAAAAATTATACACCAGGATCATGTAGGATTTATTCCAGGTATGCAACATTAGAAAATGTTCAACATTAGAAAATAAATGTGATCCATCATATCAACAGAAAAAAAAATCACATGATCATATCAATGAAGGGAGGAAAAAAAGCATTTAACAAAATGCACACCTCTTCATTATTAACCCTCAGGAAACTAGGAATAGGAGGACTTCCTCAACTTGATAAGAATGTCTCCAAAAATCCACAGCTAACATGATATTAATACTGAGAAAATATAAGACAGAGAATCAAGGCAAGGATGTCCCTCCTCCTACTACTATTCAATACTATACTGGAAGGCCAAACTAATGAAATAAGGTAAGAAAAGGAAACAAAAGGCATACAACCTGGGAAAGAATAAAACTTTGTTCACAGATGACATGACTGTCTACAGAAAATACAAAGACTTCACACCCCACACCCTCCTGAAAATAGTCAAGTGATTATAGCAAGTCTGCACAATACACAGTTAAAATACAGAAGTCAATTGCTTTCCAATGATGTATCAGAAAAAGGGCCAGTATTCAAAATTTATAAAGAATTTATCAAACTCAACATCCAAAAAACAAAAAAATCCAGTCAAGAAATGGACAGAAGACATGAACAGACCAAAGAAGACATCCAAATGGCCAACAGACACATGAAAAAAGGCTCCACATCACTCAGCATCAGGGAAATACAAATGAAAACCACAATGAGACACCACATTACATCAGTCAAAATGGCTAAAATTAACAAGTCAGGAAACAACAGATGTTGGCGAGGAGGTGGAGAAAGGGGAATCCTCCTACACTGTTGGTGGGAATGCAACTCTGGAATGAGTATGGAAGCTCCTCAAAAAGTTAAAAATGTAACAACCCAATGACTTAGCAATTGCCCTATTAGATGTTTATCCAAAGTACACAAAGTGATTTGAAGGGGCAAAAGCACCCCAATGTTTATAGTCAAAATATAAGAGCCCAGATGTCCATCAACAGATGAATGGATAAAGAAGATGTGGTGTACACACACACACACACACACACTACTCAGCCATCAAAAAGAACAAAATCTTGCCATTTGCAAGGACATGGATGGAACTAGAGGAAGACAAATACCATATAGTTTCAGTCACATGTGGAACTTAAGAAACAACAGATGAATATAGAAGGGAAGGAAAAATAGAAACAGACAGGGAGGCAAATCACAAGAGACTTAATGACAGGAAACAAACTGAGGGTTACTGGAGAGGGGAAAGTTGGGGTAACTGGGTGAGGGGTATTAAGGAGGGCACTTGTTGGGATGAGCTCTGGGTGTTGTATGCAACCAATGAATCACGAAATTCTAACCATGAAACTAAAAGTACACTATATGTTAACGAGATTGAATTTTAATTAAAAAATTTAAAAAGTCAATTGCTTTCGTATATACCAGCAATGTACAAGTGGAATTTGAAGTTAAAAACACAAGACCATTTACATTAGCATACCAAAAAAATTAATACTTAGGTGCAAATCTAATGAAATATGCACAAGATCTATGTGAGAAAAAGTATAAAATTCTGATAAAAGACAACAAGCAAGGCAAGATGTGAAGTGGAAAGAAAGTCCATAATCTTGGGTAAGAACACTCAATACTGTTAAGAGGTCAGTTCTTCCCAAACTGATCGACAGACTCAATGCAATCCCAATCAAAATGCCAGGAAGTTATTCTGTGGATACCAACATGTTGACTCTAAAACTTGGATTGAAAACTGGAAAACCAAGAGTCCCAGAGTAGTCAACAAAATATTAAAGAGAGGGAAAAAAAGGAAATTGAGGATTGCCACCACCCAATCTCAAGACTTTCTATTAAAGCTATAGTGATTAAGACAGAAGGTGCCTGGCAAAAGAGACAGGTGCTTGGAACAGAGTGGAGAGCCCAGAAAAACATCCACACACACAGGCAAAGGCAACTCAATGGCAAGGACAGTCTTCAACAAATGGAACCGAACAATGGGACATTGATAAGAAAAAAGCAAAGAAATGAAAAGAATAAAAACAAACTTTTCACACCTTTCACAAAACCTAAACGTAAAATGCAAAACTTCTTAAAGATGACATAAGAAAAAATGTAGGGATCCTTGGATTTGGCAATGACTTTTCAGATATAAAACCCAAAGCATGATCTACGAAAGAAAAAATTGATGAGAGGGACTTTGTTAAAATTAAACTTCTCTGTAAGACACTGTTAAGAGAATGAAAAGACGGGACACCTGGGTGGCTCAGTTGGTTAAGCAGCTGCCTTTGGCTCAGGTCATGATCCCAGCGTCCTGGGATCGAGTCCCACATCGGGATCCTTGCTCCGCAGGGAGCCTCTTCTCCCTCTGACTCTGCCTTCCACTCTGACTGCCTGTGCTCGCTCTCGCTCTCGCTCTCTCTCTGACAAATAAATAAATAAAATCTTTAAAAAAAAAAAAAAAGAGAGAGAGAGAGAATGAAAAGACCAGTCACAGAGTAAATATCTGCAGAACACATCCATGGTAAAGGACTTAAATTAAGAAATATAATATAAAGATGTCTTAGTAGCAACAAGAAATCAAACCTAATTTAAAAATGTGAAAAGAGCGGTGGCTGGGAAACCCAGTCAGTTAAGCATCTGCCTTTAGCTCAGGTCCTGGGACTGAACCCCACACTGGGCCCCCGGCTCAGCGAGGAGCCTGCTTTTTTCCCTCTCCCGCTGCCTGCTGCTACCTCTCCGTGTGCTTGTGCTGTTAATAAATAAATAGAATCTTTAAAAAAGAAAAAAAAAAGGATCTGAAAAGATGCTCAACTTTGTATGTCATTAAGAAATTGCAAATTTAAACAAGGTACTATTACATATCACGTAGAATATAAAAAATCCAAAGCACTAGTAATACCAAATGCTAGCAAGGATGTGGGACAACCGAACTCTCATTCACTGTTTGGTCAGAATGCAAAATGGGAGGCACTGTGTGAGACAGCTTGGCAGTTTCTCACAGAACTAAACACATTCTCACTATAAGATCAATAATTGTGCTCCTTTGTATTTACCCAAAAGAGCTTAAAACTAGTGTCTACACAAAAACCTGCACACGGATGTTTACAGCAGCTTTATTCTCTGAAGTGCCAAAACTTGGAAGCAATCCAAATCTCCTTCAGTAGGTGAACAGGTACACTGTGCCACACCCACACAATGGATTATTCGACAATTAAAAGATGAATTTTTAAGCCACAAGACTTCGAAGAACCTTAAATGCATATTGCTAAGTGAAAGACCAGTCTCAAAGGCTAAATACTATATGATTCCAACTCTATGGCATTCTGGAAAAGGTAAAAATTAACCAACATTTTTATTTTTATTTATTTTTTAGGTCATCTCTATACCCAATGTGGTGGCTAGAACTCACAACCCCGAGATCAAGAGTCAGATGCCCTAGCAACTAAGCCAGCCAGGTGCCTCTGAAAAGGTAAAACTCTAGACAGTAAAAAGATCCCGGGCTGAGGGGTGAGCGAGGAGGGTGCAGAGAGAGGAGAAGAAACAAATAGATGAGGTGCAGGGGTTTTCAAGGCAATGAAACTAGGCTATAAGATACCAACAGTAGGTAAATAACATTATACATTTGTCAAAACCCACAGAACTATAGAAAGAGGAGTGAACCCTAATGTAAACCATGGATTTTAATTAATACTCTATCAATACTGGTTCATCAGTTGTAACACATGTACCACAACAATGTAATACATTAATAATAGCAGATAGTGAAGTTAGAAGAAAAATATCTTCTCTTTGTACTCAGGGGTATTTCCTATCTGAACCCAGTTAAAGTACAAATCCCCCAAAAGGCCAGAAGTTGGGAGATCACAAGAGGTGTTGGAACACAGGAAAATAAATGAGCAAACCAGACAAGCTGCAGGTAATTAAGAACCATTAACCATGAGAGAAGCAGTGACATCACTCAAAATTAAAACCAAGTAGAGTTTAAAAGTTTAGCTACTTTACTAACTAGCTGCAATCAGCGATGGCAAACAAAGACTAATTCAAAGTAACCTGGGAATTAATCATTTAAAACTTACCAATAATCTGAAATTAGTAGCTTTAATGCTATGAAAATTACATGGAATTTGGAAAGATTGAAGTTCTCTAAGCTGCCAAGAAGTAAAACACTCCTTCCCAGATACATGGACTTATAAAATCACTATATACTATCTCCACGAGAAGCAGAATCCCCCAGAACCATCACTCTGTAATGATGAGAAGTACTAAGAGGGCATATGAAATTTATGAGCTCTGCCCTGAAACATGTCCCATTTCATCGAGACAAAAAACCAAAATAGTTAAGCACTAATCTGCACACTACATAGGGGTTGAAAGACATAGAAAGTTTGTGTGAGCTCACATATGTGTGTGTTTCCAACCATTCTTGAAAACAATGGACAACAGAGATGAATAAATGTCCCTGTATATCCCATAAATATTCCTCAAATATTTATCATGCAACTCCAGCTCTGCTCTAAGACCTGGGGACACAGTCATGAAAAGAAAAGACAAGGTCTCTGCTTTTGTTTTTTTTTTAAAGATTTTATTTATTTATTTGACAGACAAAGATCACAAGCAGGCAGAGAAGCAGGCAGAGAGAGAGGAGGAAGCAGGCTCCCCGCTGAGCAGAGAGCCCGATGTGGGGCTCGATCCCAGGACCCTGGGATCATGACCTGAGCCGAAGGCAGAGGCTTTAACCCACTGAGCCACCCAGGCGCCCCAAGGTCTCTGCTTTTAAGGAGCAGATGTTCTAATGCAGAAATGAGAAAATAAATATGTAAACAAACATTATATTAATGAACAGTGATCAAATAGTGATTAATGAATAATGATCACAGCTAAAAAGAAAACAGGGCACAGTAAAGGTCTGAGTGACAAATGGGATATATTTTAACTTGGATGAACCAGGAAATATAGAACAATGAGTTGAGATCCAAATGACACAAAGGAGCTAGCCACAGGAAGTGTGGGAAGAGTGTTCCCGCCCAAGGTATCAGCATGTATACAAAAATGTCCTTGGAGCTCTTCCCTACAGCCCCTGCTCTCAAATCTCTGTCCCAGCTAGGTGGGGACATAATCTAGGACTTGTGTCTCCCAAAACTCATTCTAAATCTTTGTTCGGTGACTAAATTATTCAAGCTTGAGAAATTAAAAACATATGCTAACAAGATCTTCCCACCATCTACAGAGAGATCATCTTAAAAGCATCATGAAATAGTAACACTGAAATTCTAAAAAACTTCTAACATTTTAATCAATTTTATATCAAACTCCTTTGTTGAATTTATATACCCATTTGACATATTTATGAAGAGACAAAAAAAAAAACCAAACCCTACATTCCGTAAATGTATTTATCCATCTAACAAATATTTGAGTACCTAATTACATTCTGTTCCAGCTGATTTCTTCTCTTTATCTCTTTTTTCCCCTCAATTTAACACCAATTATAATCTATGTAGGCTTTTAGTTCACTTTTCAAAATTAATTTCTTGAGCTATTTAAAGGAATTATGCAGTGCTAGAGTTCTCAACACTGGTCACACATTAGAATCACTTAAGGAACTTTTTTTTTTAAAGATTTTATTTATTTATTTGACACAGAGAGAGAGATCACAAGTAGGCAGAGAGGGAGGGAATGATGCTCCATTCTGAGCAGAGTGTCCCATGCAGGGCTCGATCCCAGGACCCTGAGACCATGACCTGAGCTGAAGGCAGAAGCTTAACCCTCTGAGCCACTAAGGCACCCCCTCACCTGAGGAATTTAAAAACAAAAAGCCCAAAGGGCACCTGGCTCGTTCAGTCACTGGAGCGTGCAGGTCTTGATCTCAGGGTTGTGAGTTCAAGTCCCATGTTGGGTATAGAGATTACTTAAGAAAAAAAAAAAAGAAAAAGCCCAAGCCCCAGTTTGTGATTAATTTGTTTAAATGTTTCAAGAAATTTGATGCTAAATGTTGTAAGACTAGTTAAATAACAAAAAGATATATTTACATAATACTTCTTGCTCTCAACTTTTGAACAAAGAACTTACTAATAATCCATAACTTAGTAGGCCAACATTTTATTTAAATAAGTTTTAAAGTACTACAAAGAGTGAATCAGAAAATCAGAAGCAAGGAGAAATGGGCATGGTGTGAACATGGGGAAGCAAGAGAAAGCAAGAAAGTATGTGACCAGGAAGCGAATGCTTAGCTCTGAGATCCTTCTCCGAGAGAAGGACAGATTAAAACCTAAAAAGAAAGAAAAGAAGGATCCCATGCACTCAAGGAAAGAGAAGTCCCCCAACATCCCTCCTGCTTTTTCCAATATAAACACACAGCTGGGCCGACTTACCACATCCTGGTTGGTACCGACTTTATCAACTTTTCTATTTAGGCCAAACTTGACCGGTCAATGATGGACGGGCTGTGTGCCAAGTGTACCAGTTGTACAACTGACTGTGTAATGGCTGAAACTGAGAAACCGGGGTGAAAGTATCAAGAGGCTCTAAGGATTGCGAAAGAGCCAAGATTCAAACAATTACCACATACACACAAGACAACTATGCAGATGACTGCTCAGTATGGAAGTAATTCAGAGTGTTACACTGTGGCATCAGCTGACCCAGACCCAGAAGATTGCTGGAGTTCCCATCATGGACATCTCTAACCATATAGACGACACTGAGCGAATGCCAGATGATGACGGAGCCCCTCACTCCCATATCTTAATAGAGTTACTCAGCTCTCCTTTACCAACTTTTCTTGTTGCCAGTTCATACGAGCAATTCTCCTTACCCAGTTCCTCTGTTCTGAGCTATGGCTAAAGACACTCACTTTTTTATGTTTTGAAACTGATTATATTGTACCATTTTACTTTTTGTTGCATCTTTTTATAAATCAGATGATCACTCACAAGACCAAAAAAAAAAGGAATGGAAAGGAAAGATCAAAAGGGAGGACAACAACAAAAAAACAGTTCTTTTTTGCCGGGAACCCTTCTTACAAGTGCCAATCAGATAAACTTTTTCTGATGTTACATCGTCACAACTCCTCTATCATCAGGGAAAGTAGTTCACATAAGAAAATTTCTCTATAAAATGAGTTCCAGGCTTACATTCCATATTTGGCTAATTAGAATTTCATTACGATGTCTGTCTCAAACTGATGCGGAAGAGAATGGAATCTTGTCATCAAGACGTGACATCGAACTAAGAACCCACAGGGTAAGCACTCAGCTCCTGTGATACGAAGACAGCTCCTAGGGATGGGCGACCCTGGGCAACAGTGGCTGACCTGCGGGCCTGCGGCTATCTGCTGTCTGTCACTCTTCCCTCTTCCTCCTCTGTCAGCTGCTATCCCCAGCCACCGTCAACAAAGTCCACGTCAAACAGCCATCACTTCCCTCTGGTCCCATTTACCGTAGCTAAGCTCCAGGCCAGGCATCCAGATCACCAGCCCTGTGGGAATTTCTTCTAAGGTAAGAGGTGGCCCTATTGGTGAAATGCAGGTGCCAAGGCATGCGGACATTGTGCCATCTTCTGCGCTATTCTTAATGTTCTGATTGTCCCACTTCCCTCAGTTCCCACCTGTGGCCTCTGGAAAGGAACATATTACAGTAGGATTTCCAAGGACTGATGCGTGGGGGTCAGGATATCTGGCCTGTGATTGGCCCCAACTAGCTGTGTGGCTTTAAAGGAAGTCATCATACCTCAGGCCTCAGTTTCCTTATCTGCAAGCCAGGATGGACTAGAGTCTTTTCAGAGGAGCCGGCAAAGATCACATAGATAAGCACCACCTCATTATACTAACAAGCAAACAGAAGGCCGGAGGCGAGTGATTTGCCCCAAGTCAGACATAAGCAGGCAGAGAGCAGAGCCGAGGATGGGACCCACATCTGCAGGTCACAGCTAATCAGCCAGCACAGTACAAACAGATCTGAGCAGCTGCTCATTCTTCCCCTTTTCCGTTTTGTCCATCAGAATGCATGCTCCCTGCAAACAAGGACACACAGGACCTGCTTCCTGTCTCAAAATTCCCAGTTCACCCAATTAGAACAGGAAGGAGCCTCAAGGACTTCCCCCCGCCACCCCCACACACGGTTCTTTTACCTATGGAACATGAGGGTACATACATTTACCGTCCAGAGGGCTCCTGCCTTTACTTCTCATGGAAAAGGTCATCATGTGCCTACCCAGGGTGCCAACGAAGCCACAGGTTCCAGAGAGGAACTGACACAGAGAAGTTCGAAGGAGGCAGACTGGCTCAGCGCAGAAACAAACTGTCTACCAAGGAAAACTACCCCATGGGGGACTGATTCTCTTTGAAATACGTTCGAGTGCGTGGGAAAATGGTTTTTCAAGAGCCGGTGGACTGACCCGTCACCTGGTACATACAAGATCACATCCGTATTCTGACAAGAGTGGCTTGCCTGCAGTGTAGACCAGGGGCCAGAAAGACAAGGAAGGCGCATGGAGACTGGGTGAGAAGCTTCTACGGTGTGATGGCAAGGGTGCACTACAAAGGTACGAGAAGAGATGGAAAGAAGTATATGGACTCAAGAGGTTTAGGAAGCGAAATCCACAGGACTTGGTGTGACAGACTAGATTTTGGAAAGGTGACAGAGTAGGAGTTGACTTCTGGTTTCCCAACTCCAGGCTAAACAGATGAAGTGTTTACCAAGAGAGGCAATAGAATAAGAAAGGTGGTTTTCAGTGGAGGAGGTGCTCATGAATTCCGTCTTGAACCTGATGAGTCTGAGGGGCCACAGACACATCCGAGAAGAAAGGTCAGCAAGTCCGATACACAGAACTGGTGCTCAGGAGGCGTGTGGGCCAGAGACAGGAATCTGCCTTACCTGCTGATAGGTGGTCATGAAGCTGCACAAAAGGTCATCTAGGGAAAGAAAGGAACACGGGGCTGAGCCCATAATCAGCATTCAGTGGCTACCAGGAGCATGACTTTGCACAGGAGACACATCAGAGAGGTAGAAGAAAGACAGGAAGCAATGCAGAGCATTTGGTCTACTGCGATGTCGAGTAAGGAGACAGAGAAAGGTCAGGTGCGCTGACTTAGAAACAGTTTTGGTAAGAACTCTTTAGTGGAATGACAGGGCCTGAAGGGTGGAAGGTGGGAAAGTCAAGTCAACCCCTGAGCACTGGCTGTGATGTGTGACACTGACAGGGCAATACCTAGAGGTGGGGCATTCAAGTGGGAGAGGATCAAACAGGAGCGCATGATGGGAAGGAGTGCAGGGAAGAGGATCCTCGCAGGCTCCTGGAAGGGCAGGAGGGCATGGACTCCGAACCAGACTGGAGACTGAACCCGAGGAAGGAGAGCCCCTCCCCGTACCAGGCGAGGAGGAGAAGGGGACAAATACAAGAATGGGATCATGATCAGCAGGATGGAGGAGGTCCCGTGGGATGGCTGCTAATTTTTCTGTACGACTGGAGATGAAGTCATATGTTGAGATGGAAGAGGAAGGCTACATGTGATGTCAATAGCACACCCATGTAAATGGTCTAATTTGCCACTTTCTCCCCCTACTACCAATACCTTATGTCCTGCTCATCTATTAGTTGGCTGCCAACCCAAAGGATTTTCTTATTTCTAAGCCGACAAAGTATGATGTTGCCAGTGCTTCTGCCCCAGGTGACCCTTCCCCATCTGCCATTCCTGCACTTTGATCACCTACCTCTTTTGCATACCTTTCCCCTTCTATTTCTCATTAGATCTCATAAACATGACTTTTTAAGTAGTCTCCTGCCACCAGTCAGCTCGAACTCAACAGATATGACCATGCAACTTCCTGCTGTAAACCTGACTGCAGCTCTACTGTGAAGACTGCATCAACGTGGACCCCTCAATGTATGCAGTGTCCAAGGTGCAACCCGCAGCCCCACCCCATCTCCCTTTCTACCATCCCAGTCTCATTCCAAAATGTGCCAAACAAGACACCTATGTAGAAATACAACCCCGACAGCAAGCTCTCCACTCATTTCTGCCTCGCAACTGTAACTTAACAAAACATCTCTCTGACGGAAACACAAATTGCAAATAACCTTTATCTCCAGCTCCCACATAGAAGATCAATACCACTTTACACAGAACAGCTGTTCCATGTATTTTCCTTCTATGTATGAAGGGGTCACGTTCATTAACACTACAAATTGTACATTATATTCAGAAATTTCAGAGCCTTTAAAGAATATGGAATTGCTGGCATTCTAGCCACTTTCCCAGTTTGCTCTCTCCCTACCTCTAAGTCCTACTTTAGAACTGCTATTTTGAGATTTCTATTTTCCGAAGCTGCTTTGACCAAAGGCATTCTGTCAGCTCAGAGTGAGAAAGATGGCGGGGCTAGGAAGTGTGAGAAAATGCTAGTGTTAGGCCCAAAGAAAGCCTGACGAAGTCCAAAGACAGACAAGCTAAAGAGACTTCCGTGCTTTGAGATTCTTTAAGTCTGTGTGTGTGCTTTTCTTCTTCCAATGACCTCTCCTCATCACGTGTCCTTCGTTAACAAAAGGTTTCTGGATCAGAGAATTCACTCTGTGCTCTCCTTCAGACACTCCATTCAATTTACACCTTTTATTACAGTGGCTTAACATCACCATACCAGAACAAGAGTACAATATACCTTCATCTAGACATCCCTACATATTAAAAATGATATGGCCACACCGCAGAGGATCCAAACATAAGCACTTTTAAAGCCAGAGTTTGGGAGATGTGATCTGAATGCAAGTATCAAAAAGGAACTAGCTGGTTAACCCAAAAAAGAAAAAAACATATTATGACTTGAAGCCATAAAAAAGTAAGAAATTCAAACTCTTTTCAGAATTTTAGGTACCTACAGAGCCAAAACTTTTTAACACTGAAACCAGCTACTAAATCCCAATCCTTAGAAATTAAACATATACGTTTTGATAGTTTAAGTACAGACCCAGGGGATTACAGAAAACAGATAAAGCTCCTCCTGACTCTAAATCAAACCTTGGGACATTTTCAAGGCTATGTCTGATGAACCTTTCCTGTCAGTAAAGTCTTTTCAGTTTAAATTTCTATTCTGTAAGTTTATGTTCTACAGTTATCTGCTGCCAGCTTCAGGCTGACCTCACCAAGAGAAGTAGGGCAACTTTAGAAAAGGAGCTTGGTATGCTTTGTAGTACTGAACTAGAACCAGTAAGGACAGTACAGTCTTTCAGATTTCTCATTCCGGGAGCTTAAGACGAAAGTCAGGCATAAACGTTAGGTTAAGTGCCTTTTTGACCCGATTCCTGGTAAGTACGTGCGTTCAGAAATGTGTTCAACGCACAGTCGCTCAGCTTCTAGGCACAAGGCACTGGGAGGCTTCTGTCAGGCCGGGGGAGCGGCGGTCTGACTGTGCCGCACGGTACCAGAGGCGGGTCCTACGGTCCGGGGCTTTTACGTTTAGCTCAAAACCGCTTGCCCTGAACTTTCAGGCCTTTTCATTCAATGTGCACGATTTCACAGGAGTGCTTTCTCCAGGCTGCACCTAGCCCACCCGAGGCCAAGAGACTCACTGCGAAGTGCAGTGAGGTCCCCGGCGAGGACCCGTCCCGGGCGGGGACGGCACAGGAAGCCCGCAGGAGAAGCCCGAGGAGAGGCCCCTGAGGACCAAGGAGGGCAGGCCACCCACGGCCTGGCTCCGGGGAGCAGAGCCCAGGCGCTCACCTTCATAAACTCGTCCTTGTTGAAGCAGAGCGTGTCCGGCCCCTTGGGCAGGTTCATCCTACTTCTCTCCATCCCGCCGGCCAGGCCTCTCAGCACCAACACTCGAGCGAGGAGGAAAGGTAGTAGGCTGCGCTCCCCAACGCTACGGGTGAAGCCACGGCGTTTCCACCGCACAGAAGGCACCGCTTCCTCCAACATGGCAGCGCCGGGGCTGCGGCCAATGAAAGAGGACGCCGCAGGCCCGCCTCCGCCTGCCTCGGCCAAGAGAGGCGCGCGGACCGCTGCCGCTGAGCCAGCAGGTGATCCTGCCCCGTGTGGCTGAGGGCGACACTACAACCCCGGGTACATTTCTGTGGGGCAGCCCCGCTGCGGGTGATGCGGGTGATGCCGGGTGAGCGGGAGAGGGGAGGGCGGGGAGGGTCAGGGGCGCTCCCTCCCCACCTCGCCGTTTCCCTCGGAAAATCGGCCTGCAAGCCTCTTCCAGGACCTTCTCCCGTGATTGTCCCGCGGGAAGCATAGCTGTGGCGGGATGCTGGCCCTTTACTTGTGCGGCCGGTTGCCAGAGTGGGGGGCGCGTCCCTGTGTCAGGCCTCCGGTTCCCGGGCGCCGCCGCTGCAGCCGCCTGGGCGCGGAGGCCTCTGTGGGAACCCGGCTTCCGCCCTTAGCCCCGGCACCCACCCGCGAGGGAGGCTTCTCCCCCTCCGAGCTTGGCTCCAGCGATCTGTAGGGAGGAAGGTGGTCAGCTGGCAGCCTCGGGTCGTCTGGGCAGCTCCCAGCTCCACTTCCGCTCAGCTGCAGGGCGGCCACAAGTTTGGGTTCTCAGAGCTCTTAAAGAATCACCTCGCTACCGGCCAACAAAACGCAGCCGACAAGTAGATGTGCGAGCATGTTTATGTCCAGTCCACTCTAGAATGGGCAGAATCGTGTGTTTGTGGCTAGCGTTGGTTCGATCGCCACACCTGTCCCCAATTTCCGAGACCCCCTCCTCCTCCTGCCATCCACCCCACATTTATTTTGAGATTTTTCTTTCCTCCTCCCTTGCTCTTTCTCCGACTGTACTCCCCTTTAGTGGGAATGTCATGGTCAAATGATGATTCATTTCTCTTTTTTTTCTCCATGAGACTCTGACAGCTCAAACCACAGACCTCAGGCGCGCCCTTCAGGCTGCAGCTTTGCTGTAAATAGCCCAGGCCTGGGCTGCCCCTCCCAATGCTGTGATCTCACAGAGATAGCACAAGCAGTCCTTAGAAAGGGGTGGGACACAGCAAGACATCGGGTTACAGTGAATCTTGCATTCGAGTCACTCCAAAAGGGAAACTGGTCACTTTTTTTTAAAACGTGAGTACAGGGACGCCTGGGTGGCTCACTTGGTTAAGCAGCTGCCTTCGGCTCATGTCATGATACCAGCGTCCTCGGATCCAGTCCTACAGCAGGCTCCTTGCTTGGCAGGGAGCCTGCTTCTCCCTCTGCCTCTGCCTGCCATTCTGTCTGCCTGTGCTTGCTCTCCCCCCCTCTTTCTCTCTGATAAAAAAAAAAAAAAAATCTTTAAAACGGGAGTACAGAATCTGAAACAATACATTCCCTAGCAGTGGGCCTGGCAAGGCCTTGTTGAGGAAAACGTTCCCAGTCAATATCCAGAGACTATGACAGGTAGGATGAGAGCTGGAATCTTATTTGGAGAATCAGAATAGATTGCCAGGGGAGCAACTATGAAAGTGCATTCTATGCCCTGTTGTGGTCATTTGGATATAGGGAATGAAAGCCTCATTATTTGGTCTTTGTTTGTTTACTCTTATTATGAAAATTCTCAAGCATACACCAAAGTGTGTAGAGCAGAAGGATCCTGGCCCTTCCGAGTACTTATCACTCTGCTTCCCCAACTGTTTCATAGGCCCTCCTCCTTCTAATGCCCCCGAAGTGTCTGTATTTTTGTTTTGGGGGGAGGGGGGATGTCTGGAATATATTTTAAAGTAAATCCCAAACATCACATCATTCCCTGCTCCCCAAATACCTTGGTTTACACATCAAAGAAGGAGGAGGAAGAGGTGGAGGAGGGGAAGACTGAGAAGGAGGAGGGATGAAGAAGAGAGATTTCTGCACAGGCCCACTATGCCAGAATCAATAGTTCTAATAAGCTATTCCGATTGGCTCTGAGAGGCATGACTTTTAGCCCAGGGCCACAGTGCTAATAAGCCACAAGGGCAAATTCAGGCAGCACAAACAGCAAGGCCCACACTCATCACCAAGGCACCGAGAGGGGGGGCAAGGGTGCCAGACCAAGGGAACAAAGTTGTCTGGGAACCCCACCTGCCCTAGAAGTCCAGATGAGCGAGTAGTTGAACAGTTTTTTACCTTCATTGTCATTCCTTTCTGAAATTATTGCCGGCCTTTGGTAAAGACATGAACCTGAGCTTGTGCAGCCTGGGGTACTGATCTTGGGGTTGCTGAAGAGAGTAGGTGCCAACAAAGAATGAAAATCCCTGCTGCCTGTTTTCCTTCCGAGAGTCAGGAGGGAACAGTCAAGACCCCATACAGTGCACTGCCACTTGGAGCCCTGGCTGTGGCAGTGGCGTGGCCCACCAAAGCCAGGAGCAACAGGCAAGACCCCAGACCCCAAATGCTAATGGAACACCCTGGGGAAGACGAAGGAAAGGCAGAGAGTCAGCGGAAACCTTCCCAAAGGACATTTCCCTCACTTTCATCTGGGAGCTGACATTCAGCTGGTACACACCCCTTCAGCCACACAAAGTTTGGTGACTAGCCTCTGGCCAGAACCCGCTGTATGTCTCCCTACCCTGAACCCTTCCCAAGATCCCTACCATGGCCTCACGATCCAGGCACTGGGCGTGTAACACTTGACTCTGCAGGGGTCCCCAGGCCAGCTTTTGGTTAGTTAGTTGTCTGCGCTGTTAAAGATTTGACTAGTGTTACATGTTTGACTCTCGTCTTTGGTGATGGTACCTATTTCATAGGAAATAGAAGCTGGAATCCAGGAAACAGGCTGCAAGATGAAATGAAAAAGTGGATACAAAGCTTCTAATCAGAGCCAGACACAATCAGCAATCAACTATATCCCAGTCTCTCCCCTCTTCTCTGATCTGTACTTTCCTTAATGAGGAATGAGACTTTAAGTTGACTTTTTTTTATCTTCAAGTCTCTCTCTCTCTCGATTCCCTAACTTGCCTCTCTTGCCTTCATTTCATCCTAGAGCTTGTGCCCATGACTTCTTTTCTAAGTAAATATTAACCCCTTTGACTCTGAATCTCTGGAAGATTCTCAGTTCCCTATTTTCGCTGGCACTGTGACAGGTCCTCATTTCTCCTTCCCACTCCTCTTTATTTATAGTTTTCACATTTTTTTGGCAGGTTGGCTACAGAACACTCAAAAATTGCAAAGAGAAATATTGTGTTCTCGAATTTCGTCCGAGCATTTTTTTCCAATATCGTCCTTATGCTCTTCTGATCCTCTCTTGAACTGTTGGACTAAAGCAGCTGACGCTTCCACCAGCAACCAGAGTCATCCTGTCCACCACTGTGGGAACAGAGGGTTTCCATTTGGAACTGCAGACTGAGCCTAAAGTCTGGTGGCCCTTTGGTGCCAGGATAGCAGGTATGGGATGGGTGGGACATGGAGGACAAGCATCATGGTAGAGGTCTCCATTTGACCAGGAAAGCTCACAATGAGCCAACAGGTCCATCTCAACATCTTTTGTATTTTCCTTATAACCTGTTTCATTCCAGAGTGGATTTGAGATCATTTACTTTGATTCTTAAATGTTTCCCATTCCAACCGGAAACAGACTCATCCTAGGGGCTCCCAAATTCTGCCTCATCTTCCTAATCAGTTAGTACCCCAAATTGGGTATGATAGTGCCAGAACATTCTTCCATGTGTATTTTATAACAGACTAGTATTTTATTAGTTTTTTTTCAAACTAATAAGAATGATAAGGGTAACTTTTTTTTCTTTTAAAGCATAGGCAAAATCACGAAAGACATTGAAATGAACCTAAAAGATTATAGTGTCTTCTAAGGGAAAACAGGTGTTGTCTCATGTACCCTTCTGGGCTGACCAATTCTATGGGATATTCTGTGCCTTTCTTGTCTTTGAGCTATTTTGTAACTCTATAGTTTGTACATAATTGATGTGGATGCAGATGATCTTGTCTAGCTATATGTAAATGAATTTTGTCCACTGGAAGTACAGTTGACCCCCTTTCCTTTGGTAGAAAGCAGTTTTGCATCCATTTGCATTCTATTTGCATATATATTTGCATCTATCAAAGCAAATTCCTTTAAGTATTACTGATTGTATATGTGTCTGCCTTGAGATTCTTGCTTGAAGTGGTGGTAACCTCTTAGTGGTTCTCGAGCTAATGAATGAATTAAACAAAATCCCTTCAGGCGTTCATCTCATATTTGTAAAATGGTCCTTATTTAATCTTTTCGAGAAAATGATACACTAGCAAACCATGACAAGATTCCAGTAAATGAAAAGTGCAATGAAATCAAATCGGAATGAATTTTAGAATTACCTTCAATGTGGCCCAGGCTATGCCAGAGGCAGAGAATGAATGAATCTCAAAGACATGGCTTCTGGCCCCCAGGAGTTACAATAATCTGTGTCAACATTGGCATGCCTGAGAAATGCATGTGACTTTCCCATCAGGGTTTCCCCGGGGGTTCAGTTAACCTTTCTCTTCCAAGCTACCCTCTCTTGTAGTGATATCAACTGTGCCCTTGGTTTCAGCTCCCATTCCCTAGCCAACATCTCTCCCACTGATACACGACCATCTGTTTCTTTCATACCCACCAGGCCCGTGTAACTGACTACCTACTCATGCTATTTCACTGATGTCCCACCTGTGCCTCAAAACCCAGCATGTTCGGGCGCCTGGGTGGCTCAGTGGGTTAAGCCGCTGCCTTCGGCTCAGGTCATGATCTCAGGGTCCTGGGATCGAGTCCCACGTCGGGCTCTCTGCTCAGCAGGGAGTCTGCTTCCTCCTCTCTCTCTCTCTGCCTGCCTCTCTGCCTACTTGTGATCTCTCTCTGTCAAATAAATAATAAATAAAATCTTAAAAAAAAACAAAAAAAAAACCATTATAAAACCCAGCATGTTCAAAACTTGATTCATCATCGTTTCTGAAAGAACGGCTTATCCTCTTTTGTTTTGTTTATTTAGAAATGATTCTACCAATGCCAGCGGTATGCACCAGAAACCAGGAAGGAATCATACAGCTGAGCCAACCTGCTGTACTTTAAAACACTTGACCACAATTCTCCAGTGGATACTCAACCCTGGCTTCAAACTCCCTTGTCTCTCTGGTGTGTTTGCTTTCCCTCTAATGGATGACCGTTTCACACCTTCAAGACTTGCCTCAACAATCCTACCCCCACCTCTTCTGAACTATGTCACCTCACTCCCAGCTCCTGTCCTAGGGATGAGGGAGCAGAAGGCAAGCTTAGGACAAAGCAGAAACTGGCGCCCTACACCCTCTCCCCATGCCATATGTGTAACATTCCTCATGCAATCCCGGCTGCCCTAAAGGAAAAACGATGCTTAACTGATAGAGATCCCAGTCCTGCAGGACAGGAGTCTCCCTCCATCTACAAATGTCCTAGCGACTTACAAGGAATGAAGAAGCTTTCTCATCAATAGCCTGACTTCCAGAGACCCATACCTCAGTTTCCGGAAGCCCTAACATCACCCTCCCCTTTCACAGAAAGAGTTGAAGACAGAGCAGGTTTATTGAGAAGAGCAGACATCCCCAGCTGGGGTTTGTTCTTCCTTATGCCTGGGATTTGTTCCCTCCAGCCCTCTCCAGGACTTCACTCCCAGGGTCAATATCAAGTTCTCATTCCAATGGATCCTTCCAGTCAGAAGACAAATGACCTTTTTCTTAAAAACAAAAGGAAAAAACCCAAAACAAAGACTTACTTTAACCTTCTATCTTCCTATAACAACCTCCATATTTCTCTCCCCACCTCATTCCCAGCATAGCTTGTAAAATATTTGTCTACACTTGTGGGTGTAAGGTACCATGTCCCCAAGGGTAGTTGAAAAATCTCTATAAAGAATCCTTATGTGCAGATCATTTTAAGGGAGTCCATTTCCAGATCCAAACTCCATGTGTGCTCTGTAGGATAGGTGATATGCCCATTCTTGGGTCTGATATCAGGATACTCCTCTCCTTCCTGGAAGATCAAGACACTCCTCTCAGATCTTATTAGAGTGTAGGACTTGGGCTGATACCAAAGTTGAAATACCAGTTTTGTTTCAAATAATGCCCTTCTGTGGGCAGTCCTGGGGCTCTGCCTTTAGGGCTTCCTCTCCTTATTAGGGTAAAGGTTAACATCGGAAAGGGGATTTGGGCAGATGTTGGAAGTGCTCTGACATCAGAATAACAATCAGTTTTGGTTAGTGACACTCATTCCTTCATATTTAAATTAAACAACATATTTTTAGGGACATAATAGGAAAAAGCACAAGTAAGGATTATAATGGTTTCATTCCATTCCAGTGTGGTTTGGGAAATAAAATAACAGAAAATGAGACTGTTCTGCTTTAAAAAAAAAAATCAACTTGTAGCAGGCAAATGTTATTCCAATGAAGTCGATCCTTTTCTATCGCATTTTCTTTTTCAAAATTTATTTATTTATTTGGTAGACACACACACACACAGAACACAAGTAGGGAGAGCAGGGGAGGGAGAAGGAGGCTTCCTGCTGATCAGGAATGTGGGCCTTCATCCAAGGCCCCTGGGATCATGACCTGAGCCAAAGGCAGCTGCTTAGTGACTGAGCCACCCAGGTGCCCTCTATCTCATTTTTTAAATGTTTAATATTTTCAACACGTAGTTAATAAAATATACATATATTGTGATGAAAAGTTTATGATTAAAAAGTTTCAGATGCCCACTTAAAAATGTGCAAGGTGTGCGAATTCTCATAGGCGGTCCATGCACCATACACGCCTATCACTAGCAAACGTGGATGTACTCGGTGTCTCTAGGTTCCCGCTTCCTTAGTGCCCTCTTAATCACATGGTTTCTCTTCCTACCATCCTGGACCTGTATTCTCAATTTGCTTCTCTATTTCATCTCCGCCCCTTTGAAGAGCTTGATTCTGGTTCTTCTGTAGCTATGCGTTCACTCTCTCTCTCTCTCCCTCGATCAGTCTTTCGCAACCTACCACTATTGATACCTGGTGGGTGATTCTCTGCTGTGGGGCTGTCCTGTGCCCTGCAGGACAGTTAGCAGCATCTCTGGTCTCTAGCCACTAGATGCCAGCAGCACCCCCCCCCAAGTGGTGACCACCAAAAATGTCGCCAGGTATTGTTCAATTGGCCCTGGGAGCAAAACTCCTTGCCTCCCAGCCCCAGTTTAAAAACCACTGCTTTAGCCAATTCCATTCAGCATCATTGATTTAAGTTCTTTGTAGAAGCTGAAGGCTCTGAAGTTAACGTCTTTAATTCTAACCCGCCCTTGGAGCTGAAAATCACATGGCCAGCTGCCTGCAGCATATTTCTCCATGAATATGTAACAGGAGTCTTATTTTCACCATGATTTCTATCCTTCTCCCTCCTCAACCTGCTCCTGTCCCAGTCTCCCCATCTTAGTAAACAGCATCCCCACCTCCTACTGGCTAAAGCCTCAGCCCCTGGGATAAATTCCCCCTTTCCCTTTTCTCGTATCTAATCCATCAGCAAAACCAACTGATTTGACCTCCAAAACAGAAGTCAGACTTGCTCACTGCTCTTTATATCCACTGCTCCCATTTGAATCCAAACCCTGAAATTTTTTTTGCACTTCAGACACTGTTAACAGTCATCGGTCCCACGACTACACCTACACAGATATTTTACAAGATCGCTAATCACCACCAAGTTGCCAAACCCAATGATTAACCCTCAGATCCAAATGACTCAACCTGTCAGTCCTATAGACATAGAAGTCCCTCCACTTCTCTGGAAATATTCTATCTTTTTCATTGTGATGTTGGCTCTCCCTTCCTCTTTCACACTGGTCAGTGATGATGGCTCCTTTCCTGGCTGGGTTTTTTTGAGCTTCCTGACCTTTAGACATCAGTCCTGTGCTCTGGGACTCGGACCTTCTGCTTGAGTTTTCTGTTGTGTTAAAAAAAAAAATTCAGCTGTGTACATTTTAAAGAACCTATTCACTTTATTCAATGATTCACGAAATGGGCAGCATCCTGCTTGCAGACTGAAAGGAGCTCGGAGGAGCAGTACAAAATGAAAGACTTTTATAGGCAGAAGAGAGGAGGAGCAAGGAAGTCACGTCAGGCAAACAAGGCAGGTTGGTTATGGCCAGGTGACTTGGCTTCTGGGGATGACAGGGGTCCGAGGGAGTGGGGATCAGGTGGTGTCTGCTTGCTTGGGCTCAGATTCCATTTCTGGGACAGCTGAAATCATAATTAAGTCTGGTTTGGGGGACATGGGGCTTAGCATAAGCAACTCCATTTTGGGCCTCTTGTTTTGTTTTTAATAGTTACTTCATAACAAATAATAACAAGTTTAGTAACTTTAAACAGCTCAGTTTACTATCCTACCATCTCTAGCTGTCAGGAGGCCAGACACAGCTTAACCAGGGTCCTCGGCTCTGGGTCTCACTCAAAGGAGGAGAGAAGGCGCCCACCAAGCTGTGTTCTCATGTGCAGGTTACACTAGGGAAGGCTCTGCTTCCAAACTCACTCGGGTTGTTGGCAGAACTCATTTCCTTGTAGCTGTGTGATTTGGGGGGCAACCCATGCTGGGGCGGGCCAGGGAGATTCTCCAGGCTGTTAACTGGAAACCATCCTCAGCCCCCAGAGGCTGCTTGCAGTTTCCTGCCATATAACTCTCTCCACAGGTTATTCCGAACTTGGCTCTTTGCTTCTTCAAGTCCAGGACAGCCTCTCACTCCAATCAGTAAAACAGTCTGATTTAATATAATGAGATTATAATAGTGACACCTTCTTACCTTGCCAAATTCTACTGGTTAAAAGCAAGTCCTAAGTCCCATACACACTCCCATCCATACTCACAGGACAAATACCAGAGGACAGATATCATGAAGCTGCCTTATCATGTTGCCAAACACACCTCTGTCCATACTCACTGCGTAGGTAAGCCCACTTCTTCTCAGAGCTTGAACCCTATGTCCTAACGGTGCTCATATTTGTGCCTCCAGCCTGGACCTCACCTATGAATGCCAGACTCGTGTGTTCAGCTGATGGTTGGGCATCCCCATGTGGATTCAGCCACCATCTCCAGAACCAAACACCTATTGCCTATCAAACTTGCTTCTCCTGTCGTCTTTCCCATCTTAGCAAGTGGTAACGTCACTGTTCCAGGGCCTCGGGCCCCGAAAATTGTAAAATCATCCCAACTCTTGTCTTTTCCGCACACTCCACACTTAATATATTTACAAATCCTGTGTGTTTTGTCTTCAATATACACCCAGAATCTCCCCCCTTCTCCCCACCCCTGCATCTACTGCTCTGGTCTGGGCCAATACCCCCTCTCACCCAGATCAGTGGTCCTCAACCAGGAGAGTTTTGTGCACCTGCTCCCCCCACCAGGGGATTTTGACAGGGTCTGGACACACTTTTCGTTGTCACAACTTGGGAGTGGGAAAGGGCGCTCCTGCGATCTAGTGGTCAGTGCACAGGACAGCTCCCCATAGCAAAAATTAATGTGGCCCCAAATGCCAGCAGTATAGAAATCTCAGTCTACATTAATGCAAGTAGCATCCCCACTCCACAACCCCGCAAGTCCGTTCTGCACACAGCAGCCTGAGTGATTCTTTTCTTTTCTCTTTACGATTTTATTTATTTATTTGACAGAGCGAGAGAGAGATCCATGTAGGCAGAGAGGCAGGCAGTGGGAAAGGGAGAATCAGGCTGCCTGATGATCAGAGAGCCCAATGAGGGGCTCGATGCCAGGACCCTGAGACCATGACCTGAGCTGAAGGCAGAGGCTTAAACCACTGAGCCACCCAGGCGCCCTGATCTTTTCTAATCTAAATCAAGTCAAGCCTCTGAAAGACCCTCGATCCGCACCTAAGAAGCAGACACCAAGCCTCCACTGGATGCAAGTTGCAACAGGTTTATTGGTTACACAGTTGGGGAGCAGATTATATAGGGCAAGGTTGGGGTGGCGGGAAGTGAGCTTACAGAAGCAGATGCTTGGTTACAGGGATCTGATTGGTTAACTTAAATCAAGCATTGTCAGGCACTGGGTTTAAGGCAAGGACACAACGGTTTGTTCTGGTGGGCCTTGGCTCAGCACTCTGGAAAGTCCCAGGTACACTCTATTCCTCATTTGTCTTTTCTTTTGACAGACCGGGTGATCACAGACAATAGACATCCTGGTATGTGTTGCCATCCAGCTATGGGAACAATCAAGCCTTCAGCAAGGGGATAGGGGGTGCTTTGGGGACATCAGGTTACTTAAACAAGCCTTTAGCAAGGGGAGAGGGGTCTTTCGCCTCTTCAAAACCATCCAAGCTCTTCTCATCTGGCACAAAGTTAAAGGCAAATCTTTACAATGGCCTTCAAGACTTTATGTGATCTGACCCCACTACCTTCCTTACCTACCTCCTACCACTTGCCGTCCTGCTCATTTTTTGCCCAGCATTATTGGTCGCCGTGTCATTCTTTTAACACACCAGATGTGCTCCCACTTTGGGCTTACTGTTTGCTTTGTGTGGGATGCTCTTCTCCAAACAGCACAACTCCTCGTTCCTTAATTTCCTCCAGGTCTTTCCTCAAATGAGGGAGACTTCCCTGACACAGTCCCATAGAAAATACCAACCTGCTCCCCTAAACCCCAACACCCCATGTCCACTCACTCAGCTTAGTTTCCTTCCTACCCCACATCAACCCCTGATATGTATGTATATTTATTTGCTTCATTTCTCACTCAAAAACTAAAATGAAAACTCCAAGAGGACATCAAATTTATTTTGTCTCTTGTTAACTATTCTGTCTTTAGGGTTTAGAACTGTACCTGACACATAGTAGATGTTCCGTAAATATTGGAGAATGATTTGTTTCTCTTTTTGCCTTTTCTCTATCCATTCTTTACACAGCAGCCAAAAATGACATTTTAAAAATGCAAAAGGAATCCCATGAACACCCTCCACCCACCAGTGTAAAACCCTTCAAGGGCTTTTCGTTGTGCTCAAGCCGCAGCTGACATTCTACAGCCTGGGCCAGATTAAGATTTCAGAGTTCTTAATCACTGGAAAGACGATGGTGTTGTCACCACCAGAGATATTTAAATATTTTTGAAGATTAGATCGCAAAGTAAGTGTGCTAAAAGCCTAGCAATATCCGATTTCACAAACTCAGATTTCATAAAGTCTCATTAGTCTTCTCACCTTGTGTAAGTTTAATCTTTCCTCGGCCCCCTTTTCTCTTGTGTTTCAGGCACTCACCATACTTTGCCAGAATGACCATAACAGCCTTCCAACCTGTCATATCTTCTTCAGGAATATGCCCCTTTCCCTCCGCTCCTCACACCAATTCATCCTCTAAACTTATTCTAAGATGATCACTCTAAAATGTGCATCTCATTGTGCCCTTCCACTACAGGAACTTACTCAATAGCTCCTAAGGACGTGTGAATTTCCTTGGTGTGGTATTTTTACAAGACCCTTTGCTTGCAAGTGGCAGCAATCCAAAGAAAACTAGAGGAACCAATAGGGAAAATCAAGCAAACAAACAAAAAACAAAGGAATGTTCAGGTTCCTGTAGGGGTGGATACCACAGAAGTTTATAAAAATCCAAAAGAAGACAGGGCACCTGGGTGGCTCAGTGGGTTAAGCCTCTGCCTTCGGCTCAGGTCATGGTCCCAGGGTCCTGGGATCAAGCCCCACATCGGGCCTTCTGCTCTGCAGGGAGCCTGCTTCCTCCTCTCTCTCTGCCTGCCTCTCTGCCTACTTGTGATCTCTGACAGATAAATAAAGAAAAAATCTTTTTAAAAAATCAAAAGAAGAGCTGCAGAACTAAAATTTCAGAATCAAGAACTAGGGACTGGAAACCGGCAAAACACTTTTCTCTTTGTCCATGTCTCATGTTTACTCGTCTCCATATGGCTGCTTTCTTCTCTGGTCAGACTCTTCAAGTGTCCAGGAAGATGGCCATTGCCAGCTCCTGAATCCCATCCAGCAAGGCCAGTCACTTACCTAAAGAGAGAACCTTGTCTTCCTGTCATTTACATATCAATCCCAGGGAGACTCTGATTGGTCCTATTGGTGTCAGGTGGACCAATCACTATATGGGTTTATATGTGTGCCCATCCTCCCCCAGACTGCA
Source organism: Mustela nivalis (assembly GCF_964662115.1). NCBI lineage: Eukaryota > Metazoa > Chordata > Mammalia > Carnivora > Mustelidae > Mustela > Mustela nivalis. The sequence continues at coordinate 84,098,620 of NC_139040.1, forward strand.
TAAAGCACAGGTGAAAATTTTTTAAATTAAAATATAATGTATTATTTGCCCCAAGGGTGCAGGTTTGTGATTCATCTGTGTTACACATTTCACAGAACTCACCATATCACATACCTTCCCCAGTGTTCATAACCCAGCCACCCTCTCCATACCCCCTCCATCCCCGCAAACCTCAGTTTGTTTTGTGAGATTAAGTCTGTTATGGTTTGTCTCTCTCCCCATCCCATCTTGTTTCATTTTTTCCCTCCCTACCTCCCATGACCCCCTACACTGCCTTTCAAATTCCTCATATCAGAGAGATCATATAATAATTGCCTTTCTCTGATTGACTTACTTCACTTAGCATAATACCCTCTAGTTCCATCCAAGTCATTGCAAATGGCAAGATTTCATTTTTGATGGCTGCATAGTATTCCAGTGTGTGTGTGTGTGTGTGTGTGTGTGTGTGTGTGTGTGTGTTTATTACATCTTCTTTACCCATTCCTCTGTTGATGAACATCTAGGTTCTTTCCATAGTTTGGCTATTGTGGACATTGCTGCTGTAAACATTCAGGTTCACATGCCCCTTTGGATCACTACATTTGTATCTTTAGGTAAATACCCAATAGTGGGATTGCTGGGTCCTAGGGTAACTCTATTTTCCTCTTTGAGGAACCTTCATACTGTGAAGCACAGGGGAAATTATCCAGAGTGAACGGCGTCGTGTACCCAGAAAGAGGAAGATGAGAAAGTACAGCGGTCAGGCACAACACATAGCCCACAGTTTCCACCATTTACATGATCTCTTCAATTCCACTTTTTCCTGCTCCTTCCGCAGGTTCTGTGCTTGAACCACAGTGAGCCCCTGTGAATTTGTGGATGGCTTTGGCTTTCTCTTACCTGCATCTGGCCACACCTGCTGCTCTCTGTGCCTAAAACCCTGGCTTGTTATACAAAGATAATATTTCCAGACATTCTTCACACATCGTACACCTCATACATCACCTCCTCCAGGAAGTCTTTGTTTGGACTTAGGGGTTTTATTGTCATTTAGGGATAGTAAGGCCAACAGACCAGGAGATCAATGCCATTGAAAAGACAATTGGTTACTCACAGATCCCAGAAGGAGGGGGCTGGTGCAGCCACCAGGGAGGGGTGGGGGAGGACAAAGAGGAGCACCAGGATTTGTCAGGATGGGACTGAGGATAAGAGCCTTTATTGTGGTTTCTGTAGGAAGGAATGGGGGAAGGAGGGATGGTAGGTTGGGACTGGCTGATTTGGACACTTTCAGCAGGAGCTGGGGTATAACGGCTCTCCCTGGTTGTCTGGTACTTGGCCCTGGGGTGATTCAGACCCTGATTAACAGTTCCACAGAGAAGGTGGTCAGGAATTCAGACTCTAGATTCATTGCTTTGCATTTAAAAACCTCACTCCCAGCTGAGGGGTAACTCTCTCTAGGAGCTGACCAACCCTGGAGGGGCAGTCTTTCCAGCTTCAGCAAGCACTCATGATGGTCAAAGTATCAAAATATGGAAAATAAAGGACGGTTACTCGTCTTCCCTGATTTTTTTTTCTCTTTAAACTTCTTTTATTTAAATTCAATTAGTTAACGTAGAGTGTATCAATAGTTTCTAATGCAGAGTTCAATTATTCTTCCCTGATATTTTTTTCACCCTCTTCCCCTAAATCAGGTTTCTGTGACTCTTCCTTCTGATCCCATAATAACCAGTGCATATTTCTGTCCTTGCAAGGTGACAGCGCCAACAATAGCATCCCAAGTGACAGCATAGCAATGTTCAACCTTCAGATTCCTTTGAGGGAAGAGGGTGAGAACTTGAAGCCATTTTAATTTCGATGTAATGGATGTGTGACCTCATTTGATGTGGGTAGCCTGTAAGACTGCACTTCTAGTCTTTACTCACGTGTCTTAAAAATATTTTTATTCATATTTTTTTATTAAAATGATGACAACAAAACTCGAGTTGTGCTATATATCCTGAATTTCCACCATCACATTCACTTATAGAGCCATTGTTCATTCATCCTCATACTGATTATTGAATACGTTTTTTTCTCTGCATTGTTGTGCCTATCTTCGACCTTCCAGATACACAATTAACCAGGAAAATTTAAACTCTTACTGCTCTTTTAAGAAATTCAGGCTTGTAAATATCCGTGCATAGAAAATCAAAACAATATGCCTGATTACACAAGGACCCCTCCCACTGCTGAATGTATGGTGCCTTATTATCTTTGTATGGTGCCTGGGTGTGGATTAGGAAAAGAAGCACCTTCCTTTGCATGGTTGCAGCTGTGTGCTGTGGAGATTGCTTGGGGAGCAAATCACAGGTTGGTTTTTAGCCCAAAGTGTCTCCTTCTGGTAACCCTTAAAACGTCAGGCGAAGATGCTGAATGTGCACTATTTTGCCCCAATGGGCGTAGCTCAATTCATGTTCCTCCCTGGAATTTCCTCCGGGACCGGATAGTGTTATACAATAGCAAGTGAGGGACTAACCCATCACTGTGTAAATTTCTGCTGCCATAATAAAATGTGCATGTTTCTGTTTAGGAGTCTGAACACGTATTTGACCTTCTTAGTGATTCAACTTTGAAGCAAAGACTTTTTTCATCTTTTCTTCAAGACTTTGGGTTAAATTAAGGGGTGCTCTGAGATTTTTTTTAAAGATTATTTATTTATTTATTTGACAGAGAGAGATCACAAGTAGACAGAGAAGCAGGCAGAGAGAGAGGGAGGGAAGCAGGCTCCCTGCTGAGCAGAGAGCCCGACACGGGCCTCGATCCCAGGACCCTGAGATCATGACCTGAGCCGAAGGCAGGGGCTTAACCCACTGAGCCACCCAGGCGCCCTAGGGGTGCTCTGAGATTTTAAGGCAAATTGTCACAAGTCAGCCTTTATCTACAGTTACTTATCTCTGTTATCATATTTTTCTCAAGACACAAAATACACGTACACACAAAATAAAACACAGATACAGTTTAGATGCCAACTCAAATTGTCAGGCAGGGCTGTTGAGTCCACATTTTTTAATCATCCCAGGTGATTGATTATATTAAGTGAATATTAGCAGTTACAAAATAAATCTACAGTAATACAATGTACTTTTATTATTTTTTTACATTAATGGTTTTTGGTTAATTATTCCTGTTTCTTAAAAAATAATTTAAAAAAATATAGCTCTTCTATAGTCCGAATGTTTGTGTCCCCTCTCAAAAGTCATATGTTGGAGGGATGCCTGGGTGGCTCAGTGGGCTAAGCCTCTGCCTTTGGCTCAGGTCATGATCCCAGGGTCCTGGGATTGAGCCCTGTATCAGGATTTTTGCTCAGCAGGGAGCCTGCTTCCCTCCCTCTCTCTGCCTGCCTCTCTCCCTACTTGTGATCTCTGTCTGTCAAATAAATAAATAAAATCTTTAAAAAAAAAAGTCATATGTTGGAACCCTAATCCAAGTGTAATGACATTTACAGATAAGGCCTTTAGGAGATTATTAGGTCATGGTGGTGGGGCCCTAACAATGGGATTAGTGCCCTTATGGGAAGAGACGGGAGAGAGCCAATGATATGATATACTACATATAATATATGAAATATTATCATAATGTTATATTATTATATAAGTAAATGAAATGGAATAAATAAATAAATAAAATTGCGATGCAATAAATAAATAAATTACAATGGAAGATTATTCAGCTTAACAAAGGAAGGAGCGTCGGTGATGTCCCTGGTGGGCCATGCTGGCTCTTGGCTGGGACCTAAGCCAGGCCCGGACTGAAAACCTGCATCGTCCCACCAACTTGGGGTTTCCTGCTATCTGCCCCCCAAAGGACAAGTGTCCAGTGTCGGAGTGTGGGGGCAGAAATAGCCTCAGTTAGTTCCTACACTAAGAGTAGCTTTGGAAACTTCTGAAAACCCAACTCATCATCCATCTGGCTATGAAGGGACGTCTATAACATTAATCCCATGACCCATGTTATACTTTGTAGAATTCCAAACATTCAACAAGCTTGTGAGTGGTCTATTTATTTGCAAGCTTAGGTTGCTGCTTCTTGCCTTTAAAAGCCAAGCACTGTAGTTGCTACCATAGATCGGTACAGTCTTTTACAGTTTTCAAAGGACTTATGAGTTCTTCCCCTATTCTTTACTTCTGAAAAGCAAAATGTGTATCAGTCAATGATGTAATTAGTTTGAACAGAAAAGAACTTTATTGAACATTATCAAGGGCCTTGAAGAATGCCCGGAGGGCCAATGCCAGGTTCTGGGGCTGTACCACTGCAGGACTGCCCAGGGGAGATAGTGCAGTGATACCCCAACAGTTGACCCTGGATGGAACCGTGGGCATGGCTGCTCAGAGAACTCCAGTCTTTTGCATCCATCCTTAGAAACAGATCCTACCTACTTGGTGCTTGCTTCTTCTTCTCCCATCAGAGCCTCATGTGGGTGCATCTGATGGGCAGACCTTGTATCATTTGCAAAGTAATTTCTGGCTTCTCTTGGGGTAGAAAGTCAACATGGGAAAACTCCTCAGAGGTAGGAAGAGTGTCCAAAGGATGCTGGCTGTTGCAAATTACAACAAACATGACAAACAATACCATTGACCATCAGAAGTGGGGTTTTGATGTCTTGAAACAGTTATTATTGGGTTTTAATGTTACTGGGAATCATTTACTGTAGGTTCACAAGATACCTGATAAGAGAGTACCTTTTAGATTTCTCTAACCAATAATATCTGCATTCTGATCCTGCAGAAAAAATTTCTCTGAAAGTGCTGACCAGTTTTGATTGCAATATGATTTCTCAGCTGATTCTTTTCATATCCTATTTGAAGCAGAGCTCAAAGCTCTGTACTCAGTGGGTGGTTGTATAATTGTTTTAATTCATTTGTTAAACATAATTATCTTTCCTCACTTTTGTCCTATTCCTTTGATATATGCTCAGCAACTAGGTACCTAATGGATGTGATTAGATCTTCCTACGGTGTGCAGCATGTGAGGGAAGGGGTGTTACATCGTTAAGGTGGGGACACATCTTCATTTTATGTTTCAGGGACTTAAGCTGTTTCTTTTGACACCTGGGGGCTAAGTTAATGAGAGAGTTCTTTGATAGCTTTATGTGAGCTAATTCTGCTTGTCACATGCTATAGGGGACCTGGAGAAGAGGGAGGGATCCAGAGAGCAGAGGATAGGTGGGGTGCCTTTGTTCAGTGACCATCCCCTCATGCCAACCACCAACCCAATCATTAACTGTGCGTTTAAACACAGACATCCTGAGACAGATCAAAGACAGGTTCTTGGCAACAGGTCAGAACATATTCTTGGGAAAAAGAGTTATGCTAGTGGATTCTTGTGAATCTGAGGTGTCTTCCTCCTAGAGACCTGGGTGTTTTGTAGACAACCTCTCATCTACCTTTTTGCAATGTCCCCACAAGTCACTTCTTCCCAAATCTGGGAAAACTGAAGAATATTAGACTCTGTGCTCTTAGAGATGAGGGAAGGTGTCAATGAATCATCCTTCTGGGTTCTAACCTAGACTGACAACAGATAAGAACCGAGTTCAATCAAATGTGATAGGTATTGAGGGCTAGATGAGTCAGCATGGCTTAGATTCAAGACCAAAATAGTCTTGAATCTTCCTGTGCCCTGAATTGAAAATTGGTGCCCAGGGAATAGTGTACCTGGCCCGATCCAGCCATGCTTACCCCAAGAATATGAAGATTTCCCCCTGCATTTTCTTTTGAAAGTTTTATGGTTTTAGCCTTTACATTTAAGTCTACAATCTATTTCCAGTTAATTTTTGGATATAGTGTGAGGCAAGAGTGATGATTTGTTTTCCCATACATACATGCAATGATAGAAATGCTTTCCAGCCTGTCCCCAAGAAGAATGAGCCTGGGTCTTGCCCACTGTTTCCTGGCAATGGTCCAGCACAGCTTTCCTTCAGAGCAGGCAAATAACTGAAAGAAAATCCTCAAATTTAATAATCTTATCTACTGGGTTTCAATGGAAGTTCATGCATTTTATCCACTCCCCCTTTTCAACCTGCTTTCTATAGAAAACATCAATTCACCTGTTGCAATTAAACCTGAAAAAAAGGGCAACAAATTAAGCCACTTACAAGAGTGTCATAAAGTACTGACCTTTTATTCTTAACACAGTGACTTGACAGAACCCCTATTTTTCTGAGTAAAAAAGAGCAGGCACCCCTTCCCCATCCTATACGATGGTGCAATTCAAAGCCTTATCTAAGCAAATCTTACAATGTAGAAGTTGTAGGGAACATAATGTTCATCAGTTTGATGAACATTGGAAACAGTGATCTTTGCAGCTTCAGTTTATAACAGTGAGCTTGTGCGTTCTTGGATAGCTGTCCATTACTGATTTTGCCGGATTAGTTTTACAGTTTCACCTGAGGAGCAGAAGTCTGTTGTAGTTGTTTTATGAAGAGTCCATAAATTCTGCTTTTAAAAAACAGGCTAAATGCATACAGAAACATTTATTACACAGCAAGTGCAGCAAGTCTACAAGGCCAGAAGCATAAGTACTGATGAATGGATGGAAGCAGTAGCTAGGACTATAGACAATCCTATAGCCAGAGAAGACTGTGATGCTTCTGGATGGTCCAGGAAATCTTCTGGAGGCTTCAGTACCTGGTGTGATCATTTAGCCGTGAAGAGGGCACATCAGAAGGGGTGGTGTGTTGAGCAAGGGCACAGGACAGGAGACGAACACATCTGGCAGGTGGCAAGTGTACTGTCAAGGTAGGGCCATGAGAAACTGGGGTCAAGGCAAGCTGACAGGAGCCAGGAAGCCTCCTGAAAGCCCGAACATCCCAGGATAGCATATCCTCAAATCATGGTGATAAGGCTTACGACGATTTAAATGCTGTTAAATGGGAATTTTGCCTTTCAAACCATGCTATACCTTTGATTGTAAGATGTATCCCAATTCCAAAGATGTTAGATTGTGTGGGGGGAAAAGCATAAGTCAGTGTGCTAGCCAGCCTCGGGGAGGACCATGAAGATTTCCACATCCCAGTATCTGCACATGTGTTGTACCCTCCCACATCTGGTGTGACTAACAGGATATAGCAGAATTGGTGGTAAATAAGTTACAGAATTAGGTTATGAAAAACATGGAGGCTTCTGTTTTGTTCTCTCTCTCTTTTCATCTCTTTCTCTTCTCTCTCTCTCTCTCCTTTCTTCCTCTATTCCCCCTCTCCTTCTCTCTCACTCCCTCCCTTTCTCTCTCTTTCTCATTCATCATTAGCTCTTGTGGACATGCAGGTCTCCCTGTAGATACCCGGGTGGTAAGGAACTGAAGCCCTCCACACCTGCCACCTGCACAGAATTGAGGTCTGTCCATCATTACATGTCCTTCAAACAGCTGCAGCCAGCTGTGTAATGGAAATCTCATGAGATACCTCAAGGCAGAAACACACAGCTCCATTGTTTCCAGGTGCCTGACCTTCAGAAACTGTGTGAGATCATAAGAACTTAAATATATTGTTTGGGCTGCTAAGTTTGGGGGTAATTCATTGCACAGGCATAGAGGAACAATTCTATACTCAGACTCAAAAAAGGCCTTATTCAGTATGTGTACTCAGAGTCAGTCTGATGTGCAGAAAGAGATATGCCTGCCTGAGGCTGCGTACACCCTGCAGTGCCTCAGAACAGGGGGAGACATTAAAGAGAGGTAACAAAAAATGGGGAAAGGGAATGTAGACAAACAAAGAAGAAGCATTTCGCTTTTTAGGTCCTTCTTTTTAAAGAGTAGAAAATATACTTTCCCAGAAAGAAACAAACTCAGAAGGAAAGAGTAGGATGAAAGTTACCTTTATCAGCCTATAAACAGATACTCAAACCAAAAACACTGGAAACTGCAAAAAGATGCCAACTGTTTTTGAAGAAATGGTGGACGACTTAGGTAGGAATAACTTTCATGCAAATTGAAGAGGTAGACTTGGTCGAATTGTTCAGGAGGCACCAGAAAATGAGAATAAAATTCTATTGAAAGGAAGGAAGACTGAGATTCTGAACAAAAATTTTTATTAGGTAAAAGAATGTATAATATATATATATATATATATATATATATATATAGAGAGAGAGAGAGAGAGAGAGAGAGAATAATACATATAATCATGTATATATATAATGGTTTTATATATATATATATATATATATATGGTTTTCTATGGTTGCTATTACAAGATACCTGAAGCCTGGAGGCTAAAACTACAGAAGTGGACAGTGTCACATTTCTAGAGGCTACAATGTTGGTAGGACACGCTCCTTTTGTAGGTATTGTGGATGGATCTGTTCCAGGCCCCTTTTCCAGCTTGAAATATTGCTCTGGCTTTGGACTTCTTCACCGGGCCTTCTCCCTCAGTGCATATCTGTGTATCCACACTCTCCTTTCTTAGAAGCACACAAGTCCTCCTGAATTAGGGGCCCAGTCTACTCAAATATGACCTCATCCTAGCTAGTGACATCTCCAGGGACCCTATTTCCAAATAAGGTCATGCTCCCAGATGCTGGGGTTTAGGAATGGGATAGTTTATATGCATAAACACACACACATAAACACAGACACACACACACACACACACACACACACACACACACGTGTGTGTGGCTATCCTCAAGGTGTCTGCATGCGATGAGAAAACTCACTGAGATCCACCACATCCAAGCCCATCTAACAAGGCTCCAGACACTTTTTGGAAAGCTTGTCTTTCTTTCATGGAGAGAGAATGAGTGAGAGAGAGCATGAGAGAGGAGAAGGTCAGTGGGAGAAGCCGACTACCCAAGGAGCTGGGAGCTCGAGGTGGGACGAGATCCTGCCAGTCCTGTATTCCTATATATATCTAAGTGTATAGATAGAAAGGGAGGAAGGTATAGACGGGAAAAAGAAAATACGCCTAGCGAGTTAGTAGACTTCACCTTGAACTTTTCAGCAATGACCTACAGAATGAACAACTGAAATTCTATTGAAAGAAAAGACCTGGATAGGTCAGTGAAAAATAAACTCTACATAGGAGGATGCAGAGGCTAGTATAGATTTTGTGGAAAGGGAAAGGATGAAAAGGGCTAGACCGTACCCCCAAGGAATCCTCAAAGGCTGCTTTTCCGAGGTCTTGAGAAGAGACAATGGAAAGACACTGGATCCGTGAACAGAGAAAGAAACCATTGCAGAACAACAAGGGATCCTTTTAGAAAGACATGGCTATCCTCAAGCTGTCTGCATGCGATGAGAAAACTCACTGAGATCCACCACATTCAAGCCCATCCAACAAGGCTCCAGACACTTTTTGGAAAGCTTGTCTTTCTTTCATGGAGAGAGAATGAGTGAGAGGGAGCATGAGAGAGGAGAAGGTCAGTGGGAGAAGCCGACTCCCCAAGGAGCTGGGAGCCCGAGTTGGGATGAGATCCTGCCAGTCCGGGGTCATGACCTGAGCCCAAGGCAGTCGCTGAACTAACCGAGCCACGCAGGCGCCCGTCTGCAGGAATGGGTCAACAACAGCTGAGGAGCACCTGGGCGGCACCCTCAGTGAAGTGTCCAACTCTGAGTTCTGGCTCAGGTTATGATCTCAGGCTCTTGAGCTTGAGCCCTGAGGCTAGCTCTGGGCTCAGGGCAGAGTCCACTAGGTCTCTCTTCAGGTCCTGCCCTTCCCCCCTTCCCCATGAAGAGTGCTCTTGCCCTGAAACAAACTAGGAAAAGCCTTCACAGAAATAAACAATGGTTGAGAGGGGAGGGGTGGGGAGAAAAGCGACTGGCCTGGTCCCCTAAAAATTAATGGCACTAGAGAAGATGAGCTTTGGGAACTATAGCTTAATGGAGACAACGTGTAAAAAGCTTCAGTAAGTCATGGTGGGAACAGGCCATGAGGGCAGCAAATACACTCTTAGATGATGTTATTAGTAGCACTACAGGCTCTAGATTTCCTGTGGTGGTGTTCTTGGCAAGACCGGCCCCACCAAAGTGGATACTCACAACCTGGAACAGAGGGTCTTGGAGATCCTAGCACGTGAGGTATGATGAGAAGTTAAAATGATAGGAGGTGTCCTTTGGAAGGACTGTCTCCTTGACTTTAAAAGGGAGAACCCAAATCTGTAGGTGAAATCGTTTTGGCTACAAAGAGGGCCGAGGGCTCCTAAGGTCAAGGTCTCCTCGTCACTTGCAAAGATGTCAAAGAACATATTCAGACATTTCAAAGATGTCCTCATGTCCATCAGTTCCCACTCTGGAATTCTATCAATGAGGTGAGAGTTCTTCTATTTGGAAAAAAGATCTAAAATGACTTCCCTTTCTCATGTAATTTCTGTAACCTCCAGGACACACCCACCTACCCCTTCCAGCGCTGTAATGAAGCCACAGCTGGTGCCAATTTGTGGAACTCATTAAAGGCTATTTTCCCTTATATACCCCTGGACCAAGTTCCCATGCTCCCTCACCTGATATCCTGCACTCACCTCCCACCTGGTGTGTTCACATCTGCATGTGCCTTTTACTAACCGCTTTGCCAAAAGGTAGCCAGAGTGACCTTTCAAAGACCTATCAGTTCCTGGCATTTGTCTCCATAGAAATCTGCACTGATCTTCTAACAAATTCTCAGTCCTCCAAAGGCATCCATAATCCTCCCATCCGTCTCTTCCTATCCCTCCAACTGACGGATGCCTGTTCTGCCCCATCTCTCTGCCCTTCAAACACGCTGCCTCCCTCTTCCTGTGGAGACCCCTCATGGCACCTGCCTCCAAGCACAAGTGATTCCCATTGATGGGAAGACCCTCTTCCTCTCCCCCATCTCCCCACTCCAGTTACTCCCACTTATTCGTGAGCTCACAAGCCCCATGGTACACACTCTCCATGCAGCCTGCTCTCTCTTTTCTAGCACTGGACTCCGTTTCTAGCTGTGGTTGTGTCACCCATGTCCCTCCCCAGCCAGCCTCCAAGCTCTCCGTCTGTTTAGCTCCAACACCTGACACAGTGTCTGGCATGTAGTAAGCCCTGGCTAGCTTCTAAGAGCCTCACGGAGGGACTGAAAGCATTTTAATAATGTCACCACGTAGGCTGCAAACTGTAGGCAGAAAAAGCTTTGCCTGGATTGACATTTTAGAGACCTATTCGTCAAGTTAGAGGTGTTCACTGACTTTACCTTGTAAAATTTTAAAAAAAGGACCTCTGTATCGCTTCACATCTAACGAAGGCACATGTATACTATTAGACCATGTTATGAGCTTAATGGAAGGAGACAAGATTTTTTCGCTAAGAAAATGTATAAGACTGTTGAGGTCACGTGGGAGGAAATAATCCGTTTGTTGGAGCGTTGCTGTCTTACTCTATCACAGCCACTAATAAAAATCTGACACGGGGTGAGTCAGAATTGTCTGTCAGAGATGAATTAGATCTGGCTCATGTTCGTACAGACATGAAAGCCAGGAACGAAGAAGGAGGCTTTGGAAGCCTGGGTGGAGGAGGCGGTGTGGTTCACTGCGATGAGCTAAGTGCCCAGGGCCACCGGCAGACATGCGGGCCTGTGTCCTTCCTTTGTTCTGGGGTCCCTCTTGCACCATGTGGTGAGGCTGGCGGCTGGGAACAGCTCAGGACAGGACCCGGTGGCATCTTACCACTCCCACCCTCCTGTGGGCTCCAGTGGGCTCCAGTGGGTCCCAGGGGACAGCCTGCCTTCCTTGCAAAGCCCAGTAGCACTGGGAGCAGAAACTGGGACCAAAGAGTGAGCACCCTGTTTGACCAGCCACCTCTTCTTCAGATGCAGGGGGAGCCCTGGCGTGCTGACTCCTCCCTTCTCTCTTTCCCCTTTCCTCTCTTCCTTCCTCTTCCCTTCCCCTCTCTCCTTCCCTGGTGGTGCCCTTTCCCAATGCCCACTTCCTCCCTTTTCCTTTCTTACATGCCTGTCTTCTAGATTTTCTTCTCTTTCCTCCCAATGACTTCCCTTCATCTGAATCTCCTCTATGGTCCCTCTGTCCCCGCTCTCTGCTCCTCCTCCCCTTCCCTCACCCCTGTTCAGCTCCATCCCGACTGCAGGCAGAGCTGGACTAACACACTCACTCGCTAGCTCAGCCACCCTCCAGAGAAGTCACTCTTCGGTGGCCACCTTCCTGACCCCTTGGTCCTTTCTCCACTTGTTCAGCTATTGCTCTGAAGTCTGAGGAGGACAGAGCGGGGCTGCCGCAGAATCAGGCCAGAGGAGAAACCAAACCATGTGTCCACACTGTCCCCCAGCACTACTGCTCTGAGAGCTTTTGGAGTCCTCAACAGGGTTAGGATTTAGGGGCTTCTTCAGATCCGGGAGTGAAAACAGCCATAGGTCAAATGAAAAGCTATGGCCCCCACACAAAAATAATAATCACAAATGAAAACTAAGTTAACTTGAAGTCCCAAATTCGAAGAATTGCCTTGAATTGGTCACTAGAAAGCACCCGAGGCCTCACTCTCTGGGTTCTGGGTGCCCTGGGAATGGCAGGAGGCTCTGACCCCCTTCCCTCTTCATTCACTCCCAAAGAACGTCCTCTGAGGTGGTCTTCAAACTTCCTCTGAGAAACTGTCTCTGGGAACTGTAGGCCCTCGGTTGCTGGGACTAATGAGCGTGATGTCAGGACCTGATGGGCAGCTTTACCAGGAGATTGTGGCTTCTGGATGCAGTCCTCAGGTCCCATGGTCTGGGTGAAATCTGGGTCTTTGAGTGGAGGAGGACAGATGAGATTTCAGATTTTGAGTTGATTCTGGAATGATTAGTGCTTTGGGGGGCATTGGGTGAAGGCATTTTGCACATGGGAAGGACATGAATTTGGGGGGCCAGAGAGTGGACTGTTAAGAGCTGACCTGCATTTCCCCCAGAAACCTTGCTGCTGTCCTTATCTCTGGTACCACAGAACGTGACCTTATTTGGAACTAGAGTCCTTACAGATGCAATCACATTACAATGAGGTCGTTAGAGTGGGCCCTAATCTCCTGTAACTGACCTCCTTATGTAAAGGGAAAATCTGGACAGAGAGATGCCCCTACTGTCAGTGGTGGGCAGTGCGTGAACTTCTAGAACCCTGACAGTAGTGGAAAACAGACACAGGCTGGGCACTAGGTAAATGGGAGCTCTAGCGGAATTTCAGATGAAGCTGCTGTGGACCTGGGCTTCCCATGTCATAGTGACGTTAGCCTGAAGATGCTCTTTTGACCCTGCGAGCACTGCTTTTTACCATTCACTGACTTTTAAAGCTGGAAGGACACGTGGAGGCTCTCTGTTCACCCTTGAATATTAAAGATTAGGGTCAGGAGCCCAAGAGAAACAACTGACTGCACAGCCCGCCTAGTTGGCTCTCACCTGTGGTCTCCAAGAGCGAGGCTGGGTGCCCTCTCCAGGGGCCATTGTGTGAGTTTACCCTGGACCTTTCTCATGCCTTTTGAGAATTGTCCAAAAGATGTGCGTATAAATTAAACATCTTTCTTTTTTTTTTTTTTAATATCTGAGTCACCAACAGGCAGTAATAGCTACATCTATTTTTTGCCCATCATAGTAGGAGGCTGAAGCAGCAAACACTTACGTGAGTCATCCAAGGTCACACTGCAGGCCTCATCCAAGGTCACACCCTTGGACTTGTTCAAGGTCAGACCGCTGCTCTCCACAGTGGCATGTCAGGGAGAGCCAAGGTCTTCTGCACCCAAGCCCACTGTGCCTTCCTTTTGACTTCCTTTTGACTCCAGCGCCCTCTGAATGCACAGGCTTGGGTGGGTGGGGCCGCAGATCAGTCCAGGGAGGAGGCAAGGGTGGCACCCAGGTGCCCCCAGTGCCAGAGGGCAGGCAAGACCTGCAGGGAGATCCCCATGGGACTGCTGGAGCTGCTGCATGGCTTCAGGCTGCACTTGCGAGGCACCAGCCTGTGGACCCTGCCCTGCATCTGGCTATTTCCTTAGCAGGTAGCCCTGTTTTCCCATCTCTTTCTCTGCCCGTCTTCTCCCTCCTTCTCCTCTCTGCTTGTCAAAGTTATAATGAAAAACTTAAAAAAAAATCATCAAACAACCCACCATATTCTTGTCGTTCATTAGGACCCCATATGTCAAAATTTGATTTTTACTTCTTGAATGGAAGGATTTAGTTGACTGATTGACGGTTTTGACAGAAAGACAGAGACAGTGAGAGAGGGAGCCCAATTGGAGAGGGAGTACAAGCAGTTGAAGTGGGAGAGGGAGAAGCAGGCTTCCTACTGAGCAGAGAGCCCCAGGCAGGGCTTGATCCCAAGACCCTGGCATCAGGACTCCAGCAGAAAGCAGATGCTTCACAATGAAGCCATCCAAGTGCCCCACTCTGTGATTCAATCAGTTTTTCACTATTCAGTCCCTTGGATTTAGCAACACTTCTTTGGGTCTGCCTTCTCTGTGATAATACTAACACATTTTGTTTTCCTTGGCTCTTTTGGATCCCTGAGGAATCTTTTCATGTGTTTATTGGCTGATGGCTTTCTCCTTGGATATTGCTGTTCAAGGATTTTCATTGTTTGAAAGTGACCTACCTTTCTTTCTGGATTCCTAGTTATCCTATCTCAATTTGTATCCAGTTCCTTAGCTGGGAACTCGATAGAGCCTTTCATCGTTTTAGTCTTATCCTTTGGTGGGCAAGATATTTGGTTCTTAAACTGGGAATAAGTAGAGTCCAACTACCCAACCTTTCTTGTGCTTCCCGTTTTTGGTGTCCTGTTCCACTCATCTCTGCCACCTCCCCCACATCCTAAAAATGTTTTCCTTTTGTATCTTCCAGAGAACTTCTGATGTCCTCTTTCATATTTAGGCGACATCAGTCTGGAATAGCATTTTAGTCTCTAAGGTTCCATGTGGATATTCACGCCATTGAGAACTGCTTGTGTGTGTGTGTGTGTGTGTGTGTGTGTGTGTGTGTGTGTGTGTGCATATAAAATATACCAGTCCTAAACACCAGCACCTGGTAGAGTGATGTTATTTGGAAATAGGGTCCCTGGAGTTGTAACTAGTGAGGATAAGGTCATATTTGAACAGACTGGGCCCCTCATTCAGGAGGACTTGTGTCCGTCGAAGATGGGAGACTGGGGACATACAGATACTCCCTGAGGGAGAAGGCCATGTGAAGAAGTCCAAAGCCAGGGCAAAACTTCAAGCTGGGAGAGGTGCTTGGAACAGATCCTTCCTTAATACCCACAAGAAGAGCGTGGCCTACCAATATTATAGCCTTTAGAACTGTGACACTCTCCACTTCTGTTGTTTCAGGCTCTAGGCTTGTGGTATCTTGTAAAAGCAATCTTAGAAAAATAGTAGAAACCTGGTTAGAGGAAAAGAAACCCACCAGAAGCCCATGGGAATTGGAAAAGAAAAAAAAAATATCTCTATCTCTCTATCTATCTACCTCAATTTTTAAAATATTGAAAATGAACGCACATTTGTGAACCCTGTGAAAAGGAAAAGCAGCAAACACACAAACAAAAACACTGAGCCCCAGGACACACTTGGCCTTTCACCTGGAGGAGTTCTGGATGGTGGGGATATGGAGGAGATTCCAAGGAAAAGAGGGGACTCTCCCAGGTGTGAGGAAAGAGAGATTGGAATTCAGGAAGGCTGGAGTGAGGAAAAGGCCATAGCTTCCAGAAAGAAGGAAGTCAAGTAGAAAGAAAGCTCTTAGAAATACACCCTGGAGTCCTCTTGAGTCGTTGCTCAATAGGAAGCAGTGTGTGTCTAAGAAAATGCCCCAGGTTCTAACACAGTGTCAAGGCAACTGATCCAGATTGTTGCCAAGTCTCCTCCAAGGCTAGAGGTCATTGGAGTTAAAACCAGCCAGAGGGAAGAGTTCTTGTGGCTAAGTCAGAATCTTCAGTAGAGACCCGGTAAGGATTATGAGTTAGGAGCAGGATGAAATGGTCCCTCCAAGAAAGCTTCCTCAACAGATTCCTTAACCAAGTGGGAGAACAATTTGAGAAAGAATCAGTATTATCTACTAAGATCTCACTGCCCGTGGGACAGCCGATCCTAGAAGGCAGAGAGCAGCCTCCCAATGACTCAGGTCATCGAAAGGAAGGCAGTTCCAAAGGGAAGAAGGAATTGACGGGAACAAGAAAACACGAGTAGCAAGGTAGTAGACTTCAACTTCGACATTTCAGCAATTCCCTTCAGAGTGAACGACTAAAATGCTATTGAAAGAAAGACCTAAATATGTCAGTGAAAAATCAACTCTTTCAGTTTCGGATCCAGTTTTGACTATTGTTATGGGCTTAGTTGGATGCCCCCAGATCCCTACATTGACGTCCTAACACCCAGCATCTCAGAATGTGGCAGTATTCAGAGATCGGATTTTTAAAGAGGTGATAAAGGGAAAACGAGCTCACTGGGGGTGGGCACCAAGCCAACAGGACTGGTGTGCTTACAGGAAGAGGAGATTAGGACACAGACAATACAGACTGAAGGAAAATCATTTGAAGACAGAGTGGAGAACACAGCTATCTGCAAGCCAAGGAGAGACGTTTGAAGAATCGAACCCTACTGCCACCTTGATCTTGGACTTCCAGCACCCAGAACCATGAGAAAATAAATTGTATGTTGCCTAAGCCACCTGGCTGTTGATATTTTGTTTACGACAGCCCATGACTCAGAAATTTGAGGACCCCCCACCCAACTTTATCCTGAAGTTCTTTTTCAGCTTCAGGGGCTTGTGTAATACTACTGTATCAAGGAGGGAGGCTCCTGTCATTCCCCGCACTGGGTCATTGAGACACTGCACAGCTGTCCCCAGGGCTGGCTACATAATTTACAAGCCCCATGCAAAATGAAGATATAGGGCCCTTTGGGCAAAAACAGGGAGGAAGTGTTTGTTAAAGGTACTAAAATAGAAAGCTCATTTCCTCCATGGTCTGTCTTCTGAAGGGGCATGGCTGCTGTTTTCTATTTGCATTTAATGTCATTCCAAGCAAATAAAAATTTTAAAATGTGATTATGGGCATGATTTTTGCCATTCATCTTTGCAGGGTGCAATGTCAGTGTTAAATAATTCACGCAGGGATTCCACAGCTGGGGCACACCCACGTGCCCTCTTCTTATCAGAACCGTGGAAATTCTGCACAAGACCAGCTCTGCCATCTTTACCTCACCTGGGGACTCACACCTGTTCCACCGACCCTGCCGCCCTCGGCTTCCTGATGAGTAAGGAACTTGACAGGATCAGGAGCCGGGGGCTGCCTTTCTTTCCCTTCCCTCCTAAGTCACCACTTCCAAGGCTTGGCTAACACAGGGAGGTGACATGAGTGAGAAAGGACAAGACAGGGTTCTGGGCTGCTCACAAGAGGCCACCGCCTCCTGCCGGTGCTCAGAGCAAGCTCTGGTCTGTAGGGAAGGCGAGCTCCAGTTAACTCGGTCATAGACGTCACGTGGTCAGCGAGTCTCGTTGACCACCACTCACGAGGTGTCCATTTCCATGCTGTGCTCACCGGGCAGGGCGAGCAGTACATGCAAATGAGGAGGCAAGGAATGGTGGATACCCACAGTGGGCTGTCCCCTCCGCTATGTACGTGCTCCACTGTCCCACCTGTTATGCCCTAATAATGGGTCCATGTTTAAAAGAGCGAGACTGATACAAAGCGAAGGTCAAACAAAGCTTTATTTCGCACCAAGCATCAAGAATCAAACTGACCAGCCAGGGCCGCTTTTCTTACAGAGAAGTCGACCCCTCTCTCCTTTACGGACTAGCTTTTAAGGGCAAAGGCCATGCGGTTGGGCCTGGCCATGCACAGGAGGCCAATGAAATTGTAACACACAGAGAGAGCTGCACAGTGATGCTAGGTGACCAATTGAATTACAGCTTACCTTTTAGTAGACATTTGACCTAGCCTATCACCTTGGTTAGGATTGGCGCCCAAAAGACTCACAAAGGGCGGGACCCATACTCCTTGGTAGCTAGGGAGACAGTATGCAACCCTCCACTGATCAGATGTCTTTACCTGGCCTGACCCACCCTTGTATTTGGGCTTTGTTACCTGAGGTTGATTTCCGGGACGTGTTTTTAAGTAAGTCCCCTGGGAGAAGGGGAGCAGGGACAGCTTAAGGGTTAAACAACAAGGTTATTGTGTAACCTCAATGGAAGCCTCTGGCTAAAATATAAAAATATAAAATAGGTCCTTACACCACGCACTTCGCTCAAAAAACACAAAGTCAAAAATAAAACTGAGTAATTCCTAGACAGTGCGAGAGAAGCACACTGACTTCACCTTACAACCCTTCTGAGGGAGGTGCTTGGCGGGGATAGGGGCGTGTGGGGGGGGTTGTGGGTGGATAATGGGACCGCTGAAGGTGTGGCCCAAAGGGCAGGGCCCTTTGGGAAGGGGCTTTCTGGGGGAGGGTCCCTTCTGGGAGCAAAGCCCTGGGTGGGGGCGTTCCCTCTGGGGGCAGGGCTGGGAGCAACCCCAGAAACCTGGCCCACAGAGAAGCTGGTCCTGTCTCTCCCTCTGCCCCCTTTCCCCAGGGACCCCTAGGCTTTGGAGACTAAAGTCAAAATTAAAGCCATATGTCTAAATGGTTCATACTGTGGTTGGGTAGTGTTTTTAACATATTAATTGACTGTTTTTTCTCAGTATTTGTCAAACCTTTCCCAACTCAAGGCTTTCTCTTAAGCACCAGCGCAAGGCTGGCCCTTCAGTTGGGTCAAGCTGTTTGGTGATTCTCTGTAAAAACCCACCCTCTTGCGCTGCTCAGGGGGGCAGTGTTGCGTCCTAGGATAAACATAAATATATATCAAATGTGTTTACAAATTATATTTATATGTATATATTCAATTCTATGTTTACATATATATGTATAAAATAAAAATAAAAATATTGTTTAAAATGCTGTTTTGCGGGGCGCCTGGGTGGCTCGGTGGGTTAAAGCCTCTGCCTTCGGCTCAGGTCATGATCCCAGGGTCCTGGGATCGAGCCCCGCATCAGGCTCTCTGCTCAGCGGGGAGCCTGCTTCTCCCTCTCTCTCTGCCTGCTTCTCTGCCTACTTGTGATCTCTGTCTGTCAAATTAATAAATAAAATCTTTTTAAAAAATGCTGTTTTGCGGGGAACCTGGGTGGCTCAGTCCTTAAGCATCTTCCTTCCACTCAGGTCATGATCTTAGGGTCCTGGGATTGAGGCCCACATTGGGCTCCCTGCTCAGCAGGAAGCCTGCTTCTCCCTCTCCCACTCCCCCTGCTTGTATTCCTGCTCTGTCTCTCTGTCAAATAAATAATTTTTTAAAAAGAAACACTTTATTAAAAAAATAAGTAAAATGCTATTTTGCCCTCTTTCCTGGTAAGATGGAACACATTCCTAACAAGAGATCTTCCTTGACTCCGTGATTAAAAATTTAACATTGTCTTAATGAATCCTCACAACATCCGCCCCCACCAACCCTTCTCAGATGTTACAATTAAGGTTCAGTGAAGTCTAAACACTGGGGGGCCGGAGGTAATATACCCAGTATGTGGCCTCTTGCCATAGTCTAGCAGCCCAAATTGGGCGCGAGGGTGTTTGAGTGTTGTTGGCCAAGATGAAAAAGCTGAAAGATGAAAAGAAGGGTAGTCTTGCTTTTTGGCCCAAAAAAAGAGGATATAGAAAGAAAGAGACCTGTCGCCCAAAGGAGGAGGCTCCCCACTGATCCCGGCTGGGCAGGAGTCAGAGCAGAAGGGAAACTCCCATCACCAAGGAGAATGGGCTTCTCCTTCATACAAAAGCATAGGATCCCTCTCACCTGATATGTTTCTGTCCCATAGTCGTCCGCCTGTGCCTGCCCCATAATAGCATTTTCAGGAAATGGCTGAGAGTGAAAGACCCCTCTCCCCTTGCTAAAGGCTTGCTTAAGTAACCTCATGTCCCCACAGCACCCCCTCTCCCCTTGCTGAAGGCTTGATTGTCCCCATAGCTGGATGGCAACACATACCAGGATGTCTATTGTCTGTGATCACCCGGTCTGTCAAAAGAAAAGACAAATGAAGAATAGGGTGTACCTGGGACTTTCCAGAGTACTGAGCCAAGGCCCACCAGAACAAACCGTTGTGTCCTTGCCTTAAACCCAGTGCCTGACAATGCTTGATTTAAATTTACCAATCAGATTCCTGTAACCAAGCATCTGCTTCTGTAAGCTTGCTTCCCGCCACCCCAACCCTGCCCTATATAATCTGCTCCTCAACTTATCCCGGCACGCTCAGCCCACAAAGGCTGATGCGTCCGCAGGCGCCTGTGTAACCAATAAACCTCTTGCAATTTGCATCCAGTGGAGGCGTGCTGTTTGATTCTTGGGTGCGGCTCCAGGGTCTTTCATTTGGAGGTTCCACCGAGATCTCTTGAAGTCCCACCCAAGACTCTAGCCGGTCCCCACCGGGAGGTAAGCTGGCCAGTATCCGTGTCTCTGTCATCCGTGTCTCTGTCTCTCTGTTTGTCTGTTTTTCTGTTCCGTACAACAACGTTGTTGCTCCGTATTTTGGGGCAGGCTGAGAAGGAGTTGACGAACTCAGACTTCTCCCCTGCTGCAACCGAGGGACGCCTCGGGGGTTTCAGTTTACTCCAGGGGATGCCTTGGGGTTTCCGAAGAGGGCCATTATCTTGGGCCACCTGTTGGTCAGAGAGGATCTCACGTTCCTCCTGACCATAACCCGTAGTCTCAATTTCTGAACTGAACCCGCACAGCAATTTCTATTTTTGTCTCTTGTGTCCAGGCTATCCTGTCGACGTCCTAAGTGTCTATATGTTCTTTGTATCAGTTATGAAGGTAACATTCTGTTTAGGGAAAAATGTCTGATCCGTTTGAATCTGAGGAATGCCTGACTGTATGAATGTTTATGTGGCTCCACCGCCTTCGGCTACGGAGTCTGAGTGGGCTGCACCCTGAGTCTCACGGAGCGTCATATGGCATAACGGTCATCTACTCCATGGAGTAGCCTGGTCCGGGGTTTATATGGATAGACCTTAGCTAAGACGCTCCTAAGTTCCCGCGAGGGATGCGAGCAGGACAGCACCTGAAAGGTCCCCCTCCCCTTGTCTGCAACATCGTACATATCGGAAGGAAATATAAAAGATAGGTATTAAGAGCTAAAACCAGATTCAATGAGTCAGCTAGTAAATTTCCTCCTGACATATTGGATAATAATTATGTAAATAAGCCTTCTTCTAGTAAACCCAGGTTGCTGGGCCATCCCTGGCAAAGGGGACTCTGGCTTTATTTCTCTCTGTTTCTCCTAATAGATGTGGGAGCTTCGCGCTCACTCACTGCCTGTGTTGATGGCTATAACTGGAGCCAACTGGGGTTGGTCTGACTCGGGACAGAGACTATAGGGAATATTCCCAAGCAGCTGCCGAAACTCTTTGTTTTGGGGAGGTTTCCCTGTGTTCTCTGGCCTGACTTAGACCGCCTAACCCCTCCCCCCTGGCTAATGGGAAAGCATGATGTCTGCTCCTCTGTTGGGCCTTATGAGCTCTAAAACCGGGAATCTTTTCTCTGCCTCCTGGAGGCGCTTTGTTTCTTCTGTTTTCCCCTTACGTGTTTCTGTACCAACGTGTGTGCAGCCTGCATGACTGGCCTCTAGATCATGCACCACAGCTCCTTCTCTCTTCACTGTCAAGGAGCAAGAAGAGCACCCCCTGGACCTAACACCCCCTCACTCCAGATCTTCCCAACCAGGTCTCAGGTAAACATTCAAAGTGGAGTGGGTCCAGATGGAACGTAAATCAGTGTTGGAACTAAGTTAAGTTTATTGGTTTAATTAAGATAAAACTTGTCTTTTAAGTTATCAGCAGTAAATGTAAAACTTCGAAGTTTACTGAAGGTCAAATAAACTCATGTTATTTATTAAAATTGGTTAGCAAAGAAATAACTAAACTGATGGTTAATTGTCTGTCTCAAAGTTCTAATGGGTAATTGCTGAAGTAGCTTTCAAAGTCTTTGGTAACCTGAAAGTTTTAAAATTTTGCTTGGATGACAAATGGAATTAAATTGTGGACATCTAGGTCTTAACCAAACAGGATAAAATGCTAAGTCGTTAATTACTGGTTGTAGGTTTGTGCTTTTGACTTCTTACTGCAAAGAAACTAAGAGTATTTAAATTTGTTGGTAAACGTGTTTGCCACTTAACTGATTTATAAATTTGCCACCTGAAGAATTCTGTTGAAACAGTTCACAATTGGTTAATACTTAGTCTTCACTAGAGATTAAGTGGTTTCTAAGAGTATCAAATTCTGCTTAGTGTAACTAAGACTGATGGAAATAAGGGAAACTCTATAAAAATAGATGATAAAAAAAATTTAAGGAATGGGAATACATTTTGTTGAAGATAAAGGGAGGTAATTTTATCCTAAATGAGATGGTTGCTTGGAAAAAAAATGGCTTAGGATAAAACCTGAATGCAAAGGAAAGTTATAGAAAATTTATAAAGGGAAATCTTCAGAAAAGGAATTTTAGCTATGGTCAGGACGGACTAAGATAGACTAAATGAATGGGTTTTAAAGGTACATTACATTAGTACAAGACTGAAATTCTCTGTTCAAAGGACAAAGTTTTCTTAGATTAATTAATCTCCTGTTACGAGAATGTAAGTGATTTTCTCTTTGCCTGCCCAGAAAAACCAGTTTCTATGTTTTGTTTTATCAGGTGTTTAACATCCCTAATTATATTTAGGCATGTGCTTCAAAACTTTCTATGTTGACAAGATTTAAATTGTAAAATCTCTTTAACTCAGGCTTTTCCTTGATATATGAAGTTGCTCATAAAATACTACTGAACCAATGATAAACCTTGGATTACATTTGGGAAAATACTATAATTATTCTAGAGATTCTACGCACTTCCTAAAGTTTTAATGTTTTGAGAGATCATCGCTTGATACTGTAATTATGGAAATGTTATATATCACAAAAATAACCTGATTTCCTTGCAGCTAAATTGTAAACTCCCATGTCTCTTTAGCTTTAACCATATCCATACTGGGTTTTTGTCATTTATAATTGTTTTAATTCTCTTGAAAAATGAGTTTTATCTTCAAGGAGATTCCTATAAAGGACTTTCAGGACAAATACAGATTTTTGATCTACTTAAAAATCCTAAAACTGAAATGGGTAAGAATTTCCAAAACAGACTAAAGCCACATTCACTAGATTTAGTAACATGGGACTAAATGAACTAAAAAAAAAAATTATAATGTTATATCTCTTAATGTTTTGTCTTACTTTAAACATTGCTGGTTCTCTCTGATGTTTGCTCTTTCAGACTAGGGATACTTCCTCCTAGTTATCTGTAACTTATAGAAATGTAAAAGTGCTCATTTATAAAAGAGCTCAAAGCATTCAAGCTTTTCTCTCTATCTGAACCCTCTGAAACCAAAAGGTCTCAGTAAGTAAGCATTCTTCCATGACAATCGGTCATTTGCATAAGTCCAATAAGAATCTGTTCTCCTTGTAACAGGAAAGAATTGGAAACACGGGTTATTTTACCAAGGCTTTGACTGGAATGTCATATTTAAAAAGACTCGGATATGACCAGACAGTTTAAAAGAACTAAGGTGGACTTTATAAAACCTGGAGCCATAAAGCCCCTTGGGACTGTTGGCCTGATACCTTGCTTACAGAGTTCCCAGCAGCCTCACCAGGTGAGTAAAGAATGTCACTCCTTGGTAGGTGCGTTCTCAGAAGAGGAATTCGCCCACTGAGGAATTCGCCCAAATCGACAGGTATTGCAGGCATGCCTGATGGCCAGTACAGGGCTTGGCTTCTGGCCCGGAGAGGCTACTAAAAGTTCAACCTAGAGATTCCTTATTAAAAGTTCCAGCAAAGCAGATGCTAAAAGATCTATTGATCACACTCATTGTTCTTGCTGAGCTTATGTAAATAATAGGCCAAGTTTGTCAAAACTAAACTTGTTTCACAAGTGAATTAGTCCTGATTTGGCTATCTCTGTAAATGAGGGTTATTTTAGAGAGAAAAATTCTGTTTTAATAACACACCTTTATGGATGTTAAATTCTAGATTTGATTGTCTTTAAATGTTTGTTTACCTAAGCTAAACAATTTGAGGTAAACTTCAGAGAAGTTGTACAATAGCTCCTTTAGTCAATCTTATTATTTTGTGGGGATATTAGCAGACCCCACGGCACATGATTAAACAACTGGAATAATTAAATTGCCTAAAAGCCAGCATACCACACTCTTCTCCCACTTGACAATGATCCTCTCTAATCAGGATATTGTTGAGGTTGGACCACTCAAAGATCTTCTTATTGGTTTCATCCCTTAGTCATATTTATCTAGAGGCCACCTCCGTTGAGGTACAATTGCAAACAGATGCTTTAGCAAAACCTAAAACAGCCCTCATAAAAGAGCCTCAAAGCTCACTATGGGACAGTCCCTAACTGTAGTAATGTCACATCAGGTCCAGATTTGTCTTAGTAGCCAAAGGCCACCAATGGATGATGGAGGCCGACTTATTAAATACTGGGCTACACTAACAGAGATGCCAGAAATAAAACTTAAAATTTGTCAAACTTTAAACCTAGTTACCTGTATGCCTGAACCTGACCACTGTACTTCTTTCTCTATAGAGCAAAAATGTTCAGAGATTATTAATCTAGCTTATTCTATATGACCAGGTTTAAGATGCCCCTGTTAAAATTACGAATGACAGTTGGTTTTCTGATGAAAATAGTTTTCATAGAAAGAAGAAGAAAAGTTGGGTGTGCCATAGTGCTCACTAGCACTTTGCAATTGCCAAAGCCTAAGAATTAACAATTATACTGACTCCAAATATGCCTCCCTGGTACCACATGCCCATGGAGATATTTGGAAGGAAAGGGGATTTTCCTGGAATCATGGGCACATTACTAAAACCATTACAACTCCTGCTAATCTCCCCAACTTGAAACAAAGATGAACACGATCTGTTTTTAAATGGTATGATCACTTAGCATCCATTTTTGTTCCATCTGAGGGACTAGGGGATGTCATGTGGCATGTAGAAGCCCTTAATAAATATACTACAAAGGCACTCAATGATTTACTAAATAGCATCTCCCAGCTTAATACCAAAGTGTCACAGATACGCAAGGCAGTCCTACAAAATAGGATGGCCTCAGATGTCCTGACAGCAGCCCAGGGCAGCACACGTGCAATTATCAAGACAGAATGTTGTGTGTATATCCCAGACTATCACAAAAATGTCACAGGACTAATAAAAGATATGAATACCCAAATTAAGGCCTACAAGATCCTTCTCTCTCTCTCAGTAAATGGTTAAGTTCCTGGTTTGAAGGAGGACTATGACCGAATCTCTTTTTCGGGCTTCTCATTCTTATCGCCTTATTAACCTTAATATGTTGCTTTGTTCCATGTTTCTCTATTTGGTGCCGAGACTCCATTGCTACAATGACTACACCACGACAGACGATCCTTGTCGCGCTCAAGGACACCTCTTCACTGTCAGCGCTGGATTCAGCTGCCTCCACCTTTCGAAACTCCCTTATACATTCCTACCCTGATCAATATTGACCCCAGTAGGTAGAGACAGCTCTACGCCCCTATTCAGCACGAAGAAGTTACAGAAGATGAGACCTTCCACTTTCAACCTCCTTAAAAATTTAAGGGTCAAAATTGTTCAGGGGGGAATGAAGGAGCAGGAGGCTGGCTAAGGACAAAGCAAAAGCTGGCACCTTACATCCCACCTTCACCCGTTCCTCTCCATATGTGTAGCATTCCTCAGGCACCCCTGACTGCCATAAAATGATAAATAGTTGACTTGCTGAGATCACAATCCTGCAGGACAGGAGCCTCCCTTGGTTTACAAATGTCCTTGAGATTACAACAAAGAAGTTACCTTATCAATAGCCCAATTTTCAATCGGCCTTGTATCTTAAATAAACTCGTACAGTTTGTAAAAGGTCGCTTGTCAGTAATCCAGACAATGGTACTGACACAGCAATATCAACTAATTAAACAGACCGGATCTCAAACTGACTTACTTCATGAACAAAGTGAATGGATATAGGATTCTATCCATGATAAAGAAAAAGGGGGGGATGAAAGACCCCTCTCCCCTTGCTAAAGGCTTGTTTAAGTAACCTGATGTCCCCACAGCACCCCCTCTCCCCTTGCTGAAGGCTTGATTGTCCCCATAGCCATTGGCAACACATACCAGGATGTCTATTGTCTATGATCACCCGGTCTGTCAAAAGAAAAGACAAATGAAGAATAGAGTGTACCTGGGACTTTCCAGAGTGCTGAGCCAAGGCCCACCAGAACAATCCTTGCCTTAAACCCAGTGCCTGACAATGCTTGATTTAAATTTACCAATCAGATTCCTGTAACCAAGCATCTGCGTCTGTAAGCTTGCTTCCTGTCACCCCAACCCTGCCCTATATAATCTGCTCCCCAACTTACCCCGGCATGCTCAGCCCACAAAGGCTGATGCGTCCGCAGGTGCCTGTGTAACCAATAAACCTCTTGCAATTTGCATCCAGTGGAGGCGTGCTGTTTGATATTGGGTGAGGCTCCAAGGTCTTTCACCCCCAGATGCCCACAAAGGGGAGGGGCAGGCAGGATGTGCAGTATATGCCCATGGGACTGTAGGAGCTGCTGCAGTTCTTCAAGTTGGCGTAGCCAGCCACCAGGCTGCCCACCTAGCCCTGCCTCTGCCTCTTTGCTTAGCAGAGAGCCTCTTTTCCCCTGTCTCTCTGCCACCCTCTCTGCCTGACTGTCAAAGGAAGAAATAAAATCTTAAGAAAGAAGAGTTATTAAAACAATCCTCAATATTCTTATTGTTCCTTGGGACCCCATGGGTCAACATGGTATTTTTCCTTATTGAATGGAAGGAATTGGTTGATTGATTGACAGATTTGACAGAAAGAGAGAGACAGTGATGACAAGCAGGTGAAGTGGGAGAGGGAAAAGCAGGCTTCTTGCTGAGCACAGAGCCCCAGGCAGGGCTTGATCCCAAGACCCTGGCTTCAGGACCCCAGAAGAAAGGAGATGCTTCACAATGAAGCCACCCAAGTGCCCCACTCTGGGAATCAATCAGGCACCCCTGGCAGTGGAGGGGCAGGCAAGACCTGCAGGGAGATCCCATAGAGACTGTTGGAGCTGCTGCAGGGCTTCACGCTTCACTTGGCCAGGCACCAGCCAGTGGACCCTGCCCTGCATCTGGCTCTTTCCTTAGCAGGGAGCCTGTTTGACCTTCTCTCTCTGCCTGTCTCTCTTTCTCCTTCTCCTCTCTGTCTGTCAAGGGAAGAAAGAAAATCTTAAAAAAAATTCATCAAACAAACCTCCATAATCTTGTTCATTAGGACTCCATGCGTCAACATTTGAGTTTTGCTTCTTGAATAGATGGAATTAGTTGATTGATTGACGGATTGGACAGAAAAACAGAGACAGTGAGAGAGGGAGCACAACTGGAGAGGGAGTACAAGCAGTGGAATTGGGAGAGGGAGAAGCAGGCTTCCTGCTGAGCAGAGAGCCACAGGCAGGGCTTGAGCCAAAGTCTGTGGCCTCAGGACCCCAGAAGAAAGCAGCTATCCAGGCCCCACTCCATGATTACATCCGTTTTTCAGGATTCAATCCATTGGAATAAGCAACACTCTTTGGGGTCCTTCTCCTCTGGGTTAACACTAACACATTGTGTTTTCCTGGGCTCTTTTGTGATTACTGAGGATTTTAGGAATCTGTTCATGTGTTTCTTGGCTGATGGTTTTCTCCTTGGGATATTTCTGTTCAAGGATTTTCATTGTTTTGAAGTTACCTATTTGTAAATACCATTTGATAGTTACCTACCTATCCTTCTTGATTCCTAATCTGTAATATTCAGGGGTGAACAGAGAGCCTCCACGTGTCCTTCCAGCTTTAAAAGTCAGTGAATGGTAAAAAGCAGTGCTCGCAGGGTCAAAAGAGCATCTTCAGGCTAACGTCACTATGACATGGGAAGCCCAGGTCCACAGCAGCTTCATCTGAAATTCCGCTAGAGCTTCCATTTACCTAGTGCCCAGCCTGTGTCTGTTTTCCACTACTGTCAGGGTTCTAGAAGTTCACGCACTGCCCACCACTGACAGTAGGGGCATCTCTCTGTCCAGATTTTCCCTTTACATAAGGAGGTCAGTTACAGGAGATTAGGGCCCACTCTAACGACCTCATTGTAATGTGATTGCATCTGTAAGGACTCTAGTTCCAAATAAGGTCACGTTCTGTGGTACCAGAGATAAGGACAGCAGCAAGGTTTCTGGGGGAAATGCAGGTCAGCTCTTAACAGTCCACTCTCTGGCCCCCCAAATTCATGTCCTTCCCATGTGCAAAATGCCTTCACCCAATGCCCCCCAAAGCACTAATCATTCCAGAATCAACTCAAAATCTGAAATCTCATCTGTCCTCCTCCACTCAAAGACCCAGATTTCACCCAGACCATGGGACCTGAGGACTGCATCCAGAAGCCACAATCTCCTGGTAAAGCTGCCCATCAGGTCCTGACATCACGCTCATTAGTCCCAGCAACCGAGGGCCTACAGTTCCCAGAGACAGTTTCTCAGAGGAAGTTTGAAGACCACCTCAGAGGACGTTCTTTGGGAGTGAATGAAGAGGGAAGGGGGTCAGAGCCTCCTGCCATTCCCAGGGCACCCAGAACCCAGAGAGTGAGGCCTCGGGTGCTTTCTAGTGACCAATTCAAGGCAATTCTTCGAATTTGGGACTTCAAGTTAACTTAGTTTTCATTTGTGATTATTATTTTTGTGTGGGGGCCATAGCTTTTCATTTGACCTATGGCTGTTTTCACTCCCGGATCTGAAGAAGCCCCTAAATCCTAACCCTGTTGAGGACTCCAAAAGCTCTCAGAGCAGTAGTGCTGGGGGACAGTGTGGACACATGGTTTGGTTTCTCCTCTGGCCTGATTCTGCGGCAGCCCCGCTCTGTCCTCCTCAGACTTCAGAGCAATAGCTGAACAAGTGGAGAAAGGACCAAGGGGTCAGGAAGGTGGCCACCGAAGAGTGACTTCTCTGGAGGGTGGCTGAGCTAGCGAGTGAGTGTGTTAGTCCAGCTCTGCCTGCAGTCGGGATGGAGCTGAACAGGGGTGAGGGAAGGGGAGGAGGAGCAGAGAGCGGGGACAGAGGGACCATAGAGGAGATTCAGATGAAGGGAAGTCATTGGGAGGAAAGAGAAGAAAATCTAGAAGACAGGCATGTAAGAAAGGAAAAGGGAGGAAGTGGGCATTGGGAAAGGGCACCACCAGGGAAGGAGAGAGGGGAAGGGAAGAGGAAGGAAGAGAGGAAAGGGGAAAGAGAGAAGGGAGGAGTCAGCACGCCAGGGCTCCCCCTGCATCTGAAGAAGAGGTGGCTGGTCAAACAGGGTGCTCACTCTTTGGTCCCAGTTTCTGCTCCCAGTGCTACTGGGCTTTGCAAGGAAGGCAGGCTGTCCCCTGGGACCCACTGGAGCCCACTGGAGCCCACAGGAGGGTGGGAGAGGTAAGATGCCACCGGGTCCTGTCCTGAGCTGCTCCCAGCCGCCAGCCTCACCACATGGTGCAAGAGGGACCCCAGAACAAAGGAAGGACACAGGCCCGCATGTCTGCCGGTGGCCCTGGGCACTTAGCTCATCGCAGTGAACCACACCGCCTCCTCCACCCAGGCTTCCAAAGCCTCCTTCTTCGTTCCTGGCTTTCATGTCTGTACGAACATGAGCCAGATCTAATTCATCTCTGACAGACAATTCTGACTCACCCCGTGTCAGATTTTTATTAGTGGCTGTGATAGAGTAAGACAGCAATGCTCCAACAAACAGACTATTTCCTCCCACGTGACCTCAACAGTCTTATACATTTTCTTAGCGAAAAAATCTTGTCTCCTTCCATTAAGCTCATAACATGGTCTAATAGTATACATGTGCCTTCGTTAGATGCGAAGCAATACAGAGGTCCTTTTTAAAAAATTTTACAAGGTAAAGTCAGTGAACACCTCTAACTTCACGAATAGGTCTCTAAAATGTCAATCCAGGCCAAGCTTTTTCTGCCTACAGTTTGAAGCCTACGTGGTGACGTTTTTAAAACGCTTTCAGTCCCTCAGTGAGGCTCTTGGAAGCTAGCCAGGGCTTACTACGTGCCAGGCACTGTGTCAGGTGTTGGAGCTAAACGGACGGAGAGCTTGGAGGCTGGCTGGGGAGGGACATGGGTGACACAACCACAGCTAGAAACGGAGTCCAGTGCTAGAAAAGAGAGAGCAGGCTGCATGGAGCGTGTGTACCATGGGGCTTGTGAGCTCACGAATAAGTGGGAGTACCTGGAGTGGGGAGACAGGGGAGAGGAAGAGGGTCTTCCCATCAATGGGAATCACCTGTGCTTGGAGGCAGGTGCCATGAAGGGTCTCCACAGGAAGAGGGAGGCAGCGTGGTTGAAGGGCAGAGAGATGGGGCAGAACAGGCATCCGTCAGTTGGAGGGGTAGGAAGAGACGGATGGGAGGATTATGGATGCCTTTGGAGGATTGAGAATTTGTTAGAAGATCAGTGCAGATTTCTATGGAGACAAATGCCAGGAACTGATAGGTCTTTGAAAGGTCACTCTGGCTACCTTTTGGCAAAGCGGTTGGTAAAAGGCACGTGCAGGTGTGAACACACCAGGTGGGAGGTGAGTGCAGGAAATCAGGTGAGGGAGCATGGGAACTTGGTCCAGGGGTATATAAGGGAAAATAGCCTTTAATGAGTTCCACAAATTGGCACCAGCTGTGGCTTCATTACAGCGCTGGAAGGGGTAGGTGGGTGTGTCCTGGAGGTTACAGAAATTACATGAGAAAGGGAAGTCATTTTAGATCTTTTTTCCAAATAGAAGAACTCTCACCTCATTGATAGAATTCCAGAGTGGGAACGGATAGACATGAGGACATCTTTGAAATGTCTGAATATGTTCTTTGACATCTTTGCAAGTGACGAGGAGACCTTGACCTTAGGAGCCCTCGGCCCTCTTTGTAGCCAAAAAGATTTCACCTACAGATTTGGGTTCTCCCTTTTAAAGTCAAGGAGACAGTCCTTCCAAAGGACACCTCCTATCATTTTACCCTCTCATCATACCTCACGTGCTGGGATCTCCAAGGCCCTCTGTTCCAGGTTCTGAGTATCTACTTTGGCCGGGCTGGTCTTGCCAAGAACACCACCACAGGAAATCTAGAGCCTGTAGTGCTATTAATAACATCATCTAAGAGTGTATTTGCTGCCCTCATGGCCTCTTCCCACCATGACTCACTGAAGCTTTTTACACGTTGTATCCATTAAGCTATAATTCCCAAAGCTCATCTTCCCTAGTGCCATTAATTTTTAGGGGACCAGGCAAACCTTAAACTTGTCCCCCTTAATTGGATCCCTGTTCCCCCACAATCTCTTTGAATGCCTTTCACCGTGATCCTTGAATGAGATCTGAGACCACTGCTGGTACCTAACACTTCTTGGCACCTTGTCTGTTAGGTTCTTGGAAGAGGAGATGGCTATGGAGGTGAGTGGGGATGGGAGTGGGAGGATTTCTCCCTTCACTTCCCTTTTTGTTTTTTCAAATAATGGGTTTTGAGGGGGAGGGAAAGGTTAACCAGACAATTTATTTTCCATCTCCCATCGATAAAATGTTCACCACTCCCCACTGGAAGAATTTAGATCTTTCTTTTGAATCTCCAGGAAAATCTCCCAAACCCAGCCCACCACCATGTGGATTCAGCCATCTTCTGATTCACCTCCAGATTGTCTCCCCCTAACTGCTCAAGCCACAGGTTAAGGGCGAAATGCTCAATGCCCAAGCAATTAAGTGGGGAACACGTTTATCTAAGCAATTGCATGCAGCTCTGTATCTGCATACAGGGCGTCTCTCCCAAGCCTTTCCAACCTCAGCAAAACAAGAAAAAGCCCCAGTGATCTGGCGGTATATATCATTCATTCATTCCTGTGTTCAACACTCATGGCGGAT
Source organism: Mustela nivalis (assembly GCF_964662115.1). Classification (NCBI taxonomy): domain Eukaryota; kingdom Metazoa; phylum Chordata; class Mammalia; order Carnivora; family Mustelidae; genus Mustela; species Mustela nivalis. The sequence goes on from NC_139040.1 coordinate 84,130,547, forward strand.
CCCCAACAAGACAGTGGGAGAGCAAGGCCGGGAGAAATCCTGGAAGCTGAAGTCTGAGGAGGATTTCAAATTCAAGTCAGAGATGAAAGAAACGTCTGGACTCGGTCCTCAGGTACACGCAGTATTCTGAACTGAGGCTAGAACCAGAGACCATTCTAATGAAAGGCCTCTACAGGTGGGCTCTCACAGGTGGGCTCCGACTCGGTTTTGTGTATATTCGTTCATGAAATCGCTCTGCGGGTCAACATGCAGAACAAAACCATTTAATAAAAGTGGAAATGAGGAGAGGAAAGGGACGCGAGAAGGCATGTGAATATGGAGAGAGGAAGAGTGAGGGCGGAAAAACCGAGAATCCCTCCCTGCGCTCCTTGCTGCCAGGGAAGTCTGAGGGACTAGTTTCCACCTGGGATCCCAAGTCCAGAACAAAAGCGGCAGGGCCATGGCGCCGGAAGAGGGAAGGGGGTCCTCGGCATGCGCGCGTCGGGGTGCCGAACGATGGGGGCTAGCGTGCCCGCTGGCGGGGTGAGGGGCACCTGGCGCGGCGCCATCCCCGGCCGGACCCGTGGGGACCCGGGTGCGGCGCGGCGTCTGGGGTGGTCCCGGTGCCCCGAGGGTCGCGGGAGGCTTGGCCCCGACACCCCCGCCCGAGATCTTGGCCCGCGCTTCCCGCTCCAGGTGAGGGCGCGGCGCAGTGTCACTTTACTGCGCACAGAGGGTCGTCCGGAGAAGCCGTGGGGCGGGGAGGGGCAGCCGGCCGCTGGAGCGGGTCGGCGCGGCCTCGGGGGCTGGGCTGGAGCGCGGGAGCGCAGGGGCGGCGAGTCCGGGGGTCCTGCAGTCCCGACTGGGCCGCAGAACAGCACCACGGCGCTGCGCGCCCCTCCTCCGGCAGCCCCTCCACCTCCTCCCAGACTCTCCAACGCGACCTCCACTAGCTCACTTCCCGCGTTGGCAATTAGCAAAGCCCCTTCTCTGCGCCGCCCCTGCCCCCCTCCCTCCTGAGGCGCGGGCCCCGGCCGGGGCTCGGGGCGAAGCCCTGGGGGGCTGCGAGCGGCGCCAGCGCCAGCGCTGAGCGGCCTCCTAGCCTGGCTCCCCGAACGGGTGTCCGCTGGCGGGCTGGCTATGAAAAGATCATCAGCCCTAAACCCCAGCTGCACTCTCAGGTCGGTTTGTTGGCTTCCTGATTGTGCCCAAAGCCGGGAACCAGCTTCCCCAGCACAGGCCTGGGCTGAGATGCCTGCCTGCGATCTGTTTGAGCAGTCTCCTAGTCTCCAGGCAGGGTCTGCCGTTGCATGATGGCACACGCGAATACCTTCGACCTGGATGATTGGGTTTTTTGTTTGTTTTTTGGTCATTGGTTATTACATGACCTCCAGGGTAGGTGCTCCACAAAGGGAGTGAAAACAGGACGCCTGATATATACGCATACGGCCATTCTAGAAAAATAGCTTGGGGTTCTCTCTGAAACGCGGCATTGGTCCTTGCACTACGGTTTAATAGAAAAGGGATCATGCACCAAGTTACTTAAGTGAGCATAGTTTGAAATCGTTTACCGAGAGTAAATATTTAAAATAGTTATATTTTAACTAAATCTATCATCAATCATAAATCTATTACACGAAGGTCACAGGCAATTTAAATGCAATAGCACTTTCTTCAGGGTTTTAAATAATCCGTGTCTGTCTTGGCACATGAGAATGCAAAGATAGGAAGTGGTTTGTAAAAGATCATATAATAGCTTTTACTATACGGTATCAGCAATTTATCCTAAAGGAGCAGCCTCCAGCTAAAAACTCAGCTTTGAAAAATGCAGAAAAGCAGCAAACGTTTACATACCCTCTTGGTGACCAGAGGCGTGCTTTGTGCCCCTCATCATCTCTTTCTCATGGTTCTGAGGCCCATGGCACTCGGTAGTTTAGTGTCTTATTCTCTGGAATAGGCCATTGAAGAAATACCAGGCCCAGAGAAGAAGGTCCTGCTGGGTGTCTGAAGAAAGTACAACCTTTTAGATGAAGCTTTCTGGGGAATTTGTTAGTGGGAGGATTCACTTCTCTTTGGTCTGCTTCTGATAGGAAGGGAAAATTTTTTTAAAAGATTTTATTTATTTATTTGACAGACAGAGATCACAAGTAGGCAGAGAGCAGGCAGAGAGAGAGGTGGAAGCAGGCTCCCCGCTGAGCAGAGAGCCGGACATGGGGCTCAATCCCAGGACCCTAGGATCATGACCTGAGCTGAACGCAGAGGCTTTAACTCACTGAGCCACTGGGGTGCCCCAGGAAGGGAAATTTTTTAAAGAGTATTTTCTCTTTGAATCTATTTTGAGGTTTGGTTTGTGGTTCTTTCTGACTTCTCATGAAGATGGAATTATTTCTGAGGTTGGTTGTCAGGAACCACATATCAAATCGAACTATCATGTTAGCAAAATAAATAAATAAATAAATAAAAGCTCAAGTGTTGGTATAAAGCTATTATGCTTTTCAAAACCCCGAACTATAATTCATGTATCGTGGCCATTCTTTATCATCTCAAACAGTAGAGAGGTGGCAGAAACGCATTTTCAGGTTAATTTTTTTTACAAGGAAGATTGACTTATGAACCTACTTTGTTATTCCCTTTCATTCAATTTCCCTGTACCTCCTTTTCTATGAATTGTAACGGTAACCCATCATTATTTTTATTGTTGGCACGTGCTTTGTGAACCATAAAGTGTACGCTATAAATGGGAGTGCTTTTCTTTTTTTGAGTTTATGAAGAACTAATTTTTTTAAATTTATTTTTTATTTATTTTCAGCATAACAGTATTCCTTCTTTTTGCACCACACCCAGTGCTCCATGCAGGCAGTGGCTCTCTAATACCCACCACCTGGTACCCCAACCTCCCAAACCCCCGCCCCTTCAAAACCCTCAGATTGTTTTTCAGAGTCCATAGTCCCTCATGGTTCACCTCCCCTTCCAATTTCCCCCACCTCCCTTCTCCTCTCTAACTCCCCATGTCCACGAAAAACTAATTTAAAAACATTCATTCACCAGAGTACCCAAAGGGCTCCCATATAAACTTTCTGTCATTACTTTATGTCATTCTGCTTTCGCTTCTATGGCTGTCCAAACAATGTTTTAAAACATTCTTTAAAATGGGCCTTTTTTAACAAGATTTTTACAAAAGATTTTATTTATTCATTTGTCAGAGAGATAGCACAAGCTGAGGGAGAGGCAGGCAGAGTGGGAAGCAGGCTCCTTGTAAGCAAGAAGCCTGATGGGGGACTTGATCCCAGGATGCTGGGATTATGACCTGAGCTGGAGGTAGACAATTAACCAACTGAGCCATCCATGTGTCCCTGAAACGAGCATTTTTGACATTTCCTGATAGCACCTACACACTCATGAATCTCAGACTCATGATATATGGGGCTAGTGGACTTGACAACCAAGGATTCAAGCATGCTGGATTTGACTCACGGGCCTTTCACTGTGAATTTGGGTGGCTTACTAAACTTGCTACATATAAACCCAAGCATGTAAGAGTTTGCAGGATTGTGACAGTTCAGTGGTATAATGTATACATAAAAATACCTAAGCCAGTGTCTCTCACAAAGTAGGTACAAATATACCAGCTCCCTTCCGGCCTTCATTCTGTCCTTGGAATTCCGTCCCTTGGGAGAAGTTCCTACTGCATTTTTTACAAGAAATGAACGATATTTACTACACTGTTGGTGCATAGCATGGATCAATACATTGATTGATAGTATTAACATACTTCTTGAACTGCCCATTGCCCCCCAAGCACCAAATAAAATGTCATGCTCTGGGGAAACCAAAGGGAGAGGTCCCCAACTTTCAGGAATTATGGACAGGAAAGAGATGCAAATACTGTGTCAGTGTAGAACCAGGGTAACTAATGTTTAAACCAGGAAGAGAATGTGTGTGTGGAAGAAAGGCACTGATGATGTATAAAGCCTTTTGGCTGGGTGGTGACTACCCTCAGGCTGACAATTTGCCATGAAAGCTTCCAGGCAAATTTGAGATCTTTATTAGTGACAATATGGCTATAGACTTAAGGGGAAGAAAAAAACCAAAAACCAAAACACACATACACACAAACTGTTGGTCTTGTGTCTTTTCACAAGTAATGACAGTTATCAGAAATTTTATCTTTAAATGGGGAAAACAGCAACTGAAATGTATTTCATTTGATTCATCACAGAATATGGTGTTTTTGTTCATTTCACACCATTTTTGTTAAGTTTCATTTAAATTAATGCAACCTGAGATAAAATGTTAATATTCCTGAGGGTATGGACATTGTATACAAATGAACCCAGCTAAGTGGGCTTCTGGACAGGGTCTGATCTATTTATAAAATTAGCTGGAACTAAGTGGTTTGTTCCAGAAAAAGACAACGCCTTCCCTTCGTTGCATTTGCTTGCTACAGCCTAAGTTCACTTGTCTCCTTAAATTTTGTCCAGAGTGTGTTAAAGCAGTCATAGGGGACCTGGGTGGTTTTGCTGTCTGCCTTCTCATAACAATGCCCCAGTTTTCTCCTGGAGAATCAACGTTCCCGCTTTCAGTCCATGCAGTTAGCCGGCAGCAACTTCACCCTGGCTCCTGACTCTAGCGGTTGGCATGTCACCCACTAATGGCCTTTGAGAACATCACTGAGTGAGCTGTGAGTTTAGTCAATGCACGAGACCTTTGCTGGGTCAGTGAGGAGGTGGGTCTCTGAATAACTAGCCCAAGATCCACTTGTGTGTGGTGGAACAAATGAGCAGAGTGATGTGTTGGTCGGGGTGCCTATCCTAGGGAGCCCTGAATGCCAGACAAAAGCATTTGAGACTATTTTTTTCAGGCAACAGGAATCTAGGAAGCTAGTTTTGAAAAGCAGCACATGAAAATTGGTGTTCTTGGAGGATTAGTCGGGTAGCTGTGTGTAGGATAGGGTGGAGGGAGGAGAGAACGCAATCCCTGAGTGCATTTAATCTTTATGATGCACTGTAATTTATTATGAAGTTGAATTTGCATTCTTATCCAAATGTGAGGGAAACTCCTGTCCAAAACTGTAAATGATTTTCGGTTGCCTTTTATTTAAAGATTGTATTAATTTGTATGACACAGAGAAAGATCACAAGCAGGAAGAGAGGCAGGCAGAAAGAGAGAGAGAAGCAGGCTCCCAGCTGAGCAGAGAGACTGATGCAGGGCTCGATCCCAGGACCCTGAGATCATGACCTGAGCCAAAGGCAGAGGCTTAACCCACTGAGCCACCCCAGTGCCCCTGGTTGGCTTTTTAAGCATTCCTTGTCTCATATGAAGTGATTACAAATTTGCAGATGTGCATTAAAATGATGTATTACAAAATGTTAACAGAGGAATTAAAAAACTCAATAAGTAAAATATTATCATTTTTGTTGATTTGAAGCCTATTTGACAAGGCACATAGCATTCTGGGGCATATAAGTAAACATGAATAATTATTATTATTTTTCTTTTTTTATTATAATATTTATTTCAAATAAACATATATTTTTATCCCCAGGGCTACAGGTCTGTGAATCACCAGGTTTACACACTTCACAGCACTCACCAAAGCACAGCCTCACCCCCGTCGCCCAAACGCCCTCCCCCCAGCAACCCTCAGTTTGTTTTGTGAGATCAAGAGTCACTTATGGTTTGTCTCCCTCCCAATACCATCTTGTTTCATTGATTCTTCTCCTACCCACTTAAGACCCCTGTTGCATCACCACTTCCTGATATCAGGAAGATCATATGATAGTTGTCTTTTTCTGCTTGACTTATTTCGCTAAGCATGATATGCTCTAGTTCCATCCATGTTGTCGCAAATGGCAAGATTTCATTTCTTTTGATGGCTGCATAGTATTCCATTGTGTATATATACCACATCTCCTTGATCCATTCATCTGTTGATGGACATCTAGGTTCTTTCCATAGTTTGGCTATTGTGGACATTGCTGCTATAAACATTCGGGTGCACGTGCCCCTTTGGATCACTATGTTTGTATCTTTAGGGTAAATACCCAATAGTGCAATTGCTGGGTAATAGGGCAGTTCTATTTTCAACATTTTGAGGAACCTCCATGCTGTTTTCCAGAGTGGCTGCACCAGCTTGCATTCCCACCACAGTGTAGGAGGGTTCCCCTTTCTCCGCATCCTCGCCAGCATCTGTCATTTCCTGACTTGTTGATTTTAGCCATTCTGACTGGTGTGAGGTGATATCTCATTGTGGTTTTGATTTGTACTTCCCTGATGCCGAGTGATATGGAGCACTTTTTCATGTGTCTGTTGACCATCTGGATGTCTTCTTTGCAGAAATGTCTGTTCATGTCCTCTGCCCATTTCTTGATTGGATTATTTGTTCTTTGGGTGTTGACTTTGCTAAGTTCTTTATAGATTTTGGACACTAGTCCTTTATCTGATATGTCGTTTGCAAATATCTTTTCCCATTCTGTTAGTTGTCTTTTGATTTTGTTAACTGTTTCCTTTGCTGTGCAAAAGCTTTTGATCTTGATGAAATCCCAATAGTTCATTTTTGCCCGTGCTTCCCTTGCATTTCGCGTTGTTCCTAGGAAGATGTTGCTGCGGCTGAGGTCGAAGAGGTTGCTGCCTGTGTTCTCCTCAAGGATTTTGATGGATTCCTTTCACACATTGAGGTCCCTCATCCATTTTGAGTCTATTTTTGTGTGTGGTGTAAGGAAATGGTCCAATTTCATTTTTCTGCATGTGGCTGTCCAATTTTCCCAGCACCATTTATTGAAGAGGCTGTCTTTTTTCCATTGCACATTCTTTCCTGCTTTGTCGAAGATTAGTTGACTGTAGAGTTGAGGGTCTATTTCTGGGCTTTCTATTCTGTTCCATTGATCTATGTGTCTGTTTTTGTGCCAGTACCATGCTGTCTTGATGATGACAGCTTTGTAATAGAGCTTGAAGTCCGGAATTGTGATGCCACCAACTTTGGATTTCTTTTTCAATATCCCTTTTGCTATTCGAGGTGTTTTCTGGTTCCATAAAAAATTTAGAATTATTTGTTCCATTTCTTTGAAAAAGATGGATGGTACTATGATAGGAATTGCATTAAATGTGTAGATTGCTTTAGGTAGCATAGACATTTTCACAATATTTATTCTTCCAATCCAGGAGCATGGAACATTTTTCCATTTCTTTGTGTCTTCCTCAATTTCCCTCATGAGTACTCTAGAGTTTTCTGAGTATAGATTCTGTGCCTTTTTGGTTAGGTTTATTCCTAGGTATCTTATGGTTTTGGGTGCAATTGTAAATAGGATTGAGTCCTTAATTTCTCTTTCTTCTGTCTTGCTGTTGGTGTAGAGAAATGCAACTGATTTCTGTGCATTGATTTTATATCCTGACACTTTACTGAATTCCTGTATAAGTTCTAGCAGTTTTGGAGTGGAGTCTTTTGGGTTTTCCACATATAGTATCATATCATCTGCGAAGAGTGATAATTTGACTTCCTCTTTGCTGATTTGGATGCCTTTAATTTCCTTTTGTTGTATGATTGCTGAGGCTAGGACCTCTAGTACTATGTTGAATAGCAGTGGTGATAATGGACATTCCTGCCGTGTTCCTGACCTTAGCGGAAAAGCTTTCAGTTTTTCTCCATCGAGAATGATATTTGCGGTGGGTTTTTCATAGATGGCTTTGATGATATTGAGGTATGTGCCCTCTATCCCTACACTTTGAAGAGTTTTGATCAGGAAGGGATGCTGTACTTTGTCAAATGCTTTTTAGCATCTATTGAGAGTATCATATGGTTCTTGTTCTTTCTTTTATTGATGTGCTGTATCACATTGACTGATTTGCGGATATTGACCTAACCCTGCAGCCCTGGAATAAATCCCACTTGGTCGTGGTGAATAATCCTTTTAATGTACTGTTGAATCCTATTGGCTAGTATTTTGTTGAGTATTTTCGCATCTGTGTTCATCAAGGATATTGGTCTATAGCTCTCTTTTTTGATGGGATCCTTGTCTGGTTTGGGGATCAAGGTGATGCTGGCCTCATAAAATGAGTTTGGGAATTTTCCTTCCATTTCTATTTTTTGGAACAGTTTCAGGAGAATAGGAATTAGTTCTTCTTTAAATGTTTGGGAGAATTCCCCCGGGAAGCTGTCTGTCCCTGGGCTTTTGTTTGTTTGGAGATTTTTAATGACTGTTTCAATCTCCTTACTGGTTATGGGTCTGTTCAGGCTTTCTATTTCTTCCAGGTTCAGTTGTGGTAGTTTATATGTTTCTAGGAATGCATCCATTTTTTCCAGATTGTCAAATTTATTGGCATAGAGTTGCTCATAGTATGTTCTTATAATAGTTTGTATTTCCTTGGTGTTAGTTGTGATCTCTCCTCTTTCATTCATGATTTTATTTATTTGGGTCCTTTCTCTTTTCTTTTGGATAAGTCTGGCCAAGGGTTTATCAAATTTATTAATTCTTTCAAAGAACCAGCTCCTAGTTTCGTTGCTTTGTTCTATTGTTTTTTTGGTTCCTATTTCATTGATTTCTGCTCTGATCTTTATGATTTCTCTTCTCCTGCTGGGCTTAGGGTTTCTTTCTTGTTCTATCTCCAGTTCCTTTAGGTGTAAGGTTAGGTTGTGTACCTGAGACCTTTCTTGTTTCTTGAGAAAGGCTTGTACCGCTATATATTTTCCTCTCAGGACTGCCTTTGTTGTGTCCCAAAGATTTTGAGCCATTGTATTTTCATTATCATTTGTTTCCATGATTTTTTTCAATTCTTTTTTAATTCCCCGGTTGACCAATTCATTCTTTAGAAGGATGCTGTTTAGTCTCCATGTATTTGGGTTCTTTCCATCTTTCTTTTGTGGTTGAGTTCTAGCTTTAGGGCATTGTGGTCTGAAAATATGCAGGGAATGATCCCAATCTTTTGATACCAGTTGAGTCCTGATTTAGGATCGAGGATGTGATCTATTCTGGAGAATGTTCCATGTGCACTAGAGAAGAATGCGTATTCTGTTGCTTTGGGATGAAATGTTCTGAATATATCTGTGATGTCCATCTGGTCCAGTGTGTCATTTAAGGCCTTTATTTCCTTGCTGATCTTTTGCTTGGATGATCTGTCCATTTCAGTGAGGGGAGTGTTAAAGTCCCCTACTATTATTGTATTATTGTTGATGTGTTTCTTTGATTTTGTTATTAATTGGTTTATATAGTTGGCTGCTCCCACATTGGGGGCATAGATATTTAAAATTGTTAAATCTTCTTGTTGGACAGACCCTTTGAGTATGATATAGTGTCCTTCCTCATCTCTTATTATAGTCTTTGGCTTAAAATCTAATTGATCTGATATAAGGATTGCCACTCTCGCTTTCTTCTGATGTCCATTAGCATGGTAAATTCTTTTCCACCCCCTCACTTTAAATCTGGAGGTGTCTTCAGACTTAAAATGAGTTTCTTGGAGGCATCATATAGATGGGTTTTGTTTTTTATCCATTCTGATACCCTGTGTATTTTGACAGGGGCATTTAGCCCATTAACATGCAGGGTAACTATTGAGAGATATGAATTTAGTGCCAGTGTATTGCCTGTAAGGTGACTGTTACTGTATATGGTCTCCGTTCCATTATGATCTACCACTTGTAGGCTCTCTCTTTGCTTAGAGGACCCCTTTCAATATTTCCTGTAGAGCTGGTTTGGTATTTGCAAATTCTTTCAGTTTTTGTTTGTCCTGGAAGCTTTTAATCTCTCCTTCTATTTTCAATGAGAGCCTAGCTGGATATAGTATTCTGGGCGGCATGTTTTTCTCATTTAGTGCTCTGAAAATATCATGCCAGCTCTTTCTGGCCTGCCAGGTCTCTGTGGATAAGTCAGCTGCCAATCTAATATTTTTACCATTGTATTTTACAGACTTCTTTCCCGGGCTGCTTTCAGGATTTTCTCTTTGTCACTGAGACTTGTAAATTTTACTATTAGGTGATGGGGTATGGGCCTATTCTTATTGATTTTGAGGGGCATTCTCTGAACCTCCTGAACTTTGATGCTCCTTCCCTTTGCCATATTGGGGAAATTCTCCCCAATAATTCTCTGCAGTATACCTTCTGCTCCCCTCTCTCTTTCTTCTTCTTCTGGAATCACATTATAATATATACAACCATGGATTTATATAACGGTTATATATATATATATATATATATATATATATATATATATATATATGATAGTTTTCTATGGTTGCTACTACCAGAGACCAGAAGCCTGGTGGCTGAAAACACAGAAGTGGACAGTGTCACATTTCTAGAGGTTACAATGTTGGTAGGACATGCTCGTTTTGTAGGTATTGTGGATGGATCTGTTCCCGGTCCCTTTTCCAGTTTGAAGTATTGCTCTGGCTTTGGACTTCTTCACCGGGCCTTCTCCCTCAGTGCATATCTGTGTATCTGCACTCTCCCTTCTTAGAAGCACACAAGTCCTCCTGAATTAGGGGCCCAGTCTACTCAAATATGACCTCATCCTAGGTAGTGACATCTCCAGGGACCCTATTTCCAAATAAGGTCATGCTCCCAGGTGCTGGGGTTTAGGACTGGCATAATTTATATGCATAAACACACACACACACACACACACACACACGTGTGTGTGTATATGTATTCCTATATACATCTATGTGTATAGATAGAAAGGGAGGAAGGAATAGACGGGAAAAAGAAAATCCGCCTAGCAAGTTAGTAGACTTCACCTTGAACTTTTCCACAATGACCTTCAGAATGAAGGACTGAAATTCTATTGAAAGAAAAGACCTGGATAGGTCGGTGAAAAATAAACTCTACATAGGAGGATGCAGAGGCTAGTATAGATTTTGTGGAAAGAGAAAGGATGAAAAGGGCTAGACCGTACCCCAAGGAATCCTCAAAGGCTGCTTTTCCGAGGTCTTGAGAAGAGACAATGGAAAGACACCCGATCCATGAACAGGGAAGGAAACCATTGCAGAACAACAAGGGATCCTTTTAGAAAGACATGGCTATCCTCAAGGTGTCTGCATGCGATGAGAAAACTCCCTGAGATCCACCACATTCAAGCCCATCCAACAAGGCTCCAGACACTTTTTGGAAAGCTTGTCTTTCTTTCATGGATAGAGAATAAGTGAGAGATAGCATGAGAGAGGAGAAGGTCAGTGGGAGAAGCCGCCTCCCCAAGGAGCTGGGAGCCCGAGGCGGGAGGAGATCCTGCCAGTCCGGGGTCATGACCTGAGCCCAAGGCAGTCGCTGAACTAACAGAGCCACGCAGGAGCCCCTCTCCAGAAATGGGTCAACAACAGCTGAGGAGCACCTGGGCGGCACCCTCAGTGAAGTGCCCAACTCTGGGTTCTGGCTCAGGGGGTGATCTCAGGCTCTTGAGCTTGAGCCCTGAGGCTAGCTCTGGGCTCAGGGCAGAGTCCACTAGGTCTCTCTTCGGGTCCTGCCCTTCCCCCCTTCCCCATGAAGAGTGCTCTTGCCCTGAAACAAACTCGGAAAAGCCTTCACAGAAATAAACAATGGTTGAGAGGGGGAGGGGTGGGGAGAGAAGCGACTGGCCCGGGGCGAGCGGGAGGTGCCCGAGATGCTGCCCGCCCTGCCAGCGCCGGCTCCCTCAGCCGCCACCGCCACCGCCTCGCGACGCCGTCGCAGCCACCGCCGAGCAATTCCCGCCGCCCCCGCCGCCCCTGCCGCCTCCAACGCCCCCGCTGCAGCCCCCGCCGCAGGGAACAGCTGAGCCCAGGGAGCCTTGGCGCAAGCCTCCAGGAGCACCTCCAGCGCCCTCTGAGCGTGCTCTCTTGGGGCCGCGGGGCCAAAGTTCCCTCAGGGAGGAGGCGAGGGCGGCGCCCAGGCGTCCCCGGCGGGGGAGGGGCAGGCAAGACCTGCAGGGAGATCCCCTTGGGATTGTTGGAGCTGCTGCAGGGCTTCACGCTGCACTTGGCAACTCACCAGCCTGAAGACCCTGCCCTGCATCTAGCTCTTTCCTGAGCTGGGAGCCTGTTTGGCCCTCTCTCTCCGCCTGTCTCTCTCCCTCCTTCTCCTCTCTGTCTGTCCAAGGAAGGAAGAAAAACTTCCAAGAAATCTTCAAACAACCCTCCTGATTCTTGTCGTTCATGAGGACCCCATGCGTCAACATTTGTTTTTTACTTCTTGAACGGAAGGAATTGCTTGTTTGATAGACGCATTTGACAGAAAGACAGAGACAGTGAGAGAGGGAGCCCCATTGGAGAGGGAGTACAAGAAGTGCAAGTGGGAGAGAGAGAAGCAGGCTTCCTGCTGAGCAGAGAGCCCCAGGCAGGGCTTGCTCCCAAGACCCTGGCATCAGGACCCCAGCAGAAAGCAGCCACCCAGGTGCCCCACTCCATGATTAAATCCATTTTTCACGATTCAGTCCGTTGCATTAGGCAACACGCTTTGAGGTCCTCCTCCACTGGGATAACACTAACCCACAGGTTGTGTTTTCCTTGGCACTTTTGTGATCACTGAGCATTTTAGGAATCTTGGCATGGGTTTCTTGGCTGATGTTTTTCTCCTTGGCCTATTTCTGTGCAAGGATTTTCATTGTTTTGAAGGTACCTACCTATCCTTCTTGATTCCTAGTTATCCTCTCTCGAGTTGTATACAGTTCCTTAGGTGGTATCTCCATACAACCTTTCATACTTTTCATCTTGTCCTTTGCTGGGCAAGATTCTGTGTTTGGAGCCTTGGATTCGTAGAGTCCAATTTCCTAACCCTTCTTGGGCTTCCCGTTTTTGGTGATGTGCTCCACTCATCTCTGCCACCTCCCCCAGATCCTCAAAAGGGTTTCCTATTGTATCTTCCAGACAACTTCTGATGTCTTCTTTCGTATGTAGGCTCCATCAGTTTGGAATAGCGTTCGGACCTCTTCTGTTCCACGCGGATATTCACGCCGTTTAGCACCGCTTGGTCAAAGTCTGCCCTTTCGTGTTGGTCTATTTCCTCGGGTCATTTCAAGAGACCTTTCGTAAGACATCCTATCCCATCAGATTCTCCTCTCACTCTCTTTCTCCCTCAGTCTTGCTCTCGCTTCTTCAGATTTGCCGGGGAATGACGAGCCCTTTTCGTGTCCAGGGCGATAGGAGAACTGGCTTATCCACGGACACAGGCACTTGCTAGATCAGAAACTGGATTGCATTGAATCCCTCCATCCAGTTGGGGTCCATTGAAACTGTACACTACCGTTCATCCAATCTCTGTACGTGTTCCATTCACCTAGGTAGCCTATGAACCTATGGGCCATCCCATGGATTGAGATCCCTAAATTCCCCTCAGTTATCTTGGATGGTATTCTGATTGGAGCCTTGCTGGGTAGAGACGGTATAAAATCTTTGGAGAGACAAAGTCCTCCTTTTGCTCTTCTCATTAATAGGATTTGCAAGCTTTGTTCGTATGTCCCAGGAGTCCATTTAATTTTCCTGAATTTTTAACTTCTATCTGATCACTTGGAGGAATTTACTTCCTGATTCTCATACTTTGTCCATTCTCTGAGAATGTCTTTCTATACACATTTCACTCTGTGTTTTTTATCCAGTTGTTGTACCTTCAGTGTTTCCCCCGCCCCTTCTTATACTCGCTATGATGTCCCCGTCTAGCTTGGTAGAAGTCTTGTTCAATTTTAGGTTTTCAATACTACCGAATTTTGTTTCTGCCTTCGTGAGCTGATTCTGTCCCTCCTCGAAGCAGCACAGCGTTCTGCGTGAATGTGGGTATTGATGCAATCTAACCTAGTTCATCTTTTCATTAGAGTAGCAAAACCATTGACATTTCATGAAAAGACGGAGCCCCTGAAATGATGACCATTGTCTTGCATTATCTTTGCTTCATCCCTTTGTACATCCCCACGTATTTATCTTTTATTTTATTTCAATTATTTTTTTAAAAACTCATAGAGTATATCTTTATCTCCAGGGGTACAGGTCTGTGATTCACCAGGTTTACACAACTCACAGCCCTCATAGATCCCTTTTTAAAAATCCCTGTTTTTTTCTTTAAATGTTTTTCTTTATGCTTTTTTTTCATTGTTCTCTTTTGTTTTTAATTTTTATCTCAGCATACCAGTATTCCTTGTTTTTACACCAAACCCAGTGCTCCATACAATCTGGGCCCTCTCTAATAACCACCACCTGGTTCCCCCAACCTCCCACCCCTCGCCCCTTCAAAGCCCTCATGTTGATTTTCAGAGTCCTTGGTGTCTCATGTTTCACCTCCCCTTCCAATGTATTTAATTTACATTTTTAATTCTAAATTTTCTTTTGTAGTTTCATGTTTCATTTGAATTAAATATATTTAATTTAACTTCATATAAATATTCTTACAATTTTTTGAAAGGCTGATACATGCTGTCAGCCCCCAAATCTGTGGTCTCAGAAAGCACAAAGAAAATGGGGGAAGGGAATGTAGACTTACAAAGAAGAACCATTTCGCTTTTCTAGGTCCTTCTTTTTAAAGAGTAGAAAATATACTTTCCCAGAAAGAAACAAACTCAGAAGGAAAGAGTAGGATGAAAGTTACCTTCATCAGCCCATAAACAGATACTCAAACCAAAAACACTGGACACTGCAAAAAGATGCCAACTGTTTTTAAAGAAATGGCAGACGACTTTAGGTAAGAATAACTGTCATGCAAATTGAAGAGGTAGACGTGGTCGAATTGTTCAAGAGGCACCAAAAGAATGAGAATCACATTCTATTGAAAGGAAGGAAGACTGAGATTCTGAATAAAAATGTTTTATTAGGTAAAAGAATGTATAATTTATATACACATTATAATATATACAACCATGGATTTATATAATGGTTATATATATATATATATATATATATATATATATATATATATATATATGATAGTTTTCTATGGTTGCTACTACCAGAGACCAGAAGCCTGGTGGCTGAAAACACAGAAGTGGACAGTGTCACATTTCTAGAGGTTACAATGTTGGTAGGACATGCTCGTTTTGTAGGTATTGTGGATGGATCTGTTCCCGGTCCCTTTTCCAGTTTGAAGTATTGCTCTGGCTTTGGACTTCTTCACCGGGCCTTCTCCCTCAGTGCATATCTGTGTATCCGCACTCTCCCTTCTTAGAAGCACACAAGTCCTCCTGAATTAGGGGCCCAGTCTACTCAAATATGACCTCATCCTAGGTAGTGACATCTCCAGGGACCCTATTTCCAAATAAGGTCATGCTCCCAGGTGCTGGGGTTTAGGACTGGCATAATTTATATGCATAAACACACACACACACACACACACACACACACACGTGTGTGTGTATATGTATTCCTATATACATCTATGTGTATAGATAGAAAGGGAGGAAGGAATAGACGGGAAAAAGAAAATCCGCCTAGCAAGTTAGTAGACTTCACCTTGAACTTTTCCACAATGACCTTCAGAATGAAGGACTGAAATTCTATTGAAAGAAAAGACCTGGATAGGTCGGTGAAAAATAAACTCTACATAGGAGGATGCAGAGGCTAGTATAGATTTTGTGGAAAGAGAAAGGATGAAAAGGGCTAGACCGTACCCCAAGGAATCCTCAAAGGCTGCTTTTCCGAGGTCTTGAGAAGAGACAATGGAAAGACACCCGATCCATGAACAGGGAAGGAAACCATTGCAGAACAACAAGGGATCCTTTTAGAAAGACATGGCTATCCTCAAGGTGTCTGCATGCGATGAGAAAACTCCCTGAGATCCACCACATTCAAGCCCATCCAACAAGGCTCCAGACACTTTTTGGAAAGCTTGTCTTTCTTTCATGGAGAGAGAATAAGTGAGAGATAGCATGAGAGAGGAGAAGGTCAGTGGGAGAAGCCGCCTCCCCAAGGAGCTGGGAGCCCGAGGCGGGAGGAGATCCTGCCAGTCCGGGGTCATGACCTGAGCCCAAGGCAGTCGCTGAACTAACAGAGCCACGCAGGAGCCCCTCTCCAGAAATGGGTCAACAACAGCTGAGGAGCACCTGGGCGGCACCCTCAGTGAAGTGCCCAACTCTGGGTTCTGGCTCAGGGGGTGATCTCAGGCTCTTGAGCTTGAGCCCTGAGGCTAGCTCTGGGCTCAGGGCAGAGTCCACTAGGTCTCTCTTCGGGTCCTGCCCTTCCCCACTTCCCCATGAAGAGTGCTCTTGCCCTGAAACAAACTCGGAAAAGCCTTCACAGAAATAAACAATGGTTGAGAGGGGGAGGGGTGGGGAGAGAAGCGACTGGCCCGGGGCGAGCGGGAGGTGCCCGAGATGCTGCCCGCCCTGCCAGCGCCGGCTCCCTCAGCCGCCACCGCCACCGCCTCGCGACGCCGTCGCAGCCACCGCCGAGCAATTCCCGCCGCCCCCGCCGCCCCTGCCGCCTCCAACGCCCCCGCTGCAGCCCCCGCCGCAGGGAACAGCTGAGCCCAGGGAGCCTTGGCGCAAGCCTCCAGGAGCACCTCCAGCGCCCTCTGAGCGTGCTCTCTTGGGGCCGCGGGGCCAAAGTTCCCTCAGGGAGGAGGCGAGGGCGGCGCCCAGGCGTCCCCGGCGGGGGAGGGGCAGGCAAGACCTGCAGGGAGATCCCCTTGGGATTGTTGGAGCTGCTGCAGGGCTTCACGCTGCACTTGGCAACTCACCAGCCTGAAGACCCTGCCCTGCATCTAGCTCTTTCCTGAGCTGGGAGCCTGTTTGGCCCTCTCTCTCCGCCTGTCTCTCTCCCTCCTTCTCCTCTCTGTCTGTCCAAGGAAGGAAGAAAAACTTCCAAGAAATCTTCAAACAACCCTCCTGATTCTTGTCGTTCATGAGGACCCCATGCGTCAACATTTGTTTTTTACTTCTTGAACGGAAGGAATTGCTTGTTTGATAGACGCATTTGACAGAAAGACAGAGACAGTGAGAGAGGGAGCCCCATTGGAGAGGGAGTACAAGAAGTGCAAGTGGGAGAGAGAGAAGCAGGCTTCCTGCTGAGCAGAGAGCCCCAGGCAGGGCTTGCTCCCAAGACCCTGGCATCAGGACCCCAGCAGAAAGCAGCCACCCAGGTGCCCCACTCCATGATTAAATCCGTTTTTCACGATTCAGTCCGTTGCATTAGGCAACACGCTTTGAGGTCCTCCTCCACTGGGATAACACTAACGCACAGGTTGTGTTTTCCTTGGCACTTTTGTGATCACTGAGCATTTTAGGAATCTTGGCATGGGTTTCTTGGCTGATGTTTTTCTCCTTGGCCTATTTCTGTGCAAGGATTTTCATTGTTTTGAAGGTACCTACCTATCCTTCTTGATTCCTAGTTATCCTCTCTCGAGTTGTATACAGTTCCTTAGGTGGTATCTCCATACAACCTTTCATACTTTTCATCTTGTCCTTTGCTGGGCAAGATTCTGTGTTTGGAGCCTTGGATTCGTAGAGTCCAATTTCCTAACCCTTCTTGGGCTTCCCGTTTTTGGTGGTGTGCTCCACTCATCTCTGCCACCTCCCCCAGATCCTCAAAA
Source organism: Mustela nivalis (assembly GCF_964662115.1). Lineage (NCBI taxonomy): Eukaryota > Metazoa > Chordata > Mammalia > Carnivora > Mustelidae > Mustela > Mustela nivalis. The sequence continues at coordinate 84,147,996 of NC_139040.1, forward strand.
GGGTTTCCTATTGTATCTTCCAGACAACTTCTGATGTCTTCTTTCGTATGTAGGCTCCATCAGTTTGGAATAGCGTTCGGACCTCTTCTGTTCCACGCGGATATTCACGCCGTTTAGCACCGCTTGGTCAAAGTCTGCCCTTTCGTGTTGGTCTATTTCCTCGGGTCATTTCAAGAGACCTTTCGTAAGACATCCTATCCCATCAGATTCTCCTCTCACTCTCTTTCTCCCTCAGTCTTGCTCTCGCTTCTTTCTTCAGATTTGCCGGGGAATGACGAGCCCTTTTCGTGTCCAGGGCGATAGGAGAACTGGCTTATCCACGGACACAGGCACTTGCTAGATCAGAAACTGGATTGCATTGAATCCCTCCATCCAGTTGGGGTCCATTGAAACTGTACACTACCGTTCATCCAATCTCTGTACGTGTTCCATTCACCTAGGTAGCCTATGAACCTATGGGCCATCCCATGGATTGAGATCCCTAAATTCCCCTCAGTTATCTTGGATGGTATTCTGATTGGAGCCTTGCTGGGTAGAGACGGTATAAAATCTTTGGAGAGACAAAGTCCTCCTTTTGCTCTTCTCATTAATAGGATTTGCAAGCTTTGTTCGTATGTCCCAGGAGTCCATTTAATTTTCCTGAATTTTTAACTTCTATCTGATCACTTGGAGGAATTTACTTCCTGATTCTCATACTTTGTCCATTCTCTGAGAATGTCTTTCTATACACATTTCACTCTGTGTTTTTTATCCAGTTGTTGTACCTTCAGTGTTTCCCCCGCCCCTTCTTATACTCGCTATGATGTCCCCGTCTAGCTTGGTAGAAGTCTTGTTCAATTTTAGGTTTTCAATACTACCGAATTTTGTTTCTGCCTTCGTGAGCTGATTCTGTCCCTCCTCGAAGCAGCACAGCGTTCTGCGTGAATGTGGGTATTGATGCAATCTAACCTAGTTCATCTTTTCATTAGAGTAGCAAAACCATTGACATTTCATGAAAAGACGGAGCCCCTGAAATGATGCCCATTGTCTTGCATTATCTTTGCTTCATCCCTTTGTACTTCCCCACGTATTTATCTTTTATTTTATTTCAATTATTTTTTTAAAAACTCATAGAGTATATCTTTATCTCCAGGGGTACAGGTCTGTGATTCACCAGGTTTACACAACTCACAGCCCTCATAGATCCCTTTTTAAAAATCCCTGTTTTTTTCTTTAAATGTTTTTCTTTATGTTTTTTTTTTCATTGTTCTCTTTTGTTTTTAATTTTTATCTCAGCATACCAGTATTCCTTGTTTTTACACCAAACCCAGTGCTCCATACAATCTGGGCCCTCTCTAATAACCACCACATGGTTCCCCCAACCTCCCACCCCTTGCCCCTTCAAAGCCCTCATGTTGATTTTCAGAGTCCTTGGTGTCTCATGTTTCACCTCCCCTTCCAATGTATTTAATTTACATTTTTAATTCTAAATTTTCTTTTGTAGTTTCATGTTTCATTTGAATTAAATATATTAATTTAACTTCATATAAATATTATTACAATTTTTTGAAAGGCTGATACATGCTGTCAGCCCCCAAATCTGTGGTCTCAGAAAGCACAAAGAAAATGGGGGAAGGGAATGTAGACTTACAAAGAAGAACCATTTCGCTTTTCTAGGTCCTTCTTTTTAAAGAGTAGAAAATATACTTTCCCAGAAAGAAACAAACTCAGAAGGAAAGAGTAGGATGAAAGTTACCTTCATCAGCCCATAAACAGATACTCAAACCAAAAACACTGGACACTGCAAAAAGATGCCAACTGTTTTTAAAGAAATGGCAGACGACTTTAGGTAAGAATAACTGTCATGCAAATTGAAGAGGTAGACGTGGTCGAATTGTTCAAGAGGCCCCAAAAGAATGAGAATCACATTCTATTGAAAGGAAGGAAGACTGAGATTCTGAATAAAAATGTTTTATTAGGTAAAAGAATGTATAATTTATATACACATTATAATATATACAACCATGGATTTATATAATGGTTATATATATATATATATATATGATAGTTTTCTATGGTTGCTACTACCAGAGACCAGAAGCCTGGTGGCTGAAAACACAGAAGTGGACAGTGTCACATTTCTGGAGGTTACAATGTTGGTAGGACATGCTCGTTTTGTAGGTATTGTGGATGGATCTGTTCCCGGTCCCTTTTCCAGTTTGAAGTATTGCTCTGGCTTTGGACTTCTTCACCGGGCCTTCTCCCTCAGTGCATATCTGTGTATCCGCACTCTCCCTTCTTAGAAGCACACAAGTCCTCCTGAATTAGGGGCCCAGTCTACTCAAATATGACCTCATCCTAGGTAGTGACATCTCCAGGGACCCTATTTCCAAATAAGGTCATGCTCCCAGGTGCTGGGGTTTAGGACTGGCATAATTTATATGCATAAACACACACACACACACACACACACACACACACACACGTGTGTGTGTATATGTATTCCTATATACATCTATGTGTATAGATAGAAAGGGAGGAAGGAATAGACGGGAAAAAGAAAATCCGCCTAGCAAGTTAGTAGACTTCACCTTGAACTTTTCCACAATGACCTTCAGAATGAAGGACTGAAATTCTATTGAAAGAAAAGACCTGGATAGGTCGGTGAAAAATAAACTCTACATAGGAGGATGCAGAGGCTAGTATAGATTTTGTGGAAAGAGAAAGGATGAAAAGGGCTAGACCGTACCCCAAGGAATCCTCAAAGGCTGCTTTTCCGAGGTCTTGAGAAGAGACAATGGAAAGACACCCGATCCATGAACAGGGAAGGAAACCATTGCAGAACAACAAGGGATCCTTTTAGAAAGACATGGCTATCCTCAAGGTGTCTGCATGCGATGAGAAAACTCCCTGAGATCCACCACATTCAAGCCCATCCAACAAGGCTCCAGACACTTTTTGGAAAGCTTGTCTTTCTTTCATGGAGAGAGAATAAGTGAGAGATAGCATGAGAGAGGAGAAGGTCAGTGGGAGAAGCCGCCTCCCCAAGGAGCTGGGAGCCCGAGGCGGGAGGAGATCCTGCCAGTCCGGGGTCATGACCTGAGCCCAAGGCAGTCGCTGAACTAACAGAGCCACGCAGGAGCCCCTCTCCAGAAATGGGTCAACAACAGCTGAGGAGCACCTGGGCGGCACCCTCAGTGAAGTGCCCAACTCTGGGTTCTGGCTCAGGGGGTGATCTCAGGCTCTTGAGCTTGAGCCCTGAGGCTAGCTCTGGGCTCAGGGCAGAGTCCACTAGGTCTCTCTTCGGGTCCTGCCCTTCCCCCCTTCCCCATGAAGAGTGCTCTTGCCCTGAAACAAACTCGGAAAAGCCTTCACAGAAATAAACAATGGTTGAGAGGGGGAGGGGTGGGGAGAGAAGCGACTGGCCCGGGGCGAGCGGGAAGTGCCCGAGATGCTGCCCGCCCTGCCAGCGCCGGCTCCCTCAGCCGCCACCGCCACCGCCTCGCGACGCCGTCGCAGCCACCGCCGAGCAATTCCCGCCGCCCCCGCCGCCCCTGCCGCCTCCAACGCCCCCGCTGCAGCCCCCGCCGCAGGGAACAGCTGAGCCCAGGGAGCCTTGGCGCAAGCCTCCAGGAGCACCTCCAGTGCCCTCTGAGCGTGCTCTCTTGGGGCCGCGGGGCCAAAGTTCCCTCAGGGAGGAGGCGAGGGCGGCGCCCAGGCGTCCCCGGCGGGGGAGGGGCAGGCAAGACCTGCAGGGAGATCCCCTTGGGATTGTTGGAGCTGCTGCAGGGCTTCATGCTGCACTTGGCAACGCACCAGCCTGAAGACCCTGCCCTGCATCTAGCTCTTTCCTGAGCTGGGAGCCTGTTTGGCCCTCTCTCTCCGCCTGTCTCTCTCCCTCCTTCTCCTCTCTGTCTGTCCAAGGAAGGAAGAAAAACTTCCAAGAAATCTTCAAACAACCCTCCTGATTCTTGTCGTTCATGAGGACCCCATGCGTCAACATTTGTTTTTTACTTCTTGAACGGAAGGAATTGCTTGTTTGATAGACGCATTTGACAGAAAGACAGAGACAGTGAGAGAGGGAGCCCCATTGGAGAGGGAGTACAAGAAGTGCAAGTGGGAGAGAGAGAAGCAGGCTTCCTGCTGAGCAGAGAGCCCCAGGCAGGGCTTGCTCCCAAGACCCTGGCATCAGGACCCCAGCAGAAAGCAGCCACCCAGGTGCCCCACTCCATGATTAAATCCGTTTTTCACGATTCAGTCCGTTGCATTAGGCAACACGCTTTGAGGTCCTCCTCCACTGGGATAACACTAACGCACAGGTTGTGTTTTCCTTGGCACTTTTGTGATCACTGAGCATTTTAGGAATCTTGGCATGGGTTTCTTGGCTGATGTTTTTCTCCTTGGCCTATTTCTGTGTAAGGATTTTCATTGTTTTGAAGGTACCTACCTATCCTTCTTGATTCCTAGTTATCCTCTCTCGAGTTGTATACAGTTCCTTAGGTGGTATCTCCATACAACCTTTCATACTTTTCATCTTGTCCTTTGCTGGGCAAGATTCTGTGTTTGGAGCCTTGGATTCGTAGAGTCCAATTTCCTAACCCTTCTTGGGCTTCCCGTTTTTGGTGGTGTGCTCCACTCATCTCTGCCACCTCCCCCAGATCCTCAAAAGGGTTTCCTATTGTATCTTCCAGACAACTTCTGATGTCTTCTTTCGTATGTAGGCTCCATCAGTTTGGAATAGCGTTCGGACCTCTTCTGTTCCACGCGGATATTCACGCCGTTTAGCACCGCTTGGTCAAAGTCTGCCCTTTCGTGTTGGTCTATTTCCTCGGGTCATTTCAAGAGACCTTTCGTAAGACATCCTATCCCATCAGATTCTCCTCTCACTCTCTTTCTCCCTCAGTCTTGCTCTCGCTTCTTTCTTCAGATTTGCCGGGGAATGACGAGCCCTTTTCGTGTCCAGGGCGATAGGAGAACTGGCTTATCCACGGACACAGGCACTTGCTAGATCAGAAACTGGATTGCATTGAATCCCTCCATCCAGTTGGGGTCCATTGAAACTGTACACTACCGTTCATCCAATCTCTGTACGTGTTCCATTCACCTAGGTAGCCTATGAACCTATGGGCCATCCCATGGATTGAGATCCCTAAATTCCCCTCAGTTATCTTGGATGGTATTCTGATTGGAGCCTTGCTGGGTAGAGACGGTATAAAATCTTTGGAGAGACAAAGTCCTCCTTTTGCTCTTCTCATTAATAGGATTTGCAAGCTTTGTTCGTATGTCCCAGGAGTCCATTTAATTTTCCTGAATTTTTAACTTCTATCTGATCACTTGGAGGAATTTACTTCCTGATTCTCATACTTTGTCCATTCTCTGAGAATGTCTTTCTATACACATTTCACTCTGTGTTTTTTATCCAGTTGTTGTACCTTCAGTGTTTCCCCCGCCCCTTCTTATACTCGCTATGATGTCCCCGTCTAGCTTGGTAGAAGTCTTGTTCAATTTTAGGTTTTCAATACTACCGAATTTTGTTTCTGCCTTCGTGAGCTGATTCTGTCCCTCCTCGAAGCAGCACAGCGTTCTGCGTGAATGTGGGTATTGATGCAATCTAACCTAGTTCATCTTTTCATTAGAGTAGCAAAACCATTGACATTTCATGAAAAGACGGAGCCCCTGAAATGATGCCCATTGTCTTGCATTATCTTTGCTTCATCCCTTTGTACTTCCCCACGTATTTATCTTTTATTTTATTTCAATTATTTTTTTAAAAACTCATAGAGTATATCTTTATCTCCAGGGGTACAGGTCTGTGATTCACCAGGTTTACACAACTCACAGCCCTCATAGATCCCTTTTTAAAAATCCCTGTTTTTTTCTTTAAATGTTTTTCTTTATGTTTTTTTTTCATTGTTCTCTTTTGTTTTTTATTTTTATCTCAGCATACCAGTATTCCTTGTTTTTACACCAAACCCAGTGCTCCATACAATCTGGGCCCTCTCTAATAACCACCACATGGTTCCCCCAACCTCCCACCCCTTGCCCCTTCAAAGCCCTCATGTTGATTTTCAGAGTCCTTGGTGTCTCATGTTTCACCTCCCCTTCCAATGTATTTAATTTACATTTTTAATTCTAAATTTTCTTTTGTAGTTTCATGTTTCATTTGAATTAAATATATTAATTTAACTTCATATAAATATTATTACAATTTTTTGAAAGGCTGATACATGCTGTCAGCCCCCAAATCTGTGGTCTCAGAAAGCACAAAGAAAATGGGGGAAGGGAATGTAGACTTACAAAGAAGAACCATTTCGCTTTTCTAGGTCCTTCTTTTTAAAGAGTAGAAAATATACTTTCCCAGAAAGAAACAAACTCAGAAGGAAAGAGTAGGATGAAAGTTACCTTCATCAGCCCATAAACAGATACTCAAACCAAAAACACTGGACACTGCAAAAAGATGCCAACTGTTTTTAAAGAAATGGCAGACGACTTTAGGTAAGAATAACTGTCATGCAAATTGAAGAGGTAGACGTGGTCGAATTGTTCAAGAGGCCCCAAAAGAATGAGAATCACATTCTATTGAAAGGAAGGAAGACTGAGATTCTGAATAAAAATGTTTTATTAGGTAAAAGAATGTATAATTTATATACACATTATAATATATACAACCATGGATTTATATAATGGTTATATATATATATATATATATATATATATATATATATATATATGATAGTTTTCTATGGTTGCTACTACCAGAGACCAGAAGCCTGGTGGCTGAAAACACAGAAGTGGACAGTGTCACATTTCTGGAGGTTACAATGTTGGTAGGACATGCTCGTTTTGTAGGTATTGTGGATGGATCTGTTCCCGGTCCCTTTTCCAGTTTGAAGTATTGCTCTGGCTTTGGACTTCTTCACCGGGCCTTCTCCCTCAGTGCATATCTGTGTATCCGCACTCTCCCTTCTTAGAAGCACACAAGTCCTCCTGAATTAGGGGCCCAGTCTACTCAAATATGACCTCATCCTAGGTAGTGACATCTCCAGGGACCCTATTTCCAAATAAGGTCATGCTCCCAGGTGCTGGGGTTTAGGACTGGCATAATTTATATGCATAAACACACACACACACACACACACACACACACACACGTGTGTGTGTATATGTATTCCTATATACATCTATGTGTATAGATAGAAAGGGAGGAAGGAATAGACGGGAAAAAGAAAATCCGCCTAGCAAGTTAGTAGACTTCACCTTGAACTTTTCCACAATGACCTTCAGAATGAAGGACTGAAATTCTATTGAAAGAAAAGACCTGGATAGGTCGGTGAAAAATAAACTCTACATAGGAGGATGCAGAGGCTAGTATAGATTTTGTGGAAAGAGAAAGGATGAAAAGGGCTAGACCGTACCCCAAGGAATCCTCAAAGGCTGCTTTTCCGAGGTCTTGAGAAGAGACAATGGAAAGACACCCGATCCATGAACAGGGAAGGAAACCATTGCAGAACAACAAGGGATCCTTTTAGAAAGACATGGCTATCCTCAAGGTGTCTGCATGCGATGAGAAAACTCCCTGAGATCCACCACATTCAAGCCCATCCAACAAGGCTCCAGACACTTTTTGGAAAGCTTGTCTTTCTTTCATGGAGAGAGAATAAGTGAGAGATAGCATGAGAGAGGAGAAGGTCAGTGGGAGAAGCCGCCTCCCCAAGGAGCTGGGAGCCCGAGGCGGGAGGAGATCCTGCCAGTCCGGGGTCATGACCTGAGCCCAAGGCAGTCGCTGAACTAACAGAGCCACGCAGGAGCCCCTCTCCAGAAATGGGTCAACAACAGCTGAGGAGCACCTGGGCGGCACCCTCAGTGAAGTGCCCAACTCTGGGTTCTGGCTCAGGGGGTGATCTCAGGCTCTTGAGCTTGAGCCCTGAGGCTAGCTCTGGGCTCAGGGCAGAGTCCACTAGGTCTCTCTTCGGGTCCTGCCCTTCCCCCCTTCCCCATGAAGAGTGCTCTTGCCCTGAAACAAACTCGGAAAAGCCTTCACAGAAATAAACAATGGTTGAGAGGGGGAGGGGTGGGGAGAGAAGCGACTGGCCCGGGGCGAGCGGGAGGTGCCCGAGATGCTGCCCGCCCTGCCAGCGCCGGCTCCCTCAGCCGCCACCGCCACCGCCTCGCGACGCCGTCGCAGCCACCGCCGAGCAATTCCCGCCGCCCCCGCCGCCCCTGCCGCCTCCAACGCCCCCGCTGCAGCCCCCGCCGCAGGGAACAGCTGAGCCCAGGGAGCCTTGGCGCAAGCCTCCAGGAGCACCTCCAGTGCCCTCTGAGCGTGCTCTCTTGGGGCCGCGGGGCCAAAGTTCCCTCAGGGAGGAGGCGAGGGCGGCGCCCAGGCGTCCCCGGCGGGGGAGGGGCAGGCAAGACCTGCAGGGAGATCCCCTTGGGATTGTTGGAGCTGCTGCAGGGCTTCACGCTGCACTTGGCAACGCACCAGCCTGAAGACCCTGCCCTGCATCTAGCTCTTTCCTGAGCTGGGAGCCTGTTTGGCCCTCTCTCTCCGCCTGTCTCTCTCCCTCCTTCTCCTCTCTGTCTGTCCAAGGAAGGAAGAAAAACTTCCAAGAAATCTTCAAACAACCCTCCTGATTCTTGTCGTTCATGAGGACCCCATGCGTCAACATTTGTTTTTTACTTCTTGAACGGAAGGAATTGCTTGTTTGATAGACGCATTTGACAGAAAGACAGAGACAGTGAGAGAGGGAGCCCCATTGGAGAGGGAGTACAAGAAGTGCAAGTGGGAGAGAGAGAAGCAGGCTTCCTGCTGAGCAGAGAGCCCCAGGCAGGGCTTGCTCCCAAGACCCTGGCATCAGGACCCCAGCAGAAAGCAGCCACCCAGGTGCCCCACTCCATGATTAAATCCGTTTTTCACGATTCAGTCCGTTGCATTAGGCAACACGCTTTGAGGTCCTCCTCCACTGGGATAACACTAACGCACAGGTTGTGTTTTCCTTGGCACTTTTGTGATCACTGAGCATTTTAGGAATCTTGGCATGGGTTTCTTGGCTGATGTTTTTCTCCTTGGCCTATTTCTGTGCAAGGATTTTCATTGTTTTGAAGGTACCTACCTATCCTTCTTGATTCCTAGTTATCCTCTCTCGAGTTGTATACAGTTCCTTAGGTGGTATCTCCATACAACCTTTCATACTTTTCATCTTGTCCTTTGCTGGGCAAGATTCTGTGTTTGGAGCCTTGGATTCGTAGAGTCCAATTTCCTAACCCTTCTTGGGCTTCCCGTTTTTGGTGGTGTGCTCCACTCATCTCTGCCACCTCCCCCAGATCCTCAAAAGGGTTTCCTATTGTATCTTCCAGACAACTTCTGATGTCTTCTTTCGTATGTAGGCTCCATCAGTTTGGAATAGCGTTCGGACCTCTTCTGTTCCACGCGGATATTCACGCCGTTTAGCACCGCTTGGTCAAAGTCTGCCCTTTCGTGTTGGTCTATTTCCTCGGGTCATTTCAAGAGACCTTTCGTAAGACATCCTATCCCATCAGATTCTCCTCTCACTCTCTTTCTCCCTCAGTCTTGCTCTCGCTTCTTTCTTCAGATTTGCCGGGGAATGACGAGCCCTTTTCGTGTCCAGGGCGATAGGAGAACTGGCTTATCCACGGACACAGGCACTTGCTAGATCAGAAACTGGATTGCATTGAATCCCTCCATCCAGTTGGGGTCCATTGAAACTGTACACTACCGTTCATCCAATCTCTGTACGTGTTCCATTCACCTAGGTAGCCTATGAACCTATGGGCCATCCCATGGATTGAGATCCCTAAATTCCCCTCAGTTATCTTGGATGGTATTCTGATTGGAGCCTTGCTGGGTAGAGACGGTATAAAATCTTTGGAGAGACAAAGTCCTCCTTTTGCTCTTCTCATTAATAGGATTTGCAAGCTTTGTTCGTATGTCCCAGGAGTCCATTTAATTTTCCTGAATTTTTAACTTCTATCTGATCACTTGGAGGAATTTACTTCCTGATTCTCATACTTTGTCCATTCTCTGAGAATGTCTTTCTATACACATTTCACTCTGTGTTTTTTATCCAGTTGTTGTACCTTCAGTGTTTCCCCCGCCCCTTCTTATACTCGCTATGATGTCCCCGTCTAGCTTGGTAGAAGTCTTGTTCAATTTTAGGTTTTCAATACTACCGAATTTTGTTTCTGCCTTCGTGAGCTGATTCTGTCCCTCCTCGAAGCAGCACAGCGTTCTGCGTGAATGTGGGTATTGATGCAATCTAACCTAGTTCATCTTTTCATTAGAGTAGCAAAACCATTGACATTTCATGAAAAGACGGAGCCCCTGAAATGATGACCATTGTCTTGCATTATCTTTGCTTCATCCCTTTGTACATCCCCACGTATTTATCTTTTATTTTATTTCAATTATTTTTTTAAAAACTCATAGAGTATATCTTTATCTCCAGGGGTACAGGTCTGTGATTCACCAGGTTTACACAACTCACAGCCCTCATAGATCCCTTTTTAAAAATCCCTGTTTTTTTCTTTAAATGTTTTTCTTTATGTTTTTTTTTCATTGTTCTCTTTTGTTTTTAATTTTTATCTCAGCATACCAGTATTCCTTGTTTTTACACCAAACCCAGTGCTCCATACAATCTGGGCCCTCTCTAATAACCACCACCTGGTTCCCCCAACCTCCCACCCCTCGCCCCTTCAAAGCCCTCATGTTGATTTTCAGAGTCCTTGGTGTCTCATGTTTCACCTCCCCTTCCAATGTATTTAATTTACATTTTTAATTCTAAATTTTCTTTTGTAGTTTCATGTTTCATTTGAATTAAATATATTAATTTAACTTCATATAAATATTATTACAATTTTTTGAAAGGCTGATACATGCTGTCAGCCCCCAAATCTGTGGTCTCAGAAAGCACAAAGAAAATGGGGGAAGGGAATGTAGACTTACAAAGAAGAACCATTTCGCTTTTCTAGGTCCTTCTTTTTAAAGAGTAGAAAATATACTTTCCCAGAAAGAAACAAACTCAGAAGGAAAGAGTAGGATGAAAGTTACCTTCATCAGCCCATAAACAGATACTCAAACCAAAAACACTGGACACTGCAAAAAGATGCCAACTGTTTTTAAAGAAATGGCAGACGACTTTAGGTAAGAATAACTGTCATGCAAATTGAAGAGGTAGACGTGGTCGAATTGTTCAAGAGGCCCCAAAAGAATGAGAATCACATTCTATTGAAAGGAAGGAAGACTGAGATTCTGAATAAAAATGTTTTATTAGGTAAAAGAATGTATAATTTATATACACATTATAATATATACAACCATGGATTTATATAATGGTTATATATATATATATATATATATATATATATATATATATATGATAGTTTTCTATGGTTGCTACTACCAGAGACCAGAAGCCTGGTGGCTGAAAACACAGAAGTGGACAGTGTCACATTTCTGGAGGTTACAATGTTGGTAGGACATGCTCGTTTTGTAGGTATTGTGGATGGATCTGTTCCCGGTCCCTTTTCCAGTTTGAAGTATTGCTCTGGCTTTGGACTTCTTCACCGGGCCTTCTCCCTCAGTGCATATCTGTGTATCCGCACTCTCCCTTCTTAGAAGCACACAAGTCCTCCTGAATTAGGGGCCCAGTCTACTCAAATATGACCTCATCCTAGGTAGTGACATCTCCAGGGACCCTATTTCCAAATAAGGTCATGCTCCCAGGTGCTGGGGTTTAGGACTGGCATAATTTATATGCATAAACACACACACACACACACACACACACACACACACGTGTGTGTGTGTATATGTATTCCTATATACATCTATGTGTATAGATAGAAAGGGAGGAAGGAATAGACGGGAAAAAGAAAATCCGCCTAGCAAGTTAGTAGACTTCACCTTGAACTTTTCCACAATGACCTTCAGAATGAAGGACTGAAATTCTATTGAAAGAAAAGACCTGGATAGGTCGGTGAAAAATAAACTCTACATAGGAGGATGCAGAGGCTAGTATAGATTTTGTGGAAAGAGAAAGGATGAAAAGGGCTAGACCGTACCCCAAGGAATCCTCAAAGGCTGCTTTTCCGAGGTCTTGAGAAGAGACAATGGAAAGACACCCGATCCATGAACAGGGAAGGAAACCATTGCAGAACAACAAGGGATCCTTTTAGAAAGACATGGCTATCCTCAAGGTGTCTGCATGCGATGAGAAAACTCCCTGAGATCCACCACATTCAAGCCCATCCAACAAGGCTCCAGACACTTTTTGGAAAGCTTGTCTTTCTTTCATGGAGAGAGAATAAGTGAGAGATAGCATGAGAGAGGAGAAGGTCAGTGGGAGAAGCCGCCTCCCCAAGGAGCTGGGAGCCCGAGGCGGGAGGAGATCCTGCCAGTCCGGGGTCATGACCTGAGCCCAAGGCAGTCGCTGAACTAACAGAGCCACGCAGGAGCCCCTCTCCAGAAATGGGTCAACAACAGCTGAGGAGCACCTGGGCGGCACCCTCAGTGAAGTGCCCAACTCTGGGTTCTGGCTCAGGGGGTGATCTCAGGCTCTTGAGCTTGAGCCCTGAGGCTAGCTCTGGGCTCAGGGCAGAGTCCACTAGGTCTCTCTTCGGGTCCTGCCCTTCCCCCCTTCCCCATGAAGAGTGCTCTTGCCCTGAAACAAACTCGGAAAAGCCTTCACAGAAATAAACAATGGTTGAGAGGGGGAGGGGTGGGGAGAGAAGCGACTGGCCCGGGGCGAGCGGGAGGTGCCCGAGATGCTGCCCGCCCTGCCAGCGCCGGCTCCCTCAGCCGCCACCGCCACCGCCTCGCGACGCCGTCGCAGCCACCGCCGAGCAATTCCCGCCGCCCCCGCCGCCCCTGCCGCCTCCAACGCCCCCGCTGCAGCCCCCGCCGCAGGGAACAGCTGAGCCCAGGGAGCCTTGGCGCAAGCCTCCAGGAGCACCTCCAGCGCCCTCTGAGCGCGCTCTCTTGGGGCCGCGGGGCCAAAGTTCCCTCAGGGAGGAGGCGAGGGCGGCGCCCAGGCGTCCCCGGCGGGGGAGGGGCAGGCAAGACCTGCAGGGAGATCCCCTTGGGATTGTTGGAGCTGCTGCAGGGCTTCACGCTGCACTTGGCAACGCACCAGCCTGAAGACCCTGCCCTGCATCTAGCTCTTTCCTGAGCTGGGAGCCTGTTTGGCCCTCTCTCTCCGCCT